>NC_134405.1:96168411-97368411 GCF_038048845.1 Mixophyes fleayi | reverse complement strand
CGTTTTTGCGTGGGTTTCCTCCTGGTGCTCCGGTTTCCTCCCACACTCCAAAAACATACTGGTAGGTTAATTGGCTGCTAACAAATTGACCTTAGTCTGTGTGTCTGTCTGTCTGTGTGTATGTGTGTGTGTGTTAGGGAATTTAGACTGTAAGCTCCAATGGGGCAGGGACGGATGTGAGTGAGTTCTCTGTACAGCACTGCGGGATTAGTGGCGCTATATAAATAAATGGTGATTATGATGAGGGTGAATGAGGGTAATGTAGGGGTGTTTTTTTTAAAAAATATTTATTTATTTATTTTTAAACCTGTGTCTGTGTTTTAATTACATTTTACCCTGGTGCATTACAGACCACAATAGGCCCTGGGTGCCAGGGCAAGCTGGCACTTGTGATTCCCCAATTACCAGCAGTCCCTTGCAGTCATGGGCTTGTAGCATGACAATATGACAAGCGCCAACATGTCCAAACACTTAATGGCAGCCTGGGCATGCTGGGACCTGTAGTGCACCATGGACACGTTTTTTTTTTTTTTTTACATTTATTTTATAACTATTATTCCACACCCACCACACCAGGGGTGTAGGATGAGCCCTAGAGCATTTTTAGCAGGTGGGAGCCCGCATTTTCTTTTAGCAGGCCTGATCTCCATAATGAATCCAGCCTTGTGCTGACCGGCCTAGGGTTGGTTTGACAGTATGGCAGGGAGACCCCACTGATTTTATCCACTCGACCTTGCTAGTACCAGTCTGGGCTGGCAGCACTAGGATAGGATAAAACATTTGAGGTGGGCAGAATGTTTTTTGGGGGTGCTTAAAGCATATCAGACGCTTATACAGTAGGATATACTTTAAGCGTATCCCACAACAAGTACACAATTTGCGCACTACTCTGAGTTGCATGTATCTTTATATACGTGCGGCTCACAATACTAAGTAAACTACAGGATGCAATTTACGTTTGCACTGTATCCAAATCTGCATAAGGCCCTGAGCCTGTTACTACCAGCCCTCTACTTTCTTGATGTTAGTGTGCATTTAAAAGGTTTTAGTCCGTTTTTAATATGAATATTGAACCTGCTTTTAGCCTTTGGGTTTCCCTAAAATTAAATATGATACTTGGAAATTGAATGCCCTAAAATGAAATTTAGGAACGACTTTTATCCTCGAAAGCAACTATGTATTACTATGTAATGTATCATGTCTTCCCTTCAGGAAAAATACTACTACTGAAACTTTGAACTGATATAATGTTCAACAATCATTGTTCATGTTAATAGTATTGACCTTTCCTGCACACACACAAAGCCACTGTTTGAACAACACCATGCCCTCTGTGTGCCTTGTCTTTCAATTTACTGTGACCTTCTGTGCCCCTATCAATGTAATAAAACCTTGCACCCTGTTTGATCTTCACACGTCTCTTATGCTCAGTTCTATCAGCTTTGTTAGGAAGCTGATTAATCTAACATCACTAGTATCACATTCTTACGTTACTCTGGCATATATGTGATGCAAGTGACCTCTGCTTTGATATTGTATCGTATTTCTTACTTTAAAATCTGGGACAAGTATCTATACAATCTGCAGCACATCCAGGCTGTGTTTAGGAGGCAAAAAGGGAATCACACCTATAAATAACTTAACAAAATTTTGGGATAAAGTAATACTTTAACACACTGAGTTCAGTTCTAGGAAGGATGAAAAGTAGTTTATCATTAATATTGTTTCAAATGTGCATTCCAACCTAATTAAAGCAAACCAATAACAAAGACTTGTCATTGCCATACAAGATTGCACACTATATTTTATCTTCTATATCACGTTCGTAAACACACAATTCTTCAATTCATTCCACTCATATTCCACCGAAATGATTAAACGCTTGCTGTTAACAAAAAAAGTATCACCGATAAGAGAGAGTGCCTCCAACCTGCCTCGTTCTAACAAGCTTGGTGTCTAATGGACCTTCTACTTTTTGCCAGCTGACCCCACAAGGAAGCTTGGACACACAGATTGTGGCTCTCAGGAAATTGTTCATCATCATCATCAACATTTATTTATATAGCGCCAGCAAATTCCGTAGTCAAGAAATACAAATTCACCAATTGACAATGAAGTGCGGGCAGGTGAATGAGATTCAAAGTAAAAGCAATAGCTGAAGTCAGAACACAGATAAGTTTGAAGTATAAAGATTAGTTGATGGGACAGATAACAGAGTATAAAGCTAGGTACACATCTATGCAATGATCATGCAGATAACATGATTCACAACCGGTCAGATATTGTAAGAGTGTGTACGGTCCCACGGTCATGCTTTATCTTACTAAAACACACCGCATCTGTTGATTTTGTTTTACTTAAGCTAGGTACACGCTACAGGTTTTTCGTCCAATAATTGGACAAATCAGCCGACATCCGACTGTTTGATCAGATATTGTGTAGTGTGTATACTTACACAATAATCTAAAGTCGCCCCAAAGTGCCGATCATCGTGTCATTTGGTTGGTCGTACTGTTTAATTTTTGCCGACCAATCACCCTCCAATCCTGCAGTGTGTATGAATTCACCCGACTATCGGCCAATAATGTATCTCAGAATGACAGGTCTCAGTCTGCCTGCTGCTGATCTTGTTATGATCCACGCTCTCTTTCAACTCTCTGCGGCTGTTTTTCTTTAGAGAAGAGACTGATATGGATGGTATGGGCTGCTCCCCCCTCTCTCACCCTGCACATGTAGTCTTAACCCTCTGTGTGCTGGCTGGAACGGATAAGATTAGTGCAGCATGAGAAGATTAGAGCAGCGTCCCTCCGTTCCTGGGGTTAAACTTCAGCTGCCGGAGATAAAGCTGTCACACAGAATTTCCGGGCAGTTTACAGTTTGGCACTTAACACAGTGCTGTGTCAAGACAGGCTGCCCAATACAATTGCCGGGCTCCGCTGAACATCTCTCAATGAATTAAGACCTGAGCTGTCACTTGCCTTTTATGGACTACCTTGCAGCCAATAATTTTGACAGATGAAGAGCAGAGATCTGATGATAATCGTGTATAGTGTGTACACGTCAATCGGTATGCTGATCGGGATTTTTTTAATTTATTCTGTCGTTGGTATATCGTTAATCGTTTACTTCTCTGTAGTGTGTACCCAGCTTAAGTTCTTAAAAATCATGATCAATGATTGAACGATGTCGGACAAATGTGGAAGTGTGTAGGCACTCACGACCAGCAGTGTAAGCAGATATCTGTAGAGTGTGTACAGAGTCATGATCTATTCAGCACATGGTTATGAGATGAATATCACAGATATGAAGGTAAATTGTGTAGGTGTGTACACATGGATTTCTTTTGTTTGGATTTCTCTTTTAACACTTATTAAATGGAAGTCAGGTGCAAATGTCACATTGTTGTTTTGCATTAAATACACATTCTGTGATAAACTGTTTGATGCTCCATCTGTTCTAACATCTGGTGTAGGGACAGAGAAACTACTAAAGCTGTATAGAGCATGAAATAGCAAAGTATAATTATATTAGTGTCATTGCCATACATTTATTAGTGTTCCGGAATGGATATACAACCAGGGAACAATAACCATCTAACAATAAATCACATACAGACTTAATCTACAGAGGCGGCTGGGGTGGCTAGTCAAGGCTAGCTAATGAGATCAGTGAAGTAGGACCAGGTCAGACACAAGACTGGTGTCCTGACCAAGACATGGTTTGCAGTAAATTCATAGAAAACAAAATAGGAGACTCAGAAGATGATTGCAGTAGTAAGTATAGCAAATGTGACTTTAAGCAAAGTGTGGTTTCATTCAAGCAAACAAAAGAAAATGAGACAATTCCTCTTCCTCAGACAATACTCACAGTGTTGTGAAACAAAGGATGAAGAGCCATCCAATTCTGCAACTTATATACAGAAGTAGTGTAAGCAAGCTTAATTGCTCTATATCACTGCCAACTGATTACAATCCAATGGAATATTGGCAGAAGAAGCTGGACCAATGGCCATAGACTGCATACTGTTGATTCCCCTCTACACTGCACCAAACCTCTCTTACCATTTATCTTAGCACTCTAAACCTTATATAATAACGACACTGACAACTTTGATTTAGGCAAAAAACAAGTCACAATTTATTAATTAATGAAAATATGGTGGCAGCGAGAGCAATTGTAAATCAGCTAACGACTAATAGCAAAACCAAACAGTGTATGGAGACAGGCTCTAACCACTGGTCCCAGGACATCACCCTTTACGAGTGGCCGGTACTAAATCTGGCATCATCGTGATTACCCCCTTCTGGGCTCACAAAGACGTGACCACACAAAGCAGGTCAGGGGTCTCCCATAGAAAGGGACCAAGAGCCAGAGTGCTTCGAAGGGGGAAATGCGGCCAATCAGTGATAGCACTGTGTGAATTATTCGCTGCTTGCAAGAGCTCTCCTGCCAACTGTGCCTCCTCATTGAAAAAGGAAACCTGGTTAAACAACACACACCATTGCAGGAAGGGTGGGAGGGATTCATGCAGCAAAGAGGGCAAGCAACCACTGGGGGGAGGAATATGTGGGCCGTGTCGGGCACCTCCCGTGTGTCCTGTAGGCTGGAGGATGTCAGCAGACTTAACCCCTAAATAGGGGTTAAATAAGTTCATGATTTGTGACAAGCAGATGCATTTACGTGTTTAAGGCCTCACTTGTCAGAATGATGACAAAATGTGGAAATGAACCAACAGTGAATAATCCTTAAATTTACTCCCTTATTGATTGAAAGATCAATAAGTGCACTATAAAAATTACTGTGATGGCATTGTAACAGTTCAGTGGAACGAACAAATATTCTACAAGTAAAAACAAGATTCAATAACACATTAAATTTCACTAAAAACATATTTATCAGAATTTTTTTAACATAACCCATTCAAAGTATGTTGATTTGAACAAGAGATCATTTGCAACATGCAAGACTGCTGAGGTGCAGGGCTTAATTTTTCTCCATTATTCAAGTGAGGTTGTTACATTCTAAGTATGAATTACACTCAGTCTGGCAGGATCGTGCAAAATTGAGATTTCAGTTTTTGGAGGGAAATTATTAAAATTAGTTAAAGGGATGGAGAATGTTAATTTTTAGCGGCATTCCTTGCTGTGTGGATGCACAGCCATTTCCACTCACCAAACACACTTGAATTTTGAAAACTGCGGTGAATCATGAGTCAGCCATATGGAGCTGCAAATCAGAGGGAATTGTTGAATTTGTGGTAGAGGTGATGATTCGTTAGATTTGGTGCAATTCATTTTTATATACATTGGTATTGCAACTATTTATCTAATATTATTAAAAAAAAGTCTCCCAAGATAACTTTTCTTTATGTAGTAAATAAATACATAAATCAATGTGAGAATGTGCTATCACTTATCTTCTGCTTGGGCCAAGAGCAATACTGATCTATAGATCTGTAGGTGTCAGGAAATGAGTCAGCGAGTCCATAAAACAATATGTTTTGGCAGGTTATGGGAGGAAATCTGGCTCTTATTAAAAGAAGTGTCCCAAGGAGAATGGAATACAAATGAATATAACTGCAAAAACAAATAAATCAAAATATTTTATACACAGTAAGAGTGAGCTTCCTTAGTCTATTGTACATCTAATGCTACATCACATAACTTTTTTTTTACTGATATATATATACGAAGAGAACATTTTCAAAACTCAATGCTGAATTTCCAAGTATAGTGCGGAATGTCATTCAAATTATACAAAATTCTGCCGTAACTTTACTCTTCTCTCCTAATATATCTTCTGTCTTCCTGGTGCGTTACTTGTCTAGACAGGAATCTACAAAGGATGTACAGTAATCATATGTTTCTTGTCATACAAAGAGAATGAAGTTTCCTTATAATAGTAATGGGCATTTGTTAGAACTTAATAATATTACTGGAATTCATGAATATCAATAATTGACAACATTAGATCTGAAGAAGACAACTCATTATTCTGTTTTCATAAGGTATTAGTGTTCAACTTATGAATTCCAAGGGGTGAATGTATGACTTGCAGAAACCGATCCTTCTTACATTTACCCCCAAATCTTTTAATTGGCTTCAATGCACTCACTTACCTTTGCAGATGCATTTTTAAGTCTGTAAAATATAGGGGGAGAATGATTTAGTATCAAAACAGTGCATTGTAAATAGTGGCAATTAGAGATGCTTGGGCTCGGTTTTCCCGAAAACCGAATACACCCGAACTTAGGGGATCCGAGTAGGCTCACGAGCTGGCTCAGTACATTCGTTTGTCCTCGAATCTTAATAGAGGCAAACATCATTGTTGCATTGATGGACCTTGCAGGTTTTGGATTCCATAAGTACCTCCCTCCCCAGGAGATCCAGCGCCATTGCTCACACAGAAACAGGGGTAGCAGTGTTCTTGTCACTCTCCAGTGACATTGCTCAGTGCCATTGCTCACACAGAAACAGGAGTAACAGTGTTCTTGTCACTCTCCAGTCTCCAGTGACATTGCTCAGTGCCATTGCTCATACAGAAACAGGAGGGGTAGCAGTGTTCTTGTCACTTGACAAAAGTTGACTGGAAATGACTAGAAATTAATGTTATTGAGGTTAATAATAATGTAAGAACAAAAAAAGAGCCAAATGATGTGATTTTAGCAAAACAAAATAGGGACTTTAAAAAAAAAACAGGGATCCAAAACCAAAACATGCGAGGGCGGTTTTGCCAAAGCCAAAACAAAAAGTTAATCCAGATCCAGATTCAAAACCAAAACGTGGGGGTCAGTGAACATCTCTAGTGGCAATAAGTGGCTGTTTGCTGAAGAAATATTACATGCTTATCTTTACTGCTCTATGTAAACATCAAAATGTTTCCAATGCAGTTGGCTGGCCTTTTACCCAGTTTTGGTTCCTCTGAGTCATATAAAGCATAGGAGTGACACGTATAAAGTGTAATTATTAAGTTTAAATGCACTAATAGGAAAGAAAATAATATACATTACTACAACATATAAAGGCTTATCTCGATATCATGATGTCCACTGAGAACCAAATAATCATAGGTACCCCCTGACTCTGGAGACATCAGGGACAATCTTCTATATAGAAGAGAAGACAATCCACTATGTAGAGGACCCATTACATGTGGAGGGTCCCTAAACGTTTCATCCAAATTCTGAATTCCTTAACGAAGTCTGATGAGCATACTTGACGGCTCTCCCGGAATATCCGGAAGACTCCTGAAATAGTAAGTGATCTCCCAGACTCCTGATAAAGTCGGACAATATCCCTATAGCACAATACACCTATTCTATGGCTCACATCCAATCATGTGTCACACTCTTTCTTTAGAATGCCAGACTCGTTTAAGTTAGACTATACCTCTGAACACTTCAAGAGAACAATTTGGCACAAGACATGCTCTGTGCCCAACTGAGCCATGCCCCAAACCCTGACTCGTCCACCCACACTCATCATCAGCATTAACAGTTTTTCAGATGGTGCCATTCATAATACATTGCAAAAGTAAACTAAGTGCATTCTATTCTGTACTAAACAAAACAATCTGATTTTTTTTTCCACAGAAGCAGCCTGGCGTTCATGTAAATCATGCTCCAAGTCTTCAATGTCTTCCCGCTAATGAGTGCTACAAACATTGCCCTACTATAATTTACTTGAAAAGCGCTTTGTTGCAGAGTACCTAATTATTGGATCATTATTTACACAGAAATATTGAGCTGCTAAATGAGCTAGTTTTTAACAAGTCAGGTCTTGGAAAGATGTGTGAGAAGAGCTACTGAATGGGAACATGGGCTGCATAACAAAATGTATCAGGAAAGACCTCAAGAGCGGAACATGTACAGCTTAGATTAGAGAAGGGACAGAGGTGATATGAAAAAGACATTCAAACGTGTCAAAAGTATTAGCAGTGTTTAGAAGGTTGTATTTTTCAAACTAAGAGAATTTCTAGAAAGAGGAAATACACTTTGACATTGGAGGGAAGAAGACTGAAATGTCCCATTTTTTTTTTGTTCTTATAGAAAGAGTGATAGATGCATGGAATAGTCTCCCAGCAGTTGTGATGGGTTCTCACATATTCATCATAATCATCAACTATTTATATAGTGCCACTAATTCCACAGCGCTGTACAGAGAACTCACTCACATCAGTCCCTGCCCCATTGGTGCTTACAGTCTAAATTCCCTAACACACACAGACAAAGAGAGCAGAGAGACTAGGGTCAATTTTATAGCAGCCAATTAACCTATTTGTCTAGTATGTTTTTAGAGTGTGGGAGGAAACCAGAGCACCGGAGGAAACCCACACAAACATCAGGAGAACTTACAAACTCCACACAGCTAAGGCCATGAACTCATGACCACAATGTTGTGAGGCAGAAGTGCTAACCACTAAGCCACTGTGCTGCCTCATATTGTTCCCAGCAGTCCCTATTTTGGTGTCACAATTCTGATTTGTGATCCCTGAAAAGAGCTTGGCATTGTGATAATGTGGGTGTTGTTTGCTCAGACCCGGCATGGTTCTGGAGGATCATATCGAGGGGGTTTACTTATGTCCTTATTTCACTTTTTTGCAATGCTGGGAGATATGCTAAGGCAAAGACTTAGATAGATATTAAGATTAAATATTGAGAAAAAAACAAAACAAAAAACAAACACTCGCAAGAAAGAGCAGATTTTATGTTTCTAGAGCCCCTATTTATCAATGTCTATTTTATCACAGAGGTAGAAAATCGATCAATTGTCACAATCTACCATTGAAATATTAATGCAGCAGCCTGCCAGCTCACACATGCAGCAAGTGTCACCTTTCTACTATAGCCAGAAATAACTTTTTCAGCAATTTGTGGTACAGTAACTGTTCTGTGGGATTGGATCAGATGGGCTAGCCTTTGTTCTCTACGCCCATCAATGAGCCTTTGACCCTGTACTAACTACTACATACTGGACACATCCCACAAGACCTGCCATTTTGGAGATGCTCTGACCCAGTCGTCTAGCCATCAAATTTGGCCCTTGTCAAAGTCACTCAGATCCTTAAACTGGGTACACACTACACGGTTTTCGTCCAATAATCGGCTGAATCAGCCGACATACGACCGCTCATTCAAAAGTCGGGTCAGTGTGTGCAGTGACACGATGGTCGAAAGTCTGCCCAAATGGACGATTGTCGCCTCATTTGGTTGGTCGTACCGTTTAATATTTTCGTTCCAATCTCGTTTCCGCTGTGCAGTGTGTATAAACTTCCGACCTATCCACGACAATCCTCCGATACTTCCTCAACCTGGGGGGCGTGTGTATGTAAATTTTTTGATGTCTGTCCCAGTCCCACGTGGTGCGGAATCCGCACATCACTGACTTGTGTTTTGTATCGATGTGTATTGCACCTGTCTGGCAGCAGACTATTACACGTGTATAAAGCACGTGTGTTATTACCCTTTGCATCTTGAACCAATCTTTGCTCCAACAAGATCTATCCTTTCTCCTTCTTTCTCTTTGGTTCCGTACCAGCAGTCTTCTTGCCACAGCAAGCAGGAGAAGTGCAGTTGCTTGTTCTTGTACTACTGTAGCTATTGTAGGTTTACAAATAGGAATGAATGAAGAGACAGTGTAGCCTTCTGTTTTTATGCTGTTTTGGGAGTCAACTATAGTGAAAGCTCTGCCCCTTTATGCTAATGTCTTTGGTATCTCGTTACATGCCCCGCAAATGTCGATGCAGTGTGTACGAAATTAAAATCATTGCTCACGTAAACACGGCTGTAAAAAGTCGCTAAAGTGACGTCCGCTCTTCTCTTTATCATCCTAAACAAGGCTAGTGTGTATGCAGTCCATGGACCGAGTGATCGGACCATCGATCGCATAAAAAGTTGGTCGAAATTTCTGTAGTGTGTACCCAGCTTTACACTTGCCCATTTTTCCTCCAACAAATCTACTTCAAGCACTGACTGTTCACTTGCTGCCTAATATATCCCAGCCCCTTACAGGTGCCATTGTGATGAGATCATCATCGTTATTCACTTCACTTGTCAGTGGTTTTAATGTTGTGGCTGATGGTGTATTTCAAAGTAATAAGAAAGAATGATTTGTATCAGAGTATTAGTGTCAGCGTGTTTTATTTAGAAATAAATCCTTTCCATTTACCATATGCTTGCGCTTGTTTCCATGGAACTTCCTGTGAGAATGCTCAGCAGGATGCAGGCTGTCGGTTAATCACGGTTTTACAAATAATACTTGGCAATATTAGAGGTGAGCAGCTGAATTTACTGTATGCAAGCAGTGCTCAAATATTGCTATATGTAGTGCTTTTATTGTAAGAAAAAAGTGCCGAAACGCACCTCTTTCTGCCCCCATATTTTTCTGTAGCCCTCTCTTTCTGTCCCCCTCAGTTTTCTGTAGCCCTCTCTTTCTGTCCCCCTCAGATTTCTGTAGCCCTCTCTTTCTGTCCCCCTCAGTTTTCTGTAGCCCTCTCTTTCTGTCCCCCTCATTTTTCTGTAGCCCTCTCTTTCTGCTCCCCCCCACCAATTTTCTGTAGCCCTCTCTTTCTGTCCCACTCATTTTTCTCTAGCCCTCACTTTCTGTCCCCCTCATTTTTCTGTAGCCCTCTCTTTCTGTCCCCCTCATTTTTCTGTAGCCCTCTCTATCTGTCCCCTCATTTTTCTGTAGCCATCTCTTTCTGCCCCCTCATTTTTCTGTAGCCCTCTTTCTGCCCCCTCATTTTTCTGTAGCCCTCTCTTTCTGCGCCCCCTCCCCCGGTTTCTATAGTCTGTACTCACCTTATATGCTTCTTTTTCTCGCTTCTCTGCTTGATCGCGGCTCCTCTCACTGGCAGCGTCGTGACGTCACGACGCTGCCGGAGCCAGAAACAGGACACACACTAAGATGCGGTGCTGCACTGTAGCAGCACCACAGAGAAAAAAATGTTAAAAAGTTAATCAAACTTTGAAAACCCGTGGATAAAAGGTGCCGGAACGCCGTTCTGAGCGTTCTGTGACAAAAAAAATCCCTGGCTATATGTATTAAATGAACAGGCAGCACCCTGCAAATGCCACTGCCTTGTTTTCCCAGGGATCTAAAGATTTTCTATTTAAAATTTACAGACCTATATATTAAAAAGCAGCGATAAGGATTTATCAATAAAATATCACCGGTGAGACTGAGTGATGCTGGTCAAAAGTGGAAAAGGCTTAACTTACTGCTTTGCTGGGCCCCCTCATGGGATATATCCGCATATGTGGAATTGAAGTCCCAGACTTGGGCTTTCAGTTCTTCTGTTAAAAAATAATAATGATAAAATAATGGTAAAATAAACAGTTTCAAAATATTTTGTAAAAAATATTTTAAAACTTGATGATTGCCGATTAAAAAAAATTCTTTATTCAAACTATAAAGCATTTTTTCATTATATTTTTTCTGTCATCACCATCCTGAGATGGAGATAACAAAACTAGAATGGTGGCAGTATTTGTACCACCATGGTCCTTGCTAAATAGACTTTCCTTAAAATCATTTAACAAAGTATATTGTGTATTCATTTTGTACTAATAATTTTGTAAGTTGGATGTACAACATTTGGATATGGACCACAAATAAAATCTCATATAAATGTAACAAAATTTAATGATTTTATATCACAAAATCAATTTTATAGTTACATTTTTTAATCACATATAATAAAGAGATAAAGAATGTAACACAAAATCAATTTGTAGCCAGAATACATACTACAGAAATAATAAAGGAATGTTACAGAGATGACACAGAACTAGTTTGTAAAACAAAATTTATTTTAAACATCAATGAATTTGTTGTGTGTACAAAAATTAACTACAATATTAAAAAGTCAATTAAAGTTGTTTACCAGTGACATACAAAATGTTTACAGAATAGCTATAAGATATCACAAAATGGATTTTGTGTAAAAGATGTGTCTCTAATGAATGACATTAACAATCACACAACTATCTGCTTCTTTCCTTATGGTGGGTACAGTACACAGAGCGCCACATTATCACTGATATGGAGGAAACACAGAGACACTGTAAGGTTGTGCTCACTTGTTTTTGTAAATGGAGGGACAGAGATAATACAACGTTCCCATAATGTTTTCCACACAATTAACAAGTGTAACACATATAGCGTTGCTCCTTGTTGCGGGTGAGTGCGTGCCAGTTGCCATGGTATGATATTGTGCCCGTAAAGTGAGGGAGGATTTGAAGGACAGAAGCACGGTTGAACCCTTCAGTCATGTGAGTGCTGGGAAATATTAAGAGGCTGCAAGTGGATTATGTCCCAGGCACCAGTGTTAGGATCCCTGCTACCTGGGATATAAAGCAATATGATTAATTCTAGAAGTATTCCCTAGAAAGATAGTTTCCAGCACCAGGAAGATTATGATAGAAGGTCCCTGGTTATTTGAGAATTACTGAACAGTAGCAATGGGAAAAACCCCTTGGAATGTACCCCCATACCATGAGGGGGGCTCTCTGCATGAAGGCAGTATGGCTGCAGATGTACAGGAGGGTCTCTGATTAAGGGGATGGAGTGCATGAGAGGAGCACAAGAACCTCTGGTTCATGCCTACTGTGTACCTGTATTGATGAGTAACGCTGAGTGTGTGCTGTGTGACAACATCACCCATAACACCGGGGATGTGAACAGCCAGAACTGTTTTATTTCTGCTAAGTGTGTGCTGAAGGAGCAGACATTAAGGGAACAAAATTGTATCTGCAACAGTTATTGTTATGTGTTGGAGGAGAAGGTGTTTGCAATAAAGTTTATTTCATGGCTTGAACTGAGATGGCCTGGTGCCTAATATCTCTTTACATTTGCATTACACTGTCACTAGTTGCCACTCCACTGCATCTGTGGTTAAATCCCTGCGTTTAAATCCCTGCTTGCGGATGCCACACCTACTCCATAGCCGGAGCAGAAGAGGAGGGTGACAGCGAGTGGGGTACCATACAACAACAGGATACCCCAAGTAAGTGCCCGTACAATACCAGACCAGAGGGGTTTCACACAAGGACAGGGGAAAGTAGGAATTGTTCTTCTTTATTTTCTATCTATATTCATTTTGTTACATTGTGTGCATGTTGCCACATTCCCTCACAGGAGTCTATGATCACTGCAAGCTTCCATCTTATCTGTTTCTCCTCTTCCTATAGTCCTTCAAAGATGGAACAGAACAACATTGTCAAATAAGGCACAGAACTACAAAGGTAAAAAAAAGAACTTACCATGAGATTACAAGGTCATTCGGTCATTTACCATGCTACTTTTCCACTCACAGAAAAGGACACAGAATTACCATGGTGAATTACAAAACGTCCATGAAATTCCATATTAATTTGGTAGTTTACTATGGTACGTCTCCTAAGAGATGGTTGGATTGCCTGTTCGAACATATTCTGAATATATAAACAATGTAATACCTGGACACATATCACTCTGTTGAGGATTTAGTTTAAAGTGACCCTTATTTGCACCTTATGTATAGAACTCCATGGTTAAACTTTTCCAATGCCTTTCTGCCTCCTAAAATTGTAATAGCATCTAATCTGTATATTACTTACAACAGTTTATATTAAATTATATTCATTTATATGATGTATACAGGTACTCTAAGACTTCTGCCAGAGTGCTGAAAAGAGAGGAAGGCGGTGGTGTTTTTGGAGAAACAGGGGTCTGCACCAGCCAATAAAAATAGTTGGATGTATGATGGTGTTCCTTGCAAAGCATGAAGTAGCGGTGCATGTATCTTTGCGGAGCGGGGCAAAAACAACATTTTATTTTGCAGAGTGGGATCAACACGAGATAAAAGAGTGTATTGGGTGCATTTTTAGGACTTTTCCCAGCTGTGTGCAAGGACACACAGACATTTCCATGTAGTAAAATGACCTAATTTTTGCACTAGCTCTCAGCAAGCATAAATCTGAAATGAACCTACCAGTATGCGTTTGGAGTGTGGGAGGAAACCTATGCAAGTGTGGGGAGAACATACAAACTCCATAGAGTTCAAGCGCTGGTTAGAGTCAAGCTCATAACCCCAGCACTCTAAGACAGCAGTGCTAACCAATGTGCCACCATGCTGCCCCTGAATTTGTAATGGGAAGGAACTTAACGTGTGCTGAGAGGACCATCTAGGACTACCAGTGTAAATACAAGGCTTCCTCCTTTGCACTTCTACTGCAATTCATAAATGAAGCTTTTTGCAGATGTATTTCCTTTATCTGTAGTTAATACTGAACTTCCTTAGTGCTTTATACAAAATCCGTATACAAACAACTAAAACAAATGAGTTACTGTAGGCAAGGACCTTGTTGGGACACTCCATTTCCATTATGATATTTAGGTAACTCAATCATCATGACATTTTGGACCTCATTTAGAGTTGGACGCAAAGTCCGCTTTAGGCGCAAGTGTCCAAGATGCAGGCGGATTTGGTGCTTTCTTCACATGCATGATAGTGGTTTTTTGTTGGATGCGCCTAAAACCAGGGCTGTAACTAGGGCTGTGCGACAGGGGCGACCGCCCAGGGGGCAATGCTGAAGGGGGGCACAATTTAGGAATATTTTAGGCACATTTGGTTAAAATTGAGGGTTAGGGGGGCGGCATTAGTCTTTCTCGCCCCAGGCGCTAGAATTCTAAGTTACGGCTCTGCCTAAAACAGACTTTGCGTCCGACTCTAAATGAGGTCCTTTATGTTCAACACACATAAATGTTACAGACATACTTAGAAATAGATTTACTTTTGTGTTTCTATAAATGTTCAGTCAAATAAATAGACAGATTAGTCTACACATTTTTTAAAAAATAAGTAACACAGACCATGTAGATTAAGCAGTTTTATTTCCAGTCTTATTCTATGTTTACAGTCTTATTTCTGTGTTAAAGAGAAATTAGACTTTCAACTTGTTAAGGTTATTACAAATAGCAAAAAATGTGTTGTGTCCACATTAATAGCTCTTTAAAAAAATAGTTAATATAGTTAGTTATAATAGCATAACACTTACTGCAGTCTTGTCGTGAGCTTTATAGCTTATTCTAGTGTGACCTGGAGCAGATAATGCTATAAACAATATTTAATTATTATAAGCACTTCTTAATTTGTAGATAAAAGTGAAACTCATATAAAATAGAAGTGGAGCTCAAGGCCATCTTAACATCATTATGGGCCCCCGGGCAAAGCCGTGCACCGGGGCCCCTATATATATATATAGATAGATAGATAGATAGATAGATAGATAGATAAAGATAGATAGATGTACTTGCTCAGTGACCCTTGAAGGTTTTTTTTGCAGGTTTTTTCTTTTGCAGGATTATTTATTCTAATTAAGAGCCCTGTCTATGGGGCCCCCTTGCCCGTGGGGCCCCCGGGCACCTGCCCATCATGCCCAATGGAAAAGATGGCCCTGGTGGAGCTGAAAAACAAATGACATATGAGAACAGTATAAATGATTTTTAACATCAAAATCTATTGGGACAATAAAAGTGCCTGAAATGTGTGTCTATATGTTCCAGAACAAATTAAGTCCTGATTATAAGGAGATATAGAGTATTCATAGATGTTAAATAGATGTAACCCCCTGGTTGTCTGGTGGGTAGTGGTGGTGTATTTCTCCATAACACCATAGTTGCAAACCTTTCCAAGTTGGCCTCCGAGAGTCTAGCGGGGCGGTGGGTGTGAGGGGGCATCATTTTGTCATGGGGTCTGGCTAAATTGATGCGATTCCCGAAGAATTGCATCATGGAGGCTCAAAATCTGCCCGCTTCAATAGGAAGTGGGCAGAATGTGGGAGAATTGTTAGCTCTCCCGGGAGTCTAGGGAGACCTACCCGGAATTTGGGAGCCTCCCGGACATTCTGGGATAGTTGACAAGTATGCATTACACCCACCTGTCTAGTACCATGAAGTCAGCCATCCAGCTGTAGCTCAGTCTCTCACCTCTGGCCTCTAAACAGAAAACAGCAGATGCAGCCGATGTATCGCTTGTCATTCTTCAAATGAATAGGTCAGACCACCTCATTTGACGAATATAAATTAACGTAACTTTACTCTCCAGCACATGTCACTTAATTCCCTGGCCAATAGTTTCACTCGGCATAGAGCTGACACTCACACGCACAATTTGTTATGGCCATAAACATATTCACTGTACAGTCATCAGTAGATCCTGACTCCAATTTGTGGTTCATAGTTTGCGTTCGGCAGTCACGCTTGCTGTTTACTCTGGGGGTTCAGCTTTACAATTCGAGGATCATGTCTTAGGTTCCCGGTTAGCATTATTGTTAAAATTAATGAGGGTTTTAAGCACTATTTAAAGCATATTTTTAATGAATAAAAAAGTATATTAATTTTGTCTTAAAATCCAATTTTGAACACTACAGTGTTTGATGATAGCTGTTTGCATTTGAGCTTTGCATTCATAATTAAAAACCACAAAAATGCAATAATTTAGCCTACATATATATATATATATATATGGTATTGCACTGTAACTTTTCAGTGTGAAAGAAAAACAAAAAGTCATCCTATAGATTTATGTTGTTTGTTTAAATGTTTATATATAAAAAAACCTAAAGCAAATAATGTTATTAAAATGGAAAATCTACAAAACTACAGCAACCCTCCCCCCTTCCACCCTCCTTTTGCTAATAAGTAACTAACAATAATGTTTTAGTTGAATTCTGCAAATTGTGTGCAGCTTGTCAGCAGTAATGAGCAGTTAGAGCAGAATATCAGACTAGGGGGTAAATGTATCAATATGCGGGTTCTTCAACACCCGCGTGTTCAGCCTCTTCCGCGATTAAATTTCTAGCGGCACTGCATTGTAAAGGGAAGTTAACCCTTTACAATACAGCGCCGCTTGAAATTTAATCGCGGAAGAGGCTGAACACGCGGGTGTTGAAGAACCCGCATATTGATACATTTACCCCTAGTTTTGTTCTAACTTTACAATGTTTCATCTGTAATAACTGCAGTGTGTGGCTTCTGTCTGTATGCTTTATAACCATATTTCTGTAAAATGTGTAATATAAATGCTTGCATAGTATATTCAACCCATTTTGCAGAATTCATAACACAGATGCTCTACATATTCCGCATTTACAATCAGAGCATGACTATGAAAATATTGGCTTTAACAGTAACTACCATGGTCTGTTGTACAGTATGAGTCAGCAGGGCCGCCGAGAGGGGGGGGGAGCGGGTACTAATTACCCGGGCCCGGCATGTCAGGGGGCCCGGCCCGGGCCCTTGCGCTGCTGATTTTTTTTAATTTTTTAATTTTTTTTTTCCAAACGTTTTTTTTCCTTTCCTTTTTTTTTTTTTTTTGGCTGGGGGGGGGGGGGGGGGGGGGGCTCGGTCGTTGGTGGGGGGAGCAGGCTAGTTTAAAAAAAAAAAAAAACATACTCACCTGATCGCGGAGCCGGCATCCCTCCTCTCTGCTGCTCTGTGCTCTATTCAGACTGTCTGAATGCTGGGTGTGATGTCATCATGTCATGCCCAGCATTCAGTCAGTCTGGAGCAATGGAGCACAGAGCAGCAGAGAAGACCAAGAGAGGAGAAAAGGTAAGTGAAGGGAGGAAAACGAGGGGGGCACAGAGGGGTTAAAAAACGGGGGGGGGGGCAGCATGACAGAGGGGTTAAAAAATGAGGGGGAGCACAAGGGTTAAAAAACGGGGGGGCAGCATGACAGAGGGGTTAAAAAATGAGGGGGCACAAAGGGGTTAAAAAACGGGGGGGCAGCATGACAGAGGGGTTAAAAAATAAGGGGGGGCACAGAGGGGTTAAAAAACGGGAAAGCAGCATGTCAAAGGGGTTAAAAACGGGGAAGCAGCATGTCAGAGGGGTTAAAAAATGAGGGGGAGCACAGAGGGGTTAAAAAACGGGAAAGCAGCATGTCAGAGGGGTTAAAAAATGAATGGGGGCACAGAGGGGTTAAAAAATGGGAAAGCAGCATGTCAGAGGGGTTAAAAATTGAGGGGGGAGCACAGAGGGGTTAAAAAACGGGAAAGCAGCATGTCAGAGGGGTTAAAAAATGAGGGGGAGCACAGAGGGGTTAAAAAATGGGAAAGCAGCATGTCAGAGGGGTTAAAAAATGAGTGGGGGCACAGAGGGGTTAAAAAATGGGAAAGCAGCATGTCAGAGGGGTTAAAAATTGAGGGGGGAGCACAGAGGGGTTAAAAAACGGGAAAGCAGCATGTCAGAGGGGTTAAAAAATGAGAGGGGCACAGATGGGTTAAAAAATGGGAAAGCAGCATGTCAGAGGGGTTAAAAATTGAGGGGGGAGCACAGAGGGGTTAAAAAATGGGAAAGCAGCATGACAGAGGGGGTGAAAAAATGAGAGGGGCACAGATGGGTTAAAAAACGGGGCAGTATGGCACAGTGGGGTTAATAAACAGGGGTCAGCATGGCACAGTGGGGTTAAAAAATGGTGGGCAGCATGACACAGTGGGGTTACAAAGGGGGGGGGGAGGCATGGCACAGTGGGATTGAAAAAGGGGGGGAGCAGCATAGTATAGTCTGATGAAGGGGAGCCAGATGAAGGGGGCAAAAACAGCATGGAGGGCACAGTGTGATCATAAGGCATGGCGATGATGAAGGGGCACATTATTGTAATATTGGAGCTGGAGGAAGGCCTAATTATTAATCGTGGGTGCTATTGATTTAACGCTGGGGCTGGCTGTAATTTTCTAAATGTAGCCATTTTTTTTTCAAAATAGGTCCTTCAACATTTCTGGATCCGGACAAGCCACAACTAAAGAAAGCAGCAGCCACAGGTGGAGAAAGTGAGAAGAACAGGTAGGAGAGAGCAGCACAGTGTGTGAAATGTTGTGATTCTAGTAGGGACAATACCAATTTTTGGTGAATGTTGTGTCCAATGTAAGGTGTAGGCCAAGACTGAACTGTTTGTGTACACACTGCATTGTTTGTATACTACCCTGTGGTGGTAGATGTCCTGAAAGTCAGGAGTGCTTAAACATATGTGACGCTCCGGCGAATTGAGAGCCTAGTGGTTTTTATGTTAGCCACGCCCCAATGGCACGTTTGCCACGCCCCCAAATGCATGACCGCACCTCCCAAAACTTTTGCACTGCCGTTTGGCTAGCCACGCCCCTGAATATATGACCATATACCTAATCTTTTTTGCGCCGCCGTAAGGCGGCGCAAAAAAATTTTGGGGCTTACTTCACTATGAGGGGGGCCCCATGAATTTGTTGTACCCGGGCCCTGAATTCTTCTTGGCAGCCCTGTACATATAGGCCAGTGTTGGCTAACCTGTGACTCTCCAGGTGTTGTGAAACTGCAAATCCCAGCATACTTTGCCAATATATAGCAGCTTAATGCTGGAAGGGTATGCTGGAACTTGTAGTTTCACAACACCTGGAGTGTCACAGGTTAGCCAACACTGATATAGGCTGATAAGATTGTATTTACCAACATACCCAATAATGATCCATTAAAATTCTTCCAGATTATTATCAGGCTTCTCTTGAGTGTGACCTTTGCAACCGCAGGGCTTAGACAAAATGGCAGCACCCACGAACTCCAACACATGGCACAGATTCCAGCGCTGTATCTGCCTTTCCCAGCAGCCTAGATTGCTGCAGGGCCTGATTATCCAATAAAAATAAAAGAAGAGAAATCAGGTGCTAAAATAATATTTGTCAATATATCTTAATCAATATTGCCTGTGGAATCTTCTGCTTTTAAAATAAACAGGATACTGATACTAATATGGTAAATTCATAGAAAATAATAAATAATTGACAGCACTGATATGCAATATTAATTTAAATTTTAATTCATTAAAACTACATTAAAAAAGGAATAATCCAAACCCTAACACATACTATGACTATTAAATGGATCAATTAATAGTCACATCGACAATAAATAACAATTACCACTAGACATCCACTATTTGGAAATGTTCGTCTAATTATTCAAATATTATCAGTCATAATGTGCACTAAAAAATATGAATAAAATCCTTATAGATCCAGCAGCACGGTGGTGTGGTGGTTAGTACTTCTGCCTCACAGCACTGGGGTCATGAGTTCAATTCCCAACCATGGCCTTATTTGTGAAGAGCTTGTATGTTGTCTGCGTGGGTTTCCTCCGGGTGCTCTGGTTTCCTCCCACACTCCCAAAAAAACATACTGGTAGGTTAATTGGCTGCTATCAAAATTGACCCTAGTCTCTCTCTGTCTGTCTGTCTGTCTGTGTGTGTGTTAGGAAATTTAGACTGTAAGCTCCAATGGGGCAGGGACTGATGTGAGAGAGTTCTCTGTACAGCGCTGCGTAATTAGTGGCGCTATATAAATAAATGGTGATGATGATGATAGATCCAAAATGATGATAATAGGTTTCTTAATCAGAGAAAGTGCAATGAATCATCTCATGTGTATCTTATATTGACAAAAACTTGTATAACATGCATGTTAGTAATACATGCTATGCTCTTTAAGGAAAACATGAGGAAAAACTCCAAAAATATTCACAGGCTTCCCAATACTAATTTGGATTAAAGTAGTCACATATACTTAGCTTTTGGGGGCCAGTCACATGTACGAACAAGCATACACTGCTAACATGACTCCTCAGTTGGTCTCCTTTTCTGCAATATCTGAGATTGTGACTTCAAATTACTGGAAGACTGGAGTCGTGTGGATGAAAAAGTACCTCTGATAAACAAGTACTTAAAACACTGATTCCGTGTGTCAGCATATCACGCTGTTTAGGGTATAGGCGTCTTACATTGTCCCTGGCATTTCTCTGCCCACTAATCTGTGATGACTTATATATTCCTGATAGTCTTATATAATTCATCCAAACCATGATCGCCAGTGATAATCCATAAGCAATTTTTTTTAAATATGTAAAAAATATATATAAAAAAAATGTATATATACATAAATAGGTAAACATGCATATATAAATTTAAAAAAAAAGCCTTACACTGATATAAATCCAATTCTTCTATAATAAACTTATACTCAGATAATGTCAACCTCATGTGTATGGCAGATGATTTATTCAAAATATTAATTAAAAATTGAAAAAATACAGAAAACAAAGATAAAAAACTATTATTATTATTAATAAGAATAATAATAAATAAATAGTTTACTTTACACAATGTTAGCAAGCGTATTTCAACAAACTAATGCATTTTGCACAATTAACACCTTTGTACCATATGCACAATGCACCAGCTATAGGCTTACCACAAAACTAAGCATAATTTGTATTTGTCAATTTATTTCACATTCAGTTGTAATATGCATAAGGCTAGTGTTATGCAAGTCTGTTGACAGCGTGTATGTATGTGAATTGTGAAATATTGAGCTATGTATAGTAAACTATGTCTTCTTATTACTATTATTTATTTATATGGCGCTGATTATATTACGCAGCGCTGTACAGAGAATATCTGATCACTCACATCAGTCCCGGCCACACTGGCGCGTACAGTCTAAATTTCATAACTATGCACAAAGGTCCATTTTGTCACAAGTCAATTAACCAGTATGTTTTTAGACTATTGGAAGAAACCGGAGCACCCAGAGGAAAGACATGCAAATGTGGGGAATATATCAACACAGATAGGGCCCTGGTCAGAATCAAACTCATGTCTCATACAAAAAACTACTGAGTTGTGTTTATATGTCTTCAAAAACATGTCTAATAGTGGGCTGATATATGGAATATTAAATATGCCATTTGAAATATTGGGAGGCGTGCATTTGTGTGATACCACCTTAATAAGTAGAAGTAGAAATGTCGTTTTTCAGCTGTCAGCAACTGTAATAATTATAACGTTCTATTCATGACCAGCAGGCAAGAATTGGCTGTTTCTCCTTTTTATTTCTGTACAACACTATTAACCTTTCTCAGGTCAGCACATCTCTCTGACAGACTGAGCAGTGAACGAGAGCTCCCCATCTGACAGTTATGTCCCAGTTACTGCTGCAGTGGCTCACTTTCCTCATTGCTGTTATGCACAAGACATCACAGGTGGTAACACAGGTCAGTAGATATTTGGCTGATAAAGAATAGAGAATGCGTATAGATTTCAGATTCTTAATGAAATGCCAATCTTCATCTTTTTGTAGTGCTAGCAACAATTCTCTACAAAAATATATTTGTGTTGATGAGTTCAGTGAAACAAAGTTTTAGATGGTCTTTTCAGGGTAAAAACACAAGGGTGGGGAGTAATCTCCTAAGGATCTATTTGTAGAAATAGTGATAAAATCATTTTTTTCTATCAATTTACAGGTCAATATCCTAATGCAGTGGATTCCAAACTTTTTCAGTTCAAGGCACCCTTAGGGTCTCCAAGATTTTTTAAGGCACTCCTAAGTCAAAATAATTACCAAGTAGTTCCCCACCTTGCTTACCACTGGCCCTGGCCAAGACACCCCTGTGAGATCTCCAAGGCACCCCATGGGGCCTATGCACACAGTTTGGGAACCACTGTCCTAATGGCTGAATCTATTAAAGGCAAATTGATTTATAAATCACAATTTTCAAAAACTCCCCTCAAGGTCACCAGACATTGCAAAATTACTGAAATCCCAGATTTCTCAGTGATAAGTGTAGAACAGCTGAATCCATGAAAGATCACTTGAGTGGAATGATCTTGTAAATCACCCAAAAATGTTTCACTTGTTTCAGACACTCGTGATCAAAACCAGTGAGATGAAAAAAACAAAAAAACTTGTATGCATGTACAAGCACTGAAATGGACGGGCCTATTAATTTCCGTCTTGTTTCTACAGGAATTTATTAAACCTATTGGCACAGTGAAATAAATAGGAATGGGCTCTGTCTATGGAGTTTTGCATTACTATCCATACGGGTTTTATAAATTTGTCAGATATTTGGATAGCATTCTGGTGTTCTTAGGTGAATTCCAAATGATCCTGCATTTTGAGTTTGTATTCCTGTGTCCCCAGAGCTCTGAGGCAGTATTTACCCCTGCATGAAAGGCGTTTTGAAAGTCTTTACTGCAGTAAGTGGTTGATTCGTTGGTTAGCACTTTGATTATGTTCAATATTTAAAGCTTACTACTATGTCTTTCATTTAACTGTAGTTGGATATTTCCAGTCACTCAATTAAAGACTTACAAATGTCTGTTTATGGGATAAAAAAAAACAGTTAATGCTGGGGACACCAAGCACATAGAAGTACAAAAAAAATGCAGAATCATTTTAAATTGACCTGATACCGTAATTGGCACTGTATATTTAAGTGGACAGCAAAGTGACTGTCACTTTACATTGAAAAGGTAGTCACTGTTCCTCTAAATTTGAAATTGGGTTACTGTGCAATAAAGTTCTTAAAGTCACTATATTCCCTAAAGAATGTTGAACTGGGAGACAGTGAAGTGATTTCTGTGAGTCTTTATGCAGTCTACAGATGTCACATGTGACATCACTACAGGATAGGATTGTAATCTTCGGATATTTATGAAGCCAACAGGCATAGGGCACCTGCTGTAGTCATAGTCAACTTACTTTGTCTGTCTCTCACACTGCTTGCCAGCCTTACATAATATCCATAGAGCAGAATCAGCAAGCGATATATAGCGCTTCGTTTTTTACTACTCATAATTAGTTCCAAACTCCCAAACACACAATAATTCAGATTTTTGCACAGTCTGATTCCAGCCCAGTGGCAGTGACTTGTTTATGTTCCTAGTGGGAACTGTGGAAGACAGAGAGTACATCAAATAGTTGCTCACAGTTCTCTCCTCATGTAAAGAGAAAGGTGGGGAGAACAAATTAGACCATGACCAATCCTCCCAACCAAAGGCAGATTTGCCCAAACCACAAGAAATTGCTTACATACATTGCAGGCTGCCTTTTTGTGGCCTGATCTTCATATCCTGATATGTTTTACCTTCACTGGCAGATTTCACTGTCACACAACACTTTCAAAATGAGTCATGGGACATCACAGTTCAACAAATACGCTTATATGTTTTACATTACCCAAATTAAGGCAATGGGTGGTGGGACTGCATTTAATAGTAACCACCAGAGGTTGTGGATCAAATGTTTAAGTAGGGCCAGTGCAGGGCTGTTCGGTGCCCTCTAGTCTCACACATGTGCCATGAATCCCCATTCAGAGCATCTCTACACATGCACAAAAGAAGTTGGTGCATGCATCATGAAGCCCTGAATCACGGCTTCACGAGTCTGTGCCCCTTCCCTACCCCCCCTGCACATGCTCAGAGCCTTCTACTCCATGAATAGCAAAGTGGGAGCTACACAAGGTGGAATAGCATCAACCAGTGGACCTGGGCAGAATATTTTTTGTTGTTGCCATAAGTGGGTTGGTGGGGCATCCTGGAAGCATTGCACACTCCTGGCACCCTTACCCGGCTTGTCATGTTTCGTTGGCCCTTTCTGTATTGCATATTAGGCACCAGAGATCTAAAGTTGTGATTTGCATTGTATAGTACCACCAGATTGAGGTATGCATTGTATAATTTGTGACAAATGGAGGTGTTTGCCACAGGCTTCTAAAGAAGAGACAGGTATTTAGCTGGCAGCCTTAAAAAAGCACTCTCAGTGAAACGTGCATTGGCATTTGCTGGGTATACCTGATTTAGACTTGGGGATAAATGTATCAAGCTGCGGGTTTGAAAAAGTGTACACGTTGCCAATAGCAACAAATCAGATTCTAGTTATCATTTATTAAGTACATTCTAATAAATGACAACTAGAATGTGATTGGTTGCTATAAGCAACATCTTCACTTTTTCAAACCCTCAGCTTGATAAATTTACTCCTTGATATGTTCATTATTTCCTATTAGAGAACGTTTTACCTGGATCAGATTAGTATATTATAAAGGGCTATACTGTAAATCCAATTATAGCAAACAGATGAACCAGCTCCGATTAGCGCCTAGAAATAGTGAAGCAATGATGGGTAGAGAGTAATTCACTCTACATACTAAAAGTTAGAGACAATACTGGCTGAGAATCAGGCTAGGCATTGAAAGCAATAATTTTAACCTTTAATAATTAATCCAGAGCCAAGATATAATTGGTTGTTGCTGATAGTCCTATTCTTGGGATAATTGCATAAACCATTAAAAATTGTATAAATGATTAAAAATTTATAAAATGCTGTGTCACGAACACGCTCCCAGCTTTTGTGACTTTAGGGTGTTTGCTGTATGAGGTTACACACAATTCCTGCCCGCAGTCTCTCTCTACCTATCACACAGGTTATAGACCTACTGAATTGCCACCACACAGCACTCTCAACCCCCCCCCCCCCCACACACACACACACACACACACACAAACACTTCAGGTTTGCCACCACCTTTTGAATATGGGTAATAGGACCCCAAAATATTGTCCCACACTGACACACAAGTCTTCTGGCTACCCACAGGCTAACAAAGTCCACACCAGCAAACAAAGGGATAACTCTTCACACCTTCAGACTGTTACACAAATGTAAATGCAAGCACACACTAGGCTTGTTAGTCAGATGCATCAACAAATCACACACCAGCATTCAAAGGGTTAACTTGGTTGAGCTATATTCTTCTTAACAGGCTAATGGATTTGTTAGAGTATCAAGGATGCCACTTACTAAATTTATAGATTTAATATACAAAGGTACAAGGGATTCAAATATAAAAAAAACATTTAATAAACAATTGACATAACATACACAAGCAAAAACAGTTTCAAATAAAAAAGGGTTACATTCAGAGCATAACTTGCATGAGTTGTATACTCTGTGCCATGGGATATTGGCTAGGAAGATGGACAGCTTACCAATGTGGATTGATTTTCCGAAAAGACTGACAATTTGCCCCTTCCCAACACAGGTTTTTTAAACAAAATGAAATGGGACGGTCTTCACAGGGGCAGTGTTAATGCTAATATGGGGCAGGGATGTCCCCTGGGTGTCACTATAGTTTGCTCACAAATATTCCCAAAGTTTTGACCTCGGGGTAATTCTTCACAGATATATCCAGAGACATAACTCTCCCTTCAATAAATGGGTCATAATCTCCTGCACATTTAAATACCAAACATGATGGAATTATGGCAATCTGACATACTTTTCCCAAAGAAATGTGATTATAGCTGTTCCCAGATACCGCCAGTACCTGTCATTCACAACCCTGGTGTGATATCTGCTCTTCAGTATGAAGTGGCACCCAGATTTCCCAAAGTATGAACTATGAAGCCATTTTCCTTTGAATATCATATTTCTATATACCTGTATAGGACTTCAAATGCTGCCTTTGTCTGCAAGGATGTCCAGGTGTGATCGGCCCCACAAAGTCTATTCAGGTGTCCAAAAACTAACTTGTGTCAGGATATAGCTCACAGCAAGGGCCCTTTCAAGCTGCTACAGGTGACACTGCTATCTTCAAATACTGGGATGTGCAGAGCAACCAAATATACACACACACACACACACACACACACACACACACAGAATCTCTGACTTCACATTTTAGTATCTCAACTTATTAATGGATTTATTTAATATCCCATATTTACACTGCAGTTATGATTTAGGCCTTATTCCCCACAATTATGTGATGGGTTTACTTTTATAAATAACTATAAGTTCTCTATGTTAATGACATGCTGCTATAAGAGTGAGAACAGTTAAGTGAGACAACAGCACAACTCAACCTAAGATACATCTATTAGGAATTATATGAATGGCAAAAAAGATATTAAAAGGTAGACCCAGGAGATTTTAATATTACCGTAATTCACTACTTCAGCTTTAGTTATTTTGCTGATTTTAATATTTTAGTATAAACAATAAAAGTTAATTTTTAAATTAATTGGGATTTAAATCACCAGTTTAAAGAACATTATTGTTAGTGCACTACGTAAAACAAATCATTTTTTCTTCTCCAACCTTAAATCTGCAGAGAAAGTCAGCATAGTTACACATTTGTACATTTATTCACCCAAGTTAAAGAGATACAAGTGGAGGACATATGTGTGACAAAATAATAGTAAAGAGGCTGATTTAACTTATTTGATTTTATAAATGGACTAAAAATCTCTTTCAAATATTGAACAATGTTATGCAAATTCTGAAGTGTTTGCCCTCATGACCAGCAGTGTAGACAGATCTCTATAGAGTCAGCAGATGGTTACGACAGATGAACATCACAGATCTGAAGGTAAATTGTGTAGGTGTGTACGCATGAATCGACATGCTAATCGGGACTTTCAGTCGTTGGTAAAATTGTTACTGATATATCTCATTGTGAAAATTTTTCTGTATTGTATTACCAGCTTAACTGCAAGCCTGATATTGCTAGCTGTGCCTCTCTGCTCACACATAATTCGCTAATAGCGGGAATCTCCCTCTCCGCACATAGGCTGACTTAGTTGCTTGATAGCTGATTATCTGCAGGGATCCAGGTACAAGACCCTTCTGTGCAAAGCTCACCCAGCAATTCTTTTGATAGCTCTGATGTCTCTCTGTGTTTGCATACTCTGTCTTTTCCGCAAACTCTCCTATCCGACCTCTCTCATTCCCCTGCTGCTGTCAGCACCTCTTCCTGTGTGTTTTTTCCTTCCTTCCTGTCTCTCCTGCCAGCTCAAACTCATTGGCAGGGCTGACTTCTGCCTCACCCTGCTATTTCATAGTAACAGGAACTCCTGACTGTTCATCATAAGACAGCCTGGTTACATCTAAATATACTTACTGGGCTTGACTCATCTTCGGCAATTCAAGTTCTAACCAAACCACATCAGAATATTGCTGATTAGATAGGTGGGTTTCAGAAATGTATGCTGCCGTTTGTGTTAAACAGTGGAAGCATGTAATACTGAAGACAGCTTATGTTGCTAGTTAGTTGCATGGTTAGTAAGGTTGAACACAGAGCCAAGTTTAACCTTCTATACATTCTTATTGGGTTGATCCAGAAGAAAACAAAGCAAACTCCCTAGTGTGAAACACTGCATGACATTCATTTTTATTTTCTGTTACTGTATTCACAATCACCTTCTCTTGTTGTAAGCAATTCTACAGCTTAACCACTCTTACAATAAAGAACCCCTTCCTATGTTGACAGCAAAATGGTCCTTCTTCCATTGATGCAATTGATGACCCCTTGTCTTTTGTATGCTCCTCAGTATGAAACGTTTGCTCGAAAAATCTTTGTATTTACCTTAAATATATTTATACATATTAATAAGATCACCTGCAAGGTGCTTTTTTGTCCATGTGCTGTCTGCATTCAGGCTGCTTCGAGTTGAGGTACTATTTCCTACTGTAGTAGAAGTAAAAATAGGTATGTGAGTGGGTGACATGGCCACCATCAGGGGGGTAAAGACAGTACAGCTGTAAGGGGTCTGGAGAGACTAGGGGGCCCCTGACAGACCCCTTCAAATTTTTTTTTTGTTTTTGACTACACACTGAATGATATCACAATCACAATTTCTAGCTTTAATTGTTCTATAGCAAAAGCTAGAGGTCATTCCATCTTAAATGTTCGTGGGCAAAACACCATAATGTAGGCAGCATTAGCATATAATTAAGGATACTTATAAAGATTGCAGATTACTGTGCTGTCTGCCCCCGGGGTTGAAATGCAACACTGCACAATCAGTATGGTGTTCCCCTTCTTTTATCAGTGAGACAGGAAAGAAGGAGCTTAACACATTAAAAATATCTAACAAAAACACTGTTTATGTAACAATGACAAAGAAATGTATAGACAGCATGTGCTGATTATATCTCTTGTCACTTTGTATTAGTTTCTAAAAATAGGACAGACACTGTTTAAACAGTCAAGTGTAATTCAGTGACATGTCTAATCTGCTTCTCATGAAACATAATAGAAAAGTTTCAGATCCGCCATCGCAATGCTTTCAATGCCTGCAAAACCTTTGGTATCACCATTTAGTTAAATGCAAAAAACACTGTGCTAAAAATTGGTGTAATGATATTGAGGTTTGATTCTACCTATTTGGATATGTGTGTTAGCGGCAGATAATTCAGGAAATTATTCAGGCATGTTGACGTTAAAAAAGTTTTGTTCAATATAAGGCAAATCTTATAAGCTGCTTCATACACTGAAGCCAACCACATCCCACTCCAAGGGGGCAATTCAATTAGCGCAAGGTTCTGTAATAGCTGCCCGTGTTATGTTTTTGCATAAATTACGGCATAATTACCTACTTTTGAAGGCAGCTGTCCGGGAGGGGGTCCATCGAAGGGGCGTGGCCACGCGTTGTGTGCCGTTTGGCCCCGCCCCTGTCAATCATATGCAATTTTGGCTAATCGCAACAGGGGGCGGGGCCACAATGCCGCATTTAGCCCCGCCCCACCCATCTTCAACAACGGAGACAGCTGGATCCGGGATTTTTGCCTGCTCTCTTGGGAGTCCGGGAGAACTCCCAAAAATTCAGGAGTCTCCCGGACATTCGAATCGCCCCAACTGTTGATTTCTAGTTACCTGGCTTCTATTAAAAAATAAGAAAAAAAAAAATACAACAACTTTATTAACAACTTAGAAAAAATATGAAACACATAAAGTAGAGTTGTCCCAATTATTCTCTGATTAACCATTATTTTAACACTGTTTTATTTCAAGGTGTGGAAGTTAATAATTTCAATGCAGCGTCTATTGAACCCTTAGCTTGAAACACACTTAATTGTTCCTGAACTTCTGGTTCCATTTCTCAATATGTGTAGCTCACCCATCGGTGTTGTCTGTGTGATAAGTTTCACTGACTTTATATACTGGAACCCAGATGCAGAGGAAGCATGTTAGTGCAAGAAATGTAATGGAATAAAGAAATCAACATCTTGTGCACTAAATAAATACATAAATAAATAAAAATCTATTACAATATATATATATATATATATATATATATATATATATATATATATATATATATAACAAAACCGCACCCTTCTCTTGGCACTTTTGTCACCTTCTGTTGCAAGAGTACCCAGTAGACATCAGCAACACGAAAACTTTTATAAATCAAATATATTTATTGTTTTCATCACAATAAATTGCACAACTTCCGTCAGGATGACACCAGCAAGCAACTACCTTTGCCTGCACCTTCTGGTGACGCTAAACACTAACTAGACACAGTACAGCTCCCTACTGACTGGCCAACTGGTTCAGCGTCAGTCACCTGACTGATAGGCGACACTCCCACCTTGTCTTTAAAGGATGGCTCCTCAGGTGTTCTGCAACGCCTAATCAGCACAGCCACCCCTATCAGCTCTGTGGATACAAACACGTTAAAGCATGCAAGTAAATAACTTTTTTAAATTTACTTTACCACATGTCTCTGACCTGTACATTACTGAACTTAAGCACAGTGCTACACCTGTATATAACTTGGTCTGCAGCCTTTTACCTGCAGACAGTTAGCACCATAGCTAATTCCACTATTAGAGGCCTGTGGAAAACCACTCCCATTGCCACATATCCCTTCCCCTAGCGTCACCATGTAAGGTGGCGCGGACCTCGCGAGGAGCACATCTCTATGGAAGAGAGCCTCTGCAGCCATTTTGTCCACCTGACATTTTATAGCCTAAGACAAGGAAGGTTCTATTGTGTCTTTAACTGTCCTCACAATCACACCCACCAGTGCACTCATTGGGACCTTCTCTTCTTGACACCTAAAAAACTCTGTTCTGAAACAGCAAATCCTGTCTCTTTCTCCACTCATTACCCCTTGTTTTCTTAATAGCACGTCTATGAGCTCCTTCTGATTGTGGTTGTACTGTTACAATAGGCCTTCTGGCATTCCGGACAAGCCCTACAAAACCTTTTTACTGCCATATAGACTCCGGGCCAGTAATATCTGCGTAGAACTTTCTCCCTCATTTTACCTTCCCCTAAGTGTCTGCCACTCTCCTGCATGTGTGCAGCTTCTAGCACTAAGGGTACATGGTTTTGTGGGACTACCAACTGTTCTACTTTTCTCCCTTTAACAGTAGTCATATGAAACAACACATTATTTTTAACAATATACGATGGCCCACAGTCTGTCGAATTGACAGGCTTTGATATATTCCCAACATTACTAGCCAAATTAAAGATACGCTTTAAAGCTACATCATTTTTCTGTTGACGTGCAAGGTTTGGCACAGATAACAATTCGGGATATTCCGACCAGTCTATATTGTCACCAACAGGTAAGGTGGGCACATCTGAGATGTCACCCGCCAATGCCAATTCCATTTGTCCAGTTGCCTGTGAAAGTTCTGCCGTGACCCCCACAAAAGTACTCCGGCTTGGTGGCTCACAGTGATTGAGGTTCAGACGTTGTGGTGTTTTTAGCAGATCCTTTAAGACCGGGCTTCCGACCAGTGAATTAATTACCGGCATGTCCGGCCGGATTTGCTCACTGAGGACCTCTTTATAGAGTGGGAAGTCTCGCCCCAGAACGATTGGATACGGCAGCTTGGGCGCTATAGCAGCCACTACCTTCACAGTTTGGCCTTTCAGACTAATGGCCAAAAGAAATCCTTTTAATCTCCTGACTACACCATGTGTGCAGCGTACATTCATTTTGGGCAACCCACGAGATCTTGGCCCCAGCTAGGACAGAATTGGAAACCAGCGTAATGTCACTCCCGGAGTCCACAACTGCATGTACAATCTTGTTCTTCAAAAGCATTATCACTTTAAATAAAGGTGACCCACCACTTGTGAAACTCTGGCAACAGCAACGGGAAAAAACAGGCCCAGCTTGGCCAACGGAACAGTCCATTAGGTTTTTGCGACTAGTGCACCTGGCCTTATAGTGACCAAGTTCTCCACACCTGAAGCACCTCCTGTCAGGCACACTTACAGTTTGACCTAAATTAGCAGCAGGGTTCCCCTTTAGGCCCTTGATTTTGGGTTTACCCACTTTAACACTCTCATCCTTGGTGTTCACCAAACTCCTCTGAGTGGATGTCAAGGCCACTGCTTGGTCACGTTCCTCAGCATACCTAGAAGACAGAGTTTTTTCCTCTTGGAGCAACTGTTCCAGCTTTTCATGCTGTTCATCAAGTACAAGCCTCTCCAACTTGCACTCCTCAAGCTCTCTTGCTATGAATACCTCTTGCTGAGCCAAGACAGGCTTATGTTCTAAAGCAGCAATTTCTCTGTCTTTCTGTGCTACTATTTCATTAAGAGCTTTCTCTGATTTTTGTCTGTCTTCACACACTTTTTGCAATGCATGCAACTCATTTTCTACAGATTCAAAAATCACATTTTCTTGCTCTCTCTCCTGCTTTAAATTCCACACTTCTTTTACAAGACAGCAGTTTTCCTCAATAAACATTTTCTCTAAAGAACCATACTCTTCCCTGGTCACATGTTCTGACACAGGTAACACTTGGGTTGTGCAGAGAGCATGAGATTCTCCTCTCTGATTTTCCATGTTTTCCTGTTGAGAATGTACCTCAGACACACCTGTTTGCACACTTTCCTTTTGAGACATTTTGTTCTTTTTCTTGCCCATCTTAAGGATTAAAGACAATTTTGTACTAGCAGCTTTCAAATATCAAGCTTCACATATGTCCAGCACTTCCACAGGCAATTAGTTAAACAGGTGCATTAGTCTCCCACACAGGTAAAACAGCAACTTCAATGCATAGGCAAAACAGCAGACTTGTGGACCACACCCAACTCACAGCTCAGTGAATAAACAAGGTATGGCACTACAATGTCCAGCCATTTTATACAAAAAGAACTTTGCTTTCCTTTTGCAAAACGAATGCTGAATAGTTCACAGTAATGTTGCTTCTGTCTCTCTACAGACCAAAAAAAAAAAATTGCTTCCTCAGCAATAGCAATCTCTTCACTGCAACTGACAGCAAATACAGTTTAAGGTGTGAGAGCAGTATTCAATCATTGCCCACTCACCACCTTTTGCGTCTGGAGGTTGGGTGGACAGCTGTGCGTTGGCTCCTCAGGTGTTCTGTAGCGCCTAATCAGCACAGCCATCCCTATCAGCTCTGTAGATACAAACACGTTAAAGCATGCAAGTAAATCACCTTTTTACATTTACTTTACCACATGTTTCTGACCTGTACATTACTGAACTTAAGCACAGTACTATACCTGTATATAACTTGATCTGCAGCCTTTTACCTGCAGACAGTTAGCACCACAGCTAATTCCACTATTAGAGGCCTGTGGAAAAACCACTCCCATTGCCACAATACATATACATATATATATATATATATATATATATATATATATATATATATATATATATATATATATATATATATATATATACACACACACACATACATATATACACACACATATATATCTGATGATAGTTATCCCTGTACGTCATCTGGTAACGGCTATGTAAAAGTACATAGTCAGGGAAAAAAACAAACAAAAAAACACCTTTTACTATGTTGAAGAAAAAAAGCTGTAATCCAGGAAAAGTTAACTGCCAATAAAAAAAAATTGCCAGCATGCCATTCTACACACGCAGTGGCAAAGAAAGAATGAGGCCTTCGCCTTTCTCTATGAGTTCGAGATCTGAAATTGTTACTGAGGCATCTTCTTGTAAGGTCACTCGTGACCAAGCAAGACCAAGTAATTCGGACTCCAAAAGTGGTGCACAAAAAGCCAGGCTGGAAGAAAACAGTAAGGCATTAGAGAAAAATGTATGCTCAGATTCAGAAATGACACCAATCCCTGAGGAGAGTCCATCCACGAGTGGCATGTGTAATCGTGACCATTCTGATAGTGTACCCATAAAGAAGGCCCCTTTCAGCATTTCTGCTGATGTGTGCCTGAACAGCCCGAGTGTAGCCGGTGATACACCAATTTAGGATTCCACTTTGGAATTGGAACAGGATGAGGGGGATTTTTGTGTAGCCGAATGAGGGCGATGAGGAGGATGTTGTTTGTGTAAGTCCTGCACCAGTGGAAGCAGTTCTGGCACGTGATAAGAAGAAGGCCATTGTCATGCCTGGACATAAAACCAAAAAGCCACTTCTTATGTGTGGAATTATTTCTACCCAAATCCTGCCAACAGTTGTCTAGCCATTTGTAGTGTATGTAAAGCCAGAGTCAGTTGAGGGAGGGACCTTAAACATATAGGAACCTCATCCATGTTACGTCATTTGACACAAGTTCATGGCAAGATGTTAAGAAAATCTGAAAGTTATAGTAAAAAAATAACAACAAGCAGTCCATCAGCAGCAGCTCTCACCTACATGCCGATGCCTGCAATCTACACCCACAACACCATCTTCATCAATATCCTCAGTAGCGATCGGAGTTAGTCCTGCATCCAGGTTGCTAAGGCTAGATGACTCCTGCACTATCCTTGATTCCTCCTGAAGAATTCTTGATGATCGTTAGTCCCACTGCTGCTGCTGTTGATACTGCTGGGGGTGAATCTTCCTCCCATAAGCGGCCCAAGAAGAAGTACTTTACAACAATTAACTGTGAAACAATCTTTTGCTAAAGGAAGCAAGTATGACGGCAGTCATCCAGTCACAAAGCGGCTCACAGACGCCATGGCGACTATGCTAGTGTTAGATCTGCGTCCAATAGCCACTATAAACACAGCTGGGGGTAAATGTATCAAGCTGAGAGTTTTCCGGCTGGTTTGAAAAACCAATCAGATTGTAGCTATCATTTATTTAGTACATTCTACAAAATAACAGCTAGAATCTGATTGGTTGTTATAGGCAACATCTCCACTTTTCAAACTCGCCGGATAACTCTCAGCTTGATACATTTAACCCCTGGTTTTTCACAGTTAATTGAGGTTTTGTGTCCCCATTACCAAATTCCATCGCAACACCATTTTTCGAGAAAAGCTATTCCTCAACTGTAAACGTAAAAAAGTAATATGCCATTCTGCCCACTGTACACTTAGCCACAGATATGTGAACAAGTGGAAGTGGGCAAACAAAAGATTGTATGACTGTGACAGCCCACTGGGTTGGTCAATCGCCTTTCCAAGCAGGAACAGCAGCAGCATGTACACAACTAAGTAACATTTCCCACAGGCAGGCTACACTGCTACAGCTGATAATTTGTTACGAAAACTAAGGGATGTCATTGATACATGGCATATGCCACTTGGACTCTTCCCAGGATATGTTATTTCTGATAACGCCACCAATATTTTGCAAGCATTACAGCTGGGTGAATTCCATCACATTCCCTGTTTTGCTCACACAATAAACTTGGTGGTGCAGAGCTTCTTGAAAAATAACCGTGAGATGCAGAGGATGCTTTCGGTGGCCTGTAAAACATTCTGCCACAGTATGTAGGAGATTGCAGCAGCTCCAAGAACAATTTAATTTGTCCTGCCACAAACTTAAGCAAGAGGTGTTAACAAGGTAGAATTCCACCCTGTACATGCTTCAGAGGATGGAGGAAAAGCGCAAAGCCATACAAGCGTATTGCACAAGCCATGACATTGGGAAAGGAGGAGGAATGTATTTCAGTCTTGCACAGTGGAGAATCCTTTCTGTGTTGTGCAAGCTGCTGAAACCATTTGAAGTTTGTGACGTGTGAAGTGAGTTCAGACTTTGCTAGCTTGAGCCAAGTCATTTCCTTAATTCGACTTTTGGAAAAGCAGCTTGACAAACTGAAGGAGGAGATGAAAGAAAGCAATTTCGCAAAGTATGTTGGAGTTGTAGATCAAGTACTTAATTTGCTTCACAATGATCCAAGAGTAATTCAAATCTTGAAGTCAGATCATTATGTTTTGACGACTATGCTTGATCCTAGGTTTAAGACCTACGTAGATTCTTTGCTTCTAACTGACCGAGATCTGAAGAGATGCAAGGAGCTCCTGGTCAGCAAGTTGACCGCTGAACTGGTCCCTGGCTTGACAGCGTCTCCTCCTTCAGTTTCTCAGGTAGCTGCTGCTCGTAAGAAATTGCGCTTTCCAAAGAGAAGCAGGGATGACGCAGGTGGCAGACCACAACAGTTTGACATCTGGTCTAGTTTGAAAGAATTTAGCAAACAATAGTCTGTGATGATAATTTACACACTGATGAGGGTGAGGATGATGCTGAAGATGATGACGACAGCATAGAATTCATTTGACAGCACTGATAGCTGGTTTAGTGGGGGCCCAAACAAACCAAGCACTTCAGCCACAAAAGTGGCAGCCCTTGTCGCTGAAGTGCTTGGTCCGTTAAAGTGTGCATGTCCTTTGTATGATCCAACATATGGCTGGGTGGGAGGGCAATTCCATCTTGCACCATTAATCTTTCCTGGCACTGATGTGTGTTTCTGCCATTACTCTATCAAGCCAATTGTTAGCTTGTTTAGGGAGGGCCATGTTGGACTTGCACTTTAGCCACAATAGTGGCACTTCTTGTGGATGAACTGCTTGGCTTGATAAATTGTACATGCTACCTCTCCTAATTGTGGGTGACATTGTTATCTTGTTTATTGAGGGCCAAAAGAAAATAAGCACTTCAGCCACAAAAGTGTCACTCCTTGTGGATGAACTGCTTGGCTTGTTAAAGCGTGCATGTCCTTTTTAAGATCCAACATAAGAGTGGGTGGGAGGCCACAAGGACAATTCCACCTTGTATTACTCTTCTATTGTGAGTTTGTGACACTGGTGTGTGGCAATGTTTTCTAGATGTGATATAACCCAACCTTGGCACTCCAAACTCACCCGCTTCCTCCAAAAATGCTCTCGCACTGCAGAACGCCTCTGGAGGAAATCTCGCTCCCTGGCCGACTTCCTCCACTTTAAATTTATTCTCTCCTCATTCTGCTCTGCCCTCTCCCTCGCCAAACACCAAACAAACCTTCTTTAAGTCCCTCATCTCCTCTCAGTCCTCTAATCCCCGCTGCCTTTTTGCCACCTTCAACTCCCTCCTTTCTCCCCCTCCACCTCCGGTCCCTCTGTCCCTCTCTGCTGCTGACTTTGCCACTTTTTTCTCTTCTAATATTGAAGCCATCAGACTTAACATCTCCGCTTCTAAACCCTCACCAGCTGTCCTCATCACTCCACCCCCATCCAACAATCAACTCTTGTGCTCCTTCTTCCCCACATCAGGCGAAGAAGTCCGCTCCCTTATTCTTTCCTCTCCACCCTCCACCTGTCCTCTCCACCCCATCCCCTCCAACCTCCTTCGCACTCTCTCTCCCACTGCCTGCTCCTACCTGGCACACCTTTTTAACCTATCACTCTCCTCCGGTGTAGTACCCTCCTCATTTAAACACGCTCTTATCTCTCCGATCCTCAAAAAACCCAATCTTGACCCCACCTCTGTCGCCAACTACCGCCCCATCTCACTTCTCCCCTACGCCTCCAAACTTCTTGAGCGGATAGTCTGCTGTCGCCTCACCAGATATCTCTCGGACAATTCCCTCCTTGACCCTCTCCAATCTGGATACCGTTCCCTCCACTCCACTGAAACTGCCCTGGCCAAAGTTACCAACGACCTCCTTTCAGCCAAATCTAAGGGTCACTTCTCCTTACTCATCCTCCTTGACCTCTCCGCGGCCTTTGACACTGTGGACCACCCCCTCCTACTGCAAACTCTTCTCTCTCTCGGCCTCTCCGGTTCCGTCCATGCCTGGTTCTGCTCCTACCTCGCTAACTGCACCTTCTCTGTCTCCATGTCTGGCTCTTCCTCCACCCCCTCCCCACTCCCAGTAGGTGTCCCCCAGGACTCTGTCCTCTGCCCTTTATTCTTTTCGCTATACACTTTTCCTCCCTCTGTGCGCTCATCTCCTCCTTTGGTCTTCAGTATCACCTGTATGCTGACGACATTCATCTCTACATCTCTTCTCCTGATCTCTCTCCCTCCCTTATCTCTCGCGTATCTGACTGCCTCTCTGCCATCTCCTCCTGGATGTCCTCCTGCTTTCTCAAAATTAACATCTCCAAAACTGAATTCATTGTCTTTCCTCCCCCCAAACTCCCCTCCCACCACAACCTCTCTATCGTTGTTAACAACCCCACCATATCCTCTGTTACCCAGCTCCGTTGCCTGGGTGTCACCCTTGACTCTTCTCTCTCTTTTGCCCCCCATGTCCAATCCCTTGCCCAAGCCTGTAGACTCCAACTTCGCAACATAGCCCGCATCCGACCCTTCCTCTCACAAGACGCCACCAAAACCATCATCCATGCACTCATCATCTCCCGCCTCGACTACTGCAACCTTCTCCTCACTGGCCTCCCCCTCTCTCATCTCGCCCCCCTCCGCTCTGTACTGAATGCGGCTGCTCGACTCATCTTTCTCTCACGCCGCTACTCCTCTGCTTCCCCTCTCTGCCTTGCCCTTCACTGGCTCCCCATCCCCTACAGAATCCTCTTCAAACTCCTTACCACCACTTACAAAGCTCTCTCCCAGTCTACTGCCCCCTACATCTCCCACCTCCTCACCATTCACACTCCTGCCCGATCCCTGCGCTCTGCCACTGACCGTTGCCTCTCTTCCACTCTCATTACCACTTCCCACTCCAGAATCCAAGACTTCTCCCGAGCTGCCCCCCTACACTGGAATGACCTCCCTCGCTCCATCCGTCTCGCTCCCAAGCCGTGCTCCTTCAAACAAGCACTTAAAACTCACCTGTTCCTTAAAGCTTATCAACCATCCACTTAACCCCTCACCTACTCTGCTCGCTCTTCCCTCTCTCCCCTGGTATCACCGCTCCCTCTTGTGTCTGTTTCGTCCACCCTCCCTTAGGATGTAAGCTCATTGAGCAGGGCACTTCTTCCCTCGTGTCTCCACACCTGTTCTTCTGCTCAGTCCTTACTCCATTTGTCTGTCCCGGAGTTTCTGAAGCACTGGTACTTTAGTTTACTGTTCTGTACTGTTTAACCCTGTATGGTTTACTGTTTGTACTATGTACGGCGCTGCGGACACCTTGTGGCGCCTAACAAATAAATGATAATAATAATAATAATAATAATATAAACTGCATTGTGTTTGTGCCGTTGCTCTGTCGCTTAACATCCAGCCAGCTCACTGCAGTATTTGGCTGAAAGTCTATGAAAAGCATATTGTAGCAGAAATTGTAGCAAAATGCAGTCTCTCTACACTGGGCCATCTTAACAGCATTACAGGCCCCGGGCAAAGCAGTGCTCTGGGGCCCTTTCTACACAACCACTCACTGGAATAAAAATGTAAATTATCAATAAAATTAAGATTATATTTATTGGTATCTCCAACAAAATCAGTGTTTAAACAATAAAAAACATGTAGTACAGCAGTGATTAGTCCACATAAACGTTTGGATAATATATGTGTTGGGTACCGATTTACAGTGATGAGAATTCCGACAAGCTTGATACCTACAAAAAAAACACGATTCTATAAAAAACCGAATGCAATAAAAACAGACTTACCTGAAATCCAAACATCCAGATGTCCGATGGCATCCTTGATAAAGACCTGTGTTAAGAGGTAGAAACGCGTTGGGTTGTAAGGGCTGTATGCTTTGGAACAGACTGGATGCCTGTATGATCATCTGAAGGACCAGAGGAGCTAAGTTTTAGTATATATCCCGGGAATTTATCATTACATGCTAATTCAAATCTCTATCTATTTCATTTCTGTTCCAGCTTTTTATTTGATTTTTACTTGTTTTTTATACATTTTTGTATTTATTCATGTATGTTTGATGCAAGCTGCATCATGAGCTACTATGTTCAATTAAAGTATTTTCTAGTACCAAACGGTATCACGCTAGATCTGTTTTATTTATTCTTTCCACATATCTCACTGAGGGATTATTCCTGATGCAAGATGGAAACAAAGATATTCTGATACCCTGCCTGATTCAAATTGTCTTCTTAAGTGACCACCACATTGTGACACGTGGATCGTTTCAACAGTTGAATTTAACTATTCTCTTTTATCTTCATGTGTCATATTTTTATTTGTTATATGTCATTGATCCATTACCATCCCACATTTGATGGTGGATATATGCAGGGCTGCCGAGAGGGGGGCCCGGCCCGGGCCCTTGCGTCGACAATTTTAATTTTTTTTTTCAAATCTACATTATTTTCTTTTTTTTTGCCGTGGGGGTACCAATGACCGAGACCCCCCTCCATTCAGACTGATTGCCAGGTGTGACATCATCATGTCACGCCCAGCATTTAGTCAGTCTGGAGCAATGGAGCACAGAGGAGCAGAGAAGACCAAGAAAGAAGAGAGAAGAAAAGGTAAGTGAAGGGAGGAAAACAGGGGGGCAACATGACACAGAGGGGTTAAAATACAAGGGGGGCATGGCACAGAGGGGTTAAAAAATGAGGGGGGGCATGGCACAAAGGGGTTAAAAAAATGGGGAGGGGGCAGAATGGCACAGAGGGATTAAAAAACGGGGGGGGGGGCATGGCACAGTGAGAAGAACAGGTAGGAGAGAGCAGGACAGTATGTCAAATGTTGTGATTCTAGTAGGGACAATGGCAATTTTTGGTGAGTGTTGTGCCCAATGTAAGGTGCAGACCAAGACTGAACTCTTTGTGTACACACTGCATTCTTTGTATACTACACTGTGGTGCTAAATGTCCTGAAAGTCAGGAGTGCTTGGACATATGTGACGCTCCAGCGAATTGAGAGCCTAGTGATTTTGATGTGTTAGCCACGCCCCAATAGCACATTTGCCATGCCCCCAAATGCATGACCACACCTCGATTTTTATTTTTTTGCATACTCGACTATAAGGGGGGCCCATGAATTTGTTGTACCAGGACCCTGAATATATGTGAATACACTCAGTAGCGCTGGAGACTCTTTATCAAACACATATATAGGTATGAAGGTTGTCGGAATTCTCGTAATCGTTAATAAGATTACCACCGTATAACATGAGCCTTTCACATACAAATGATATTCAGTTGGTAAATCATACAGATGGAGATGGTACAGTATGAAATTACTCTGAATTATTTATTATTAATCAAGGGTTCAACAAAAACATTTGCAAAATTTCTTTGCAGAGAATTGCGTTATAACTGGCTTGAAGTCAATGGTCTTCATGTCATTTTTCATACACATAAGTGAAATCCAGTTGAAACGCTGCTGCCCCATTGTGTTGCGAAGCCCCATTATCAGTTTCAGTCTTGAAAATGAACATTCTCCTGTTGGTCACTGTCATACATATGAACACTCTGGGCCTGAGTCATTAAGGAGAGCAAAGTATAAACAAGAAGTAACTTTGCACCTGGGCAAAACCATGCTGCATTGGAGGGGGGAGGTAAATATAAAATGTGGGGACAGGTGTCAAGATCTGCCTGCAGCATTCTGCACTGCATGCTGCTTTGCATTGGCAGCTCCTGCCTTATGGACCTTGGTCTTGTTTTATTATGTTTATCTGGCAGTACCTCTGTTCACCAGAGGTGCTGCTATTATGCCTTTATCCTTTGTTATTACTAGGGGTTAACCTGCGACACTAATTATCTCCTGCACCTGTGTGTTCCCTACTTATACCTGCCTCTCTCCCTCTCCTGTGTTGGTCATTGTTGTTTTGTTGCCTTCCCCTTTGGTTTGTCTCCTGGTTCTCCTATGCTCTTGGACTTCACATCACTCCGATTGTCTCTTCATATAACCATTCTACCTGCATCCGCAGTATTCCTTGCAACCAGTATCCAGCTATCTCAGATATTTCTTTGCAGTTTCAGCATTATTTGGTTCATATTATTTATCTGTATTTTGAGCAATAAACACCCATATTCTTTATCACATCCTGGGCTCCATAGCTGTGACTTACTTTGAAGCGTGAAAACAGGTTTATTGTTGGGTATGTCCTAGATCAACTTTACATTTCAGTGTAAAAATAAGCTATCAAGTATTTGTCTGCTAGATGAAAAAATTGCCTGTATTTAACTTATGTGCAAAATAATAAACTAATTTGCACCCCTTGCAGCTTAACATGGTTTGTCCAGGAGAACATTTACATTTTTTTTTACTTTCCTTAAGGACTCAGGCCCTCTGAGTGCAATTTCCGGAATAATATACTGAAAAGTTGGCAAGCTTGTGGGGCCCCTGGGAAACTGCCCAGTGTGCCCATGAGTTAAGACAGCCCTGTCTCTACAAGCATCAGACCTGTTCTCCAGTTGGTGAGAGAGTGAATGGACTGCCTAGCAGCCTTTTAATAAGCACCTCATCAGGTGCAGCTCCTGATTACCAGCAACTTGCTAGCGCTCTGGAATACCTGAAATGGGCCTTATGAATGGAGCCCGTCCTTCTCTCTACATTCATAATCCCAGGGACCCTTATACCGGCACGTCCTAAAACTGAAACAAACTTTGGGAAGCTCATTCCCACACAAACAATCTCTCTGGGGTTTTAAAAAAACACGTGACAGAAATTTAGTACACAGATATCTGTCGTTTATCACTTTGCCATTGCATATATATACATATATATATATATATATATATATATATATATATATATATATATATATATATATATATATATATATATATATATATATATATATATATATATATACACACACACACACACACACACACACACACACACACACACACCGGTATATATATATTAACCTAGAACAGTCACAACTTGGAGGTAAAGTAGTAGCTTAGCCTGTAGGTTTATCTATTCCGGTGAACACACTAAATTCTTAAGAAAGTTACTTGATTTGATAGTAGAAAACAAATTACTCATTGACTCTGTAAAGAGGACCTGACAGGTTTCTAAACTGAGAAGCATGTTTTATTCATGAACGAACTACTTTTTTTCCAATTAGTTTAGTACTTAGTTCCTTGAATTTGTTTTTTTAAAACAGCCTTTGTGCCAACGCCAACTAACACTGATGGCTTTTGGTAATTGCTGTTGTTCACTTTGAAGCACAGCAACAATTGCGGGAGTAGGAGCCAGAAGATTGACTCCTCTCTTCCACTAGTACGAGACTTCCTGAAAAGAGGACAGAGCCCCAGCCAACTAAAGCCTACAGAATGAAGATGACTCTGCAAAAGATCAAACAGCATTGGCCAGTGATGGGCAACTTGATACACTTCAGGGCCCGCAGGGTGCAGCCCTCAAACCTTCAAAAGGGGCCGCACATTACCATTAATCTGAGTGAGAAGTTAAATTAATACATTTAATCAAAGAAAGAGACAGCTATCTGTAATAACCTATCAGCAAACATTTAGTTACAAGATGTGACTGGATCACTATTAAATAACTTTGGGTAAAAAATGTATTTAAAGCGAATAGCGCAGGGCACTTATTTATGTAATTGCATTTGCACTTATTCTTGTTTAGTGTAAGATAGGAAGTCGTCATTTCTGAGACCAGGGAACAAATTTGTCTCTGTTTAACCTTGCTAAAGGATCTGCCTTATTTCTGATGCATATATCTGATACAATAGGCCTTTGTGGATGGAGGTCTTGTGTGTATTGGGATGTATTTAGTATGGAAGTGTCTTTGTTTAGGATTTGTAAGGTTGCTTGTGGAAACCTGCAATTAGGACATGTGCAAGGAAGTCTGATAGCAGAAAGTGCTAACGAAATTTTGTGATGAAGTGTCATGCTCTGGCCAAAGACCTCATCAGGGGGTTGTTACTGTGTGGCCTTTGCCAGAGTGAATTTCATAGATAAGTGTAAATTTTGTTAGCCTTGAAATGTATGTAAATTCATGGTTGTGTCAATAGAGTATATCCTGTTTCTAAAAATAGACTATTTCTGAACTGTATAAGAGAGGAGCTCTGTGAGCATATTAGTGTGATGAATTGTCATCTGACCTGAGCACACTGGGACCTTTCACCAGTGTGAGTGAGCAAATAAACCATCTTGCTTCAAAGACCTGCTTGGAATCATCTTCAATATTGCTGTTTTCCTGTGATCTACAGATTAGACCCTAAATCTAATCCGTTCTCCAGCTGTCTCTGCGGTTTGGACTCAAGCTATTCCAGTGCCAACGCTCTGCGCTACCCAGCAGCCCTGGTTAGTGTGATAGGCCAGGGGGGATCCATTCACAGCAACTCAGATTCATAGTAAAAGGTCCGGAGTTACCAGCCAGGTACACCAGCAAGGAGACACGCTAGCACCGTCAGTTACGCAGAAGAAACCCGGTTCTGGGTGCCGGTATAGGAGCCCAGTGGTGGCAGCTCGTGTATGCCCCTCCTACTGCGGCAAGAGGGCGCTTTTTGGATAACGAAAGGGAACGGTTGCAAAGTAAGCCCAGCCGGTTCCTTGCAACAACAGACAGGGTGGCATGGGCAGTAATGAGTTGGGGGCTTCAGGTGAAGGTTTGGAGGGAGGCATGTGGCTCTAGGGCAACCTGTTGCCCACCACTGGCATAGGCAATGTCATACCCGCAGACCTTAGTGCTACTGAGTGCTACCCTTGGATAAGTAGAAGTTTATTTTATGAAGGCTAGAATACATTTGCATTTTATACTTGTTTTGATTTGTAAAACCTAAATCATCAATAAATGTAATATGCAATTTTTATATGAATAGACTTAGATTAAAAAAAAACCCAGAATGGTCTGAAAAGAAGATATTTAAGCTAAGGCTTGGTCATAGCTGCTTAGGAAACTATAACAAGACGGGAAAGCAGCAATCAGTGGCGAGGAAGAATAACGGTTCTTACTGCGTATTAGTAAGAGGAAATCTTCAAGTGCAAAAACAGTAAGCAGACTATCACTTAATATGGTTTTCAGAAGTAAGGTAGACAGGAGCCGGTGTGAAATAACTTTCACTGTGTATCTTCCACTGTTTTTCTGACTTAATTCTCATGATAGAAAGAGGACCTGACAGTGACTCGCAAGAGGTAGCCCACCAAAATTTAAAAATGTTTTGGTTCCACAGTTCCTATGCAGCATCACTGAAGTACACGTGTCAGTTCATGCAGAAATAAGATACTGTACTGTTATATTAAATGTTTAATACTAATAACGGAAAATAATAACCGTTGTATTCTGCCTGTGTGATTTATTCATTTTAAATATGCTTGCACTTACTTTACTAGTTTAGACAAATCATGCAATAAATATAACCTAGAGCAGTCAGGCCTTGGAGGTAAAGTAGCATCCTAGCTTATAGGTGCATCTATTACAAATGGTATTCCACTGAACACACTAAATTCTAAAGAAATTTACTTGATCTGACAGCAAAAAACAAGCTAGTTAGTTATTACCTCTGTAAACAGGATCTGACATGTTTTCAAACTAAGACGCATATTTCATTCATGGACAAATTACTTTTTTCTTCAATTAGTTTAGTACCCAATTCCTTGGAATTTTTTAAAATAAAGCTGCCTTTGTGCCAACCTCCAACCTACACAAGACTTCGGGAAAAGAGGAGAGTAGCCTGTTAATGTACTGGAGACTTAATGCAGTGCAAAATCAGTAAGCAGACTCTTCTTTAATTTTTTTTTCATTTAATTTAAAATTTTATTTAATTTTCAACAGTAAAGTAGACAGGAGGTTATGTGAAATACCTGTTTTCTGCAGCTTGTCTTTTTGAACAAAGCAGAGTAAATATCTGATCCAGGAGCACTCCTCTTTATTGCAGAGTGTAATGTAAAGTAGCTGTGCTGTGTTGAATAACTGCAGCTGTAATTTTTCCACTGTTTTTCTGAATAAATCCACATGATAGACACAGGACCTGGCAGTAATTAGCAAGTGGTAGTCCACCAAAATTGTGTCCTGCTGCATCTTGACTTTTTTCCCTACATTGGATTTGAACTGGAGGATGGATTCAATGTGGACAAGTGCCTTCCCATGCACTGCGCCGTATCCTGCTCCTACTTTGAGTGTTTTAGTACGTTTCTTCATTCGTGTGTAGTAGCAGGCACTGGGCACCATGGGGTCACCCACTATCTGGAAGACTTTTTGTTGTGAGCCCAGGCCAGTCTGGGACCTCTGGGAACATGTTGTTCTCCTTGGTTGCCCTGTTTTATTCCGAGGGGGTACTGTGGCACATGATAAGACAGAGGGTCCTACGACCCGACTGTCTTACCTGGGGATTGAGATAGATACACAGCTGGGATTATGTTGGTTGCCTGCGGATAAGATTGCAAAATGGCCCAGTCTCTCCTAGGTCTGTTTAATATTGGTTGTCAGGTGATACCGATGGGTAGGATATTTTGCCATAAGTTGGAGCAGGTGTCGCCCATCGTCACTGTAACAGTCCGCTGTCGTCTGAGATTCGGGGCAACCTGCAGGTGTGGGAATGGTTCCAGTGGGACTTTACCTGTTCCGTGTCTAGCTCGACTCCCCGATTTCTATTCAGGAGTTACAGCTGTTCAGGGGTGCCGCAGGTTCAGTCGGTTTCGTGGCCTACTTTCATGGGGACTGGTGCATGTTGCACTGTCCCAGTGATTAGTTCAGTACAGGTTGGACAAGTTGGTCCTGCTGGAACTGTTTCCCATTATCATTGCAGTTGAGCTGTAAGCGGCTATGTACCGGGGTAAGCAAGTTGTCTTCGGGTGTGATAACTTGGGAAGTGGTGCACGCAATTATTAAGTGCTTAGTGCTTCTTCTTCCCCGATCATCAGCTTGTTCCGGTGGTTGGTGTTATGCTGCCTGCCATTCAATACCCTTTAGTGCCCAGCATGTGCCGGGTGTAGAAAAAGGTCTGGTTGATGCGTGGTCTAGGGGTAATTGGGCCAAGTTTCTGTTTCTGGCACCGGAGGCAGTAAGGAGTCTGGCTGACTCTTCTTTGGCTCCTGCCACACTGTGCAAGTATCGGGTGACCTGCCGCAGGGCCCTCTTAACAACTTCTTGGGCCCCCGGGCACAGCAGTGCACCGGGGCCCCTATATACACATATACACATATATATATATATATATATATATATATATATATATATATATATATAATATATATATAAATAAAATTATTATATATATGGGCCCTGCAGCCCAGGGGGGCCTGTCAGAGGCAGCAAAAAAACCACAAAAACCTGGAAAAAAAAAAGACAATACTTACCTTGCTGTCAGCTGGCGATCCGGCTCCCTCTGTTGGGCGGGCGTGATGATGTCACGCCCGACATGCACTGCGAGCGCGACGGAGGAGGAGACCATGGAGGGAGCCGGATCGCCAGCTGACCGCAAGGTAAGTATTGTCTTTTTTTTTCCAGTTTTTTTTTTATTTGCTGCCTCTGATGGGCCCCCTGGGCTGCAGGGCCCCCGGGCACCTGCCCATTGTGTCCAATGGGAAAGACGGCCCTGACCTGCCGGGAGTGGCTCACTTTCTGCAAGATGGTTCCTGGCTCTAGTGGAGATTGGTCCGACAGATGCAGGGCCTTTTGTGGGCTGGCTATATTGCCGATTAGTCCAGGTCGACGAGGTCCACCACCTTGGTGGGGATTCCCTTGTTCTCCCTATTGTATAGATTGCTGCATCTGACCAGAGGATTTTTGATCTTTAGGGCTCTGCGCAGCTGGACATGAAAGCACCCGTTGTTCCTAATGGCAGGTGAGGTATTAGTCCCGTGATCTTAGTAGACTTGTTAGGAGCGCTTGCTGGTGTGGACCAAGATCCCTATCAAAGTAATTTATTGGATGGGTTACACTGTCAGTTGCTCGGTTTGCCCGGTATGTGTGGTCACTAAGTTAGCTGGGCTCCGGCCACAGGATGCATTGCTGTGGCTGGTGGGTCGTGATGTGTCCTCCCTCATGCAGTACCAGTGCACGGTGGTATTTAAGCGCTTGCTAGGAGACCTAGGCATTGATAGTGCACAGTTTGGCACACATTCCTTTAGAATAGGTGTGGCCACGTGTGCAGATGTAGAAGGTGATTCATGACCGTGTATTCAGGAATTGGGCAATTGAAAGTCTGCTGCATATCAGCGATATGTGAGGCCTTCGCTTATCTCTGGACCTTTGTTCTGCTCTCTCTGACCTATCTGGGTTGACACAAAACTCTGTTGCTTGTTGCTCTTAGGTGCAGGGGCACAAAGGGATTTCTTCGGATTTTCCTTTCAAAGTGAGCCGGATTGGCTGTTGGCACCATGAGGTTTTGACGGTTTTTACCTTCATCTGTGCCACCCATTCCTTTTCCATTTCTCCTTCTTCTCTACATCTTGCCTTGTTTCTACTTCTCTTCTCTGGCCTCTATTCTGTTTAGCTTACGGGGAAGCTATGCTGCTGTTGGATGCTTTAACGGTATTATAATTACTGCCTTACTGTGCATGGAGCTCCACTGAAGATCTGGATCCTGGGACTCTCGTTCCTACATTCGGTGGTCACCCAGTATATCCGGTCAATAGGGGGTATCGAGTTGAGCAACCGAGGATTAGGTTCCAGAACTCGGCCTCTATAGGCTTGATGGGGTGTATCTGACTGCAGAACGGGTTAGGTATCTTTATAGGGGAGATTTATGCGAAGTTAGGCACATTGGTTAGCGTGTGGTGGCAGGCCTAGGTTCAGGAGGGAATCTAGCGTGGCAGGAGAACACTGTACAGACGATAAGCAAGGTTGGAAAAGAGCACATTAATTCGGGTCCTAGAATGCCTGGGGATTATTGTCAAAGTATAAGGATACAATACAATGGTGCGTTTACGTAAAATGGCACATAATACGGATGTCTTGAGGATGGGTGACTGGTGATGGGACATCCTGATTAGTATTGATCAGCAGCTAAGGCTGAATACAGTGTTCTCCATCCATCATATCAGTGCAAGGTTAATTTAATAAACAGAGTTAATTGGCAACAAGTCGGTGTGGTGTGTCTTAGTACATAGCATAAGTGTTAAGGTTAAGTTATAGGTTTGTGGTTATGTTATCAACCGCTAAGCATTTTAAGCCATGCAGGTCAAATTAATAAGCAAATAAAACATTCCTGTATGAAATTAATTTATTTTACACATGCTTCAATTGTGTATATGTTGTACACTGTACATATTGCTAATAGCTTTTCTTTAAAGACAATGTATCATACAATTATCTGTTTGTTGTATAATGTACAACATTTGCTCAAGAGAACGCAAGTGAAATCTTTTAGTCTTTTATGAATCAAAACAGCACAGATGTTCAGAATGTTTCTCTCTCCCAGACACCGTTGCCACAAATCCAGGGTTATTACACAGTTTTGCAGATTTATTTCCCAGCAGAAGACTTGGCACACATACACAAGACTAATTGTAGTCTATAGAATATAATATATCCAGTGCTGTAGATTTATGTGATTATTAAACATGACTGAGTATTTCTAAGATTGTTTATACAGGTCACATAATTCTGAGGTTATTTCTGAGTTTATAATCATCCAACCTTTACAGGATATATTATCCTTTAAATTGCATTGTGTTTTAAAAAATATTTTACCCTCAGGAAAAACGTAAGGGCACCATGCATGGTAAATGGCCAAATTACTGCAAAACTTCATGGTTATTCCAGGATTTGCCAAAGTAATCAGGGTATTGTTTATGGGAAAATAAAAGTTGTTTCAAAGAAATGAGAATGAAATAGGAGAGTAATTAATGTTAAGTGAAAAAGGATGAACAAGTTTGGTGTGTTTTTGTACTTTTTAGGTTGTTTTGCCAAAGGCAATAGGTACCTTTTGTACTTGTCTGGATCTGTTCATTTGTAGTTCAAAAAAATCCCCACCCATTTATGTCAGATAATACAAAACACACATAGACAGAAGTAACACACTGCCAGCTGTGTAGTGATTCTCCAATAAGTATTATAGAGCCAGGGGGGAAATAATGCATCTCCGGGCCCCATGACGAAACTTGTGTACGGACCCAGCGATGCCGTTCTTGCCTCCTTGCTCTGCTACACACAGAACAGATTGGGGGAGGCCTCTTCTGAGCATGTGCATCCTGGTGAGACAGAGAAGGGGACTCAGGAGAAATGGTGGCCTCGGGGGGGGGGGGCAACCCAGCATTGCTTGCCCCCCCTCAACTCTGGTCCCCGTAATGGCTGAACCCACTGCACCCCCTTGGCTAACTTGGCTAATATGACTAAACCCTAAGGGCTAGATTTACTAAGCTGCGGGTTTGAGAAAGTGGGGATGTTGCCTATGGCAACCAATCAGATTCTAGCTGTCATTTTGTAGAAGGTACTAAATAAATGAAAGCTAGAATCTTATTGGTTGCTATAGGCAACATCCCCACTTTTTCAAACCCGCAGCTTAGTAAATCTAGCCCTAAGACTTTATAAGTGGCTTTTTGTCACACTCCGCTCCCCGGGTACCTCTACCCGAGCCTCTAAACACTGACTGTCACTTTAATTCCTGCTCTAGTGCAGATGATTGGTCATGGTCTGCACCTGTGTTTACTACACCTGTGTACTAGTCAGGTTTACCATTGGTCATCCTCCCTTTATAAGGCCTCTCCTTTCATTCTTGCATTGCTGGTTCTTCAAGTCATATCTGTTACTCTGTTGTCTCTGTTGGGATGCATAGTCGTGGAAACTGAGCTTATTTGCTGTTCATGGTAAACGCTATGATCTACACCTGTTACCTACTCGGCCTGCATCACTGCCTACTGTTATCTGTTCCACAATCCGTGGTAAGCTGCTGCTGTGTATTCATCGCTGCTGTATGTTGGACTGTCACGATCTCTGCATACCCGTTCCACTGTTTGTGATGAACGCTATGATCCGCATCTGTTATCTACTTGGTCGGCATTGTTGATTACGGTTATCAGCTCCATGATCTGTGACAAGCCATGCCAATAGTGGCTGAATATGTTTGGACTTTGTTGATTCCTGTGCCTCAATTCTACTATTAATAGAGACTCTGGTTATTGCATGTGCAGCTTGTATTAATGAATGTTGCTGACAGTTACCATTGTTGCATGTCTTTGTGATCATCATCTGCAAATTACTCAACATAGCAGTAATGAGGTTCATTTGGTGCAAAGAGCATTGGGGGAGCTACCGGACAATCAGGTAAAGACAAGTACCATTCTGTTAAAGGCATGGATTCCCTCAGAAAAGGCTACTGATGGTGTACTGTAGACAATGCTCTAGGTCAGTGATGGGCAAACTACGGCCGGCGGGCCAGATCCGGCCCACTTAGAGGTTCTATCCGGCCCGCCAATATTTTAAAAAAATTCATTAAAATATGCATAAAATTATTAGATCCGACCCTGTGTGTCAGAACCTTCATTTTTATGCCTTCCCAGCTATTTCCTCCATTACACTTCATCCTCCTTCCTAAAAGGACACTTCGTATGTCAATCACTCAAACACCTGCCTGCCCCCTAATGGATGAAAGTCATGTGAGAAGAGATGGGCTGGGCCATATACTAAGGCGGATTTCGATTGGCTGCTGTGTTGTCAGTTAGTGGCTCACCAGAAAGACGGATCTGCAACAACCTGCTGAAATAAGTGCTGTGTCTGTACGATCGCTGCACATATAGAGGTAACACTGCTATATAACACCCTCCCGTCCCATTCAAAAAATTTGTATTATATATTTCGATATTTGAATTTTTTAATAAATTATATTGGCCCGCCTAAAGTTTTTCTTTTTTATTTGGCCCGCTCCTGAAAAAGTTTGCCCCATCACTGCTCTAGGTCGTAGCAAACCTGACGGGTTAGGGGCATATTGTAGCTTGAGGTAGACTGGCAAAACAAAATAAACAACTTGCTGTCAAAAGAGGGCTTAAGTCAAATCTTTTCTCCACATCATGGTATCTGCTTTTACTAATTTTTCATGCATTCAATAAATCTTAGGCTAGGTACACACTAGCACGATGATTGCACGAAAAACCTCCAATCAACCGACATCCGACCGTTTGGTCAGATATCGTGTGAGTGTGTATAGTGACATGATGATCTAAAGTCGTCCCAAAGTGCTGATCATCGTTCCATTTGGTTGATTGTATTGTTTAATATTTTCCGACCAATCCCCGACCGATCATGTAGTGTGTATGCACTCATGCTCACGATCTCCATAGAGATTATAGAGTCGTGTTCTTTTGAGCCGATGCTAGCGATGAATGTCCCGGTGAATAAATGTAGAGAGTGCTGTAGAAGGAATAAATTATTTGTTTGTACTGAGATAGAATGTTTCGTTTCAGAGTCACAGAAGCTACCGAAATTCGTTAGGACATGTGGATAGCTATAACAAGGCAGTTTTCATCAGTGTGACAATAATGAATGAATGAATATTGTGCTGTCATTCTCTGAAGACTAGAGGACCAGATGAAGGACCAGATGAAGAGCGCAGATCTGAAAGTAAATCATGTCAGTGTGTATGCATGAATTGTCAGACTGATCGGACTCAGTCGTAGGTTCAATCATTTGAGTTAACACGACGGTCGGAAAATTCTTCAGTGTGTACCTAGCCTTAGTGTTAAGAAGAAAGTGCAAATAAAGCTAGGCTGGTAGAGTTAAAATATCAACTTAAATGTGGTCTGTCTTTTCTCTATCCACTTTATGCTGTAATTGGGTGTGTCTGTCTTAATAAACTGGACTTACAGGTTTACTTATTTATTGAGAGAAAACCTGGTATTTTGACCGGAGAGGGCTTCTCTCTATCTACTACTGCTGTGCTGTAGCTCCTGTTGGCTTAGAGACTTGACCACTTTCTCCAGCGATAGTTTTCACCATGCAAAGCTTGGGTAAGCCTATTTAACAAGCACAGTGGTGGTATTTACAATCCTCCTTCTATTATTGAATGAAAGCCACGGGGTAGATCTAAACAACCACAAGAGCTGCATGTATGGTCCTCCAACCTTGAAAAGGGCCTTACTTTGCTTCAAGAATGAAAAAACAGTACAAAAATCACATTGGCACAACCATACTACTCATTCCGAAATGCCCCCACATGGCTCCACTTGCTCCAAAATTCCAACTCGTGCCACCAGACTTGTAACAAAATACACCCAGATGCACTCAGATTACCACAAGTCATCAGATCCTACATGTACTTCAAAACACTCAGACCTCCCCACATGTCCTCAACATGCCACTCAGACCTGTTTACATGCGACCATATCTCTCAATCCTCACCACTTGCCCCTTATTTGCTCATCAGACCTCCAATATGCCCCTTCCATGCCCAGCAGACCTCCCAACTTGCCCCTTATATGCCCAGCAGACTTCCTGACATGTCCCTCACATGCCCAGAAGACTTCCTGACAAGCCCTTACATGCCCAGCAGACTTTCTGACATGCCCTTACATGCCCATCAGACCTTCCCACATGCCCTTACACACCCAACAAACCTCCTCCCATGCCACTTACATGCACAGCAAACCTCTTTATATTCTCTTTACATTCCCATCATACAGTATGACATGTCCATCAGACCTCACCTCATGCCCATCAGACCTCCCCACATGCCTCTTACATGACCATCAGACTTCCCTACATGCCAATGAGACCTTCCCACATGCCCCATACATGCCAATGAGACCTCCCCATAAGCCTCTAATATGCCTAATAAACTTCCTCCACATGCCTCTTAGGCTGGGTACACACTACAGTGTTTTCAGACGATTATCGGGCCAATCACACAGCCTGATATCTTAGACGTTTTTACAAGATTTACCTTCAGATCTGTGCTCTTCATCTGTCATAGCCATTGGCTGAAAAGATTGTGACTCTGCATCTGGGGCATTGTAGTTGTTCTGGCTAAAACCTGACATATTCCTATGAAGATCAGAGTCCCAAGAGGAAAATGAGGGGGATGAAAACTTAGGGACAAGACCCAAAACAAAACTCAAGAAATTAATATCCCCAAAAAAAGAACACCACCAGAAGGAATTATTAACTTAAGCAGCTTAGAACTCACCGATGCCCAAACAAATTTATTAAGGAAAATCCTGAGGTTTGCACCAGGTAAAACACTCAATAAACTTCAGCCATACATTGACCATTACAAATTTATCAGAAGAATTACCCTGAAAAAAATTATTTCTGCACAATACATCAACACCCCAGCCAGAAATACCGAACAAGTTAACCAGAAACACACAGTATAAACACACCAACCTCAAAAACAAATCAATCTTTTATCCTAGTCACTAGAAAGGCCCACATATAGAAACATTTCAACAATTAGTTGAAAATGATCTTGAAAAGTTGATAAAACTGTGAGCAAAAACATTAAGGACAACATCACAAAACCAGAAAGACAAGCACTGAAAGAATGTCACGACTGATAGTGGGTGTATGACTGGTAGAAAGTACCTGCTGTTGTTGGCGCAACTCAGAGGAAGGCGCGGAGTCTAACGTGCCCCTGGTATTCACCAGGAACCCCCGCAAGGAAGTATGGACTCCGCTGCAGGGACACGCAGGTCGCGGTCCTTCCTAGAGTCCACAGCGAGATACAAGGGGTTGTCAGACAGGCCGGTTCAGCAACGTTCAGGTAGAGGATGTACAAAGGGAAATCCAGAAGAATGGTGAGGCAAGCCGGTTCGGTAACGTTCAGGGAGTGCAGTACAAAGGCAGAATCCAGATAGGGGTGGTCAAACGGTCCGGGTCAAAAGGGTCACAAGCAGCACGAGGAATGTCAGGGACAAATACAGCAACTGGAACACACAAACGCTGGAGACAGGAAGACCTGATACTCTGGCACTGATTAGAGGGCAGGAAGAGGTTTAAATAGTGTGGAGGTCCAATCAGCATCAGCGCTGCAGCGCTGTCATACCTGCCGCCGGGAATCCTACATAGCGTCCCGTTGCCTAGCAACGGGGCGCGTCATACAGCAAGGGGTCAGGCAGGGGGAATCCGGAAGTGATGCGTCTGGTTGCATAGCAACCAGACGCGCGGTCAGGCAGTCAGGCGGCCGTGCGGACGGCGCCTGACAAAGAACTTGTGCAGAATAAAAATCTGGTTATAAAACCAGCAGACAATGGTGGAGGGATCACTATAATAGTTAAATAAAGCTATCTACAGGAAATGGAAAAACAAGAAACAGTTCAACATATGAACTCCTCCCAGGGGACCCCCCTAAAATCTATATTTGTCAATTAGGGACACTGGCCACGTCCTGAAAATATTAGAGGGAGTTACTTGGCATACGGACTATACCCTGGTGACATGCAACATCACCTCATTATATACTATTGTTGACCATAGAGTAGAGTAGAATGTGAGCATGTAGAGAAAATCCTTACTATCAAATCTGACATCCCCAGTGAAGAAATAGATGATGTTCTGTGTCTATGGACCGGAACAAAAGAATAATTAAACGATTTCCAGAATTACATCAACACAAACAATCTAAACTTAAGATTCACAGACAATTCCAGCAGAAAGAGTAGAATTTTTAGACCTAGAGATTTACATCAACAATGGCCATATCCAAACCAAGACTTTTTTGAAGACGTTTGATTGCAACTTCTTATACTAGCTTCTAGCAACCACTTAAAACAATGGCTCAATAACATCCCAAAAGGACAATTTACCAGAATAAGACACAACTGTACAAACTTGCTTTGACAAACAGGCTGAATCAGTGAAATGAAGGTTTACAGATAAACACTATAACAAACAGTGGATAAAGCCTATGAAAATATCAAGGGCATAGATAGAGGGACACTCTGAAGACCAAAATAAAAAACGAACAATACAGTACAACAAAACACCAACTTCATCACGAACTATAGCCAAAATTCTAAAGCAATAGAAAATATCATAAAAAGACATTGGAAATGTCTGTTAATGGACGAAAAATGGAGAGAAGTCTTACCTCAAAGGCTTAAAATAATCTATAGAAGATCTGATTCCCTAAACACCAGACTAGTCAAAAGTTGCATTTCCGTAAAGAAACAAACAAGGAAATTGGCTGAATGATTAAAGTGATGGCTTCTTTTATTGAAATAGATATCAAGCATGTAATCTCAAAAAACTAAACAAGACACAACCAGTAAGAACTTTAAATCTAACATAATTGACGAGGAGCACAAAATGGGGAAAATCACTTGTGATACCACTGGTGTCATTTATCTCTTGGAATGTCCCTGTGGGAAACAATAAGTGGGCCGTACCATTCAAAAACTACATGTGAGAATTTGAGAACATTTGAGGAACATTAATAAAGAACTCACAGTGTATCAGACCACTATTCGAAATGCCATGAACATAACCCCACTACCCTACAATTCTTGGAGATAAGCAAAGTAGCCAAACCGTTGAGAAGGGGATATTACACCAAACTGATCTCCGAAGGGAGAACCAAGTGTATAATTAATCTTAAAACCCTTTCAGACTTTTACTTAGGTACTTTCCTATAAGAACCCTGTACCCCATGATTAAGATACACTAACATGTACTGTAACCCATCAGCCCTTGAGGAAATAAATATAAAGCGCAGTAATTAGTGTTATATGCATCACATTCCTTCTAATGAGAATTGACTCAACATCTTATTTTGATGCAATAACCCAAGATTTATATATAGATGCACCTCATCCGTACTATCACTACGTACCATCTCTGATTGGGATTCTTGAAAATCAAGTACAATTTAACATTTCAACCTACACTTTATAATTGAAATGCTCTATTATTATCTCGAAATGCATTGTTCAATGTACCTTCAAAAGCCCTTTACTATTCCTACCATCCAGACTCCTCTCTAGGATATATATATATATATATACCAGTTTTGAACACTTAAACATACTCGCAGTCTGTTTCCATCTGCTTTCTGCATGCCTGTGCCTCTGCTATCATTACAAGCATTGTGGAATACAGACAACACCTGTGTGTTAACTAATTATGTAAGGTAATTGTTATTCATCTTTGAAGTAATTAACTAATTATGCTAAGGATGTGGTCACAGCCACTCACATGTAACCACCCCACTCCCTACTTAAACCAGAAAGAGACTGATCATCTTCATTGAAACTCCCTCAAGAAACCTGCGTTACATAGGTGAAACGCGTTGGTTTGATTCTTCTACAATCAGAAGATTACTGACCTTTATTTCATCCTATTTATGGTCCATCATATCATGCTGCTGTCAGCACCGTACATTACACGGCCAAAGACCACAGACCTAGCACTCTGTTCACGGAGTGTATGTGCAGGCATTCTGAACAAGCAGAGGAATAGTCTTTCTAGGACAGCAGTCCGAATCCACACCATAGAGGTGGCAACCCGCCGGCTGCAAGAAGTCAGTATTAACCTTAACAGCATTACCAAAGTTGAGGTCTGAAAATCACCAAGGAAAGATCTATGCTGGCATAGAATTTAAACAGAGGCTGTCAACCACCATATGACAAATAGTTGTCAACTCTCAGTCCAGAGCCATAGTTTGGACATCATCCACCTCTGTCTAATCATTCAGGGGATCAATATCCACCGAGGCAAGGACATCATAGTCAAGATCTCAACGCTATTGGTGGGTAAGAAGGGCACCTCCATGCCATACACATACCGTCTACCTAAATTCTTTGACATATGGACTGTGTTATAATGCCTGTCAAAAGGATCGACTAGAGCATTTTGTCTCCTGCACAACAGCTTATAAAAGTGTTCTCTTCATATACTGGGGAATCAGCGCTGATATTTGTTACTGGACATTTACACAACCAAAGATTGCAAGCTTCTAAACGGACCTGATTTTAACATAACTTAATCCTTTACAAAGGAACTTATGTGGATATTCCCCCTACTTTTAGGAGCAAATATCCTCAATTAATTTTCCTTTATTGTCTAGTGGACTACTATTGTATGGTCAGAAAATGGATTGTGGGGGATCCGCACTATCCACGTGTGGGATGAAATAGGCAGCCAGAGGAACAAACAGAAGAGGTGGTCTCAAACCCCTATGGAATCCGCTGGGGAATCCATTGTTGTTGTATACTATTGTATGGTGCATATTCAATTGTTGGCGGTTTCCGCCGCGGAAAAACTATTACCGTTATTACGGTAACTACAGCCGGATTTTAGCTCGCAGCTCCCTGAGCCGCGAGCTGAAATCCAGCGTGGAAATTACCATAATAACGGTATTTACGTCTACTATTACCGTAATGACGGTAATAGTACGCGGGGCGCGTTACTTTTGGCTGTAACACCAACAATTGAATATGCCCCTACATGTATAATTCTGTACTTTACAACATTGTATGTTTGACATTGTGTATAAGTAAACTAACTTGATTTTCAGCTAGTGTGTGCTGTTACCGTAACATAACTGTTGCAGAAAAATGTTACACACTAATTAGCCAAATCAGACTTATGTACACAACCTACTACATTTATACCATCACATTGAAACCACAATTGCGCTCTGGGATCAAAACCTTTTTGATATATTCCTAAAACTATTAGTTGACTGATGACTGGTGTAAGAAATATCTAATATTTTACAGAAATGGATGAAATTAATAGAACAAACATTGAAACTATTAATTTAAAAAGTAAATGTTCAGCAGATTAAACGCTAATAAAATAATGGGAAAACATTGGAATCCGGCATTTCATGCTATAGTATACTATTTAAGACAAAAATATGATTTTTTTAAGTTTTTCCTTTTTTTTTTTTTTTAGAGAGAAAACCTGTCCCCAGGTTCTGGGATCATATTACGTTTACAAGGCACTATGCATGCATTTATAAAGTGTTCTGCAGTTGTGACATTTGTCTGGCAGAGAGATGGGAAAGTAGCCTGACTTGGCTCCCACATCAGGCTGCATTATGGATCCACAAGCTGGGGAGAAGTTCTCAATAACATTTTGGTGATGGATGTGCTTGAAAGTTAGTCACATACATACAAATCTGGTTGGACCATTTAAAACAAGTAGGTTGAAAAGCATTGCACCCTGTGCGGCACCACAAACAATTAATCTGAACTATGACTTATACAATCAGTCTTGATTGGCAGAGAGGAATATTCAGGGCCTGATTAAGGGTTCCAGCCGCCCTAGGCTAATACACCGGTTGCCGCCCCCCCCCCCCCACCCACCACCAATTTATAAACAGTGGTAAAAGTTTTACAATGAAGAAGGTAGAAGTGGCGGTGTGGCATATAACAGTCTATACCAGCCCACTTCCACCACTGTGCGTGTGTGTGATATATATATATATATATATATATATATATATATATATATATATATATATATATATATATATATACACACACACACACACAATTGTACAATATTAATGCATAAAACACAATTAATTCTGCAAACATATTAAAATGTCATTACAGCAAGATTCCGCAGTGAAAGTTAGACAATTGCGCCGTTCTCTTACCTGATCTTGTAGCGTAGACTACCTGATGCTCTTGCTTGTTCTTGGAGCGTTGTTGCTAGTTGGCTGGATTCTGGAAACTTGGAGTCCTGTATTGAAAATATGCAAACATTTTATTATAGTGCAAAATGTTAACAAACCCTGAATGATACAAACACAACACTCCATTATGACCAAATAAAACAACCCCCTAGTACAGGCACATATAGACAATAAAATATTTAAAAATTATTTATATTCATACACTAACATCCACCAGCCCCATCTGTCAAGTATTTAACATTCTAATGAGTGACCGCTGAGACTACAGAGAGCATTCACGTCACAGCCACACAATACAGAGATCATGGCCCCCATAAGCTATTTCATCACCTACCCCAGCCATTTTTGTAAACCCTCACCAGAAAGTTTGACACCCCATTCATATCATCACCCACCCAACCACTTATTTGCTCACCCATCCCCCAGCCAATTAATCACCTCGCTTTTACAAATCCATTAACCCTCCATAGCCAATCCATTAACACCCCCCCCCCCCCCGCTAGCTAGTTCATCAACAGTTGCAGGTAAGTCAGTAACCCCCCCTAGGTAAATTCATCAACCTGTTGCAGCCAATATATTGCCTCCCCCCCCCCCCACGATTCTTCAACCCACTGCAGGCAATTCATTAACCCCCTCCTCAATCAAATTGACCACCCCATTGCCCCCCCCAGGCAGTTCTTCAAACCCATAGCTGCCTTGTCATTAACCCCCTACCCACAACAGTAATCTCCCCCCCTGCCCCTACACAGTTGCCACCTGTATCACATCCTCTTCCTTTATATTCTGGACAGAACTTACCTGGCTGTCTTCTGCTCCTCCTCTGTTCAGACGCTGGAACTTGTCTTCTGACAGACAGCTAACAGTAATCCGAGGATGTTAGCTGTCCTGTCAGTGCAGGCGCGCTGTCACTGCTTAGTGTGGTCACATGAGATGTGATAATCTCACGTGACCACACTAAGAAGTGACAGCGCGCCCGCACTGGCAGGACAGCTAACATCCTAGGATTTACTGTTAGCTGCCTACCTGCCTCCTAATTGGATCCTCTGACAGTCGGGAAGCCCCCTAGAGACTAAGGGGCGGCCTCGAGATTGAAAGAAGAATGCGCCGATCACCGGTAATTAAAAAAAATTTGAAGTATAGAAACAAATGTTACTGTGCCCGGCACTGCGCCCCCCGGGACCCAGCGCCCCCCGGGACCCAGCGCCCCAGGCTGCAGCCTGGTCAGCCTGTTGGCTGATCAGGCCCTGGGAATATTAGATATACCAATGAACACCATCAGTGTATGTGAGATTATTTGGCAATGTTCAATATGAAGTGCTCCTGTTTGCATTGCACTTAACCACCACCTTTTGGCTGAACACACTATTTGACTGCGACTGCGTTTGAACTATGAATCTGAAAATCACGCTGTAGGTGGCAAATGAATGATCTAGCACCGCCATCAGCCAATCATGTGTCACCACTTCCTTTTCAAAGCATCCCTCTTTTAAATCTCCCCTGACCCGGTAGCTAGTAGGCATTTTGCTATGCATGGTGAGGAATCCTTTAAAATGTAAATTACCTTATTAATTGGGATTATTTTAATCTACTCTATATTGAAATTCAAAATCGAGTATAGATAGAGCTAGGCATCAAATATCTATCATTGTGAAAATAAAAATACACTTTTAACAAACTACAAAGAGAATTGTATAACAAAATAAATCTAAATGAACAAAAATAATAAATGAACTATAATTTGCACTGGCACAGAAAGCACATCAAAACGATGGTGATGGTTGTGTTTTTTATGGAAATGTGTCATGCACATTATGCAACATCTTAATCACTGGGAAAAAGCCCCACAAAACTGATGAATTCCTGCAGCACATTTTTGGAAGTCTCCACAGCTACGGGAACAAAGAGAAAACCAAACACTGAATCCCTTTTGTTTATGAAGGCAAAAGGTGATCAGCAGAAAAAGGAGGCAATGCTGCCCTCTAAGGTACACATTTAGTACAGCAGTTTGTTATCATTGTGCAAACAACACTATTTTTAATTTACTGACTAGCATGCACCTTAATGTGTACTGAAAAAAACAAATATAACATTATATGTATGTTATACGTTTGGGTGGAATGTAGAATTAAACTACGAATTGAAATGCTACGGAATTGCTGGATGATGATGATGAAGATATATAAGCTTTAAAGAGAACCTGTTAATTCAGAGATCAAGGATAATATTTGTTATAGGTTGAAAAGCCCTAGCTCTGAGGAAACAATTCTTTACACCCCAAAAATTATGCTTCTAATATTTGTCGCTACGTGGTCTAATAAGTTACTTTTCTTTTTTTTACTAAATAACTATGCAAGATATGGCAACTTTACCTTGAGAGCTGTGAACAAACAAGATTATATATATATATATATATATATATAGCATTATATGGTATTTTTGATACAATTGTATTTACTTATATTTTATCTACTGAGGAAATGTATATGAATTTCTTTACTTATTTGGCTCTCATTTACACCTGCACTGTACCCTGTTATTTGCATGTTGGGTTGCCACTAGCCCGGCCAGTAAGATTGGAACTCAGAACCAGTGTTAGTAACAGTCATGAACGACACAGGGATTTGAAGGCTGCTTTTTTTCAGAAAACGTGAGAGCCAGATTTAGCCAAATGCTGAGATTTTCCTTCTATTTTGTTCTGTGACATCCACTATAGTAAAGCGACCATGAGCATGGTCAGGCCATTACCCTATGGTGGCAGGGAAGCCAGCCCTTGAAAAAAATCTTTACTGATAATTTTATCATTAACAATGTCGGCTGTCACTAATTTTATTGACACATTTAAAAAAGAGGACAACGGCTGGTAAATTTGGAGCTCAGAATCCTATTCAGAGAGAAAAACCTTAGTGTGGTAAATAAAAAGCAGAAGAGAGATGTAAATAAAAGCAGCCTTGGCCTTGAGCAGGTGTGAGGCATTTTAGCACAGATGTCTCTGCATGTTAGTTGTCAATGTATCACACCCAAGACTTTAAAATCAGAATAAGTTCAAACAAGTGTCAGAGACATTTCATTGTATGTTCCGCCTATGATCTGCCTAAATCCCCATTCCAGTCTCCCCAACCAGACTTATATTCAGCCTAGAATCTAGACAGTCCCACCCAAGTTAGAGCTGGTTTGATGTATAGAGACATATTATTGAAAAAGTGATCTGACACATTCCCATACATAGCACGTGTTTTAGTAATGTAAAAGCACAATCACTCTGGAGTTATCTTATCACATACTAATTGTAATGTAGCACTTTGCTTATCTTGCAACTCTCATAAAACAGAAGTGTGTTTCATGACAGACTTCTGTCAAGATTTGATTGGTAAGAGTCTCTCTACGTCTCTCTTTCAGTTTAGTTCAAACTGAACACACTGCAAAATGAGCTTTATATATGCTGTGTTGGATTACAAAATCAGAATGTAATGCCATCTAGTGTTAAAATAGTAATATTTTGTATCCAGTTCCCTACTAAGAGGTTCATGTAGAAGTGGATGTACATTTATGTTTTTTTGCATAAAATAAGCATTTCTATACTGAGCACAAGGACAAAAAAATGCATATTCATAAGTCTGTATACAGATTTTGACACATGTTACCCTTACGTCTACTTACAACTGGAGAGGTGGAGCAATAGAGGGGAGGGGAGGGCAAGTCGTAGGCTGAGTACATTGAGGGTATGTTCACAGAATTGTGACCGAAGAAAATCAAACGTAGATGCAAATACACCTGTCAGGAGGCATGTCTCTTGTGGATGCTGGAGGACTGGAGAAAGAGAGATAACGAGGATCAAAAACAATAGGTTTATTATTGGCTGATTGCAGGCTGACTCCTTTAACTGATAGTACTTTATCTTGACCTAATCTACTCTTGAATTAATCTGACACTGGAAATAATTTACTTATCATGTCTATGTTGCATGCTTGGAATCCAGTCTGAAAACATATTAGGAAACCAACACTGTGCCGTTGTCCGCTCACATAAATAAAACTGAACATTGGTGAACATGAAGTAAGTATATTATTATTCCCTTATCTTACTTGTTTGGAGGGGTGCAGCTAGGAGGCCTGAATGGCTGCAGAAGGTAGTGCTCCCATATTCACAGGTCGCTAAAGTCCAATTCATTTTGATATTGAATTTGTTCTCAAACTATTGTAGAGGCGGGATTTCTGCTCACATACTACACCGGTTATCATTCTATGTTTTATATTTAAGGAAGTTACTAAATATTTGTATTTTCCATCATACCAGACACTGCTAGGAACATTGGGATTATCCTCTAATACCCAACAAGAATTAGTGTCCTTTACATGTTATATGTTCAGCTAGAGAATGCTGGCAGGGTGAGATGTAACAGCTCTGACTAAGCTGATCATGTGACTGGCTGACATCATAAACAGCTTTTGTGATGTCACTCAGCTTGGGTATAAATGTTAGTGCTCCCCCCCGGTGAGTCACTTGACAGCTGTCAGTGTGTACTGTATATATGTAGTGGTTAGTACCGTGAATATATCTGCTAGATTGGATATCACATAGCATAAAGGTAAGTTTATTTTACATGTGAAAACTTTCATTTATGACCAACTAATGCATTTTACTACATATACTGTTGAAGGATTAGTTAGTTGATGGGATCATTTCCACTGCTCTCAGGGGCAAACACGGGATTTCTAGAGGAGGGTTTCCAAATGCTTAGTTTCAGGGGGGAAAAGACAGCACCCCCCCCCTTCCCCCCCCAAAAACCTTTGCTGCAATAATAATAAAAATATTAGGGGCACATTCAATTGTTAGCGAGACGGGTGAAAATCCCGCACTCGAAAAAAAACAAAACCCGCGCTCGTTTTTTCCTGTTCGAGCGCTCGTTTTAAAAAAAACCCTGCTCAATTCAATTGTCAACATTGCATCCACCCCCTCGCGCTCTATTATTGGTCCTAGCGAGTTTGAAATGAGGAGTGGTTAAGGCAGTCATTTTAGTATAAAAAAAATAAAAGAAAATTAATGCAATCAAGAAGGGCCCCAGCACTGCACAAGAGAATGGGCTCCTACACTGCAATCATGAAGGGCCCCAGCACTGCAAGCAACAATGCCCCCCCCCCCCCCCTCCTGGAGAGCAGATTTAAAGATTTTACAAGCAGGTACATTTTTTGCCATTTACAAACATTTCTTGAACACTGGCCAGGCATGGACATTTGCAAGGTACAAATATTTGTGGGACAGTGGGCAAGCCGGACATTTCTTCGAAGGTACAAATATTTGTTGGGACTTTGCGTAAATGAGTGTGTGTAGGTAAAGCATCAGAAAACTGAGGATTTCGTCCATTGGGAGTATTTTGTTTTTTTTGTTTTTTAATAAAAATCTATGGTGTACATGGGGGTGTTTACTGTATTTCTTGGGGTTTTATTATTTTTAATAAAGATTTGTGGTTGGAATGAGGGTGTTGTGCTTTTATTTAACATTTTGCTTTGTGGAACTACAGATCACAGCCAGCCGTGGGTGTAAGAGCATTTTGGCACTTGTGGTTCTACAAGTGCAAACATGCCCTGGGTGCCATGGGTACGCTGGTGCTTGTAGTTAGACAAGTAGCAGCATGCCCACACTATTTAGGCCAACATGGCTGGCTGGGACATGTAGTTCCACAAGTCAAATTTTTTTATTTTATTTTTTTCATACAAAATCCCCATTTATTACCCTACTACCCACAGCCCAGGGGTAGTAGGAAGAGCCCTAGTGCTATCGGCACTGGGCTGGGTGTCCCTAAGGGGGTGGCCCGCTTACATTTTTCAGCGGACCACACTCCCTAGGGAATCCAGGCCAGCGCTGAACAGTCTGTGGGTGTTTAGTCATTATGGCCGTGGGACCCAAACTGCGTTTCCCTCCCCCCTGCTATAGTGCCTATCACCCCGGCTGGTTTGCCTAGTGCTGGTTCAATTAAAATAGGGGGAACCCTACGCAAAAATTTTCAAAGATTTTAACACACACAGCAATAGCCTGCGAGCACTAGGGCTAAGACTAAATAGAGTGGGGAGCAAACGCTTTTGGTTTTAAAAAATAAATAACATGCTACTTTTCACAATTTTGATGAGAGCTGACTGAGGTCAGGCACAACCACCCGCCCCCCCCCCCCCCCCATTAAAAAAAAATAATAAAGTTTAAATACATGCACCACTAATAGATTTTTTTAAAGGGGGAACTTTCAAAAAATTATTAATTATTACACTTTTATTTTTTTTAAAAAATAGTACTTTTCAGTTTTTAGGTTATTTTTATGAACTTTTACACCTATTTTTTCAGTTTAATGTATATTTTTCTTAACTTAATAAAAAAAATATTTCTTTGAGCAGACCAAGGAGGTGCGAGATGAAACAGCAGATTTGCCTGTTTCACCCACAGCGTTAAAAAACAATTGAATAGTTTTTTCCGCTGAGGGTTCACATCCAGCCTATACTTTAACATTGACAAACGTTTGGAGCGCGATAAGACCGTTTCGGTAAAAAAAATAAAAAAAAAAATTTGAATTGCGGGAGAAGTTTCCGTGCTCGAAAATAAAAAAAAAGACGTAACGCGCTCGAAATTCCAAACTCGCTAACAATTGAATACCCCCCTTAGAGTACATTGTATATAAATGTAATAACATATGCTAAATAAAAAAATGAGGCATAAAGTAAGCTGTAGATAAAAAAAAAACATTTAATAATGAATTCCTTAAAATAAATTTTTCTTGACCATCTTACCCACGTAATATAATGTAATATAACAAAATGAATACTAATCTCCCACTCATTAATATAATCTCACTCCATTTTCCTTTCTCTAAAGTCACAGAAACACTAGAGCCAAAACTCAGAACAATTTCAGTGGCCATTTTGTTGAAGCCAGCGTTCATTAAAATATAGGCAGATCCCCACAAAAATGGGTCTTAGACTGCAGATTTATATTTTTTTAATGCAGACGGGATGATGAGGTTCCTAGAAGCCATTTCCTTCTTCTAAACCCCAGAACTGTCATGATTCAAGTGTATGGGGTTTTCTGAGCAACTGGATACCCCCGAAGGGCTTCTCTGGCTTTTTTAGAGAAGAAAAATAAACACCATACATTTCTTTACCTGATCATAGACTGATATGGTTTAAGTCCCTCTATCTCAAATTCATCTCCGTTCATGGAAATTGATACTACTCACGACAACTTGCATTGGAGAGAAAATAGCCACAGCCTTTATTAACAGATTAACAATTTAACCAGGTTAAGGGGAGGGTGTTCCAGACAATACAGTGCCCCAAAGGGTCAAGGATACCGTGCTAAAATTCCATCCTGTAAGGTCCCAAACCACAGGGATCCACAACCCACAGATCCTGTGCCCTCCCACTTGTCCACCTGACATTCACTGATGGTGATAACCATACAGAGGGACGAGGACCCTTCAGGACTACCATCATCGCCAGGTGCCAGTGATCACCCTCTCAGTTTTACTGAACACTGTCCCCATTATAAGTGACTCACCTCACTGCTGCCAGGGACAACCAGCACTGTGTCTTATACCCCTATAAACACATTAGTCTCATTGATTTTCATCCCTTTATGCCTATTCAGGCTCCGCTAAGACTTTATGTAACGTGAGATGCATTCAACTCAACATAGGCACATAAGTACCTTTTTCTTTTTTCTGTGCCTTTGTCTCTAAAATATGTTCAAGTGCGCAAATGTGCCGACTTCTAAATGAGCCCCATAGTGTCCTTCATGTACCCTTCTACTCTTTATACCATATGAAAATCACCCACAACACCATCATTATGAAGGGACAACTCTCAAAATGTTATGTCAAATTAACACTGTTAAATTGTTGCAGTGTCTCATGCCTCTAGCTTTTAAGAAATGTGTGATTACACTAATAATATGTTTATTATGAAGATGACTGTTTTATAAATATATCTATCCTAATAACAGTCATTGCTAGGAACATAATTTGGGATTATCCACTAATACCCAACAAGGTTTAGTGTTCTTTACATATTATATGTTCAGCTAGAAAATACTGGCAGGGTGAGATGTAACAGCTCTGACTAAGCTGATCATGTGACTGGATGACATCATAAACAGCTTTTGTGATGTCACTCATCTTGGGTATAAAGGTTAGTGCTTCCCCCAGTGAGTCACTTATCAGCTGCCAGTGTGCACTGTACATAAGTAGTGTTTAGTACTGTGACTATATCTGCCAGATTGGATATCACATAGCATAAAGGTAAGTTTATTTTACATGTGAAAACTTTCATTTATGACCAACTAACGTGTTTTACTACATATACTGTTGAAGGATCAGTTAGTTGATGGGATTTTTTCCACTGCTCTCAGGGGCAAACACGGGATTTCTAGAGTAGGAAATGACACCTGAGGTCCGCCCACACTGTTCCTCATTAAAAGCCCAACATTCACCATTACCTGGGGCTTCCCCCCCCACTTACACACCACCATGGCACATATGGATGGAAACCTTTCCTCTGCCACTTCTTAATCCCTATATATATATATAGGGATATATATATTGCAATTCGTATATATGCCTCTGAGATGAGCCTCATAATGTCCTATATCCTTCAAATACCATTGTTACTGTTCCCTTACCATATGAAAAACGGCCCCACAAGAACATCATTCTGATAAAACAACTCCCAAATTGTGAGGTCAAATCAGCAATTTTGAATTTGTGCAGTTCCCAATGCTAATAGTTGGCTTTCAGACATAGGTTGATCCAGGGGAGTTTTAAGAAATTAACGGACCTGTGTGCAAGATTAGTGCTTGCCCCCACTCCCATCTGCATCCCAACCAGCATTTTTGAATGTAGAAGACGGCAGAGTGTGTGGGGTCGCTGTGGCTCGCTGTCACTGATAATGAGTATGGAAGGAAAAGGGTGCTCATATAGAGAAATTGAATTAGCTCCTACGGTAAAATCTCAGTTCATTTTTCTTTGCACGTCTATGTGGTGTGAGGAAAAATCAGCGGAGATTTCTGTAAAAGGAATTAGGAATTCCCCCCATAATGTAGTAAGTTAAACACCATCAATAATTTCCTGATTCAAAGCGGCGTACATTGTAACAAAGAAGTTATGCCTATATGTTGAAGACTACTTTTTATCAATTTCTCTTTATTTAAAAGATAATTGTAATCGTTCAAATAAGGAGGTCATAAGTAGGTTGTCAGAGGGTTTCCTTAATCTCCCTCTGGTGTTGCAGATTTACTGAACATTACACAACGAAGATATTTCTGGGTATTGACAAAGGTGAGAACTGCTATTCTGTAGAATGAAACACCTTTCCCCATAGACTTATCTGGGAAACGGATGTTACACTATAAATTATATTTTTCATTGGTCTCTTCTGTTAACACCATCCTGAGATAAATAAAACAGGTAAATATGTTTCACCATGAAAACAATTGGGAAGCAGCATTCAAGGGCAAGATGTCCAATGCTGGACAGGTTATCACCGGAGATAATATCGTTAAGCTCTTTCAACCGCTTGAACCGCTTTTCATGGAAACAATCATTAAGTACAGGGAAGCAATTCTAATGCTCTATTGAAGTGAGAACAAGTACAAGAATTTTTCTATTCTTTCAAATAGAGCTCGTTTTTAACGCCTATGTGTATAAGCTCCTAATCACTGTTTTGTTCATTTCTTGTTTCATACAAAGTCAGCAGGTGATTTGCACAAATCTCTGAAATTACCAGCAACCATATTATTTAGTCAGAAGGATTAGAATTAACAGTAATACAACAACTATCTTTTTCCAATTGTGATGCTTTAAAGGTTAAAAAGGTCTTGTATAAATCACCCACAAAATATAGCATTATGCAGGGCCTGATCAACCAATAGGCTGATTAGGCTGCAGCTTAGGGTGCTGGGACCTGGGGGGTGGGGGTAGGGCAGCGCATGCAGCATGCAAGATTTTTTTTTAATTTTTTTTTATTATTGATATTGCACACATGGAACCGCCCCTTCTGCCACCTCCACGCTGCTGCTCCCACAGCTCTCCTCATTGACAACTTCTGGACGTGATGAGGACATCACGCCTGACAGCCAGTGAGGAGCTGCAGTGAGTGGAACTGACTGCAGACATAAGAAAAGAAGAGGGAAGCCAGGTAAGTAAATATGTGGCTAATATACCAGTAGCAACCCCCCCCTCCTCCCAACTCTCTGCCCACATCAAATGATTAAAGGAAATTTCAGGAGTATTATCCAACGAACATATTTAGACAGATTCTCTTACCTGTTGTTCTTGCAGCTTTGTTGTCGTTTAGCTGTCTTTTGGAAAGTTGAGGTTTAGGCTCTTTAGAGAGCATCCTCATCAATGCCACACAATACAGAGATCATGCCCCCCACCAGCCATTTCATAACACCTCAGAGACCGATTCATGACTCCCCTGTGTCAGGATTCCAAATAAAACCCAGTAAAATTAAGTGTTTTTTATTAACACACAGGTTTCAGGTTGCAGTACGGTAGGGTATGGCAGAAATAGCTGAAGAACACAGTGGATAAAAGATGCAGAATGCGGTGGTCCACAGTAGTTTACCACAAAGTAGTGGAGATGGCACACAAGGTGCGATGGTATGCGGAGCAAGGCAGATTCAGAGAACAGGTAGCAATAATATGCAGAACGTTACCACAGGATAGTGGAGTCAACACAGTGGCTGTGATGATCTGCGGATAGATGTGCTGGGAACTTCAGACAATAGGTAGCAATAATCTGCAGAGCGTTACCAAAGGATACTGGAGTAGATACAGTGGCTGAGATGATCTGCAGATAGATGTGCTGGAAACTCAGACAACAGGTAGCAATAATCTGCAGAGCGTTACCACAGGATACTGGAGTATACACAGTGGCTGAGAGGGTCTGCAGATAGATGTGCTGGAAACTCAGAGAACAGGCAGCTAACAGGAGCCAGGAACAGGCACAGCAACACAGGTAATTGGAACAGATGATCTGGAAAAGGTTTCTTGGGATAGGTAGGCTTATATAGGCCAGAAGCAGGTGTTTAAGCTTCCAACAATAACGAGGCAGGTAAGAGCAGTCTAAGTACCACAGTGGCCCCTTTGGTGGACAGTGGCACTACAGGCAGGATACAAATATATACAAAGGTGCAACAAAGTACCTGCAGACAGGAGCTGCAGGATGCAGGTTGTGACAGTACCCCCTCTTTTAAGGGCGGATTCCAGACACCCAATTTACCAGGAATGGTCAAAAAAGTCAGAGTCATAGTCCAGAATTGGGCATGTAGTAGAGAAGTCTTCGTGCAAGGACGGAAAGGGTATAGAAACCACGCCACAAGTGAGTTGAGACCCAGAAGACCCTTTCTTCTTCTTTGCTTTCTTTTTTTAGTCTTTTTAGCGATACAGGGTTGTTCAAATTGAATAGAACATGAAGGTAACTCCAAGGCTTTGGCAACTGGAGACAAAGAAGATGGCACAGAAGACATGCAGGGAGTACGACCGACAGGTGCCAGAGCAAATTCCCTGTTTACTGCCTCAAAGAAAAGCTGCAAATCAGAAAGAATGAGATCTCTGGTCTCAATAAAGGGGCTTGCCCTTTCCAGAGCTTTTATTGTAAAGTTGGATAACAGGTAAAACACTTGCTTTCGTTGGTTATCTAGGAGGTCAGGTACTGATGGAAAATAAGACATACAAAATTTTATAAGAGCATTAAATTGCTGAATATCCCCATTGAAGAAAGGTGGTTGGAAGTCTGGAACGGAAGATGAATTTGGTTTAGCACGAGACTTGGTCAGCTCGGGTTGAACATGCGTCTCTGGGGACTTGGGCAGGACTCCCTTGGCAGAAGACAGCCCAGACTGGGCACACAACTTGGCAGGAGGCCCGAGCTGGGTGGACGACTTGGCAGGATGTCTGGACTGGCCGGATGACTTGGCAGGAGGCCCAGACTGGGCACATGACTTGGTAGGAGGCCCGGACTGGGCACACGATTTGGAAGGAGGCCTGGATAAAGCACATGACTTGGAAGGAAGCCCGGACTGGGCAGCCCTTTGAGAAGTCTCAGAGCAGACAGCACTGTGAGAAGCCTCAGAGCAGACAGCACCAAATGGTAACTCGGGCTGAACCACAAAGTATGGCAAGAGATGGCAAGTCTGACTGAACCACATGGAATGGCAACTCCGGCTGAACTGCATGGAATGGCAACTCGGACTGAACTGCATGGATTGGCAACTCGGGCTGAACTGCATGGATTGGCAACTCGGGCTGAACTGCATGGATTGGCAACTCGGGCTGAACTGCATGGATTGGCAACTCAGGCTAAACCGCATGGATTGTCCTGTCCCTCCAGTAGCGGACTGGAGGGACAGGACCCTGTCTGGAGAAGACTGGAGGGACAGGACCCTGTCTGGAGATGACTGAAGGGACAGGACCCTCTCTGGAGATGACTGAAGGGACAGGACCCTCTCTGGAGATGACTGAAGGGACAGGACCCTCTCTGGAGATGACTGAAGGGACAGGACCCTCTCTGGAGCATGCTGTAAGGGCAGCGCCTCCTCTGGAACGGACTGCAAGGGCAGACAACAGGTAGCAATAATCTGTAGCGCATTACCACAGGATACTGGAGTAGACACAGTGGCTGAGATGAACTGTGGATAGATGTGCTGGAAACTCAGACAACTGGCAGCAAACAGGTGCCAGGGAACAGGCACAGCAACACAGGTAATTGCAACAGATGATCTGGCAAAGGTTGCTTGGGACAGGCAGGCTTATATAGGCCAGAAGCAGGTGTTTAAGCTCCCAGCAAAAACGAGGCAGGTAAGAGCAGTCTAAGTACCACAGTGGCCCCTTTGTTGAACAATGGACAGGCAGGATACAAATATATACAAAGGTCCAACAAAGTACCTGCAGACAGGAGTTGCAGGATGACAATTTCCTCACCCACTTCCCAAGTTATTTCATCACCTTCCTCCCCTCAGCCAATTCATCATCCACTTTAACTCCCCCTATATACCTTACACTTGCTAAATTATAACATTAGTGGAAAGGATGTATGCCTAAATGTCTCTTAACCCCCAGTGGCCAGTTCATAACCCTCTTCCCAACAGCAATTAGATCACTGTTCCCCTTATCACACTGCTCCCTCAATACACTTCGCCCTTTATCGCACTATGTCCCCTGAATCACATTGTCCACCTTGCATCACCCTCTGACCCTCGGTACACTGTCCCCCTTGCAGCAGACTCTGCATCCCTCCATCACACTCTGCCCCTCAGTACAGTGTCCCCCTTGCAGCACACTGTCCCCCTTGCAGCACGCTCTGCCCACCTCCATCACAACCAATAGGCTGATCAGGCTAGGACCTAGAGGGGATGCAGCATTCAAGATTTTGTTTTTTTTACAATTTTTTTATTTTTTATTATTGATATTGTGCACATGGAGCCTGCCTTCTGCCGCCTCCACAGCTCTCCTCATTGACACCATCTGGACGTGATGAGGACATCATGCCTAACAGTCAGTGAGCAGCTGCAGTGAGAGGAACTGACTGCAGACAGGAGAGAAGAAGACGGAAGCCAGTAAAGATTTGTGTTTATGCAGAAAGGTACTACTCGTGAACTTGAAGAGTAGGATTCCCTTTCTACCTTCCTTTCTTTAATACACCTGTCAATTTTAATGGCGAGCTGCATAATCCTCTCCAAGTAATCAGGTATAGGGCGCTGAACAAGAGAGTCCTTAATCTGTTCAGATAGTCCTAGATGGAATTGACTATGGAGGGCAGGATTGTTCCATTCGCTATTAGAGGACCAGCATCTGAACTCCGCACAATATTTCTCCACCGTTTGTCACCCCTGTTTAAGAGACCGTAGCAGGGATTCAGTGGAAACTACATGATCAGGGTCATCATATAAAAACCCCAAGGCACTGAAAAAGACATACACTGTGAGGAGCGCGGGGTTACTAGGATTTAAACAAAAGGCCCAATGTTTGTGGGTCTTCTAGTAAAAGAGAAATCACAATCCCCACCTCTGGTGTTTGGAACCAGAGAATCGAGATCTAAGTCAAAAATATAACTTGCAGCTTTCTTATGAAATTACAAAATCATTTCCAATCAACTGAAAAACAATTCAGAAGATTCATTTTGGGTTCAGGAACTGGGGCTTGAGTAGCCTGTGTGAATTTAGAGGCTTTTCCCTAGGTAGACAAGCAGAGTGAGAGTTAATGAATGACTTGAGAGAGGGTCTGAATTTGGCTGGCTAGCATTTGGGCTGGGCTCGACTGTCCAGTCTCCATCAGAACAGGATCCTCCAGTATATACTGGCCGGATATAATGTTAAGGCTCCATCGAAACCTACATAGGCTTTTAGAACAGGAGCAGAGGTTTTCATCTATAGCAGCCGCCTTTCCCGTAGAGATGGATATTCTTACAGGTACGGATGCCCCCAGGACTTACACTCAGAGTAGTAAAAGTTTATATAGAAGGGATGGGCTGTGAGGAGTAGGAGGCTGGAGGGCAACTCTAAGAGTGAGTGCAAAGAGTACCTGAGTCACGCCAAAAGGTCAAAGGTCAGAAGCAAACAAGGAGAGTTCAAATTCAGACAGGAAAGTCGGGAGCAGGCAGCAAGCAAGAATAGTCCAGGAACAAAGCAAACAATGCCAAAGGGTCAGGTAACAGGAGATCAAACATCAGGATATCAGACTCAGAGCAGGCACAGCAAGCCATCCCTGTCTTTTATAAATGTAGGACCAATCAGAAGGGTGAAGATGCCACACCCACAGAAGATTACAGGAGACTGCAGTCATGTGATTGCAGTCTCAATCACGCACTCTGACTGCCTTTCAAATGACTGAGATGGGAGAATACAGAAGCGTCCTGGCTGCCTAGGCAACAGCTGTGACTTAGAGGGGAGGAAGTAGTGTCCCAGCTGCCTAGGCAACTGCCGAGATGGAAGTGTGAGCCGCAAATATTTTGCAAAAAGAAGCAATGAAGGAGGAACAGTCCTGGAGTAACGGGTCACTTCATTTCCATAGAGGGGAGGACCAGGCTAGAGCTTGAAAAAGATGGTGGGCAAGGCCGCGCTTCCTTACAATGTAAATATGCAGCCACAATGTAGAACCTGTAGTGTATGAAGGGAAATCCCCACCCTCCAAGATAAGGTACAGAAATGGAAATGAGGTTCAGGGCATAAAACTCAGATTTAATATAATGTCTGAGAAATATACAAATGTATATAAACATGTTCCGGCCGGAACAGTCAAAGATATTCTAGCAATAAACTGTACATAGTGTGGTGTACAGCTTGGACTCAGTTACACCATATAATGGAACGTATGTTATAGACGAGATTAGTGTTAAAAAACAGAAAACAAAACTCAAAAAGGAATGGTAGTTCCTATATGATGCTGTTGATTGAAACCAATAGTTCCTAATAGAGGAATCGTCCACCTGAACATATGTTTGATATGCAATCCGTAAGATGTAAAAATAGTGGTTTACAAAAATAAGGGGTTGTAGAGAATAGTTCCAAAGACAACAGTCTGATAAAATATCCAACTGAACAACTGCTCAGTCTAATGTCCGTAGAAATGTGAGGTTGAACAGCTAGAGCTTGGCCTGAGAACAGACAGGTCGCGGTTCTCCGGATGGGTACTAATTGAGACTGAGAGGATAAGAAGACGTTAACTAATAAGTGGAGACCAGAATAAAAAGGTCTGGATACAAGGATAACTTGAAGAGTAACGGATAGAGTATACCAGGCTACCAGGGTTAACAGAGAAGCATATAACGCTGGATACCAGGATCTGATGAATAGGAAAGGATACATGATTCCAGGATTCCCAAGGAATAACCAGGATAGCAAGATAACAATCTAGCAGCTGGCAGGCTAACTAGACATGAAGATCTGGCACCATATTACCAGAACAGGCACCTTAAATAATCTGGAGGACGAGAGGAAGTGAAAAGTAATCAGCCAATGGCTGAACAGGGATTACTATAAAGTCCTGTGCACCGGACTCCAGTAAGCAAGTCAGAGGGTCCAGCGTGTGACAACCCAATGTGTCTGTCTGGAGTTTAACTTTTTGACTGACTCAATGTTTAACAGGTTTTTGTGGTCAGTAAACCCTGTAACGGTATGTTTTGGTCCTTACAGTCAATATCTCCAGTCCAGGGTCATTTAATAGATAGGAGTTCTTGGTTACCAACATCATAATTGGATTCCGCTGAAGAAAATTAATTGGAAAAGAAGGCACAGGGATGTCATTTCTCATCAATTGGATCCACTTGAGAGAGGCTGTCCCCAGCACCATCATCAGAAGCATCTACCTCGATGTTGAAAGGCAATTACAGATTAGGATGGTGTCACGATCCAGCACTCACCTGAGCCTGTGTGATGTGTGTGTAACAAAGGGTTTATCAAAAAACAAACACATGGGGTTTAATATATTATGCTGTGTTTTTTGCAAATCGTCGATATTTTGCGACTTTGCAGGGCAAATTTAAAACTGCAAAGTATTTAAAGGTAAAACTTGCCTTTAAAGACATTGCCATTTTAAATTTGCCCTGCAAAGTTGCCGAATATCAGCAACTTGCAAAAACTGCAGCATAATAAATATACCCCCTGGTCTGTTTAAAATGATTAATGCTTTCCCTATCTATGTCACACACTAAATTTGCCTTACTAATTATGCACCACCAAAGTTTTTTGTGCAGAGCAGACACTCTTACTTAGCTCCAACCTCCCTTAAAACTAATCTATCACAATTTATTTTCATCAGAGATATCATAAACCAAATGACCTCCACTGACCCAGAGTTATCATAAACTTAATGATCTCCTCAGTTTCAACTATGTAGCGTTTTAAAACCAAACTGTCTGACATATGAATTCGTAAGAACACAGAGACATGAACTTATTTAGTGTAAATTAATATGGAAAATAAATCCACAATGCTTAAGATACCAATTAACAAAATGACATACACAGATATAATAGAATAGTTTTTTGCAAAATAAAAATGAATTAAACAACAGAAATTATATACTTACAAATGATCCGTTTTCTGCTTTGTTATGAGAAGCAGAAATAAAAGGACACTTCTCAAAATGAAATTGGCTCCCAACAAGTGACAGGACATTTTTAAACATGCTGTGGGTACACACAGCCCCCCTTCCACTGGGATGTCAGAACTAGAAAGGCTTTGTAAATTTAAATTCGTTTTTTATGACCTGTGTTCAAACACCTTTTAAGTCAGGATTTCTTTACGCTGGCCTACTTCTCACCAAAATGTCTTACAAAGATAATTTTACCTCCACACCACAGGTCATGCGTTTCCCTTCATTTGCATACTAAATATGTAAGTATGATATTTTTGAAGAAAATATGATTTGACATTTTCCTGTGTCCTTAGTTAATTTCATTCACATTTATCCTAGTTGCTCAAAGTTGAGGTGTCTGTAGATCACAGAAGGGAGATGTCAAAGGTCTCAGTTTGTATGACCCGTGCCATAAATTGGTACTGGGAGCTCATCTAGCTATGTGTCTGGGGCTCTCTTATCCATAAATACCTCATGTTTAGAAATAACACTACTATCAATTAATTCCCAAACACATATTTGCAGTTTTATGTGACTAGTAATTAGCTTGCATATGACAGATGGTGAAACGAAGGAGCAGAGATAAATGCTCTTTTCAAGGCAGAAAAAGTTTCCCTGTTTGGTCCGAACATTTGTTGGTGCAGCCAAGACAGAGAAAGAAACAATAAACCTTCTATAGTAGTTGCCAAAACCACATTGTATATGCTAATAGGAGTGAACTGTATACCTGGGTTGAAACATACTCTATTACGGGATAGGCAGTAATTGTTATACAGACCATGGGCCTGATTTATTAAGGCACACATACTAAGCTCAATGTGTTTGTTTTAAAACACATGTATAAGTATGCCCAAATTTGACAAGGAGAGGATGTAAAGATACATGTGGTGATGAATATGGGTGTAGGTCTGCTCTACTCTACTAGACAAGACACTGCAGGATATGTTGAATACCTATGTGGAATATGATATCACAAAATAACACACAGGGGAAAACAACTATTTGACTAATGTAACCTGTTAATTATCAAGGCATCAATAATAAAATATTAGAAAACAAAAGTGTTTTTTTTATTTATTTTTTCCATGAAATACATGTATTATATTATGAATGTCTACACTACAGGAAATACATTTTTACATTTGCTTCTGATTGCAAACACATGTAGCTGGAGAAAAAGATATGACTGAAAACAAGTACCTGAGAGATGCCCAGAGCTTGAATCAGATGCTGCTGATTGCACTCGAGATTAGCACACCATTACTGTACATTGACTACAGCAAACAAAGTCAGACGGGCCAAGAAACGGTAGACAGGAGATCCAGGAGCAATATTCACTCACAGAGGATACAGGATTCAGATGCTCAGCAACAAAGTTGCACTGACACTAAGCAAGTCTCAGTGCTGAGGTTATATAGAGAAGATTTCAAACAGCCCGCCCCAGCAGCCGAGTCATGTGACTCGCTACCCGGAAGTGCCAATCGCGGCACAGAGAGACAGCGCTGGAGCGGGGAACAGGTAACAGCTTTACAGTACCCCCTGCCATAAGGGTGGACCCCAGACATCCTAAAAGGGTTTGTTGGGAAATATCTTGTGAAACTGTTTAAGCCAGTGGTTCCCAAACTTTTGCAGTTCGCGGCACCCTTAGAGTCTCCAAATTTTTTCAAGGCACCCCTCCAAAATAATTATTGAGCAGTCCTGTTTTAGAAGTAGTTGGGTCAAAAAATTATAATAAGTATTTAGGTCAGGACAGAAATACTTATTTAGTTGTATGCAAAAATGCCCCCTCTGCATCCAGACACTCTGCCCTCAGACACTCTGCCCCCTCTGCATCCAGACACACTGCCCCCTCTGCATCCAGACACTCTGCATCCAGACACTCTGCCCCCTCAGCATCAGACACACTGCCCCCTCTGCATCCAGACACACTGCCCCCTCTGCATCCAGACACACTGCCCCCTCTGCATCCAGACACACTGCCCCCTCTGCATCCAGACACACTGCCCCCTTTGCATCCAGACACAATGCCCCCTCTGCATCCAGACACAATGCCCCCTCTGCATCCAGACACAATGCCCCCTCTGCATCCAGACACATAGCCCCCTCTGCATCCAGACACACTGCCCTCTCTCACACTGCCCCGTCACCCTGTCCCCCTCCTCTGCCCTCTCTCACGATGTCCCCCTCCTCTGCTCTCTCTCACGATGTCCCCCTCCTCTGCCCTCTCTCACGCTGTCCCCCCTCCTCTGCCCTCTCTCATGATGTCCCCCCTCCTCTGCCCTCTCACGCTGTCCCCTCCTCTGCCCTCTCACGCTGTTCCCTCCTCTGCCCTCTGTCACGCTGTGTCCCCCCTCCACTGCCCCTCTCACGCTGTTTCCCCCCTAGACTGCCCCTCTCACGCTGTGTCCCCCCTCCACTGCCCCTCTCACGCTGTGTCCTCCTCCACTGCCCCTCTCACGCTGTGTCCTCCTCCACTGCCCCCTCTGTCACTCTCCTGTGCCCCGTTGTCACTCTCCTGTGCCCCGCTGTCACTCTCCTGTGCCACTCTCTTCTGTCACTCTCCTGTGCCACTCTCTTCTGTCACTCTCCTGAACCACTCTCTTCTGTCACTCTCCTGAGCCACTCTCTTCTACCACTCTCCTGAGCCACTCTCTCCTGTGCCCCGCCGTCACTCTCTCCTGTGCCCCCGCCGTCACTCTCTCCTGTGCCCCCGCTGTCACTCTCTCCTGTGCCCCCGCTGTCACTCTCTCCTGTGCCCCCGCTGTCACTCTCTCCTGTGCCCCGCTGTCACTCTCTCCTGTGCCCCGCTGTCACGCTCCCTCTCACTCCTCTGCCCCGCGCCAGACATAAAAAAAAACCAAAGAACACTTAAACTTACTAATCCGTCGGGCGACGGGACCCAGCAGCCTCCTCTCTCCCGCAGCTGTCACTGAATATCGACGTCAGTAACAAGCTGCTGCGGTGGAGAGGAGGCTGCTGGGTCCCGGCGCCCGGCGGATTGGTAAGTTTATGTGTTCTTTGTTTTGTTTTTTTTATGTCGGACTCACGGCACCCCAGTGACAGCGCCGCGGCACCCCTGGGAGCCGCGGCGCACAGTTTGGGAACCTAGGGTTTAAGCAATGGTGGGACATGAATATCCGTAGCTTTAACCCAGGAACATTCCTCTGGCCCATAGCCTTTCCAGTCCACGAGAAATTGTACAGAATCTCTGGATTTATGGGAGTCCAGAATTTGCTTGACCTCATACTCTGCTTCATCTAATAGAATAAACTGGAGGTGGATATCTCCCAGGAGTAGAGCATGGGTTCTGCACAACTGGCTTTAAGAGTGAAATATTAAATACATTGCAAATCCACAGAGATGGAGGAAGCTTCAGTCTAAAAGCTACTGGATTAATGATGTTGAAAATTTGAATAGTCCCTGTCATGAACACGCTCCCAGCTGCCGTAATTTTGGGGGGGGGTTTGCTGTATGATGTCCCACAGTCTCTCTTTACCTATCACACAGATTATAGACCTACTGAATCGCCCCCAAACAGCGCTCACACCTCACACACTTCAGGTTTGCCACTGTCAGGTTAGCTCACAAATAGATGAATGAGATCCTGCTGTTTCAACTGGTATTGGCTAGACTTCCCTAGAGGCGTGGAGTCTAACAAGGTGGAAGGTATACACCAGAGACTCCCGCAAGGGAATTTGGGCTTCAGCGGCTTCCACCCTACAGGTCGCGGCCCTCCAGGGAAGTTCCCAGTGATACAGATGGAGAACAGATTGAATAACAGAAGAAATCCAATTTGGACATCAAATGGTGATAATAAGGATTACCACTTTATTATAAAATACGATACAAAGTTCACTAAAAGTTGAATAAACTGTAAATGATGATCACGATAATATACAGAGAGTAGGAACCATCAGTAAAGTTCAATAATGCAGACTGAATGCCTAATAAGCAAAGCCACCACTTATATCACTAAGGAGTGGAACATAATACAAAGTTCAATGAAGTTACTGGAGATGAATAGATCAATGAAATCCAGATATGCAGCAGTGATGAATCACTGCTCATTACGGAGATATAAAACGAGCCAGCACTAGACAACGATGTTGATAGGGTAGATAGCAAGCGTTGTTCCCACGGCAGGTACACTGAGGTCAGCAGAGTTAGGTATATACAGCCACAGCTTACCACAGGGATATGGAACAAGGCAGCAATAGTCAATAGTGCAGACCAAGTAGGTAGCGGGTGTTAATCACAGCGATTACCACAAGTAGTGGAACTGGTGCACAGAGTCCAGATGTATACAGCAACAATGAGCCACAGCTTACCACAGGGATGTGAAATGAAACAGGAGTAGTCAGCGGTGCAGACAGGATGAATAGCGGGCATTGATCATAACGATTACCACGGTAGTGGAACTGGTGCACAGAGATTAGCAAAGTCCAGATATATACAGCAACGATGAACCACAGCTTACCACAGAGATATAGAACACGGCAGCAGTAGTCAGTGGTGCAGGCTGAGTAGGCAGTGGATGTTGATCACAACGATTACCACAGGTAAGCGGAACAGGTGCGCAGAGATCAGCGGAGTCCAGACACACAGCAGTGATGAAGCACAGCTTACCACAGAGATGTGGAACATGGCAGCAGTAGTCAATGGTGCAGGCCGAGTAGGCAGTGGATGTTAATCAAAGCGATTACCACAGGTAAGCGGAATAGGTGTGCAGAGGCCAGCAGAGTCCAGACACACAGCAGCGATGAAGCACAGCTACCACAGTGATGTGGAACACAAGGGGGAATCAGGTCAGGTATGACTTGAAGAACCAGCAATGAATGGATGAAAGGAGGGGCCTTATAAAGGGAGGCTGACCAATAGCAGAACTGACTAACACGCAGGTGAGGTAATCACAGGTACAAGGCATAGCTGACAGCCCGTACTAAGAAGAGAGATTTAAAGTGAGAGTCAGTGTTTAGAGGCTCGAGTGGAGATACCCGGGGAACAGAGTGCGACAGCCACCACCTATTGAATACGGGCAATAGGACCCCAATATACTGCCCCACACTGACACACAAGGCTTCTAGCTGCTCTCAGACTAGCAAAACCCACACCAGCGAACAAAGGGTTAACTCCTCACACCTCCAGACTGTTACACAAATGTAAATGCAAGCACACACTAAGCTTGTTAATAAAATGTATCAACAAATCACACACTGGCATTCAAAGGGTTACCTTGGTCAAGCTATTTTTTCTTAACAGGTTAATGGATTCGTTAGAGTATTAAGGACGCAACATATTAAATTACAGATTTAATATACAAAAGTACAGGGCATGCAGATATAAAAAAATAATTAATAAACAATTAATAGATTGAGATAACATACACAAGCAAAACAGTTTCAAATAAACAGGGTTACATTCAGAGTGTCACTTACATGAATTGCATACTCTGGGCCATGGGAAATTGGCAAGGAAGATGGACAGCTTATCTATGTGAATTGATTTCTCATAAACTCTGAGAATTTGTTGTAACTGGTCTGTTTTTTAAAGACACTTTCCCACCTGTCTCCGCCCCCAGGGGTTGTGCCTGTGATATTTTTTTCAATCACCATTTGCATGTTGCCTGATTTACTACCCAATTCTACTATGTGACCTAACTTTTCTGTGGAGCATCACACAGACCAAATTTTATTATTAATAAATCCCTTATGACTTTGTCCGTATTTTGATACAAAACATGATGAAATTTTAACAATGTGACATACCTTTTCCAAAGATATTTAGCTGTTCCCAGATACCACCTGTACCTGTCATTCACAACCCTGGTGTGATTTCTGCTCCTCAGTATGGAGTGCCACCCGGATTTCCCAAAATATGAACTATGAAGACATTTTCCTTTGAAGCTCATATTTCTACATACCTGCATAGGCCTTCAAAATGCTGCCGTGGGCTGCAAGGATGTCCAGCTGTTGTACGCATACAACAGACATTCTGTCTTCACTTTTTACACTTTAGGTAAACTTATCAATGGATTAATTTGATATAACATATTTACACTACAGTTATGATTTATCCCTTGTAAATAACTGTAAGTTCGCTATGTTCACGATAGGCCCAATAAATTTGGGTGCTAACTTCATATTGGGAACCTTTAAGCGAATATTCCTAGTAGACAACCAGACTTTATCTCCTGGAACTAATTTAGGAACTGCACGCCTTCTTTTATCGCAAATCTCCTTGGCACTGTTAGAAGCGTTTTTCGTTGGTCTTCATCTGTGGTCAGATAAGTGAAAAATTGCGTACTAAGGAATCCACTGCCGGAACAGAAGAAATAGTAGTTTGAGAAAAGGTTGGTGGTCTCAGATTACAACCATACATGACAAAAAAAGGGGGAATTAGCGATTGCTTTGTGAAAATTATTATTATTATTATGGGTGAATTCTGCCCAGGGAAGTAATTCAACCCAATCTGACTGGTGAGCAGATACATACATTCGAAGAAACTTTTCAAGTTCTTGATTAGTGTTCGTTCTGTGAACCCATTAGACTGAGGGTGATAGGCTGAAGAAACATCAAGTTTAATTCCTAATTTAGCGCAGAAGGCCCTCCAGAATTGTATATATATATATATATATATATATATATATATATATATATATAAACTGTGAGCCCCAGTCAGATATGATATGCAGAAGACAACCTTGCAGACATAACACTTCTTTTATTCTTTTATTAAGAGATCCTCCAAAAGTGAAGAGGATGGGAGTCCCTTGAGCGGTTCGAAATGGGCTGCTCTTGAAAAATGATCCATAAAGACCCATATGGTAGTATAAGATTTGGATGGAGGCAAATTGTTAATAAAATCCATGTGTCCTAATACTCTTTTCTAATAAAACGCTGTATGTTTTATTGCATATGTATTCTTCAGATGTTTGTAACACAGTGCTGTACAGAATGTTAATTTTGGTTGACCCTTGCAAAAATAAAATCTTTAAAAAAAAATTAAAAAAAATCCATGTGTCAGGATTCGAACCCAGGGCTTCTGCCTCTGTGGACTGCTGTTGTACTGACTGAGCTATTCTGGCTGCTGGAAAGTTCCTTGCCTTTATCATGTGTTCCAGATCAGTTCTAGTGATGTTCCAGCATGCCTTAGCTCCACTCCTTGACTTCCTCTAAAAGCCTGGCCAGTTCTTGTCTCCAGGGCCTGATTATTGTGCTCCTTGCCTGTGATCTAGCTCCTGTTCCTGTTGCTTTTCTTACCTGCAGACATCTTCTACTCGTGTACCAACCTCGGCTTGCCCTCTACTTCGCTTCTTCCCTAACCATTGGACCTCATTGTCTCTCTGTGTACCGTACCCGGATACGCTTGACTATTCTTATATTCTAATCTCCTGTTGGCCAGCCTTCCTTTCTGCCACTGGGCTCCTATCCAGTCTCCGGACCGTGACGCCATGGAGAGTTGAGACCAAGGAACTTCAGGAATGGGTAAGGGAATAAGTGTACCAGAAGGTTTGACCCAAGGCACTTTCTGTTGGGCGCAGACAGAACATGCAGAGACAAAACTCTTGAGCATCTTTAAGCAAGATGACCACAAATAATAGCGGGTGAGAAGTTCTCCAGTCTTTTTTACTCTAGCGTGACCTGAAAAACGGGAGACATGAGTCCAACGTAATAATTTGGAACAAAGATGTGGTAGAATAATGGTCTTGCCAGGTGGGAAAGTAACGCTTTCAAGAGGAGTGGAATCTAGGATACAACTGGGATCTAGAATGGGCTTGATCTCCTCATGGAAGTTCTGGTCGTTCGAGTTTAAAGACCTGAAAAGAACATCAGCCTTCTTGTTCTTAGATCCAGGACGAAATGTCAAATTAATATCAAATCTTGAAAAGAATAATGACCATCTGGCCTGACGAGGATTCAAGTATCGAGCAGAATGGAGATATAGAAGGTTCTTGTGGTCTGTATAAATTGTTATTGGGAATAGAGCCCCTTCTATAAGGTGTTGCCATTCAGAAAGAGCTAACTTAATGGCTAATAGTTCTTGATCACCAATTCCATAGTTCCTTTTAGCTGGAAGAAATTTACAGGAGAAAAACCCACAAGGATGTAACCTCCACAAGAAACCTCGTTGAGATAAAACTGCACCGGTACCATAGTAGGATGCATCAACCTCAAGGAAAAAAGGAAGTTAAGGATCTGGTTGACGGAGGATAGGAGCTGAAGAAAAGGCAGTTTTCCATTGGTCAAAGGCCTTGAGAGCCTCAGGAGGCCAGACTTTAGGATTCACCGTCTTCTTAGTCAGGGCTGAAATGGGAGAAATGATGGTAGAATACCCCTTTGATGAATTGCCTATAATAATTAGAGAACCCGAAGAAACACTGGATGGCTTTCAAGCCAGTAGGTAAGTCCTGTTCCCGAGAGGATATATCGCAAGAAAAGAAACTGCTCTTGCTCAAAGAGGCATTTTTCCAATTTACAGAAAAGATGGTGTTCTCTGAGGCGATTAAGCACCTGACGTACATGTCTCCTATGAGAGAGAAGATCTGCCGAGAAAAAATAAGGATATCATCCAAGTAGATGATAATAAACTGGTAGAGGAGGTCTTGAAAGATTTTGTTCATGAAATTTCGGAACACAGCTGGGGAATTACATAGATCAAAAGGCATTACCAGATATTCGAAGTGGCCGTCATGCGTGTTAAATGGTATCTTCCATTCATCCCTTTTTTGATGCGGATAAGATTGTATGCTCCTCGAAGATCTAGTTTGGAGAAAAAACTGCCCCCTTGATACAATTAAAGAGTTCGGAAATCAAAGGTAATGGGTATCTGTTTTTAATAGTAATAGCATTTAAGTCACGAAAATCCATACAAGGACGAAGACCGCCGTCCTTGTTTCTTTACAAAAAAGAATCCAGCACCGGCTGGGGAAGTAAACTTTCTGATAAAACCTCCCTTCAGGTTCTCCAAGATGTAGTCTAACATGGCCTTGGTCTCTGGAATGGAAAGCGGATAGACACGGCCTAGAGGAATAGGCTTTCCAGGTAAAAGCTCAATACCACAGTCCCAGATGTAACGAGGTGGAAGTTTGGTAGCCTTCTGTTGGCAAAAGACGTCTGAGAACTCCTGGTACTGGAGTGGTAGAGACGCAGCAGATGAGAAATGGAGAGGTATTACTTTGGTTAGACAACGGGAGTGGCACTGTGGTCCCCAAGAAAGGATTTGAGCGGATTGCCAATCCAGGGTAGGAGAGTGGAGGTGAAGCCATGGAAGGCCTAGAACTACAGAATTTATTGCCCTAGGAATCACTAGTAAGGAAATTTTCTCCCGTTGCAAGCCTCTAATCTGAAGTGTAAGTGGAACTATCTGGAACTGAATCAAACCCCCAGATATCTTGCTGCCATCAATGGTCGTGAGACATACCAGACGTTCCAGGGGAATAGTGGGAATGTCATAATCTGAAGTTACAGAAGCAGAAATTAAGTTCCCCGCTGCTCCAGAGTCTAAGGGCAGATAGAGAAATAGAGTGTTTATCAGAAAAGAGAAGAATAGGGAAAAGAAGATTCTCTTTTTGAAATGAGTTTAGGAGAGAGAGACTAGGCAAACCTAACAAGACCTGTCCCTGTCTCACTAGGCCTTGTTGTTTCCCGGACGAATAGGATATGTACCAATAATATGGCCATTCCCTCCACAATAGAGGCATAACTTGTTTTAAAATCATATCTCCCTCTCCTCGGCAGAAAAACGGGCTCTGCTCAATTGCATAGACTTCTCCGGAGGTGTGGTAGGTGCCTCGAACTGGGGAGAAAGACAGAAAGTAGTGCACAGAGTCTGTTCCTTTTCTTGAGACCTTTCTTTGAACCGTAAATCCACTTTGACACAAAAGGATATAAGTTCATCCATAGAGGATGGAAGATCACGGAAAGCCAACTCATCTTTAATCTTATGAGATAAACCTTGCCAGAAGGTAGCCACCAATGTATTGTTGTTCCAGCATAACTCCGAGGCTAAGGTTCTAACTGAACAGCATATTGGTCAACGGTCTGCGAACCCTGTTGTAGGCACTGGAAACCCGACCAGGTTAATCAAAGATTCTTTTGAAAGCCTTTAGAAACTCAGCACAGTCCTGTAATAGAACGTCATTCCTCTCCCATAAAGGTGAAGTCCAGGCAAGAGCCTGTACAGAGAGAAGAGAAATTATATAAGCGACTTTAGCCTTCTCGGTAGGGAAGTTTCCAGGCAGGTGTTCAAATTGGATAACACATTGGTTTAATAAATCTCTACATAATTTGGGGTCCCCTTCAAACATCAGAGGTTTGGGATGCGCAACTGAGAAGTAGAGGTAGTAGCTGGAGCAGATACAGACTCAGAAGACATAGCAGTGTTACGTGGGGGTACAAGGGTATTCTGGAAAGAAACCAGTTGGACCGATAATCCCTGCAGAAACTGCAGGAGACGTTCCTGATTGGCCTCTTGCATTTTTACTCTCCCCAGCCTATGCTGTAATAAATTCTTCGAAGAAAGATCTCCTGCTGGGTCCATGGATACAGTCAGTGCACACTCTTATAATCTGCAAGTAAAAGGCCTGTGGTAATCCTGATTGGAACCGGCCGACCAGGGGCGCAGAGTCTAACGAGTTCCCCGGTGTTCGCCAAGCACCACAGCAAGGCGGGATGGACTTCGCTGCCAGGAACTCGCAGGTTGCGGCCCCCTGGACTGTCTCAAAAAGCAAAACAGGTCTCAAGGGAGGTTGGTCATCCCAGAAGATAACGTAGAGATAAAGATAATGGAGGAGTCAGGTGTATGGATGCACACACAATGACAAGCTGGCAGGGATCTAGTACAATGAATAAAGCATAGGGGTACTGCCCGGTTAGGATTGGGTAAACAGGTGATCAGACGAGACAGGTTCGGAACACAGGAGATCCAGCAATGCGTAGTCAAATAAGCCAAGTTCAGTACACAGGTGGTCCAGCAATGCGTAGTCAAATAAGCCAAGTTCAGTACACAGGTGGTCCAGCAATGCGTGGTCAGCCAAGCCAAGTTCGGTACACAGGTGGTCCAGCAATGCGTGGTCAGCCAAGCCAAGTTCGGTACACAGGTGGTCAGCAAACGGAGTTAGATAGGCCAGGTAACGGTACACAGGAGAACCAGCAAACATAGTCAGACAGGCCAGGTAACGGTACACAGGAGAACCAGCAGCAATACTCACTCACAGGGAGAAGGGCAAACAGAGGATACAGGAGTCAGACAGCCGCTAAACAACAAAGTTGCGCTGACGCTGAGCAAGTGTCAGTGCCATGGTTATATAGAGAGGAATTCAAACAGCCCGCCCCAGCAGCCGAGTCATGTCACCTGCAACCCGGAAGTGCCGATCGTGGCACGGAGAGACAGCGCTGGAGCGGGGAACAGGTAAGAGCGTTACAGGTCCTCAGTGCATTTCTGCACCCTGTCTTCAGGCCCCCATTACAGGTAGACCAGTGGTGGTTCCTAAGCCATTGTGTTATTGTACTGTTAAAGTGTTTATATTGTCTTGTTATTGTTTGTTGTGTATTGCTATCCAATCTATTGTGCATTACAGTTCAGACTTGTAAGGGATAGAGCACTACACCTAGGGGTAAATGTATGAAGCTCCGGGTTCTTCAACACCCGCGAGTTCGGCGTCTTCAGCGCTTAAATTTAAAGCGGCGCTACCTTGTATAGGGAAGTTTCCCTTTACAAGGCAGCGCCGCTTTAAATTTAAGCGCTGAAGACGCCAAACTCGCGGGTGTTGAAGAACCCGAAGCTTCATACATTTACCCCCTAGTCGGCTATAGTGCTACACATGGACCTAGTGCAGTTGTTAGAGCTTTGTTATTGATTTAACTAGACTAGAGTGGGTGGGAGACACTAGACGTATATTAGGGGCAGTCAGCCATGTGGGGAGGGGTTTGGTCCGTTTCCCCCCAAATCTGCTGAGAGAGAGTACACAGCAATCAAGATAACCAGACGTTTCAGGTAAATGGTCGCTGCCTTTGCTGTATGTCTTTGTGTGTCTTGCGCTTGTTTCTTGCAGAGCATTGCTGGTCAGCGCTTACAGTTAGGAGGACCCTGAATATGGCAGGATATTGAGGAATCCCTACAAGACAAGGATAATTGATACACCCCCAAGTGGAGTATTTTTGTGAATGTCCCAGTGGTTGCCACATGATCAGGTAAGATCTCTGTTGTTTCCCTCAGGCGTTACAGTATGGACACTCCAGAAATTATAACCAAATAGGAGTGAGTTCACTGTCATCACAGATCACAGCCTTCTCAGTTGGTTACTTAGGACATCTGGGGCACATGTATATAACTCACAAAAAGCAGCCAAGATCATGGCAAAGCCAATCAACTGTCCTGACAGGAGAAATCAGAACTATTACCATGTTGAGAAGAGATCCACTGGGTTCAGGGAGCAGCATGCTGCCGATCCAGAGAGCAGCACATCAGAGTCTGAGGTTTAAAAGCGAGATGAGGATGGTGAAATAGGAATCCCAGCCATGTAATAAAGGAAAGGCTAATCTTATACCCCTTTTTGCCACGAGACAGTAATTGTTATTAAATTATTTTTATAAGCCACTCATCCAAGCGTGCCCTGTGCCCCACCACACCTGCAAGAAACAAAACTCATGTTTAACCAAATGAGAGTAGCTAACTGGTTGTACCAAAACACATTTACCATGAATTATGTTAATGTATAAATTAATTTGTATAAATCCAAACAGAAATATTGTTTCAGGACCAACAACCCCAAATGTGCTAGAGCTTCCTACACATGGAACAAGGAAAGACCAAGTGACAGTTATCTCCAAGTTAGGCCCCATTCTTCAGACCTATAGGTACCAGTGTTTCAATGGTCAAGAAGAGGTGCAATCATCCGGGGGTTGTGAGAAGTGGAGAGGGTTAAAAAGTCTGAAAAGCAGTGTTTTGTTGTGAGGTTCTTCTTTTGAAAAGCCTGGACTGGTAATTGCTATCCCCACCAGTCTGGACTATATTGGGCACGATTAGGGTAATACAAAAAAGAAAAATGATAGTGAGAGAAAATAGAGGAATGATCTAATGTAATACATCAATATGTAAAACAATGCATGTGGGGCATGCACATCTGAAAGCAGAATATCAAGTAAATTATTATGCAATTTCAACAACAAGAGAAGAAAAGCACCTTGAACTTACAGTTCCAGGTGATATTAAGGTAAGCAAGCAGAAAAGTCGGTATAGGAAGAGGTATTAATAACAGGAAGGTTATATTACCACTTTATAGGTCACTGGTAATACCTTGCCTTGAGTACTGTGTAAAGTTCTCTTCCAAAAAGACATTACCAATATAGAACAAAATCATAAAATAGCTCCAAAAATTTCCGCACATACACCTCAGACTCCCCACAAGACCCCACATGCCACTCAGACCTCTACTGATGCCCTCCCATGCCACTGTGAGAGGGCCTGTTAAGAGGGCGAAGATGGAAGATAGAAGAAGAAGCCAGGAGAAATAAAGAAGAGAAGGCAAGAGAAAAGAAGACTAGATGGAATCCGGTGCAAGTAGGTTCCGTTTCTTCTCTGCAAGTCTCAGTGACAGTTGGCAAGTGAACCAATCAAGTCTCACTTCCTACTGTCCACCAATCAGACATCAGAAAGGTGAATGTATGTGCAGGCAATTATTGATTGCAAGGTATAATAGCTCTGGGGTACTGGGGAGGGATATACGTTTGCCTTTGTCCTTAGCTACCCTTGACACCACTAACATCTCAATGCATGCTACTCAGACCTCAACTACATGCCTCCACTCACTGGCTAATCTACAGTCTAAAAAATACTTCAAAGCTGAAGCCTGTAGAGAAAGGAGAGAGAGCATATGATGCAGAATACACTGCACCCTCTTCTCCCTGCATTGCACAGATGAGGTTAAGGGACTTGGAAGCAGGTTGCTCCCGTTCAGTTTTATTATCTTCTTTATAACAAAGCAAAGGTGAAGTCTAGGGCTGCCAGTGGCCCACCAGTGCTCTAGCCATAGGAGTATTCCCCTTTCCATATTTTTCGGCTTTGGTCGTTTGCACAATGCCAAAGGTACCTAAGGATTAGCATTAGTGGTTGCAAAGTTGTTGCTGGTAAATTTGTTTTCTGAATAACTTGTTCATCTCATCCCACCCATCCTTGACTAGATTTACGTTTGATGACTGGAGATGACACTGCATTAAGTTGAACTCACTGGAATATTCTTGGAACAATGCTAAACAAATAAGTCCATTTATCGAGAAGTGCTGCTTTGCTGTCAGCTGCCATACTCCATCCATGACAAGGTGCACCAAGTGCTTCTATCTCCTGTGCTTTCTCAGTACCCAGGTCATATTCAGCTGTTAGGTGACTGACTGCAGCCTGTTACTCAGCTCTGCAGATGGCTGGAAGTTATTTGAGTGGTAGCCCATTCTCAAACACCTGTTATACATTTGTGCATGGAATCCCCAGCACTGTTCCTGAAACACTCTTACTGAATTGCCTGGCATCCACCACTATGTGACATCCAAAGTCACTTAAATATTATGTTTCCTCTGAAATATACACCCATGATCCATTGGAACCTGCCTGATTTAAAGGCATTTACAGAAGTGGAAGTTGCTCAATCAATTTATAGGCTCATAGCAGGTGCTTGACAGGGTGGGGTTATCCTAAAAGGAACAAACACAGAAAAAAGTCCCCCAGCATACTGCTATAGCCAGCCAAGGAGCTGCCATTTCTACTTGTACATAAAAATGCAAAAGTCTCAGTTGCACACATGTGCAAATGTATGTTTAAGCCACCCGCCACTCCACGGCGCTTTTGCTAATAGGGTGGTCCTAACTCTAAACAGTGAGAGTCCCATATATTAGGGCCATACATATACGTGTTTTTAAATTGAGAGCTAACTTACCAAGAGGTACCCCCAGAAGCCTCCAAAAATCAATACAGCGCCAGCACTCCCCCTCAGCTACTGACACCAATATGCCTCTCAGACAAATACAGAAGTGGAAGTTGCTCAATCAATTTATAGGCTCATAGCAGGTACTTGGCAGGGTGGGGTTATCCTAAAAGGAACAAACACAGAGAAAAATCCCCCAGTACACTGCTATAGCCAGCAAAGGTGCTGCCATTTCTACATTTGCAAATGTATGTTTAAGCCACCCGCCACTCCACGGCACTTTTGCTAATAGAGTGGTCCTAACTCTAAACAGCGTGAGTCCCATATATTTGGACCATACATATATCATACTTGCCAACTATCCAGGAATGTCCGGGAGACTCCCGAAATCCGGGTAGGTCTCCCGGGAGAGCTGACAATTCTCCTGCATCTGCCCACTTCCTAGTGAAATGGGAAGATTTCAAGCCTCCATGATGCGATTCTCCTGGAATCGCATCACATCATCTCTGGGAATCGCATCATTTTGGCCCACTCCCAGTGGTAAAATGATGCGTTTGCGTAATTACATCACAGGGACGGGGTCAAAATGACATGATTCACAGAGCCCTGCCCCCCTCACGCCCACCTCCACACCAGACTCCCGGAGACCAATCTTCAAAGGTTGGCAACTATGACATATATATGTTTTTAATCGAGAGCTAACTTACCAAGAGGTACCCCATTGTAACCTAAAAAATATTTCCTTCTGTATTCCTAGCATGGTGGGGGGAGGGAATACATACTAGATATACTTTATGCCTCTGTATAAGCTATGAACAAACATGGTGAGTAGTGTTTCCGTCACTTTCCCTGCTCTCTGCTATAGATCCAGTGCTTTTAGCTACTATGGTTTGTCAGTTTTGTTAAAAATTACCAAATTGACTATAAAAAGTGTTTGTGGTCCACTTAATAATGTAATAGTGGTAAATGTTATATTCCCTGACATCTGTTAGGGCAAGGGTTTGTTCCTATAATAGTTTCTCAGTGGCCACTATCAGAGGTTAATGTATAATCCACTGTGTATATATGACTGCCTGCAGTGCCTCACATCAGCCGTGTATTCCCAGGATTGCAGCCAAGAGGTTTAGAGCCCACGTGGTCATTTTGCAATCCCTTTCCCAGTAAGATCCCTGTTCTAAATTTAGCTGTTCACCGCAGGAGCAGAGCACAGAATGTAACAGAATTGTTTCAGATGAAGGAACAAGGGGCTATATCGCCATCTCTTCCTGCCTGCTAATTATTGTCTTTTTAAATTTCCTCTCATTTGTAATTTTTTTGCTGTTATTTATCATAAAATTTTATGGTGTTTTTTTCCTGGTGAAATGCCTTAATTTCCATGTGAGCAGCTATTCCTCTCTACAGATATATTTTCTTTAGTTTGGGGTTATTTTTATGAGTGAAGCTTATTACACTCTTTTGACCAAAATATTTGCTTTTGTGATTTAGTTACATATAACAGATTATCAATACCCTGAAATCATTTATCTCTGTGACCTGCCCATGGGGTTGTGCCTTTATATATAATATATAAGAAATGCACAGCATTATTGGCATCCATGAACAATATGGGCATACCATGAGTTTGTCTAATAACTGTGTAAACGTGCTCTTGCAGAAGAGGGTGGTTGTGTGTAAGTTCAGTGCAGTAGCAGCGTAGAGATGCAAATCAAACATGCCTCTTAGAGATGCGTTCGATTTTGACTTATAGTTGACTTATGAGTTGATGATGATAATGAGGATGATGGTGGACTTTTTTCTCAGCCAGATTTATCCATTTGCAAGATTTAAAGTTGTTATTTCTTCATTAACAGTGTAGCCACCAACACACGAAAGATAGGACTCATAAGATAGCAACAATAACTACAAAAGTCATATTGTTTCATCTATTTTTGTCAAGGACCCCCTGGTCATCTACATCCACGCCAGGAGCTTGCCAGGGCTGAGAAGGAGGTGCACTGCCTAAACTGTGCACTGCCTAATCTGATCTTCATAAATTAAAATCTATCTTTTATAGCTATCTGCTTTTCAACATAATAATAATAATAAACACATTAAAGTGAATTAAAAATAGGTCAAAGATGAGTCAATGGTATCATTCCAACCAATGCATTCTAAAATGCATTGTAACGTTAGAATGTGGCATGGGCTATTTGTCTTGGGTTAGCACGTGCTACCAGAATAATACTTTGTATTGCAGAAAGCATAATGCCGGTAAAGCTTATGGAAAACATGTTAAAAATGCATCATGTTAGTTTTCATGAGTTTTTTCTATCTCATATGTGATAACGAGCCCTACATTTTCCTTTGTACAAGATTTAATTTCTATGTATATTGGTGATTTTGCCTAATATTCCATTAGGCTGCAGCAGAAAGTACAAATTGATGCTGTATAAAGATGTATTTTCTTCAATGATGTGTTACTATGGGTGATGATGTCACCCATAGCAACTAATCAGCTTGTAGCAGTCTAGTGTAATCAGACTACTTATAATCTGCAATATGACACAATTTTCCAGGCTTAGAGAACTGGAGAATACAAGGGCCTCTGGGGGGAGTATTTAGTAAAGAAAGGGGTAAGGGAGTGCAACCCCTACATGAGTAAAAAAAATGTTGAAAATGGAAGTACTCCATTAATTTGTTGAATGCCCCTCTGTGTTATGTAGCAATTTGAAATGCTGTTCTATGAAGCAAAATAGGATCCTAATGTGTCTGGCACAGATTGCACAGTGTCCTAATTAAGAGAGATTAAACAGAAAGGCTTTTGTCTAATAAACGAATATTTACACCTAAACTTTCCCAGTGAAACAGGTTTTTACACTGGAATTTTTACAGGGAGATAGAAACGGAAAGACGTAGTGGTTTTATGGAATGAGACTGAGGTAGTTAATATTTGACACGTATAGGTTGTGTATTTAGTCTAATAACCTCAATCCATACATGTTATAGATTGTGTACTATGGTAGTTTTCAGTGACCTGAAGTTTGTTGAACTTTATGCCTGGCCCTTTTATTAAAATCACTCTTAATTTCACCCTTTATGTTTTCAAACAATTGCTGTATACTTCCTACCAAAAAACATATCATAGGGTTTCATGCTTATCAGCAATATTATTTTGTAATAAAATGCATTCACACTCCAGACATGAAGATATGTTGTGCTTGCCTTATGCATCTTATAACGATCCTGGATGATGATGATAAATGTGGTTGTAATATGATTACATTATTCTAGCTATGGTCATCTTCCAACCAGAAGTGATCCCATTGCAAGTCCAACCATGCCCCGCCACCCTCTTCAACCTGCACGTTTGAGTTTAAACCCTTCATGGCTAAGGTCATTTCATACCTTAAGGACTGGACTAAATTTTCAAGTTTAGGATGTGTATTGGTTTCATCAGGAAAACTTTTTTTTTTTTATAAACACTGGTGAATTTATGATGGTTTTGGGGACTGGTAGGACTTTCTTTTTGTAGCTTGGTTGGGTAAATCTAGGCAAAATTAGATAACTCCCCACAGATTTCCATGATTCTGTTCATAATTTACTTTTATGCAATTACTGCAACACCAGAAAATGAATGAATTCGCTTGTTCTCCAGATTACAGGAGTACTAAATATGTGTATTTTTAGCAGTTCTGATGTTGTTATAATGCCAGGAACAAAGGTACACAGTTGCAGTTAGATATGATATTCTTGTAAAATATGCTGTGACTGCTCTCTTCATGATCAGAGTAAGGGATTATTATGTGTGGTTTCTTTTATGGTTTTGAGCAGCATTAATTCTGGGTACCACCCATATAAAATGTGTTGGAGGTTACTCAGAGTGTCAGAGTGGATAACATGGTCTAATGGTGCTGAGGAGTGAGTTGGGGGTGCATTGTAAGATTGCCTGCCAGCTACCATTACATCCCTATTGCCGGGGTGGTCTAGTTTGTGCCAACCCTTTTGGAACAGTAACATCACAATGATGTCAGGTTTCAATACAAAAATTCACAAGAGTATGTAACCCGCTGTCACTGTGTAGTGTGGGGTGCACAGTTTAGGCAGTGCACCTCCTTCTCAGCCCTAGCTAGCTTCGGGCGTGGATGTAGATGAACAGGGGGTTATTTTTACAGAGTCTCTGTGAAGATGTTGGGACACAGGTGATGTAATGGGGGTGCAGTGCAAGCAGATGTCTGTCACTCACCAGACTGTGAGTGCTTCTTCCCGTATGTTTAGGAACCGTGGCCGTCCACCATCCTGAGGGTCTGCGCATGCGCAGCCCTTTCAAAACCTTCAGTACCTGTTCCTTTAACTTAATTGGCTGATCAGGCAACACTCCCTATTTAAAGCACCTGCTGTCCATTCCTCGTTGCCTGATCTTGGAGTCTCATTCCCCATGAGCCTCTGAAGGTGTTCCTGTGTTTCCTCGTGTATTCAGCGCTGCTGATTCCTGTGGTTTCCAGACCACTTCTACTCCTGTGGTTTCCAGACCACTTCAACGCTCCTGTGTTTCATCGTGACTGTTGCTGATTCCTATCCGCTGCCTCCGTGCACTACAGTCCTCAGACTACTTCAACTCACCTGTGTTTCATCGTGACTGTTAGCTGATTCCTATCCGCTGCCTCCGTGCACTACAGTCCTCAGACCACTTCAACTCTCCTGTGTTTCATCGTGACTGTTGCCGATTCCTATCCGCTGCCTCCGTGCACTACAGTCCTCAGACTACTTCAACTCTCCTGTGTTTCATCGTGACTGTTTGGCTGATTCCTATCTGCTGCCTCCGTGCGCTACAGTCCTCAGCTCATCTCAACTCTCCCGTGTTTCCTCGAGACTGCTACTACTGATTCCTATCCGCTGCTCTCCGTGCTCAACAGTTCCAGCTCAGCTCTACTCTCCCGTGTTTCATCGTGGCTGCACCCGCTGGTTGCTATCCGCTACCTCCGTGTACCTGCAGAGTCCTGCTGGCTGCTACTCCTCAGTTCTACTCGTGTCTGCAGCAGCTGATCCGCTCTCCGTGCTTCTCAGTGTTCCTGCTGGTGTCTACTCGTCAGTCTGCATCGGATCTGCGCCTCACTGCTTTCATCTCGTCTAGACCCTCGCTACTCTTCAGGGTCCTCTAGGAGTCCAGTTCTACATACTACTGCTTCCTGAGTATTTGTTCCCCTGCTGGTCTACCTACCTGTGCGCTGCACCTACTTGATTACCGCTTCACCCTCCAGGGACTTCGCATCCTGCCGGCCTCCAGCCGTTCAGGTATCTCTGCACTCCTGTCTGACAGCCTGCTCCTGAACCACGGTAGGCATACTTCTCATTGACTGTGCTGTATATTGCATATCTTGCTGGACTGAGTTGTTCTCCTCTGGAGCTTACTATCCGCTGAGACTTTTGCCATCATTGACTGTGTTATCTTTTGCCCGGATAGTTTCTATGACTTTGTATTATTGCAGTGCTGTTCAGTCATTACTATATTGTGCATGTCATTGTGGATCAAGTTCAAGGTGCCCGTGTATCCTATGTATTGCAGTCTCTCCCCATGCTCCTCCTCACATATATATTCAGTGGTACAACTTGCTAGAGGCAGACCACTGATTCCTGTTTCCAGTGTCACCTGTTCCAGTGTCCTCTCACATAGCAGTGGTACAGCTTGCTAACGCAGACCACTGACTTCCCGGATACCTCCACGTGATTCCATTCCTTCACTCAGACAGCGGTACAACTTGCTAAACGCAGACCGCTGACTCTCATCACCTCCTCGTTTCTGTTGGACATTCCTCCTCACTATAGCAGTGGTACAACTTGCTACCGCAGAACACTGACTACCCTCACGTGTCCTTTGTCCATTCAGTTCCTCGTGTATTACTACATATATATTACCAGTGCTGCTAGTCATAGACTTTCCCGAGCATCTCTATCATCTGCTGTCTCCTGTTCCGTGATCACCCCGCTACCAGAGTACCATATTACCATCTATACTGCTCTGGTAAGCTTATCACCTGGTGATCCCTGGGTAAAGACTCCTAGTGCCCGTGACAATGTCTCAATAATGCGGGCACCAGACCATCTCTATATTGTAAAATAAACTCTTTATTTACATGTCGTCTTCACTTCAGCACATTCTTAAACTGTTACAGTGATAAATATGTACAGTTACTATATACATCTCCTGTCTCCTCCTGCACGGTTCTTAAGGGCTACATGGACAGAATATCTATGTGGCAGTCACATCCAAAATGGTGGCTCTCTAGCTCACCCTCATCTCTCTAACCACTCACCCTTCGTCTGCTTCTGATCCCATCAGCTCATACCAGCCTGATGTTGTTAAGCAACATTCCCAGTGTGCCAACTCTGGGTCCTAGTGCTAGGCCACACACTAAATCACTGGGAGGTGTGAACAACAACACCAGAGGGAGTGTTACATGTATTAATACACACTACAGATATTTTGCGAACATCATCTCCCCGAATATATTGGAATAAACAGCAAATGACTCATATCTTGCTGACTTTATATCTTGTCATGATCATAATTGTACCACTGCATTTAAGTACTGCGTTTAGGTAGTGGAGGCCTGACCTACTTACAGCACATGGCCACAGGCTACTTCCCCAAACCTCCTTTCCATGATGGGCTAAAACGTTGCATTCATATCACACACATGCCAGTGATAGTCTCTTCTCATTGCCACCCCTACCACCCAGGCATTACATTATCATCATCATTTATTTATATAGCGCCCCTCATTACGTAGCGCTGTACAGAGAACTCATTCACATCAGTCCCTGCCCCATTGGAGCTTACAGTCTAAATTCCCTACTATAGACACACACACAGAGACAGAGACAGACAGGGAGACAGACAAAGAGGGAGAGACTAGGGTCAATTTTGATAGCAGCCAAATAACCTACCAGTATGTTTTTGGAGTGTGTGGGAGGAAACCGGAGGACCCGGAGGAAACCCACGCAAACACAAGGAGAACATACAAACTCCACACAGATAAGGCCATAGTCTGGAATTTAACTCATGACCCCAGCGCTGGGAGACAGAAGTGCTAACCACTACGCCACTGTGCTGCCCATACTCCTTAACCAATAGCCTCTAACCTCGTTATTCAACATTCAGGTTAAACTAGCCACACATGCTGCAATATATCAGCCAATAACAGGCAATTGAAATAAAGTTGCATTCTATTTGGCCCAAAAAAATTACCACAATGCCTGATAATAACCATATCAAAATCGATTTGATCATTAGCGGGCATGTTGTCAAATTCAGTTACAAGATGACAGCTACCCGGCTGTGTGTGTGGCATCACTACTCTTAAAGGCCCTCTGCATGTGGTTCAGCTACCCAGCCAGAGCACCAACTTATCAGATTGTGTCCAGTTTGGCCATTTCCGTAACTGGCCTAACTGGACAGTGATACTTTTCATCATCATCATTATCATCCATTTATTTATATAGCGCCACTAAATCCGCAGCGCTGAACAGAGAACTCATTCACATCAGTCCCTGCCCCAATGGAGCTTACAATGTAAATCCTCTAACAGACACACACACAGACTGAGAGAGACTAAGGGCTAGATTTACCAAGCTGCGGGTTTGAAAAAGTGGGGATGTTGCCTATAGCAACCAATCAGATTCTAGCTTTCATTTATTTAGTACCTTCTACAAAATGATAGCTAGAATCTGATTGGTTGCTATAGGCAACATCCCCACTTTTTCAAACCCGCAGCTTAGTAAATCTAGCCCTAAGGGCAACTTAATAGCAGACAATTAATGACATGCAAACTTTCCCATTATAGGCTTCATTTTCACTTCCTGACACATTAATACAGCTTATGAAGCATCATCTGGATATGAGCAAGCAGCCAGCTCAGAAACAAAGCAGATCAGACCAGGGCATTTCATTTGTGCACAAGCAATCACCATGTCTGGCCTTCTTCTACCAAAACAACAATGACAACTGATGGTTTTGTACTTCTTCACCTTTCCCTATCAAATGTTAAACAGACGGAAAATCTATATATTAAAGTGAATGTATGAACAATAACAATAAGATTATCCAGCAGACAGGCTTTTTCCAATTTTACAACATCTGGTTGTTGAGACAAAAATAAAACATTTTGAAAAAGAATTATCACATGACCATATCATCATCACCATTTATTTATATAGCGCCACTAATTCTGCAGCGCTGTACAGAGAACTCACTCACATCAGTCCCTGCCCCATTGGGGCTTACAGTCTAAATTCCCTAACATACACACACACAGACAAACAGACAGAGACTAGGGTCAATTTCTTAGCAGCCAAATAACCTACTAGTATATTTTTGGTGTGTGGGAGGAAACCAGAGCACCCGGAGGAAACCCACGCAAACACGGGGAGAACATACAAACTCCACACAGATAAGGCCATGGTCGGGAATCAAACTCATGACCCCAGTGCTGTGAGGACGTGCTAACCACTAAGCCACCGTGCTGCCCACTTTTGCTCACCTCTTGGTCAAATGTACCCTTGGCAAATTTTGGAACAGAGGTCAATCAAGCAGATGTACAATCTATTTCTTGTCTAAAGTTCACAAGTTAATTAATTGACTGTTATAAGATGTATTGTTGGAAACAACTAGAAAATAATTGGTGATCATTTCAAGGTTGAAACGAAGGCCAGCTCATTGTCATGCCTTTATATCTTTGCAGTCTGCTATTTAACTACAATTTGAACTTTCAGCTGATAGATTTAATCATTACAACAAAACAGATTGCCCAATTGTCTTCCACTAGAACCAAAACAATCATCAAAGAGGACATGTGACCTGAACACTGTGCTGTGACATGACAAACGAAAGGGTGAATACACAGGGAGAAAGTAAAAACAAACAGTAGATAGTGATCTGGCAAATAATTATTACTGAATAAAATTCACAGTAAATTTGTCACATTACCATATTGTTGTCATAGAATCAGTAGGTCAATCTTAACATCATTATAAATATTATTACAATTACAACTAGAAAATAAGTCATTTGATGAGTCATAGTGAATGATATATAATTGTCACCTTATATTAAAGTCATGCAGTGATTAGACCGATTCTTGGATCTAGCTCATAGGTGTGTACTGTACTTAAACACGCACCATAATGGGTTATGACTGAATACCTCAGTTCCTTCAGCACCTCAACCTGGGCCTACCTTGGTCTTTTCATTCCGTAGGGATCTCGGAAACTCAGTGGTCATTAAGAAAAGCAGCATCCATGGTCCATCTGGTGGCTGATAAGCACTGTAACTATAATTACTGCAGTTTTATCAAAGTGTTTAATGTGTGTCTAATTTCAGTGAAAACAGCTTAGGGCAATGTACTATAGGCAGATGCTAAAACCTCCCATGTGTACACATCACATTGTAGACAGTAAACATAATAAATAAAATTAAGATTTTTGTTATAAACACCATGTATTGTATCACAATATCTGTACTTTGTATTTCACCAAGTATGAATGATCTAAGCCTCTCTAAGGCTGGGTATACACTACAGGGTTTTCAGCTGATTATCGGGCCTAGTACACTGTAAACAACTGTTCAGCCTGATATCACATTAGTGTGTACTCCCAATGAACGATTATTGTTCCAAAGCACATCCTATCCTTTCATTTGGTTTATAACTGTCCTAAAAATCTCATTCAATGATGGAACAATGTCATTCCAATTCAGCAGTGTGTATGCACTCAGGACCTATGGAGTGGGCAGTCATGATCTTTCAGCCAATGGGTATGACAGATGAAGAGCACACATCTGATGGTAAATCTTGTAAAATGTGTTTAGTGTGTACACATGGATCAGCATGCTAATTGGGACTTTTTTCAGTCGTTGGTAAAATCACAAACTATATTGCATCGGGAGAAATTTTCTGTAGTGTGTATCCAGCCTAAGTTTGAAAAGTATAAGCAAAGAACATTATCAATGCTAAATAATACTCACTTACTCCAGCACATAAGATATGCTCACATTGCTCATATTTATATCTTCAGCATTTGACAATATAATGTTAGGCAGTGTTCTATGAAGATGCAAAGATGTCAATTACAACTATTACTTGGAGATAGACTGATTCCTCTGCTTCCTCATTACCCATAACTTTGCTGTGAGCTTCCGGAACAATAATATAATACATGGAACTCAATGTAATAAGTGGATCTCACAAACAATTGTTCAGAAATGACCAGGCTTCTCTGTTGCATCTGTCCTTGTGGGATCATTATCAGTTTGTGCAATGCTAATCCACTCCTAATTCCTTTTTTTACAAACTAGTTCCCTAGCTCCTAGCCTTACAGCTAGCATACTGTAACCATTTCCTAATGAGCAGCTGCAAGCAAGTTACTTGATTAGAAGTTGGTAAAGTTACCAAGGTAGCAGATTTGGGGCTCCAACTGTTGTATTGCCTATGATTATAGAAGCAGAGTAACCTTGTGATTATTCTATTATTCCACACTCATTACCAGCTCCCACTCCCAGCTCCAGGTGATTATTCTGGCTACACCCATCTGTGGAATTCCCTCTGTTACAGAACCACACTTTTCCCCTAGCCTCTAAACCAGTGTTGGCTAACCTGTGACACTCCAGGTGTTGTGAAACTACAAGTCCCAGCATGCTTTGCCAATATATAGCAGCTTATTCCTGGAAGGGTATGCTGGGACTTGTAGTTTCAAAACACCTGGAATGTCACAGGTTAGCCAACACTGCTTTAAACCTTCACTGAAAACTCACCTTTTCCGGCAATTTTATCAAATTCATTTACCAATCTCTTAAATTCCCTAGGCTATTCTACCAGATTAACACACCTTTACACAGTTCACTAAAACTTACATGTTATCATTCTATTCTCAAACAACCCTCTGACCCCCAAACCAACAAAGCAGTGAGACTCGTTCACATAGCCCCACTAAGCACTTTCCAATTGCAATCTGGCTGGAATAATATTCAACATGTGGCATTTAACCTCAATATCAAACTCCTATTGTCCTATAGATTGTAAACTTGTGAGCAGGGCACACTTAACTCTTTGTGTTGTGTCTATTTATTACAGTGTTTGTTCCCAACTGTATAGCACTCCGGAATATGCTGGCATTACATCAATGAATGTTATTAATAATAATAATAATAATAATAAATCCATCTGATGCACCCAGCAATGTGGAAGTTGTACATTAATGCAGACCAATGCTCCTGACCCTGTTGTTACAGGACCGTACAAACAGCCTCTCCACTGGAACTTTCTTCTATGACCCGTGTTGCCCTCTATTTTTACCAGCTAAATTAGTAAATCCGGGCATACGCAGTATCGGTGTGGTGGGTCAGAGGTGACAGAAAGTGTATACAGTACTCCACTTGTTACATGTGTCATATGCAACTTGGGGTTTTACTCACCCTGCTGGCACTGTAATGAACCCTTTTCCAGGCTCACAATTTGCAAGCAAACTCAGAGAACTTAAAGTTGGCATCACAAGTGATTGGACAAGCCACAGCAGCCATCCAATCAGCTGGACTGACATCAACAAGAGAAAGACAAACATTCTCTGTTCTTATCCATGAAACACAACTCCCTTTATTATTACTGGCTCCAATTGTAAAGCAAAGTAAGAACATATATTATAATTTACTGTGCTGTCCTTGTTCTTGGATCTAGTTCCACATGCAGAGATATGTAATATTTATACATTTACTCCTTTTGAGCCAATTGTAACTGTAACTTATTAGAGGCTTGGCAGGAGCCTCAGATTCCTTCACAAAAGCTCACAGTTTGGAGGAGTGAATACAAAGTAGGTTGCTTCTTGTCAAAGCTCAATGTATTGGCAATGTACACTGCAAGTTTAGCATTACAATATGAAATATTAGCAGAAAGCTAAAAGTGTGAACATATTAGCAGGTTTATCGACAAGTTATATTTTAATTTACTTTGTTAACTGTAGATAGATAGGAAAGTAGAATTATTCCGATACATCAAAGTAAAGGAAAGTTAATTTCTGAGATAGATATATTTAGAAGGCAGTATTACAGATTTCTCTATAGAAAGGTTTCCCAGGCATTCCAACAAACAGCATTCAAATTGCAAAGGTTGCTAGGCAAGTGCCAATTAATATTCAATGCAGGAAACGGGAAAGCGTTGAGATTTGGAAGTAGCAGACAAAGAGATAAGGAATATTCTTACCCAGGTTCTGCAAAATCCCATACATTAGTTCAAGCACAACCATGGCCTTATCTGTGAGGAGTTTGTATGTTCTCCCCGTGTTTGCGTGGGTTTCCTCCAAGTACTCCAGTTTCCTCCCACACTCCAAAAACATATTGGTAGGTTAATTGGCTGTTAACTAATTGACCCTAACCTGTGTGTGTGTTAGGGAATTTAGACTGTAAGACCTAATGGGGCAGGGACTGATGTGAGTGAGTTCTCTGTACAGCGCTGCGGAATTAGTGGCGCTATATAAATAAATGATGATGATGATGAAGGTTTACAGGTGTCAATAGTCAGGAACTACTGTTTCAAATAGCAAGCCTGTTGAACTGGCATTTATAGCACTACAAAAGCACTTGCATTGCCTCTTGTTTTCATGGCAGAGTAATTTGTAGACTTTTCCAAAGTATAAAATAATCAAAATGTAACTTGCACACAAGTTGCGGTTTAAAAAAGAGCACGGAACATGCACAAAGTTCCAACCGTTTTCAGATCCAATCGTATCTCAAGATGTGTTTTGGTTTGAATCTGGATGTAAGTGTGCTCTGCCTACACAGTACTTGCCATATGTAGACAGAGCAGCGTGCAGTATATACACAAGCCTATGTTTAATATAAGGTTACATAAGAACGCTTATAAACACATTTCTATTGTAAAATAAATTAACAACTCTAAACAGTATAATCATTAATAAAAAATATAGTTGGTTTAAAAAATTATGCTTTTAATGTGTACTGAACATATAATGTGTTTTCTAGTCTTACTTGCATACACATGGTCTGTGCTATCTGGTGGCACACATACCTGCACTTTCCACACAAAGCCTATGCTGTGTCAGACATCACTGTCAGTTAGTCAGTCAGTATCGCTTACACCTACTGGTACAAGTGATATGTTTGAAAACAAACGTACTTAAGAGAAAGCCAGGACATGAAACGTGAATCTGCTGCATCTGCCTACTCTTGGCACGGCTTTATTGTACATTGTCTACATCCGTCCACCCCTTCCCACCCCTGTTCCTCCCTTCAAGTTGTAGGTAGTCATAAGTGCAGAGCCGTAACTTAAAACTTAGAAAACTAAAATGCTGCTCCCCAGCACTCAGTTTTAACCAAATGAACCCAAAATATTCATAAACTGCACCCTCTTCATCGCTGTACCCTGGGCGGTCATACCTATCGCACAGCCATATTTACGACCTTGCATAAGTGTAATTTGCATTCGGACATGAGTTACATGTAATTGCATTCATTATTATTATTACCATTTATTTATATAGCGCCACTAATTTCGCAGCGCTGTACAAAGAACTCACATCAGTCCCTGCCCCATTGGGGCTTACAGTCTAAATTCCCTAACACACACACACACAGACAGAGACAGACACCAACAGACACAGAGACAGACAGACATGGGTCAATTTGTTAGCAGCCAATTAACCTATCAGTATGTTTTTGGAGTGTGGGTGGAAACCGGAGCACCTGGAGGAAACCCACACAAACACGGGGAGAACATACAAACTCCTCACAGATAAGGCCATGGTCGGGAATTGAACTCATGACGCCAGTGCTGTTGGTGTAAGGTTTGTTCCTGAGCATGCGCAGAGCTATTTTATGCAACAGACGGCACACAAACAGACTTACATCTGAACATGAATCAGGCCCATAATGTTTTGATATATATGCTGTATTAGAAATTGCATGCAGTATGCATATACATATAATATGCCTTTTTTTGTTATAGGCTTATATGGAACCTCCTCCTGTGAAACTCCTGCACGTGTCCTTGTAGTTTAAGAAAACTTTACAAAGGTATAGAAACCCTTTAAATGTATTTGAACATTACAATCCAGGTGGCATTGTTCTGATTATGTTTTTTACTCTTGCACTTTAGTATTGTTATTTTTAGAAATCTGTCAGCTTCAAACTTAGGGGCCTATTTGTTGGAGATAAGCCCTTTCTCTGGTGAAAACCAGGGACCCATTTAAGTAAGGTCTCACCAGAATCCTATTAATGCCATCGCCATCTCAAGATAGAGATAGCAGTGGGAACCAGGGAGAAATAGGAGAATATCATAGAAACCTTCCTATGTATTCTCCTGCGCCCACCTCCCACGGCTGCAACAGGGCACCTGCAGCCTCTTGGAGAAGAAAAAATGCTTTATTATTGTAATAAATATTTTTTTTCATTTTTCAATAATTATAGAAATGTTTTAATTTTTTAAATATTTTTAACAGTATCTTTAACTTTTTCAATTTTTTGAAATTTAGAATGTAACTGGAAGCCCAAGTTTGAGTTTCCAGTTCCACAGCGCATGTGTTAACAGGCAATGCCTGGTAATGTTTGCGCATAGGCAACCAGACTTGCTGGCGGAGCAGTAAGAGTATTTCTACCGCTGCCAGACAGTTATGCTGGGGAGCTGACTATCGCTCAGATGCTCCGGTGAAATGGTATTGGTAGTCTAGTAATGTATACATCCCAACATTCCAGGGCCAAAAATCAGGGCAGCATCCCAACCCACACCCATATTTTCAGACGCCATACCTCCAACTTACAAATTTCCTCTTTCAGAGCCCTGAAACTCTGAACTGTTCCGAGCCTGTTGGGGAGTTACAGTGTTGGTGATAAATTGGTACAATTCTAAAAACTAATATCATGTAAACACATGTTTTATTTGCACTGTTTTCTTAAAGAAGCCCATATGAGGGTTTTTTTTAACAAAATATATTTACTCAACATGTTTATCACATTTACATAACATCAGTGCTCGAAGTGGGCTGGTATATGCCACTTCTATTGCTTTGATTGTAAAACTATCAAATTCCATTTGCATACATTTTCCATAACGGCACCTAATTTCTACTTAGACCACCGCATAACATATTAAACATGCATTCTTTTTATTTGTACCAAATCCCCCCCAACCCCACCCTGCACACCTCAACTATCAAAATTGTGGTACCCCCATAGTTTGTGAAAAAGCCACACCTGATGGTGCTTACAGTCATACCTGATGGTGCTTACAGTTACACCTGTTGGTGCTTACAGTCACAACTGATGGTGCTTACAGTCACAATTGATGGTGCTTACAGTCATACCTGATGGTGCTTACAGTTACACCTGTTGGTGCTTACAGTCACAATTGATGGTGCTTACAGTTACACCTGTTGTTGCTTACAGTTACACCTGTTGGTGCTTACAGTCACAACTGATGGTGCTTACAGTAAGGGTGTGCACCGGCCACTTTTAGTGTTTTGGGTTCTGATTAGCTTGAGGTTTTGGGTTCTGATTTGTTTTGCCAAAACAGCTGATGAAAGGTTTTGGATTCTGATTTATTTTTAAAAAAGCATAAAAAGGGTTAAAATCAAGTTTTTTGTTTATTTTTCACTCCTACGCTATTATTAACCTCAATAACATTCAATAACAATCATTTCCACTAATTTCCAGTCTATTCGGAACACCTCACACCTCACAATATTGATTTTAGGTTCAATATTTGATTTTTTGGTACAGCAGCAACAGTGAACGTATTTTGAAATAGCAGTACCTATTTTTTGGTACAGCAGCAACAGTGAACGTAGTTTGGAATAGCAGTACCTATTTTTTGGTACAGCAGCTACAGTGAATTTAGTTTAATATCTGATACGCATCTATGTGGACTGCGTAGTGGAGTGGCCCCGGTACCCAATTTGGTACCGGGGCCACAATATAAAACCCTCAACTGGTCTGAGTTCCACTGCACATATGGCTGCTCCTACATCCTCTGCAGCATATAGAGGGTGTAGTTTGAGCGCGTCACTACCTCTTGTTTTTGACGACCATGGTACAGAGCATTCATCATTGAGATCCCATCAAGTATGTCAAAGACAGATAGCGTCGAAGTGTTATTTGTTGACTTTGTGAACAAAAAAACTGTCCCGGTTGCAAATCTTCGTGCAATGAAGAGTGACTTTTTCATTTAAAGGCTCAAGCTTTCAAGTGTAGTGTTTATAACATCATTACACCAACAGGTAAAAATCCTTTTAATTGGGATAATGGAGCCACAAAGGAAATTGCACATATGTAATGCCCGCACAATGTTACTGGCGTTGTCTGACACCACAAATCCCCAGGAGAGTCTAAGTGGGTTAAGCCACTGAGAGATTATTTCCCGCAGTTTCTGGACTGATGCACCACTGGACTCAACAAGGACAGAGCACTGGACTGATGCACCACTGGACTCAGCAAGGACAGAGCACTGGACTGATGCACCACTGGACTCAGCAAGGACAGAGCACTGGACTGATGCACCACTGGACTCAGCAAGGACAGAGCACTGGACTGATGCACCAATGGACTCAGCAATGACTTTTTTGATATTTTTTTTTAGATTTTTTTTAAAGGATTTTTGTAGAATTTTTCCTTTTTTTTTCTTTTTATGGAAGAATTTTTAATACTTTTAAAATAAATATGCACTTAGCATAACAAAGCACAGGACAAAAGCACCGCTGGACTCAGCAAGGACAGAGCACTGGACTGATGCACCACTGGACTCAGCAGGACAGAGCACTGGCCAAAGCACCACTGGACTCAGCAGGACAGAGCACAGGACAAAAGCACCACTGGACTCAGCAGGACAGAGCACTGGCAAAAGCACCACTGGACTCAGCAGGACAGAGCACAGCACAGCACAGCACGAGAAATAGCAGGACAGAGGACCACCTAACACACCCTCCCTCTTCCCTGATCAATGCCCGAGTGACGATGGCGGCGGCAGGCGGGGAATTTAAAGGTTCCGAGTATCGCAAGATCCGACAGCGGGATTATGACTCAGAGCCTCGTTTTAAGTTTCGGAATTGGCGGGAATACCCGGACAGTGCTTGGATCTGACTCGGATCCGCATTGTTCGGGGGGGCTCGGATTCCAGGAATCCGAGTCCGCTCATCCTTAGCTTACAGTCACACCTGTTGGTGCTTACAGTCACAACTGATGGTGCTTACAATTATACCTTTTGTTGCTTACAGTCACACTTGTTGGTGCTCACAGTCACAACTGATGGTGCTTACAGTTATACCTGTTGGTGCTTACAGTCACACCTGTTGGTGCTCACAGTCACAACTGATGGTGCTTACAGTTATACATGTTGGTGCTTACAGTCATACCTGTTGGTACTTACAGTCATACCTGTTGGTGCTTACAGTCACACCTGTTGGTGCTTACAGTCATACCTGTTGGTGCTTACAGTCATACCTGTTGGTGCTTACAGTCACACCTGTTGGTGCTTACAGTCCATTGATATTCTGTAGATGTTGGCTTTCAGTGCAGCTTACCGGCATCTGTTTACATTCAAACTCCAGGTTGTGAGCATCACTGAACTGTGCGGTGACCAGCCAGGGTAATTTTTCCATATGATTCCCAGAAATGGGACCATGGTGGGTTGCTAATTTCAGGTGAGGGGGGTTTATTGCACAAATAATAAATTTGTAGGCTGCTAAGAAGTACTTTATATCTTATATTTCTATGTCCACCTATAAGACTACAAGTGATACTTGAAAGTTTATCCCTCACTGAAAGATAAAGTTCACAAGGGAATATATATGGCTAATCTATAGCATTATATACTAACTAGATTAATAAAAAGCTAGGACAGCAGTGCTTTGGATGGGTATGTCTCACAGGAAAGGTATGTTTGAATGATATTATCAGGATGGGAGTGGCTGAGCAGTTTACGCTCCTCCCACAGCCCTAACTTAATGGACAGATGACTGATTCCGCAGCGCTGTACAGAGAACTCATTCACATCAATCCCTGCCCTATTGGAGCTTACAGTCTAAATTCCCTAAAATACACACACACACACACACACACACACACACACACACACACACACACACACACACACACACACAGGCTAGGGTCAATTTTGATAGCAGCCAATTAACCTATCAGTATGTTTTTGGAGTGTGTGAGGAAACCGGAGCACCCAGAGGAAACCCACGCAAACATGGGGAGAACATACAAACCACACAGATAAGGCCATGGTCGGGAATTAAACTCATGACCTCAGTGCTGTGAGGCAGAAGTGCTAACCACTTAGCCACCGTGCTGCCCAGTTGTGCATGTGTGCAAACACCTCCCTGTGTCAAAAACAATACCTTATCTCACAACATAAAATCTTATTTTGCATGTAAACACAATATAAACGCAGGTAGCGTGTGCAAAGCCAGCATTCAGCCAATAACATCCCAACCCGCCCCGTTTCACCCAGCTCCTCACATTAGACAGGCAAAGATTTGCACCACTGTAGAACATCAACTTGATGTGTGAATTCATGTATTTCATATAAAGAGGTGCAATTGTGCAAAAATAGGTATACAACTTCACAAAAAATAATTTTCGCAAGGCTCACATATTATTGTCAGGTGGAAGGATGAAGCACCAGCCAATGAGTCTTGTACATACGGAAACAAGATGTGTCTGCAGACTTGTTAAGCTGTTCTGCTGCTATACTAATTAGTATTATCATCAATACAGATAAGTGAGTCAGTTCCAGAGATAGCAACAATATACCCAAGCCAGAATACTATACCATGTTTCATAGATGAAGTAAGATGCTTTTGTAGAGCTTTATCTTTGTCTCATCTGTCCATTACGCTTTGTTCCGGAACTCTGCTTACTCATCTCTGTACATAGCAAATTGTAATCTGGCCTTTCTATCTTTGGTGCTGATAACAGAATTGCAACTTTCCTTACAGCATTTATCACTCTGCTGTGTAGTCTTCTGTGAACATTAGATTGTAATACAGTCAAACCTGCACAGATGATCAGTGATGTATTTAGAGTATATGCTGTCCTAAGGACATGTGATTGATAACCCTTATGTGCAGAATACCCTTTTTGTCTCCACCTCCTTCTTGGCCCCACCCATGTTACATGATCATTTTAGCTAAAATAAAAATTAGAAATAGATGAACTAAAACAATATTCTAATTGTGCAAATTACTATTAACCTTTATTTATAAAGTACCAACATGTTATGCAGATCCCCAATTGTAAAGTGCTACGGAATTTGCTGGCGCTTTATTAATAAATGTTGATGTTGATGATCTTTAAAGAGTGCCTAATCATGACAAATATTCTCTGTACACCACTGTGTAATTGGTGGCACTACATAAATAATTGATGATTCACATTAGCCCCTTCCCCTGTGGAGATAACTGTCTAAATTACATGCATACATACTAAGGGCAATTTTATCCTACTAATATGTATTTGTACTGGGGGTGAAACCAGACCACCTGGAGGAAACCCACATGAACGTGAACATAGGGAGAATATATAAACTTCACACAGATGGAGCCTGATCCATTCCTCATCCGCATCTCTACATCAAGCTACATATATAAAGCCCACAAAAGTTGGACTTATCCCTTTAAATCTAAACTCCATTAAATGCCATTGTATTTAAAATAGTGTAATAAGTGATTACTAAAATGTTAATTAAAAAAATATATATAAAGAGATGCCCCAAGCAAAATTAATTACCGATCGATGTGATTTACAGTTTAGAACAATAACTTTTTAATGCTTACTTTTACAAACATTACAAAAAAAACAAAAACTTCCTTGTTTGGAGATTTTGTGGTGATATCTGTAGCCAGGAATTGTGTCATAGCAACAACGACTCTTCCCAGGAACCATCTGTAGGTGGTTTCTTGACTTTAGATGTCAATTTGGGAAGATCAGGGGGTAAATGTATCAAGCTGAGAGTTTGCTGACGGGTTTGAAAAGTGGAAATGTTGCCTATAGCAACCAATCAGATTCTAGCTGTCATTTTGTAGAATGCACTAAATAAATGATAGCTAGAATCTGATTGGTTTTTCAAACCCGCCAAAAAACTCTCAGCTTGATACATTTACCCCCAGGTTGGCATAGCTCCGAACTGTCCTGATTTCAGTTGAGTTTCCGTCTCTAGATTTCCTAGGGTGGACACCCTAATGAAATGCCCTGGCATGCCTATGCTGCTTAGCATTGCTCAGCTTGGATTGGTTAGACTGCATAGTCCATCAATTGGGAGACTGAAGGTAGTGCAGGGAAGAAAAAGCACCTTTCAAGATAAAGCCCCCTATCTTCCCGACTACACACATTAGTGACCTGTGAGATTGAGCAGCACATATTAAAAACAAAATATTTAAATAGTATAATCTAATCACCCATTAATCATAGGACTCCCACCTGTGTGAGTTTACACTCTGTGTATGTCTGTGTAAGACTCTCTCCACACTGCAGCAAGTCACATTCCATTTTCAGCCTGAACTGTCTTTGAGAATGCTCTCTTTGCCACATATACCTCCCTCTAGCATCGCCAAGTATGGTGGGACGGACTCCGCGGAGAGCGCATACTTCATTCTTAAAGCGTTTGCAGTCTTATGCAGAACACCTGGTGTATGCTCCACCGTGTATTGGAAAGGCTGGAGGGCCAAAAACCACTGGATGACATTGGCATTCACCTCCCTGTTGCTATGGATCCAACTTCAGGGTGCATGATCAATAACTAAGGTGAATTCTCTGCTCAGAAGATTGTAACACTGGGCTTCTGTGACCCATTTTATGGCCAAACATTCTTTGTCCACTGTTGCATATTTTTCATGTGGTAGCAACTTACAACTTCTTAATTTAGGACAGAACTGCTCCCAAGCCAACACTAGATGCATCTTTTTGCAGAAATAATCTTTGTTTAAAGTCTGGAGCTTTCAGCACCAGTGCAGAACAAAGTGCTGATCAGTGATCAGTCCAGGCTGCTATAGCAGCATCTGTCAACTTTATTTTATCTGAACCACTCTTTCGGAGCATCTCCGTTACCAGAGCAGCCCTGAAGGCAATATGACTTACAAATCTCCAATAATAACTGACGAACCCTAAGAAGGTTCGCAGTTTCCTAAGTGGTTTTGGACAGTTCTTTACAGCTTCTACATTGCCCTACTATGTAGCCCAAGTACCTCTTTCATAGCCACTGTGCATTTTTCTGTAATAGTGGTAAACCCGACAGACCTTAGAGATTACAATACTGTCTCTACCTTGGGAAGATGAGACTCCCAGTGCGTGGAATGAATGACAATATCATCCAGATACCTGAAGTATAAGTGGCATCAGGCTGCAAGGAGCTTATCCATCGCCGGTTGGAAGGTGGCAGGAGCACCATGTAGGCCAAAGGGAAGGAACTTACACTGTAAAAAGGCCACCCAGGGTGGAAAATGCAGTGTTTTGCTTGTCTGACAGTATAAGAGGGATCTGCCAATATCCATTGGTGAGATTCAGGATGGTCAAATTAGTACTATAACTGCCAGCCATCTTGCTTCAGGGATATGATGTGGCATCTGTTTGTCTACCACCCCTGGAGGAGTATCGATATCATGTCCAATTAAGGGGGTACATCCCAGCAAGGCCGAAAAACGTTCCTGTGCCAACATATCATGACCTCAGCTTTCTGCTTTTGCTGGGCAGACAAAGAGGTCCCTATTGGCACCTCAGACTCTTTCAATGGTACCGACTAACTCTGCCTCTGTGTTCTCATCATGCCAGGCTTTCAGGAGATGTACATGATAGAGCTGCTTCTACCTTCTCCTACTCAACTGCTGTACTTTGTAGTTTACCGGCCCTACTGCCTCTATCAACTCACACAGACCTTGCCAGTGAGCAAACCGCTTACTCTCCTGAGTTGGCACCAATACCAGGACTTTGTTGCTTGGCTGAAAAGCCAAAATACTGCAGAATTATTCTAGTTTCTCTTTTGCCATTGTTGGGCACTTTGAACATGTTGTTGGACTAAGGCACCTATTTTGCCAACCTCTCATACAGGTGTGATACAATTTGAACGGTATTTGGTTGTTTAGGACCCTATTGCTCCCAACCTTCTTTAAGGATGTTTAAAATACCTCTCGGCTGCCTACTATATAGGAGTTCGAAAGGACCTAAACCTGTTGACACTTCTAGTCCCTCTCGTGCTGCAAATATATGGTATGGTAGGAGAAGGTCACAGTTTTTCTTATTCTGTGCTACAGCCTTCCTAATCATGTGCTTTAGTGTCCTATTAAAGCACTCCACCAGGCCATCAGTTTGTGGATGGCCACAAACATGGAGGTATGCAGTGCTTTTACTTGTAGGAGCCGACAAAGATCCTTCATGAGTTTAGGCATGAATGGGGTGTGCTAATCTGTCAGAATCTCCTTCAGGATTTCCAGATGGATATACAACAGAAGCAGCTCCTTAGCAATAGTACTGGATTTTATATTTCTTAGTGGAATGGCATCTGGATTTCGAGTGACATAGTCCAGAATTACTAGGACATATTGGTGTCTGCGAACAGACTTTTCCAAAGGGCCCACCAATTCTGTTGTTACACGTTCAAAAGGGACCTGAATTACTGGAATGGGAAAAATGGGTGTCCTATAATTAGGTTTAGGACAAGTCCTTTGACATACAGGACAAGAACGGCAATACTTCTTTACTGCCATATACATGCCTGGCCAATAAAACCTCAATAAGATTCTTTCTCCGGTCTCCGGTCCCAAATGTCTCCCACAAATGTGTATGTACTACATTTAAGATTAAGAGAACATGTATTTGCAGTACCAACAATTTTTAAACCATTTTCCCCTGCACATTACTAACTTTATACAGCCCATAAAACTGTCCTATCTGCCTTTTCTACACCATTAACTTCAATCACATTTTACAAAACATTTTGAAGAGTGGCAACATTAAGCCGGTGATGTGCAAAGTCTCTTAAGGGAAACAATTTGGATATAACCAACCAGCCAGGAACCTCGTCTGAATTTGGGGAGACCCCCTATCTTCATCTACGACATCCCCCAGCAGCAATATAGATGGATTGTTCTTTCGCCAGTCCGGCTGCTCTCACCTCCTACAATTACAGGAAAAAAAATACCGCAGACTCTTGTACAACATTCAAAAAACGGCAACTCCACAATTTCAGGGAGCTTATCCCCTGTATCCTCAAGCATGTTTGTCAAGATCAGATTTTTAGCTGTTCAACAAATGGATTAATTTTACTCGTTGTTACATATTAGAATGCTGTTTTTCAATAAGCTGCATATAAAGTTGTATAGACAAGTATGTGCATAGAGAGAAAGGGAGGTAAGGGGGACCATCATCACCATTTATTTATATAGCGCCACTGAATCCGCAGCGCTATACAGAGAACTCCCTCACATCAGTCCCTGCCCCATTGGAGCTTACAGTCTAAATTCCCTAACACACACACACACACACACACACACACACACACACACACACACACACACACACACACACACACACACACACACACACAGACACACACACACACAGACTAGGGTCAATTTAATAGCAGCCAATTAACCTATCAGTATGTTTTTGGAGTGTGGGAGGAAACTGGAGCACCCAGAGAAAACCCACGCAAACACAGGGAGAAGTATTCTGCAAGTGATGTCACAAAAGTCTCTTTACAAACCACGTGCCAGTTTCTAAGTAATGTTTTATGGATGTTCAATGTAAAATGCAGCAAAAGTAAATTCTGCACAGGAGATGGGTGGAGCAGTGGAGTTAGTAAGTACTATAAGATGGGCACAATAATGGGCAAAGATTTTGTTTTTTTTCAGGAGATAAGTAAATGAGCTGGATGGAGTGGATGTTAAACAAGTACACTACGTGTAAAAAAAACCCCACATAGATATAAGGACATAAAACGTTAAATATAGGCAACCCAAAAGTCCACTTACTATGAGGAGATATATCAGACATAAAATGAGTATTATTCCAGGGAAACAAACAAAATATTGACACAATACCAGGTAGATTCCGGCATTTTATCCTGTATCTACCAGTCAAGAGTACCCCAGAGACTGATAGGAACCTCCCCACACCGATGTGACACTTCACTGACTACATTATCTCGCTACTGTTGTATGAATAAAGACTAAACCTAGGCAGGTAGCCATAAAATAACCACGCTTTTATTTATGAACATACCACCAAGAGGCTATATCACTTTTACCATTTACAAGACAAAGGGATTTATTATTAGGTGATAGGTCTAAACTCCAGGTCTTTAGGGGACTCCTAGAAGAAGTATTATTCTGTGATATAAATGACAGTCACATTTGTCATGTAGTGATCACTTTTTTAAATAGCAGCACAAGTATATTTTTTAACACTGAAAAAAAATGAAAAATATATCACTTTTCAATGGAATCGGGGTTTGGTTGATAAATAGATGCTGAAATGACATATGGTGCACAGAGAAACATACAGAAGGATATAATTTAGGGTTAACGTGATGTCAGATTTTCTCCTGCCTATTGGTGTAACAGTTGTTCAGCTTTTGGTGTCACCCTGCTTTTCCTGGGCACACACCGGTGATTGTAAAAGCCTTCATGCTGATTGATTCTTCCTTTCTTGGCAGTGCCAGTCCATAAGTACCCAAAATCCCCAGCCAGGTTTGTCTGGAACCCCTCTCACTATCCTGCATGGACTGATTCTTATACCTCCCCTGTTTCTCACACTGGTACCCTTTGGGTATAAGGCTAATTACACGCTGCAAAAACTTTCGATAAATTTGTTATCACTAGCAATTTTACAAACGATTGACGTTCCAATCAGTCTGCCGATTCATGTGTACACACTAAACACGACTTACCTTCAGATCTGTGCTCTCCATCTTGTCCAAGAGCAGTATAGTTGGTCATTCCTATCGCTCTGATTATAACACACAAAATAAACTTTGATTGGGATGCTCTCACTGCTGGAGCCCATAGTCGCTGCAGCCCCTGGAACCGCTAAAGTTGAGCCTCTTATAGCTATTCCCAGCAGACAAGATCAAGAGGGAATGTCTAATGGAGAAAGATAGGTATTTCCAGGCTCTCTATGGTTGTTTTTATGGTGGGTTGTGTGTATCTTATAATGTTGACTGGATGTTTTCATGGAAATAGATGGGCATGCTAATTGCCAGTTCAGTAGCATCTAGCTGTAGCATTTAAACATTTTGCTCTTTGTCCCCCTGTTCTTTCTCTGTACATAGCTAGCCCTGTGTCCTCAGAGGACCTGGCTTTGTGTAATTGTAATGTTGGCTGATGGCTGTCTGTCACTGGAAGATTACACACTGATAAACTCAGCTAATTCTGACCTAAAAAACATAACTTTATCATGCAGTTATCTATGGTAAAAATATGGTCAAGCACAAAATAAGGATTTGTGTCTGATAAGTTGGGCTGACTAGGAAGCTGATATTTTTACTACTAATGATTACAATTACAGCAGAATATAACACATTTCTCCACACTGTAAACTACAATGTTTTTTGAGTGGAAAAACTGACTCATTCCTCTGCAGTATTTTGTTTTGCGTTGTCAAGATGAATTATTAGTGACTTTTGTGTGGCATTAACGCAGAAAAAGTTATTTGGCAAAATCCCTTACGTAGACCCCCACTTAAAAGTGGGGGTCAGCGCTCATAGCCTCAAGTTGATGATGACTGGCAATGATGATGACCTGTGTATCTAAATAAGCTTAAAGTATATCTTGATGCGGCTTTATTCTTACACTGTATTTTAAGCTGCATGTATTTTATATTTGTGAAATACAAAATAAACACGAGTGCAAATTTTATGTGTATGTTTGGGATTTACAATTGAGCTGAACTCTAAGGGATCTATTTAAGAAGCACTGCATAATATGAAAGATACTTTTCAATCCTTATCACATAGATACGGATTGAAAGATCTTTCATATTTATCAAAAAACATCCACTGGAAAAGCTGTTCCGAAAAACGGCTGTTCCTGTGAAGTGTAATACTTAGTTTCCACGGGCTCTTCACTTGCGGCTCTTCGGAGCAGAGCTGATAGCAGAGAAACTTTTCAATTATGTTAATGTACGCCAGCTTCTGCTGGTGCACATTAACATAATTGAAAAATGAACATGGGAAAAGTTAACATGGGAAAAAAAGCGATTTTCTTTTATTGATAAATAGCGTTACTGAGCACTCCCCTTACACTGTTATGGGGGCTGCTCAGTAAAACAAAGAGAGATGCAAAGCAGCAGCGATGCAATGATGGTAAATTACATTTTTGCGGTTAATCCCCAAAAACTGTTGCTTTCGGGGATTTAACAGGGGAATATTGTTTGATAAATAGGCCCCTTAGTGAGGCCTATAATGCGCATGGTTGATTTTTCAGTTTAGGTCCCATCTGAACAAATCTTTTGTTGCTTTAATCCATGTCTTATGTCTCATTGAGGAAGTATGCCACCTCGGAGCCCGATTCATTAAAACACACAAAACGAACGTACATTTACTACTTACATTCACACATTCCCTTGAAATCGTACGCTGTCATAAATGTCCTTTGCGTTCAAAGATGAATTGGATGTTTTTGCTTTCACTGGCATATAGTCCATTTTTGTACACACAGTGCGATTTTATGCAAAAAAATGGCACGTATCAGCATTTATGTTCCTTAATGAATCAGGCCCTTGGTGTCTAACTTGGAGCTCTTGTGGTGTCAGTTGCATGTAGGTGCTGTAAAGCTGGTCATATATTTTACAATGTCATCAATTACTCTAATAACTTGCTACTGAATTCTTAAAAAAGGATGCACAAGTGGGTGACAATCGTCCTAATACAATCAAATGTATATGGTCAAATTAAATGATAATCTGGTCATTTTTTGTGGAAATTTTTCATGTGGAAGTGATCAGACCGAAGTTGACTGAAGTATGTAATGTACTTGTTTTCTGCTATGTCAGATCAATTAGGGGGCATTCAACTGGCCGCGTTACTGTAAAAGTAACGGTAATGCCTGTGCATTATTACGGTAATAGTGCGTTTAAATACCGTTATTACGGTAGATTCAACGCTGGCTTTTTGCTCGCAGCTCAAGAAAGCCGGGTTAAATTTACCGTAATAACAGTAATAGGATTAACACTGCGCTACTTCGGAGGGAACTGAATTCCCCCCTTAGTGTCTTAGATAACTGAATGTGGACGTATCTCTGGAAATTTATGGCTGGGGTTTATCTCTGTGTAATATATATCTAGCAATGGGGTTATTTATGCAATATAGGGCAGACCTTGGAGCTTTTTTCATGCACTATAGATAAGCCAACTTCAATTTTCGGAAGTGAACTCTATGTACCGCACTGAGTAACACATTATTATTTTTACTTTTATTTTGCTCTACCCCCCCCCCCATGGGTATGGATTAAAAAAGGTTGCAACCATCGTGTCCCTGTATTTATTTTTAAATGTTTGGTAACCTTAATAAAAGTGTGGAAGGATAATAATAGTACCATTAAGCTGTATTTAATTTTATGCATGTCATATAATAAAAAGGGAAGGAGGCGTATCTGACTATCCTCTGGTAACAGTAACACTGTTTTGCTGTAATGTGTCACATGAGGTTTCTAAGTGTGAGTTATAATTATATCTAGTGTAACTAATAACATCATGCTATGGGCAGCACGGTGGCTAAGTGGTTAGCACTTCTGCCTTACAGCACTGGGTGGTGTGTGTGTGTGTGTGTTAGGCAGTTTACACTGTAAGAGCACTGGGTGGTGGGTGGGTGGGTGTGCGTGTGTGTGTGTATGTATATTTAGACTGTAAGCTCCAATCGAGCAGGGACTGATGTAAATGAGTTCTCTGTACAGCGTTGCGGAAGAAGTGGTGCTATATAAATAAATGGTAATGGTGATGCTTTGACCTGTCCTTTCAAGACACTGTTGTGACCTATTCAAAAGCCAAACTGGTCAAGTTTGTAGTAATAGTCAGGTAAATTTCCATTGTTTTGTATTACGTCAAAGAAACTGTACTCAGCCAGTCTAACATTCTGGGAGAAGGTTATGACATTGAGATGAGAATATGATTAACTATGCTTCTAGGAGTGACTTATAAATATAGAGTAGGGAGGTGTTTCACGCAGCCAGCAGGCCTTAACCACACACTTTATCAACAGCATACTTAGCATAGGACAGCTTTATTCACCTTGGGAACATGTTATCCTCATGGCTACGGTTATGCACCTCATCCCTCACTCAAATCAGAGGCTGGAAACAATACTGCAGACATGCTAACATCACCTATTTCATCATGGAGACATTTGTTTGGTACAGGATTTCCAACTTACATTTTCAATGAATGTACTCAGTTGATTTATTTTAGTAAAATGTATGATTGATAGCATCTAGTCAACAGAGTTCATCTAAAGTCAAAAGGTAGATTGGAAATCAAGACAATTTTTTTTCTTGTTAAAATAGGTCATATTGTGATTATGTCTACATGATACACCATAGTTGTCCTCTGACAGTCTCCAACAACACTGGAATCTACTATCTCTGGCTGATACACTACTGGGGCCTATCTCCCTGAATCTATATCTACATTCTGGTTTTAACTTGATAGGCAAGATTAACTCATTCAGTAATTATATGTTACAACCAGCCTCTATATTATACAAGCAAGGGCAATTATTACACCAGATTAGGCGATAAAAGCCTATATTTAGAGGCAAGAATAAAGGGGGGTATTATCATCCTGCGCCATATTCCTTGTACCCATAATAGTTATTGTCCTATACTGTAGATATTTAGGAAGACATAGTATCGCAGGGTTAGCGGGCATTTACACGGGGGCGGGCTTAGTGCTGTTCAGCAGTTAAGGGGTTAATGGGTGGTGCAAGTTGAACATGGGGGGATCAGTACTTTGCATTAGTGAAAGGGTCACTGATCGGGACCGGACGATATGGGGCGGGCTCACTACTGTCCGGCAGTGAAGGGGTGTGTGAGCGGGGCGGGCTCACTGCTGTCCGGCAGTGAGAGGGTTGGTGCGCGCCATGCACGGATGGGGCCTATAGGGAGCGCTCCCTCTGCCGCGCGGATAAAAAAAATGAATGAATGAAAAAGTAGAGCAGGCGCGTGCACCGGCTTCTTGCTGGCCCCTCCCCCTTCTCTCAGACACTGCTGTGTACGTGACGTCACCGGAGTTATAAATTGCCGCGATGCTGACGTGTGCGCCCTTCAAGCCGGGCAGCGCGGGGGAGAAGTGTTGGTGGAGGTGTAGAAGCTGCTATCATTATAAGCACCCTGTGACCCGCAGTCTCCCCGTCTCTCCATATCCCACGGAAACATGGCCGGCTACCTCCGAGCTGTCACCTCTGTCTGCAAGTCTTCTGCCGTGGCCTTCGGAAAGAACCCCGGTGCCCTTGCCCCGGCCATCACCCAACAACAGAGGAACTGTGAGTGCCCGCTGTGCGTCCTCTCCTGCTGCACTTCCCGGGCGCGGAGGGGTTAACGCCCTGCACCAGACACGGAAGCTCTAGTCTGCAACTACAAGTCCCAGCAGTCTTTGCCTTTTTGCATGCTGGAATTTGTAGCTTCGCAGCAGCTGGAGTCCTGTGTTTGCCTGGCCCCATACTCGCTGTACCGGTGCCTGATGGGCTGGCCTCACTGTTACACGCTGCCATCAGTAGGGTAGCCTGGCTCAGCCTTATTTCCCTATATATAGACATGCCCTTGTGTGCTGCTGAGTTCTTAAAATATCTGCCCCATGACTTTCAAGTGCTGCACGGTGCATCAGATCTTCTGCTGTTATAATCCATCCCATAGACTGTATCTATCTTCTGTGGGATCTGTTTGATGCAGGGGGAGCTCCCAGTGTTACACATTTCTTTTGTCCTTGGTTGGCCTCCTAGCACTGCACTCCTCTCATACAATAGAGGATGCATCTGCACTGGAGGATGTGCTCCGTAGGCCGGCATCTGCTGGGCGCTAAGGTCATTCTGTGATTGTTTGACCTCTGCTGCTATCCACGATAAGCGGAGATTAGGACCGAGGAAAGTTTGCAAATATGTCCTTAAATACACTTGTCCTAGATCAGGGTAGCTGTACAGGTGCTAACGCCACCTATGTAAAAATATTATTGGAGGATCTGTGCGCAGCTATGGGGAAATACTGTAACATGCAGCGTCCGCCTAGCTTCTGTCTCCTTACATGGATTCCTGCTCATGATATACTTTGTAGTGTAATGCAGGAGTCTTCCCCCTTAATACTCAAGTGCGCAGTAATGGATTTAGTTTGCAATATTGTTGAGAAACTGACTAGGTAGGAACATTTGGCTTGTAGCTTCCCCAATGATTTTGCTGCGAAATAAGGGGTTTTGTAGAGCTTTCCATAGTAGGCTGCTTGTATAGGTAAATCAGTATTAAACAATATGCCATATGTTGTATTTGTGTAATCGCTCATTAGATCAGTAGGTTTAAAAAAACCACACTGAATTGTCTAGTATATTTGTCAATGGTTTTAGAGATCATTTGCATAACCTGTATAACAAATGTTTAGGATCACTTTTGCAATATCTTGTTTTGCTTTAAGATAGCGTTTTCCTTGAGATACAGAACTGGTGGTAACAAACGGATTGCCTGTATTGTACAATATAGGGCTTGCCCTCTGTGATTTTCCTCTCCAGTGTCCAAAACTGAAAGCAGCAACTGCTTACTTAAGGCACATGACCATACCTCAAATGGAAAATATTCAACGTTTATACTGAGGGCCTGCGCAGGCTGGAGCACTGTATAGAAGCCTCAATTTTATCATTTTATACAGTACTGGCACTGAAAGTACACATCTTAATGAAAACTTGACTTTCGTGCCCTCTAAAAATCCCTAGTTTATGGAAATGGATTTTTAGTCTAGCATGTCTGGTAAATGGTGACCTCTATTTGACATTACTTGAAGAAAAGAAAGTTGGTGTACAGTATTTCTGTTGACAGTTGTGGAGACGGTTGCTAAACTAATGTGGCCAGGGCCTATGTTTTTATTTTTATTTAATTATTTTGCTGGTTATGTGGGACTAATTTTCCTCTTGTCACTTTAGATGGTAGCAGCATGCTACAGTTAACTACTCATACTCTTGTCACAGTATCCACTTGACCTTCAGGACCATGCTGACCAGAATGATGGTTGGCTGCATAAAAAGAAAACCTGATTAGAACATAGGTGCAAACATTAATAGAACATTTGTCCAGTGGAACACCTATACACTTATTCAGCCTGGCCTAATCTGATCAAGTCATTTAAGAAAATAGTTGCAGAAATTTTACCACTAACTGCAGAAAATTAGTTAGGTTTAATATTGTAAGATCTTGGTGTATATTAGTTGACGTGACTTCGTCATGCCCTGGTATACTTGTGTTTAGGCATTTATAGTGTGTGCTGAAAGATGTAGACTGTAAATGGATACAAAAATTACCTTTTAGAAGCTGTGTATAGTCTTGTCTCAGGTGGTACTTCACTTCCTGTTGAACTGAATTCCACCATAGTGTCTAGTACAGCTGTGGAAAACAGTGGTCCCCCAGTTGGCTACTTCTGGTCTTAATAGAATGGGGGAAGCTGACTTTCGTGTCGCGTGACCTCTGCATAGTGCATGCAGGGAGGTCACATGACATACAAGTAGTAGGGAGGGCACATGTGACCCTTCATATCATGTTGCCCCTCCCTGGTCTATTGGCTTCTGATAGCAATGAACTATATAAGACCAGATACTTCTATATATTAAAACCTTGACAATCCTGCACTTCTCCAGCATGAATGGTGCTGTAACCTATAGTCACTTTCTAGTACAACTTTTGGCTCTATTTGTGCAAAACAAGTCTTAAATATCCCCTCTTGCCCGAGGTACCCATTTCAAATGTTAAAATGGCTTGTGAAAAAAATATATATATTTTTTTAATACAACTGTCTTGATAGGCACAAGGACTTCATTGTCCTGCAGGTTTGTAACTGTTTGCTTAATGTTTGCTTATTGTTATGGTAACCACTAATCTTAACTCCCGTTGCTCTGGTACTTAAAGGCCACCTATATTTATATTGGGATATATAAAAATATTCCTTGACTATTTTCTAGACTTGAGCATTGAAAATCTGTTACTGCTGAATTCTTGCAGATATAAAAATTTAATTCTGTAACAGTCTACTCTTAAATTTGCTCACTGACATTCTATTTTCATTTTCTGTCATATGCTGTATCACCACTTATTTATATAGCGCCACTATTTCTGCAGCGCTGTACAGAGAACTCACTCACATCAGTCCCTGCCCCATTGGGGCTTAGTCTAAATTCCCTAACACACAGACTAGGGTCAATTTTATAGCACCCAATTAACCTACTGGTATGTTTTTTTCGTGTGGGAGGAATCTGGAGCACCCGGAGGAAACCCACGCAAACACGGGGAGGACATACAAACTCCACACAGATAAGGCCATGGTTGGGAATTGAACTCGTGACCACAGTGCTGTAAGGCAGAAGTGCTATCCACTTAGGCACCATGCTGCGTATGTTAGGGAATTTAGACTAAGCTCCAATGGAGCAGGGACTAATGTTAATGAGTTCTCTGTACAGCGCTGCAGAATTAGTGGTGCTGTAGACAGAGGCTAGGGTCAATTTGATAGTAGCCAATTAACCTACTAGTATGTTTTTGGAGTTAACATGACCTCAGTGCTGTGAGGCAGGAGTGCTAACCACTTAGCCACCATGCTGTCCCTGTTAAAAATTCAGTTTCTACTAGTTTCCAGTACCAGTTTCTACCCTCGACTAGGGTGACTTCTTGTGCTTGTCTGGTTTATCTGCTTATTGGAGTCACATGGCTTATATAATTTCTCCAGGAATTACTTGGATATATTCCTTAGTGATTGATCTGGACAGGCCTAGTTTGAACATGTCCTTGGAAGGTGCTTTGTCAAGGTTTATGTTGAGGTCAGATGAGAGGTTTCTTGTTGAGTCAGTCTAAAGTGTGGAATGTAGTTTGGCTAATTTCCTTCACAGTGTTGTATAAATATATTGTTGTGCATTCCTTCGACAGTTTTTCTTCAGTTTCTTTTTTACCATCACCAATTAGATTCACCACTATTTGTTTGTTTTTTTTTTTTTTTTTGAGAATCTACACAGTACTGTGCTGTAAATGTTTGTTGTCCAATGAGATCATTTTGTTTGCATTTTGTTCTGTTAATTGCTAATAAGCTTTGCAGCACAGATTCTCAGGCTGCTGGAGCTGCATGCTTACTTGCTGAGCTATTTATATCTGGGATTGTACTCCTGAGGGGTGTGATCTGATTACATATGTAATTCCAGGCTGCTGCTGCAGCCGGAGTACTTTCTGTGACACTGGTGGGTTTTAAGGTCCTTAACACATGGGAGCTAAATTTAAGCATTTAATTTGTGTACTTAAAGCCTATTAAAAGCTATTTTGATGTCAAAAGTGCAAAAGGTGTAAATGAATGTGGTGCATGCACTCTGACAAGCATTTGGTTGGTTTCAATTCAATATTGCCAGTAGCATTCAAAAACTCAATTGTTCTCGGGCCAACTAAGGCCTAAACTAACCACAACACTTTCTTGTACTCTAATATAATGAGGACTCAGACACCGAATGTGGCCAGTGCGAGAGAATGGAAAGTTCCCTACATTGCCTCATAACAGGTTACCAAAGCTCCACCTTGGCTGTAACTGTCTGCACAGGAGCTTTTCGCAATAGTAGCAGCATTATGAAGTCTTATCCATGGGGATTTTAATCTTACTGCAGTGTAGAAGATGCTCTCTTCTGACTTGTGTGTTGAAGGAAACCTATTGCCACAAGTTGTTCTGATTAACTGTAACATTGTTTAGACCTATGGTTGAACTTGCAAAAACCTTTTTTGCAAAGCTATTTTTACTTTTTAGTTTAGTGTTCAAGGAGCCTCAATAGATTTGTGCATTGCAGGTTTTAACAGTGATGCTGTCTTTTATTTTGGTGAAATCTTAATGGCATTTTGCAACAAACAAGTATGACTATAATGCAGTGTTTATGTGGCTACTAGACTTTAGATAATTAAACATTTATCTATTGTCTTAACTATTTCCTATCTACTTAAGAATTCTTCTACACTTGGCACAAAATAGGCTGCAGCTATAACAGATAATGGGCTTAGATCTGAATTTGTAATGCTACATCTAACTGCAATTTAGTGACAATTTTCCATTACAAGTAAATGGATATACTAATTTAATAACTGAGCAAATCAAGGTGTTATCTGACCCAAGTTTGACTAATGTTACTTTACCAGACCCCTTGCTTTCCAGATCCTGTTGATCTGATGTGCCTTTGTCACTAAGCCATAGCCCCAAACTGTTCCATTATGTAGTCTCATATGAAACACAATTTAAGAACTTTGAAAGAGTATTATGGGACAGACTGGCTTTTTAATTATATTCATGGCTGCAAATATTGCCAACAATTACAGTAGGTATCTCCACTCAGTTTTCCTAGCACCTCTGTGGGAGATGCCAGCCATAACATTGGTGTTGGGTGTCTCTGCAACCTGCAATGTTCCAGAGGTGCCTTGCGCTGAATTTAAACAGTGTTATAAGGGACTTTGTAACAATGAAACGAAAAAAACAGCAAAAATCTCTTGCACGGGTTTTGCTTGTTGAGGCATTTATAAATACAGGTCAGTACATCCTTGAAGTACCCTTGCTCAATCATGCATCTTTCAGAAACTTTAGTGTGGGTTTCCTGCACACTTGCTACTTACCAGCCATGTTAGAAACTGGCCATTCCCAATCCTGCATGTGGTAATTTCCCAACAGCTGTAACAGGACCTAGTGTTAGCTGGAAATGATCCTGATAGTCATCACTCCTGAATGACCAGATTTCATCCAACGTTGCCAAACTGACCCAGCAGAAAGATCAACCATTGTGTGGACACTAACACTCTTCAGGCAGTTCAGCCAACAGTGAGCTGGGTTCATTGGGGTGCATAAGACCAGATTCTTAGAGACTATTTCCTTACATATAACTGCCATGGTTTACTTACACCATAGTCTGTTCCTTTCTATACTTACAGATGCAGACAAACGTATCAAGGTGGCCAACCCAGTGGTGGAGATGGATGGTGATGAGATGACGCGTATCATCTGGGAATTCATTAAGGAAAAGGTGATTGCCATTTCTGGTAGAGGTGCCTCGCTGTACATGTGTGCATGTTTACCCACTTTGTAGTTGGCTGACATATGTAAGGTTGTGTAATACTGTCTGCCTGTGGGTCTTCTCTTCAATATGATGGCTTTATACCAGGGCTGGACACATCTTGGTCTGCTTTCATTGCTTCAGCCTGAAACCATTTGTGCATGTGGAGTTCACTTGCTCTGTTTCATAATGCTGTGCTATTTATCCAGAACTAAATCTGCCATTCACCAGAAACACCATTCTAAAAACTGGAGTCTTTGTGTAGGTGTGTGGTGCTTGATGCAGTATTAAGTGTTGTGGATTGCTGTGTATGTCAACAGTACCCACTGTGAACATGTTTTGATTACCTAGTTGATGTAGTTGGGCTCAAGCTGACACTATTGGTGGGGATGTAGGGTAGATTATGCAACAATTAATGTTGTAATTGGTGAACACATTAATGCAGCAGACCCACATAGGTTTGTCTTTGTTAAATAGCAGGTTGGGTATCTTGCAGGTTGCAAAAAATATGGCTGCAAGTTGGTCTTTGCCATGTCATGTGAAGACAAACTGGGGAGGAGGGAAGGAATTATATTACAGTACACAGTGCAGACTGCTCAGAGCAGCATTCCAAAGCCCCCCCTGGTCACCAAATCATGTACATGTGACTGGTTGCCAGGGTAGTCCATGACATCAGAGTTCTAAATCCTTAATAGCAGCTGAAGAAACAAACCAAGAAATAGGTTTGAGATTCTTCTCCTAGCTCTCCAGTGATTTTATTTTTCATGTGATGCTGTTTTAGCAAGTCCTGTTTAAGTCGGAGTTATAAATGTGAATACCTTTTTTCCTGCCCCTGCTATTTCCCTCATTTAGGTAGGGTCATATTTGCATTGTTATCTTAATGTACAGCGATGTGTAATACATTGGTGCTTCAGTAAGAGAATATAGCCACCTTTTCTTAATGAACAGTTTGCTCCTATCTTTTTCAAATTGTTAGCTAAAACTAACAACTTTAAGACTGTCCCAAGTATTTTCCATAAATGTAGTTCACACAAGTGACTTTGTGGTACTTTATCAATAAATGATGTTCAGCAGTCAAGCAAAATAGTGCTTGCATGTGAAATGCACAGAAAAGCCACCACATAAAACACAGTATTTCATGGGGATTTCAATTACCTGTGAAGTCCTGCAACTCGTATCTTATAAAAACTCCAAAGTAACTTTTGAATTCTGTGTAGTATGTAGTTTTATAACTATATTTATGAGATTTGTAGTAAAAATTATGCTTTAAAGAGTTTCCACAAAAACGTTGCGGTTTTGGCTCTCCCACAGAACCTTTTTGCAAACAGAATCAGAATTTCTAAAACCTTTTCTGAGTTGCAAATGAATGGCAAGTTCTAGAATGCTAGTATACTTTAACACTTTACAATTGGGGACAGATAGAGCAATAAAACAGGTCCTAGCTATGAACAAATGCTTCAGTGTTGCAATTGTTACAATTTTTAAATCATTAAATAAAATTGGCTTCTGCAGCCATTCTGAGGTACTCCCCTCTCCCAGCTCAACTACTTTCTGCAGCCATTCTGAGGTACTCCCCTCTCCCAGCTCAACTACTTTCTGCAGCCGTTCTGAGGTACTCCCCTCTCCCAGCTCAACTACTTACCAGGACACTTGTGTTGATGACCTACATGTAACTGATATACTGTCCAAGAGATAAATCAGCTTCTTCATTTTAGATCCCCCATTAAGTGGCTGGCATTACTCAGCTCTGTGAGTAGATACTATATCGCAGAAGTGGCTACCAGTCTTTATATAAACAAAATGTCAATGTAATGTTCTCTAAACAAGTAAAACTGCAAAGGGTAAAAGGTTGCGTCAAAAAGATGGACACTTCCCCCAAGCACTAATGACTGCCAAGGGCCTTCTTGCCCCTCTGTATTAGCCAGTATCATTACTACTTTGTTCCCAATTGTAAAGAACTATATAAACAAATGTTGACTAAATTGACGGGCCAATTGCTTCCATGGGTCTGAGCTGCAGGTGGCCTTGATGTCTTACCTCTTTGTTTATTACCCAGTATTTTATTACTGTTCGCCAATTGTAAAGCGCTACAGAATTTGCTGGCTATATAAAGAGTGATGTAATCATTGTTTGCTCCCTAGAGGATGCTTTATTTTTACAGCTGCCTTTTTTTGGTCTTTTACAATCTTGTGTGAATTTACTTTATTTTGACTAAGTTGGGTTTTTTCTTTCTTTGTAGTTGATCTTGTCTAATGTTGATGTTGAGCTGAAATATTTTGATCTTGGGCTTCCATATCGTGACCAAACCAGTGACCAGGTCACCATAGACTCTGCTCTAGCTACACAGAAGTACAATGTTGCTGTGAAATGTGCCACAATTACTCCTGATGAGCAGCGAGTGGAAGGTAATGTATTCGAACAATGTACACATGTAAGAGGACCTGTAAACATACAGATACAGTAGTGTTCATAAGGGCCTTAGGTTCTTTCAAGCAACAGAAGTCTAAATTCCTGTAAATGTAATTGTTCAAACAATCTTGTTCCTGGAATCTATACTTTCAGTCCTTTATTCCCTAATGTATTTTGCTAGGTCAGTTTCCCTGACTTTGTGCTCCCTTTTCCAGCAATTTAGTTTACCAAGACACCATGGGGTACACTTACTAAACTGTGGATTTGATAGAATCTGATTGGTTGCTATAGGCATCATCTCCACTATCTGTCCTTGTGTAGAATGTACTAAATAGATAACTAGAATCTTGTTGCTATAGGCAACATCTCCACTCTTTCAAACTGTTTAGTAAATATACCCCCATATGTTGTCCCACTAACAGCAAATGTTCATTACACTAGTATGTGCCTTACTGAAGTTATTTTGGACACAGTATGCATGATGGCTTTGACAAACTTTTAGCCTAGACTATAGTCATATGGGCACTAAAGGACGTACTTCCACCTAGAGAATTGTAATGATAAACTCCTTTCCAACGCTGCAGTGCTCAGAAAACTCAGTTTCTCTGTACGTGGTCTTCCTTTCAATGCAGAGTGTCTACAGGACCTTCACAAACTTACTCTGATCTAAAATGCACAATCAAAAATGACAATGTTGGACTACTGCTCAGTTGCAAATTGCCTTTGGCGGCAAGAATGCCTGATTTGTATAATACATTTGCTGGCTTTACTGCTTTGCTTCATCATGTGCAAACAGCATTGTACACCAGAATAGTGCCACCTAGTGGCTATTATATTCTTCCAATGAATCTCCCGGTGAGTAGGTGCACAAAATTGGTGTAATCTGTAACTAAACATTTGATACGAATTATATTGTTTAAGCATGAACATTAGATCCTTAGTAGGACAAATAGCATTTAACACTGCCCATTTAATGTGATCGTGGACTGAAGATGTTTAACTTGCCTAAACATTGCAAACTACATGGTGATCAGCAGGTTATAAACAATCAAATGCTATTTCTTAAGGTAGACCTGTAGTTCCCATTTTCTTTTTATGGAAATACTCTGCTCAGCTGTCTGACTTCCCTTAATAGTCAAGATTCATTTAAAGTGTCCCATGTTGGTTTGTTTTGGGTTAGGTTATAAATGTCTAAGTGGCTACAAATACAGTAAAATGAACTTAAATTATTTAATTTGTATTAATATCAATTAGGATTGTATTAGAATGTGCTAGATTGAGGCTGTTAAACTTCAATCTCACTAAAGCAATTTATGTGACTTTATGGAAGGTTTACATAATCTAGAAATGGATATATGCTACTGGCAAAGGTTTATATGGATATCTGTCTCCTTTCATACCTTGTCAGGTTTTTTTTGGGGGGTTTTTTTTTTGGGCTCATCGATCCTAACCATGGCCCCCTTGGACCATTCGTCTGGATAAGCCTTCCCTTCCTTCCCAAGATATTAGGATTGTCAGAAGAGCTATGGAGAATATAAGATGAGGACAGAACAAACACTGTTAATTCTATAGACTCTAGAAAGCTCTGCAACATGAATATTTTGTTTATTATATATGTGGCCTCCTAGTGCATCAATTCAAAAGAGAACAACAAAATAAATGAGTTGCTGTACCTTCCAGTGCTGTCAGCATATAACACTGCACTTTGTGCAAGATGCCTCTTCATGTAAGACCTTTGAAAGTTAAAACAAAGCGTCAATCAGCGGATTTGTCTTGGCCAACAAGGTGCCATTGCTATGTCATATTGTAACAATTGTTTAATGTGTCTTAGAGTTTAAGCTGAAGAAGATGTGGAAGAGTCCCAATGGAACAATCAGGAATATCTTGGGTGGAACAGTCTTCCGTGAGCCAATTATTTGCAATAACATTCCACGCCTGGTTCCTGGATGGACACAGCCCATCACCATTGGCAGACATGCCCACGGTGACCAGGTAAGCCTAGTGGCTAGAGTGATTGAATGGTGTAACGCTGCCACTTTTCTGAATAACTTTTTTTTTTTTTTTTTTTTTTTTTTTTAGTATAAAGCCACAGACTTCGTCGTTGACAGAGCTGGAACATTCAAGATGGTGTTCACACCTGTTGATGGGTCGGCTGCTAAGGAATGGGAAGTGTTTGGCTTCCCTGCAGGAGGTGTTGGCATGGGAATGTACAACACAGATGAGGTAAATGACTTTCTGTAAAGTACCGTATTTCCCCATGTATAAAACGCACCTTAATTTTGGCCCCGAAATTTGAAAAAAAAATATTATGGTAGCTGTCAAAAAAGGCAGGGAGAGTGTAATGGCTGGCTGCTCTGATTGTGATCAGGGCAGCCGGGAAGCACACTCTCCCTGCAATCGCCACCCCCCCCCCCCCCTGCCCCTCCCTTGTTGCCACTCTGCCTGTCCCCCTCCTCCTGGCTCCCCCTTGATCTCTCCTGTAACGCTTCCCAGCTCCCCCTGCATCCCCGCTACCACTGTATAAGACGCACCCAGGTTTTAGACCCAAACTTTTTGGGGAAAAAGTCTTATACATGGGTAAATACATGGTCTCGGTAAAGGCAAACTAGCGTTTAAGTGATTGCAAATACAAATTTAACTTTATTTTTCACGTGAGCTTGTCATCTATTCAGTACATGTAAATGTTGCCATTACAGTAGACATATGCTTGTCAGAATGCTGAGACATGCAGAATATTCCTATAATTATGTCTTGTACATAATTGAATTGTTAATACACGAACATGTCGTCATGAATGTCTTCATGGTTCATATGCAGTAAATACATTATCTTTACAGTAATCACATGGGATGCTACAAAACTAATGTACATTGGTCATATTGCATCACCATTAACCTTATTAACCTGCCCCTCACACATGGTGACAGTAATCAGGATGTCTGCCAGTAACATTCAGAGGCCTTCTTTAAAACTTGCACTACATGTTTATTCATAAATGTGCAGACTTCCATCGGTATTGTCTCATGATGCACCTAATGGGGGTTTCTGTGCTGTGACAGTCAGCTAGTTAGGAAGTGCTCAGCTTGAAGTTGCCCTTTAATAAAACACTGGATAGCTGAATATCCTATGTTTATTTCATCTATGTGCATTAGAGGTAAACAAAGATTTCAAACCACTAGTTTCACATGTTATACTCGAAGCATTTCAGTTCACCTTTAAACTAAAAGTACACTGCATATAGATTAGTTACAGAACCATATTGCAGCTTTACAAACTTAATATAAAGTTAATTTACTTACACTGTTATGTGAAGTTTAGTAGCTAAATGACTTGTAAACGTTTAATAGCCATTCTGTAAGATACCCATAAAATGGACCATGGTCTGTTTTGTGGAGAAGTGATTCCAAAGCTAACTTGTGCTCATGATTTATGAAGCGCATACATATTGGGGACAAATGGTCCTACTCACAAAAGCTTACACTTTATGGAGGCATATGAAATTAAGAAAAATCAAGAGACCAGAGATGAATGTAAGAATTTAATTTACGCTGTTCAGTATATCCCTCTTTAGAGGACATTACACATAACAAGCCTATCTCTTTGAAATAATACACTTAATAAACAGCAGACTGTTAATATAAGTTTACAAGATGAATATTTGAGTAGCTAACAGTTGCCTACTTTCCCCTCTTCTAGTCTATCTCTGGGTTTGCACACAGCTGCTTCCAGTATGCTATTCAGAAGAAATGGCCGCTCTACTTAAGTACAAAGAACACCATCTTGAAGGCTTATGATGGCAGGTTCAAGGACATCTTTCAAGAGATCTATGAGCAGTATGTTTTATCCATATTTTTTTTTTTTTCCTTTGCTTAAAGGGCTACTAATCCAAAAATAACGAATACTCTTACAAACTTCGTCCCATATCTTGATGGCTTAGATGACACCTTATAACGAGCATAACTTTTCTATTGGATATATAGCTTCTCTGTGCAGAGCTTGTTATCTACGTATCAGATTTTTAATTCTTGGAAGCTAGCATGTAAATTCATTTTAGCCAATGTAGTCAAACACAGCATATCGGACAGTCAATCACTGGTTATGTCCTAGGGCAGTTTTTCCCAAATATGCTTCAGGGGTTATGAGTGAAACAAGTAGTTACACCTATTACAATATTGGTCAGTAATGAATACACTTGTGCTCCAGCAAGGGCATATTGAGAGCATAGGGTATTAGGACTCCTGGGGAACAATACAGTCATGGCCTCAAGTTTTGAGAATGACACAAATATTGGTTTTCAAAGTTTGCTGTTTTCAGTGTTTTTAGATCTTTTTGTCAGATGTTGCTATGGTATACTGAAGTAAAATTACAAGCATTTCATAAGTGTCAAAGGCTTTTATTGACAATTACATTAAGTTTATGCAGATTCAACATTTGAAGACCTCCAATTCGCCCTGGCATGTTGTCAATCAACGTCTGAGACACATACTGACTCTCTTGCCTAATCAATGCTTGGAGTTTGTCAGAATTTGTGGGTTTTTGTCCATTTGCCTCTTGAGGATTGAGAAGAAGTTCTTAATGGGATTAAGGTCTGGGGAGTTTCCTTGCCATGGACCCAAAATTCTGATTTGATCTCTGAACCGCTTTGGTATCACTTTTGCCTTGTGGGAAGGTGCTCCATCATGCCTGAAAAGGCATTGTTCCTCACCAAACTGTTGGATGGTTGGGAAAAGTTGCTCTTGGAGGATATGTTGGTACCATTCTTTATTCATGGTAGTGAGTGAGTCCACTCCCTTGGCTGAGAAGCAACCCCACACATGAATGGTCTTACTGTTGGCATGACACAGGACTGATGGCAGCACTCACCTTTCCTTCTCTGGATAAGCATTTTTCCAGATGCCCCAAACAATCTGAAAGCAGATTCATCAGAGAAAATCACTTTACCCCAGTCCTCAGCAGTCTAATCCCCTGTACCTTTGCAGAATATCCGTCTGTCCCTGATTATCCTGGAGCAAAGTGGCTACACTGCTGGCCTTCTTGACACCAAGCCATCTTCCAAAAGTCTTCAAATTGAATAAATCTAGAGACCATTTCCAAGGCACCTATATGAAGAATCTAGTAGTAATTGTACAAGAATCAGAGAAATGTAAAAATATATAATGTAAAACTAACAATCTGTATCCTTAAATCATAAAGCTGTGCACTGAGGCATGGGGCGCAAGAATAACTACAGTATGTATAAAAGGGATGATGAGAAATTGTCCTTTTGGTGCTCTTAATTGTGAGTGCACACAAAATAGGATTCAAAAACCAGATAAATAGTCCATTAATGAGTCCTCCATAGAAATCAGTCCTAAATAATATCCTATAACATGACTCCAGCATAGAAAAGAACTCTACAAAATGTCTCCAATCGACACAAGTAAAGTTTGTAGGCAGGAGTGTGAGTGGAGTGACTTTCCCCACTCAGTGTAGTCCCCGGTTCACAATCCAGCTCCTCCAGGACAGGCTGCAGGTAGTTCTACCTCCAGATGTTCCAACTCCCGGCAGTGTATGGACTGTGCATGCGCACAATCTAAATAAACTCTTGCTGGTAATTCCTATGAGTGTTTTGGTACTGTAGAAGTGTTTAGTGGTATGATGAATAATATATAGAGCATCCTAATGTGTTTCACCAAAGAATTGGAAGTCAATTCTTTATACAAACTTTATGCACATTTATTACTTTACATTTCTCTGCTTGTACATTTACTAGATTCTTCGTACAGGTGCCTTAAGAATTGTTTCTAGCCTTGGTTATTGTCTAATGTGGCACAGTAGTTCCACGTTTTGAACTAGGAGTGCCTAAAAACAAATTCATTTCTAATATAATGACCATAAAATGAGAAACTTGTCTTATTTCTAGGAATTACAAACCAGAGTTTGATAAACTGAAGATCTGGTATGAGCACAGGCTGATTGATGATATGGTCGCGCAGGTACTCAAGTCTGCCGGAGGCTTTGTGTGGGCTTGTAAGAACTATGATGGAGATGTGCAATCTGATATTCTTGCTCAAGGTAAGTTGTTTTGATGAGTGAATTGTATAAGCATAAGCTTGTGACACAATCTGTTAAGACCTTGCCGTCTTTGAGGTCACCCCAAGTAGGTGGCACTAGATGGGAATTTGTGTGTATAATTGGAATTCTACAATTTCTTAGTTTTTTGTTTGTTTTTTTTGTTTGCAAAAAGCTGCATGGAGAACGCTCATGCCAGTATGTGTTTGTGTAGTGACACACAGGTACTTTCTTGGCTCATCAGTGCTGGTGACTAAAAGCGTAAATGCCAGCTTCCTGTGGCTGATGTAATACTCTGTGCTGAAAAGGACAATTAATAGTAAACAACGCTAACAATAGATGTAGTATGTGTGCACTTGTATGGAGGTGATATGTACTTCAACTGCAGTCATGCCTCAAACATGGGCATCCTACATCCAGTGTGTAACTCATCCGGATGGGTTTGGTTTAATGTGTAGCACTGAACACTTCATATTTTTTTTTTCAGGATTTGGTTCCCTGGGATTAATGACGTCTGTCCTGGTATGCCCAGATGGAAAAACCATTGAAGCAGAAGCTGCTCATGGAACGGTTACTCGTCATTATCGGGAGCATCAGAAGGTGACTTTGTGGGGTTTTGTGTTTTTTTTTTTTGTAAAATCTGTTTTTAACTTGTTGTGTAGGCCTGAAGCCTTGGTTAGAAAGGGTTTGCAAAAGAGTAGCAAGCTATTACATAACAAACACCAATCACACACCCTGCGTGCAGGGTGGAGGAGTAGTCTGCAGGTAACAACTATGCACCCAGCTCACTGTAGAGCCGTTATGCCACAATCTCATTCGTCTAGTGTAGATTTGATGCTTCCAGTCAGGCCCGTCTAAGGCTTATGGAAGGGACTATAAACCCAAAACCTTGTGAATTTCATTCTTCCTGTCTGACAGCTTGTAGATGTGTTTAAGTTCCACTATACAGACTGCAGAAAACTATGATTAATACAAATTCCCTTCAGACTATTTTGTTTAGGCTGTGAGAGCTCTACATTACAATTAGACTAACACTTGGTCTTTTCTCCACAATCAAAGGGTCGTCCCACAAGTACAAATCCTATTGCCAGCATCTTTGCATGGACCCGGGGCTTGGAACACAGAGGAAAGCTTGATGGAAACCAGGACCTGATTGAGTAAGTCTATGTAGGATAAAAGGCTATTAAATCACTCGACTCAATATAAAGCTATATATATTGTGCTAATGTATCAGCAGTTTCAGCATTTTTTTTTATTGGCTAGACAAATATTCAGATTATATAGTTCATAAAAAACAGGTCCAAGGAAAATAGGGGCAGTGGGTACATACAGTATTCACATCGCCAATCACTAAAACAACCCCCCTCACTAGTACAGTGGTGGTCAACAGTGATGCTGACTACCTCAACACTTACCCCAGCATTTTCACGACGCACTATCAAGGGCTACTGTTAAATGCTACTTCAACCAATCGCGATGTAGGAAGAAGCCGACGGCACTTAATGAGGTCACTGAAGCGTTTACAAAGGCTTCTACATTGTAGATTGCTGCATACTTACATTACCCCTTAGCAGTGATAAGTCACGTTTCTCAGTGGTATAATTAAGTGCCGCCGTCTTCTTCCTACTTCGCGATTGGTTGAAGTTGCATTTGACAACATTCATTGATGGTACATCAGGAAGGAGACGTTCGCCAAGAAGATGTTGGGGTAGTCCGCATTGATATGATGTAGCCAACACCACTTGTATTGGTGTGAAGTGCAGTAATAGACTTGTATTCCATAGGTCATAGTGATTGGTGATTACTGCACATTCCATGTTTCTTAAATTATTTTGTATCCATATAGTTAAATCCCATTTAATGTATTTCTGAACCAGGAAAAACTTATCTTACATTTACTGGATTTGAAACCATGTAAAACATCCAGAGAAAAGCAGTAATTGACTCTTGTTATATAACTATTTGCAGATACTTGATATACTGGACCAATATTTGTTCAGTAATGTGTTAAAAGCAAAGTTATACTTGGCAGAGGAAACCTACATAGTCCTTTTTATAAGTTATGTAGTTTTGTAAACTGCATTGCTGAAGCATGAATTAGGGTTGTACTGTAACTAAAACAGTTCAAAATACTGTATGGGGAACTTTGGTGCAAAAGGTAGCTGGTGCTATTGAAATACATAAAATAGTGTAGGATGTGTAAAATGAAGGCTTTGTATGTAAAACTGCAGCTAAAGTAACTAGCAATACAGTTACAGTGCTACACAGCACAATGATTGTGCTCTCAAATGACTAGCTGTATTCAGACACCAGCGCTGGTCAGTATTGTAGTCCTTGGTTTTGTTTTTCAAATGTTTGTAGCATTCAATGTCTCTTACTCCACAGCTTTTCCTTGAAGCTAGAGAAGGTTTGTGTGGAGACTGTTGAAAGTGGTGTAATGACAAAGGATTTGGCTGGTTGTATTCATGGAGGTTTCAGCAAGTAAGTGGCAGTTTTAATTCTTGCTATGTGGCAATTTATTAAATCGTAACACTAATGTTGACTAAATTATGGCTTAATTTTTTTTTATTCCCAGTGTCCGACTCAACGAGCATTACGTAAACACAACAGACTTCCTGGATGCTATCAAGAACAATCTCGACAAAGCAGTTGGAAAGAAATGAAGTTTGCACTAGTTCAAATGGCCAGACAGTTTTTTACCTCATTTTTAACCTTTCAATATAGGAAGTCACCTTTGTGACTCGAACAAACTTTTTAACCCGTTTAATGCTGGTTGTATTTATAAACACCATGCGCAGCTGCAGAGTTGGAGCAGGTCACATCACCTGTCTACTGCTGGACCTTAGTGTGCTGCACCTCTTGTAACAGTCATCTTACCTTGGTGCAATTATAGCAAATAAACCTTCACAATCCATTGTAAACTGGCTGAGACTTGTAATTTCCTTACGTTGAGTCTAAAGATACTAATGTCTTATCTGAATGTGATAAATGGGCAATTCTGTGAATTTCCCTTTCTATTCAAAGTAAAAATGTGGTCACGATATCTTAAATGTTACACTTTAATGTAAGGAAACTTAATCCATTTAAAGGGAAGTCTGTCTTGAATAACTCACCTTCGCCTAGTGTCTTCTAATGTGTAGATTTGGGTGATCATGTAGTGAGCTCACAGTATGTTCCATAGTTGAAGTGGGAGGTGACAGGATGGACTTCTGTGTGCAATAGACTGACAGTACTCTAGCTTTAGTTAATGGAACACCATGTTTGCTTTAATTCCATTATCACCAACACTTTAACTTTCAATACCCATGCAGCTTACACTAGAGAAGTGAAAATGAAGGGTAGATATGAACCCAAGCAAAATCAAAGTCCTAAGATCTAGCATTACAATCCCAGGGAGCTGGTAGTCTACACTAAAATGAAAGGCATAAGTGCCAGAATAATGTTGGGGAATATGCTTTAACTGAAAGGATGGTGTGTAAGCTTTCTGTAGCTTGATTCTAGTTATGTTGCATTTTATTGGTTTGTCCCTTAAAATTCTGTCATGGAAAATAGGAAGGGGTCATGTGAGCCCAAACTAAACATTTTACACAGCCACTAAAATCTCCGCCTCGTGTGTAGGTTAGAAACGAATACTAGGGGTTTTTTTTATCAGCAGAAGTGAATATTTGGTAGTTTCATTATCTTTCCTAAAACAATAACGTACATCAGTAGCTGTAAGCTAATTGGTTTTGGTATTTACAGTCTTCATGCAGTAGTTGAGACTTGGAAAATGGACACATACCAAGACCTGCATTCAATTAAGTCGTTGCACAAATAGTCTTCAACAGATGAAATGCCAAATTGCCAATAGTCTGCCATAAGCTGGTTGACTGGCCTAAAATGTTTGTAATAAAAGCAGGAAGGTGAATTTCCATTGAAATGCGTTAAACATGTACAAGTTATTGTAGTGGGTAAATTTAAAGTGTGTAAATAAAGTCTGTTTATACTCATACAGTCTCCTAAATGTGTGCTGAGTGAAGAAGTATAATAAATTAAGGCAGAAGGTGAAGGAATTTCAGTGTTTTTTTACAGTTGCATGGAGTGACTAGTCAAACCTAGCAAGAGTGAAAGTAGGCCCCTGACAATTCTATTGCCTTCTGAATAAACCTTGGGTATGTCAAACATAAGAGCTGTAATGTAAAAATGTTAGCTTATAAGATTAGTACAGTGTAATCAACAATTTGTTTTGTATGAGTTACCATGGTTACATCCAGTGAGGACACTTACCTAGAAGTGTAACCTGAGATGGGAAAGGAGAACTACAGAGGAGTTGCTGAAATGGACAAAAGTAATAAGACCTGAATTGTCGATGAGGAAAGATGGAAGAGAACTGAAGAGCTTGCAGACAGTCGTAAGGAGGGCGGTGCAACCGCCTGGGGTGCAAGGCTGAGGGGGGAGCAACACCTGCCCACTATATGCAGCCCCCAGCTGGTCCCAGCGCACTTACCGCAGGACTGTCATTTTTGAGTGACTGAGCCAGCTCAATGAGAACGTCAACTCCCTGCAGTGTAGCTGCCAAGCACATGTGCTGTCAGGACGCTGCATAGAGGAGACTGCATGGATAAAATCAGCAGGAAGAAGACTGAAGACAACAGAGCAAGTTGATTGCAGAGCAAGAAGATGCAGGATTCAGAAGCAAGAGAGGTTAAGGAGCCTAAAGTAAGTGTTTTGCTTGGAGGGCTGTAAAAAAACAAGGAGAGGGGGCTGTAAAGAACAGGATATTAATGCCAGGACTGTGGAGGGGTGAAATTGGTTTATTAAATGTAATTACTTTTAACTTAATGGGGCTAGTTTGGGGCAAGGAGGCTTATTAAATAGCACCTGCATTTAATAATTATATGCTGGGGTTATATGGGTGAAAATATGCAATATTCATAAATGTGAATGCTATTAAATTATGGGGCTGAGTGGATACAAGGAGGCCTGTTGAACGAAAAAGCTAATTAAATGTCTTGACTGGTTGGGTGGCGTGGTTTAGTGAATGCTTGACTTTCTAGGAGGTGCATAGTAACTATCTCTTCCAAACGGGGAACCCAACATTCCAGGATCTGGCGAAGTAGATACGGTCTAAGACATCAGCAGCACCAGGTACGAATGTCCCGTCTGACTGTGTGTTCCTGCAAGTGTGGGAAGGGGGCGCCCATGCTCTCTTGCCCAGGGCACTAAAATGTTTAGTTACAGCACTGCTTGGAGAGACTAAACTGACGAAAGTGACTGGCTACCATACAACCTGACGGGCAAATAGGCTGTTGGATCCTGTAAGAAATTGGATCTCCACAGATAAAGGGGGTATTAAAGTAATTCTATCCTTTTAAAATAAGCATTGCCCAATCAATTGTATGTGTTTCCAAAGCACAAAGTATTTATTTTAGCAGATGTAAATAGTCAACAATTCAATACATTATTATATTATAATACAGTACAGCCAATACCAAAAGATAAATACATACCAATGCAATTGCTTGCGCTCGCTGCGCACCCACGGGACCCGGTGGACAGTATATCTGTTAGAATACTGTGTCAGAGTTGACTGAGGGCCAGGGTGTGTGCAGCAATGATTATATACAGTACAGTGTTACACTTGAACAATAGAGATGACGTAGATTGTTTCTATAGGTCCAGATGTTGGGTGGGTCCAGGGTAAACAGATCATAGGTTGATTCAATCTAAGGAATCCAAAGGTGGGGGTCGTCTCTCCAGGGGGTCTGCTCCTTTCATAGCCAGCATCATACAAAGGATTATTCCCTATTAATAACTAAAGTATGCAATGTGCGATCTCTTCGCCGACTGCACCGGACAGCTGCTGATGATTAGGGGATCAATATGATATCAGGCATGACACCTTTCCTATAACCTAAACCTTTAATAACACTACTTATATATATATATATATATATATATATATATATATATATTATATAATTACACATACTAATAATAAACCAAATACTATCTGCTCCTGAATTACAGTAACAGAACCAATATGAAATTATATAAATAACTAAATGTTGTAATGCGAGTGTGCGCGTGCATATTTTACTGTGCAAACGTGCCACGTGGCGTACGGTTCGCATTTGCATGGCGAAACAATATTAAACCAATATACTTTCGTTCATCCAATTATACGACTTCAACAGGGGTAAGATAAGTAGTGCTGACCAAAGTTAAGGTTTAGCAGTACCCTGCTAGTCGGTGACTATAGTAGTACATCAGACAGGATAGTTATTTATCAGGATCTAAAGCCATACTTTGTGCTATCCCATTTAAGAGAATTTTGGCACTGGGATTAGATAACGTTTCCATCAGGAAGGAAGTTTTCCAAGACACATTTTGTGGACCCAGAAACGGGTAAAGACGAGCAAGAAGCAGTGTTTTGCTTAAATCACAGGCACATGACAGAATAGACAGTAGTTGGCAATTAGGAAGCCCTCTGGCTTAGGCCACTTCCTCCCCAAATGGAGGAAAATTTTGGAAAAAAGAATCCTGCAATTTGGGGTGTAAAGAATAGCCTCATGAAATTTATTGCTCCTTATCAATCCTCTGATGCCCAAGAAGCAAAAGACAACGCAGTAGATAACCTAATGGATCAATGAGTTAAAAAATGATCCTTTTAGAACAAAGGGATTGTATATCACTATAGTTCTTTAGGAACCATTATGAGGTTCCTAGCAAACCCACTTTTTTTTTTTTTGTCCAGAGTACCAATCGTCACTAAGCCACATGCTCCTTGTTTCAGATGTGCCCTCTTCCACTCATGAGCAGTGTCTACCATACCCTTTGCTTTCATGTCTGCATTTGTTTTGTCTACCTTGTATGTCCCTGTTTTTCCCTACTGTATGGTGCTGCAGAGCACTGTGTTGCCTTGCAAAGCTACAATAATTAAACTGATCTTAAAAAAAAAAAATAAAAAAAAAAATCTTTAACCAATTTTTACAAAGATACATTCACAATATACATAACATATTAATTCAAAGACTAATAATTACAAGAATTGAATCCATTGGATGAATGTCTTGAGATAAAGGAAGGACAGAAAACAGTTCACAAAATTCTTTATTAAAGAGGCTTTATGTAGACCTTACTTTAGTGAAACACTCAACAGATGTGTAAGTTAGGCCCAGTAAGGTTGAATAAGGGTGCAAAGGCTTCTATATGAGGTATGTCTATTTAAAAAAAAAAAGACTATTATTCAAACTAGTAAAGAAAGCAATCAGAACTGGTTATAACTGCATACGTAGTAACCTTTTTCCTGCCTGACAAGCTGCAACACTGACGTTCAGTTGATTGTGAGTCGCCATTTAGTTTGGTTGTTTTCTGTAGAGTGCTGAAAAATGCTAAATTTAAAAGTTGAACAACGTGTCAATTTGAAATGTAGTAAAATTGCACAAAACAGAATGTTTTCAAATGCTTACTACGGCCTATGGGAATGACTGCCTGTCTCATGCGCGTGTGTTTGAGTGGCACAAAAGATTTAGCGAGGGACGTGCGAATATCAAAGATGATGGATGACATTGCACTTCACGAACTGAAGAAAATGTAGAAAAAAAAAATCAGATTGTTCGAAAAGACCGCTGACTCGGTGTTCGAATGATGGCTGAATCTATGAACATTGACAAAGACACCGTATAGAAAATTTTGCGTGGGAGGAATGTTGTGTTGACATTCTGCAGCAACTTGACACAGATCCAAACCTGTTTCATAAAGTAATCACTTGTGATGCGACCTGGATCTTCCAGTATGATCCTGAAACCAAAAGACAGTCAGTGCACTGGAAAACAGTCCTCACCAAGAATGAAAACGGCTCGTCAAAGCAAGTCAAAATTCAAAGCGATGTGCATTGTTTTTTCGATAGCAAGGGTGTAATTTTGGAAGAATGGGTTCCAGAAGGCACAACAGTTAATCAGCATTATTATAAGGAAGTTTTGAAAAAGCTGCGAGTCAGAAACGGCCGCAAATGTGGAAAAATGTTTTTCCTTCACCAGGACAATGCGCCTGCTCACACACCACTTTCTGTGAAGCAGTTTTTGACCGGCAAACATATTACTACACTTAAACACCCTCCATATCGCCTGATTTAGCACCTTGCGATTTTTTTTCATTTCCCAAAAGTTAAATCAGTGCTTAAAGGAACGCATTGAGTCAGTTGATGCTGTAAAGAAGAAAATGGCAGATATGTTGAAACAAGTGACAGAAATTGATTTGCTCCATGGTTTCGACTAGTGGAAAACAAGACTACAGCGATGTATTAGACCAAATGGGGAGTACAAACATTACATTTGTAATACCAATAAATAAAGGTGCGTTATTTAATTAGTCTCGTTATTTAATAGACATGCCTCGTATAGGCAAAAAGAAGCAATTATCTGCCAACAGTGATAAATTAGGTAATCACCAGTGAATTGCTGAAGGTGATGAGATCTATATGTATGTAATGTTTGGTAGTCTAAGGCCCATGGAGCCAACCTCCCAGGATCAGACCATACGAGAAAAATTGATCAAAGATGGCAGTGCAGGATTGTTTGGAAGTTGTACACTGTGCTTTCTCCATCATTCAAGCTGCCCTTCAAACACAAGATATGATGATTGAACTTTCACCAGCCCTCATTATAATAATGAAAGTGGTTTATATGGTAGGAGGCCAAGGACCCTGACTGAACAAGCCACAACATACCAGAACAAGTGAATTCATTCTGGGGAATATCCTGTGGACAGATGAGACCAGATTAAAGTTTGTTGTATTTGGGGGGGGGGGGGGGGGTGGTTTTGGTTTTGTTTTTTTTGTAAAGCTATGCTTTACCAAAAAGAATGTTTTATGTCATCTCTATTCATAGAAGGTAAATGCTTTCAAAGAAAATAGCACCTCCCAGTCAAACATGGAGCAGGTTCAGAGATGTTTTGGGGTTGCTGTACTGCATCTGGCACTGGGTGTCTTGAACATGTGCATGGAATCTGGAGAGTACCAGAGCAGTGTGGAGTGCAGTGTTGAACCCAGTGTCAGAAATGTTATGGGTTTTCAAGCAGGACAATGAACCTAAACACTAAGTACCCAGGAATGGTTCAAGGCAAGATGCTGGACTGTTCTGAAGAGGCCAACAATGACTCCAAGGGGCACATGTATGATCCTCTGATTTCTGCAAGCGATGGCTTGTGAAGGCAAACTTGCCTTTACAAGCCATTGCTCCTTTAAATTTTCACTGCAGTCACCGATTTCCGGCGACTTGCAGAAATTGGAGGATCATACGTTTACCCCCGATCTCATAGAACGGGAGCAGACTTCCAGTTGAGAAGTGCAGGAAGTTCATCCATTGCTTTAGGTAGCCGTTGATTCCAGTTATTTTGACCAAAGGATATGCTGCTAAATATTAAATCTATGGCTTTAATTTTGTCAAAAGCCATTTCTTTTCATTTTCTGATTTAGAAGGGTATACTGTATTAAATTTAGAATAAAATAAAAGTTCTGTAATAACAGAAAAGTACTGAGGAGAACAAATACTGTTAATGTCAACTTATGTTTAGAGTAAATTTACTTTTTTGAAAAAAAGTTGCAAGGGTGCTAATATTTTTGTCCATGACTATATCCTATGTAACAGATTTTATGGAAAAGATGTAAGCCAGGACAAACCATAATCACAATACAACCTTTATTAAGCAAGTTGATTGATTTGACAATGCTACATCACTCTATAAAAACAAACTAGATTTTCAGTCCTTGTCTGTGCCTGGGAAGCTAGGGTAGCATTGTGATGCCTGTTTCACACCTTCCTCTACACAATTAGCTATACAACAATTGTCATAACTGTCCCCTAATGTATTAACCTAATATATCATTCCTCAACTCTCACCCTGCATCTGTTGTATGCAAGATGTTCTATAGTGGAATAATATAACAACCCATAAACACAGAAGGGGGCAATTAATATGAATTCCAATTTTTCTTTTACTAAGTCTAGGCAACTGACGTATTAGATTTTTAGGTTGTCCGATACACGAGGTAGATTGTTCTTAACATACTACCACAGTCAATCTTTAAAAATACTATCTAGGCTATGAAAGGCAGTAATATTTACATATGTCCCCATATAGGTCACCTACATTGTTCTAGATTGGGCATCTATTTATATGTTTGCCATCAATAAAGATGTCATGTGCAGTACACAGCTTTACCGCGCAGTAAGTAGACACATTAACAGATTGCAACCGTTTCACATTAATTGGTGTCCATCAACTCTGTCTATTATATCCAGCAGGAGCTATTAGATCTAACAAAGTATGAATAATGAAGCAACTGACTATACTGGCTTTCAAGTGCTACCAATAACACCGCTTAGAAGCATTTCCTGCTTCTAAAGGAAAGTCTCCTTCAGCTATACTGATAGTTACTTCATTAACTACCAGTCCGTGTCACTGGCTAATTTGTGTATTGATATACAGTATATGGTTGTTTGCTGAGCGTCTCTGTGTATTCAGTGTATGTAGAAACAAAACTAGGAAACGGGCAGTTATTTAAATCTAGGGGGTAGATTTATCAAGCTGCAGGTTTGAAAAAGGGGAGATGTTTCCTGTAGCAACCAGATTCTAACTGTTATTTTGTAGAATGTATTAAGTGACGGCTAGAATCTGATTGGTTGCTATAGGCAACATCTCCACTTATTCAAAGCTGCAGTTTAATAAATCTAGCTCTAGGACTTTAAATGAGATATTATGTGAGGTGTTTACAATTGGACAAAATCTGCAGCTGAGGAACTCCCTAGAAGTCCACTGCTAGATACGTGCTATGTTTTCCTAAGTCTCATTGTAGTGTCCTTGAACACAGGAAATCCCCAGTGAATAAAGTATTATATCCTTAGTTCTGATAACATGTTAGTATACCTATGTGTGAGAATATTTATGCTTAGCCTTTTGTTAAAATTTAAGTGGACATATAAAATATTTTTTGCAAATACCTTTCAAAATTTAATTAAAAAAATTAAAAGTACCAGTCCATCTATTTCATAAGGAGAGGTGAATAGATGTGCAATTCATTTCCAGTGGCTACAATAGTAATATGATAGTATTGCATTTATTGCAGAATAACAGAGGAACCAGCACAGCTTGTTAGGGGCTTGATATCTTTTCCTTTTTCAGGTAGTGTCAGTATTTGATTGCCATATTAAGCTTCAAGCACAAATGTATGGAAAGAAGGCTCTAGGCCAGCAATCTAACAATCTAAATATAAAAGATGAAAATACAGGGTGGTACATAGGTATGGAAACACCCTTTTAAAATGGAAATGATTAAGGAAATATTAATCTAGTGTCTACACATAAGTAGTCATGCGACATCAAACAGATGCAGAATTTCATGAGAAAAACAATGGTTTTCTTTGTTTAACTGAACTTTATTCATTCTCGAGTTGTAACAGAGTTTTCTTTTGCAGGTAGTGACATTAATGACAATGACACTAACACAAACAGAACGTGTTGAGATTGTCTTGATATCTGGAGAACGAAGTAGTTGTGCTATAACAAATTATTTCAACCAACATCACTCAAATAGGCCACCCATTAGTCATAATGCAGTTGCCAAGCTGAAAACAAAAACAGATCAGTTTGTTTAAATTTGGACAACTTATAGACCACGCTGTATAGTAACACAGATACAAGTAACATTTAATCATCTCAAGATACCTCCAAGAAATATGAAATGGACACGAATTTAGCTTATTTTTGGTGGTATAGCTACTTAAGAATCTGCACACCTCATGGGTTACAATTTTTGTAAATAAAATTGTATTACACACATCTATGTAGAGCTTAATATAAATAGTTTGGCCTCTCTTTTTCATAAAAGTATAAAGATGTGAGTGTTCTAAAATCACTTCTAGACTAAAAGTATATCTGTCTGTATAGGGAGCCATCATTTTTTGAGCTGAACCGATATGCAGCAGGAAATATTGACATCACTTAGGCATTATACATAAAGTACCTCATGTTTCAGTGACTTAACTACTTCTTAGTGAATTGATAAGGTGAAAATTAATTCAGTCCACAAAATCGCTTCCTCCATTGTGAATAGGTGACATGTACATTTTAAAGTGGACCTTACACCTACGCAGAGTTAGTTGAGGCAGTATGCAGTCTATCAATTTGCTAGGAACTAGCAACATTGCTGAGCATCCTAATAGTCACAAAGCTCGAATTACATTCATGAGGTAATGGTCCTAGTGAATTATTCGCATGAATATTAAATACATGCTATCGCTGTAGGTGATTAGTCCACTTTAAGGAGTCATCAAGCTTACGGTGTGGCATCATTCAGTGCGTTCTACCTAACCATAGTGTTAGAACATTCTATTTTGCACTTGTAAAAGACAACCAGAATTAACAATAATGTATCACACGTAACACATGGTTGCATTCATTGCTAATGTGGTTTGTCACTCGACTGTATAAACTGTCCTCAGTAAAAATATTAGTAAAATAAAAGTCATACGACAATTCTGTCATCAACTACTGAAAGCATTCATCTCTACAAACAGGACTACATATTTTATAGGGCATTTTTTCACATATGTTGGATCAAGTTGGCAACTTTTAGTGGTTGTTTAGCTGCCATTCCATGCTTATTCTGACAGCAGCTACTATATTGTATGGTTGCTGTCTAGTGGAGTCAGGAACTGTAGTTGAACAACGACTTGGCACAGGCTACCTATGCCAGTTGTTGTATTTGGTAGTGTTGTCTTTGGTCCAATTTATTTTTTAGTAAGTTAAGAACAGTAACAAACCACTGGGCAGCTTTGCTTTCTCTTTTTATTTTCTCTATAATACACAACATCAACTCTCTGGAAGGAACAGACTACCATTAAAATAGATTTAGAATATCAGACAACATTATAAAATAAATATTCTCTTAAAATATCTACATTTTGTGTAATTTTAATATTTCTTATCTGAAAAACATGTAATGTCCCAAAGCTATATATGAAATATATATATATATATATATATATATATATATATATATATATATATATATGTTTCATTCAGTAGCAATTAAATCATACTGACACAGCAGCTACAGTGTATGTGATCCTGATGTTTGGCTCTCACTGTTCAATTTGGCCACACTAGTTGTTGGTCAAGCTGAATGAGCTCAAGGTCAGGACATCGTCTATCTTCTGGATCTACTGGGCTTGTCAGTGCTTGACATACAGCTGTAGTCTCCCGACTGCATTTACCAACATGTCCGATAATAAATAACTAACTGTCAGGTGTAGGTGGGATGCAAACAAAATATAGTGGCAACTATGACAACTTACATCCACCAAAATAATACTAAAAAACATATATTCTCATTGTCTCATGGTCACTATAAGAGGGTCCAATCTGTCTTGTGAAACCCAAGAAAGGTCTTACAAAATTATTATAAACAGAGGATGATTATAGTAATACAGGAAAATATCCAATGATGCAATCCTTACCCACAAAATAGCGATTAGAAATGTCACAGTTTATTTTAATATATAATAAAGAACAAAAAAAAAAAAAAAGATTTCATCAATATTGATCATACTATTATCGGGCATTACAGTCATATTGGGCAACACACTGAGCTCTGCCAACTGGCTGACATCGCGGCATGGAAATATCATTAAATCTATATTCTGTTTACATATCAAAGGAAGGAAGCAACAATGCAAATACCTATTATCTATTGCTTGAATGTATTGTAATACTAGCAGTCACAATTGGGGAAGTAGTTTTCTTAGCAGTTGTGACTGTTTGGCAGAATAACCTGCTTTGTCCAATACAGTCTGTATTCAGTGCTGTTCCAGAACTGTTGAGTTTCTTATTTTATTACTTGCAGTGAAATTGCAAATACTAAGAATTTAATTTGTATTATTGTGCAAGACTCCAGGTGGATCCTCCAATCAGTGCTGACTATAGAAGTGTCCAGGCAGATTTAGTAGCTTCGATTTGTGGGGTTATTTGAATATCGTAGAATTATCAAATACTGTAAATACATTTAGGAGTTTGATCTAAAAAAAAATAAAAATAATCACATTTTCTCTCAAATAGAAATTGGAATTACCTCTCTTTTCCATATCATTCCTCAGAGAGCAGAATGTTGGGGAATTTATATCTAGAAGCCATCTTCACCCAAAATTATTAGAGAATGAAAAATTCCCTTCATTCCTATCCTCTCATTTCTTACAAGCAATCTGTATGGATTCCTATCATCCATGTAAGTGTAATTTCTAGTTTGCTTAGGCAGTAAGGCTACATAGTAAACAGAATGGACTTTGGAAAGCCTTTACGTTTTATAGTGGTTCTCACGTGGGTTCTGGCTTTTAGATGAAGTATGGTCTCACTTAGACTGTGCTGAATCTTTCCCACTGGAACTTGTGTAACAACAGTCCAATCAACAGTCCCATGGGAGGGACCTAGTAATATAACTGAAAAAGGGAATATATATGGGAAAAATAATTTTAGTTTCCTTTGATGTTTAAAACATGGATTAAAAAGTCCATACTGTGGATTGTGTATTTAAAGAATAAAATGTGTTATTTTCATAAAATAAATTATTATCCATGCAGTGGGCCTTTAGAACTAGATGGACAGGTGGACTCTCCATGATCCAGTCTGACACTGTAACAGTCTACTGATCCCAGGGTTTATGATTCAAATGCATATTACTTGCTAGCAAGACATTTTATAGTTTCCCTACTCAATACGTTAAGACACTTAAAATTGTTATTTCTCCACTAGTCAAATAACACTTAAAGCTGTATCCAAAAATAGAGTACAGTGTAACCTATAGATCAGTAACAATCAATACAGTATCGGTAGAATATGGAAGTAAAATATAGAGCAGGAGAGGTAGAAAGGCAGCTTACTTCGCTGCACTTGTATTTACTTAAACACATTCTCCCTCCATTCACTTTTATTAAGAACTCTTTATCAACAGTGAGAAGGTATACAATCTGCCCCCTCCCCCCAGGACAAAAAGCAGTAGACTGGTCCATGTAAACGTCTCTGCAAAGAACAACCTGCACTGGGATGAGATGATCTATGTTTGAGTGTGTTTTAATCCTTTCTTAATGAACATTGGAAACATTCTTGTAGCTGGTTCTATGAACCTGTTGCAAAGAGAGAAGACTCATTTTAATTCATAATCTCTCTATTGATAAGCTGTATTCTCAACAAGCCCTTCAGTGTAAGACAATGTGCCTCTGAGCTTGAAACAATAGGTAGTGGACTGACCCCAAACAGCAACACTAGGTTTCCTGATAGGTCTCATTCAAGGTATTGGTTGGTAGTTCAGATAAAAACAGAGGAACACAACAGATATGTGAAAAAAAGCAAACCTCTTACCAGTGGTCAAACTACAAAAAACATAAAATACAGTCTGTGCATGGTCCATAAAAGGACCAACTATAATGTCCTAAAGTCCATCTTCTTCTCATCAAGGCAAAGAGATGTCCCAAAGCCAAGACAAAAAGAAACCTACTGAGATAATGTCCTTCTTCAGCAAACCATCCCTAGAGAAGCAATGAGCTGGTCTGGCCCAATATTCATTAATGCTTCTCTACAATGTCTGAGCTGATAATTTGATGCTCTCTTGTTGGAGATTGGAGCTCAAACTAATTTCTTCAACAGTGAGAGGATACAAAAAAATTGGCCTTCAGAGATTCAGCTAGATTTCGGGACTTCCTTGAAGTCTGGATTATTGTCTTATAACTTATAAGACGTTATAATAGACCATTTCCTTCATAGTCTGCTCAGTCATTGAGTGATCTTCAGCCACGTTCTCAACTTCCTTGTAACTGTATGAGTTCTCCTCATAGTCACCCATTTCCTGTTGAGTGTCCATGTCATTGGCTACTTGGTCTGGAAGGTCCATCATTGGGTCTAAAGTGGAATAATGAACAAATTTATTCTGAGGATAAGTGGTTCCATAATGGTACTGTCATATTGTTTATTCTTTTACAAACCACGAAGCCTAGAATCTAAATAAGATAACATTTTGCATGCAACTGATAACCATGTTTAATAGTGTCAACAACAACAATTTTTACAGAATCATTATTTATCACCCTAAAATTGACCATAAACTGTGTTGTTTACTTTGTGCAGGGAATACAAAGTATTTGCATCTTATTTTATACAAGGTATACAGTAGAAGCTTAAGGAAGGAAGAAGTGGCATGCACATAACTGGTTAATAACCTGCCCTGTCACAAAGCACTAATTAATAAACAATGCACAGCTGTCTTTTATTTATTATTATCCTTTATTAGTAGTTCTCTATTCTGTTTACTTAGGAAAGGATGCAACAATGTAAATGTTACCCATCACCTGTGCTTTTGAGGGCAGCAGTTTTTCTGTGCAGTTGTAACTCTATAGCAGAACAATCTGCTTTTCCAATACAATCTTAAGAATCAAAATCACAATTGTACCATTTATACATGGTATATCAGATTTTTGAACTGTTGTTTTTATAGTTTTATTACTTGCAGTCTATTCACTCAAGTCAGTCTCTGCCCTGTTGGAGTTTACAATATAAATTCTCTACCATGCAGACACACACTAGAGTCATTATTTGTTTGAAGCTAATTCTGCTCAGAATTTGTCAGAAGCCAATTAACCAACCCCTATGTTTTCGGCTTGTGGGAGGAAACTGAAGCACCTGGAGAAAAACTCATGCGAATATAGGCAAACACTATACAGAGAGTGCCCTGGTTGGAATCAAACACTTTGCCCCGCTGTGTCACCTACTTACAAATATATATATGATAATAATATAATATAATATATATATATATATATATATATATATATATATATATATATATATATATATATATATATATATTCTAGAAACAAAAGACATAAAGATGTCTGTATATTGATTTAGTCAGACAGCACTAGAATTTGGCAGCTTCTGTTGAAAAGAATAATGTAAATAGAGTTTAAGTAACTGTCATATTTGTAACTACGTATGTTGTAACGTGCAGTGTTAGATTTTGTACTGTGATGATGCAGATTTCAGTGGGCGGCTGTGACCTGAAGAGTGGAAGTTCTCCTTCGAAAATACTAGTCATTTCAATTTCTGTACCTGGTCTTTCTTTACAAGTGGTTACTAAACCTTAAAAACAGTTTAAGATAAAGGCATATTAATTGAGCATTGTGGCTGTAAAAAGGAAAAAGTAGCCCAATGATTACAAGCACAGACTTAGGCTTGGTGCACACAACAGTCTTAGTAATACATCTCCCCTCAGTTCTTTCTTTTGACAGGTGAACAGAGGGGAGACTGATGCTCCCGTAGACCTCATTTGTAGACAGACGCAAGAACTGTGCACAGGACGGATTTATAAAAGCAGATGATAAAACAGGGACAAGAGAATGTAGAGCATGTCCTATTTTCCAATGTCAATGATCCCTCATATGCTTTGGTAGGTTGGCCATCTGAATTGAACCAATGCTCTAGTGGTAAATGGATCAATCTGCGGTTATCGAAACACCTATTTTCAGCATTTTGCCCGCATTTATTTTAAACAGCAATTTTATTAAATGCAAAGCCCGGCGGGTCTATTATTGCCATATTAAATACTGATAGCAAATCGCCAGGAATCAGCAGTTTGGTATAACCTGCGATTGATACATTTAACCTCTCGAGTCAGCATCTTATGACCTTTAACCATAGTCATGGTAACTGGTCTACCTATGTGCTGTTTTCTGTTATTAGCATGTTAGCTTTGCAAAAAGCTTATAAATACAAGAATGGTTTATATACCAAAATCACACATCTCTTACCTCCTATACATACACACACATATATATATATATATATATACACAAGTTAACCCGTGCATGATACTCATGCATTCTAGTCAAATCAAGCTACTTAAGGTGTTAAAAAGGTTCTTGTCATGCATTTGGGCCTAGCTTAGGCCTCCTCAGGGGAAGAGCGTTACTTCCCGACGCAAGCGCCCTTTTTTAACATGGTTTTGTCCACATGTCACCACCTCATCATTCTTCTCCATCACCTCATCCTTCATCTTCATCGCCACATCTATCCAGATGTCTATCCAGACACAGGGATCTCTCTCAGCGGTCCTGAGTATCACACTCCTCTCGCTCTGTCACCCCCGGCAACCACCAACCAATCCCCACTGTCACCCCCGGCAACCACCAACCACTCCCAACTGTCACTTCTCCTTCAAGAAATATATATATATTTTTTTAAAATCTTTATAAACACTTTTAACAATTAACAAATTAAATTAACAAATTAAAAACATCTTAGTATACCAAATTTCAGCCCTTTCTGAATTTTTTTCCCCACACACACTAAGAATTTAGTAGGTCAGTGTATAATTCCACCCAGCAGGTGGCGCTGCAGCTTGGTTTTATTTTTTCCACACACACACAGACAGACTTACACACGCCACTAGACATTTATATTATAGATATATATATATATATATATACTATTTTATCATAATCATCAACGTTGACTTATATAGCACCAGCATATTCCATAGCGCTTTACAATTGGGAACAAACACAGTAACAGAACAATACTGGGTAGTACAGACAGTCAGGTTATTATATTATTAACTCATATTAAAGAATAACTTGACCTAAAACTTGGATGGAGTTTACCAATAACTGATAACATACACAGTGTTGCTTACCTTTAGAACGGCGTTCCCCTATCTGACAAGTCTGCTGATGCTTTCTTCTCAGGCAGACTGGTTTCAGAAATGAGGGTGTTTATGCCCCTTTTTTTCAAACGTTCTATTTATGTGAATAGGAAATTCGTAAAGGAGGGCATTTACAGCACTGCTAAGTGTCTGAATCAGTTATCAGGTGAGAGAAGTACAGATCATTCATTGGAACCATTTTAGGGAGCCACAGGATTGGATGATAAAAAAATAAAATATATCTGTATTTTAGCGTATCTTAGTAGACTCCATCCAAATGAAAAATTTACATTTTGGGTGGAATTCTTCTTTGAGAATTAAACAAAAGATGGATTCTTACCTTGATTCTCTAAACTGATGTCCATCACCCCATGTTTAACCTTCATATGACGACTGAGGTTGCCTTTCAGGTTGAACTTGCTGGAACAATAGGGGCATTTAAAGGGCTTGTATCCGGCGTGAAGGTGCATGTGGCCCAGCAGATTATACATTCGGTTGAAGGACTTCCCACAAACCTAGATAGATAAGAGTGTGATATGAATAGATGGGCTTTACAGAGCAGGTCATGGGAGGTGCTGCTATGGACTGGCCTGTATTACCGGATGCAAAATGAGACACGGCATCACAATGAGTCTGACCTACCTAAGGAAACAAAGCGAAGCCAAACTTCATACATGGCAAGGAGTTTTCAGTACTACCATAACAACATTTGGTGTGGGGGAGGGGGATCCTCAGGTTACAGTTTAATATATATGTTTTTTGCAGTAACATACTGTTTCTATGCTTTCTGATACTGTTCCCTGCGCTCGGCCAATGACCGTCGCCTCTCCTCCACTCTGATTACCTCTTCCCACTCCAGAATCCAAGACTTCTCCCGAGCAGCCCTCCTTCTCTGGGACGACTTTCCTCGCTCCATCCGTCTCTCTCCCAGTCTGTGCTCCTTCAAACGGGCACTTAAAACTCACCTGTTCCTCAAAGCCTATCAATCATCCACTTAACCCTACCTTCTTGCTCCTTCAGTAACCTCCCTCTCTCGTTATCCCCTCTCTCCCCTAGCCCCGCCTTTCTCTCCCTTACTTTAATGGCTCCCTTTTGTGCCTGTTTGTTCACCCTCCCTTAGGATGTAAGCTCGTATGAGCAGGGCCCCTCTCCCCTCCTGTCTCCATACCTGTTCTTCTACTCCATCTTTACCCATATGTCTGCCCGGAGTTTCTGAATTATTGGTACTTTGTGTTTATTGTTCTGTACTATGTCACCCTGTATGGTCTACTGTTTGTACTGTGTACGGCACCGCGGAAACCTTGTGACGCCTAACAAATAAATGATAATAATAATAATAATATCTGACCCAAGCGTCAACAGTTTTAATTTAGAATGATAAATGACAAACATACAGTGACATACTTAGGTCTGTTAAGTGTACCTGTTGTCTCCTCACAAAGGCAGCCATTTTGAAGGCTAAACCAATATTCATGCAGCCTAACATTTCACTGTGGACCAGTGATATCACTGTGTCATGAGGCGAGCTCAGGGAGGACAGAAACCTCCCATGGAGCAGTAGGGCCTTCTGCTCCACGGGAGGTTTCTGTCCTACCTGAGCTCGCACAATACGGCTGCTTACACTGCATTTAGCCAATATGTACACTTTTGGCCCACTGTTTAGGAGCAATAGACTGGCTTGTACCTTGCATTTGAACGGCTTGACGGGGGAGTGCACTATCATATGGGTCTTCAGCGTTTGCTTCTGCACAAAGGTCTTAAAGCAGATATGGCACTGGAATGGACGGACACTGGCATGGATCAGCATGTGACGCTTCATGTTGGCATGTAGAGTGAATTCCCGCCCACATACCTCACATTTAAATTCCTTTACTCCCTGAAATAAAGAAAAAAAAAATATCAAAATTCACAGTGGCAGAAGAATGATAAGAAGGTTTGCTTGGAACACACACATTTGAAGCATGTAGCCTATCAATTCATCAACAAGCAATGACATCTCCTACACATTAGACATTTTTTTTTTTTTTTTCATGTAAAGCAAAATCGAAACGAGAAAAGCAAAACTGAAACCAGACATTTCGCTCCTATTGAAGAAAATCCCCAAATTGCTATGAAGGAGCAGTGTTAGTTTTACATGACACAAGGGGGAGCCAGATAGCTCTGTTTTGCAATCGCACAATCATTTATTTTATATATTTATTTATTTTTTTAAATGCAAGTCCATCTAGATTATGAAACAGTTGCATCGACAGTCATCATGCTCTTTTTTTTATTTTTTTTTTTTAAGTTGGGTATATTAGTAAGTTTCCAGTGTGTATTGCTGTAGTCCTAGAATAAACTCCCATATAGACACTAGTTAACAAGTCTGCCATGCAGATTTCTTAAATATTTACACAAGATCAGCATGACATGCACTGTATGTTGCAAATGTATGTATGATGATTTCAGATGCTATGGGTGGTCTCTATATCCAGACTCCTGGCAGGACACTATATTTATAATATAACTGGGACTTGCACAACAGGCTTAGCAACCTGTAGCACTTCAGCTGTTATTGTTCTACAACTCCCAGCATGCACTGCTGATGTTGTCTATAAATATGTATTCAAACTAGGAGGGGTTTCCTACTCATTTTACCTCCCATGTAATGTTCTGTGTTTAAAGGGTAAAATCTGAGATGAACTTTATGGGGCAAATAATACTACAGAACATACTAGTTAAAGCACTACAATGCTTAAAAGATCAAATTAAAATACTAATAGTATTGTAGGGGTATAAAGAGACACAAAACTCCGCCTTACCTTGTGTGTAAGTGAGTGTTGTTTCAGATGGTGGATTTGACTGAATTCCATGCCGCACTCTTTACAGACAAATGGTCGAACATTCTGATGCTTCAGCATATGGTTCTGCAGCTGACTGCGATAGTGGAAGGACTTGTTGCACTCCATACACTGGTACATTGTAGGTCCTTGGTGTGAGGAGATGTGACGCTTCAGCTGTGTTAGGGTAGCAAAGTCCAAACCACATTCAACACAAACATGGCACCTGCCATTCTCATGTTTTACTTCATGGGCTTTCAATTCACTGGGATAAGCAAAGCCCCGGCCACAAAAGCGGCAGCTGTAAGGTTTAATGTCTGTGTGGAGTAACATGTGCCTCTTCAGATGGCTGGTCTGTGTAAATGCTTTGTTGCACACCTCACACTTGTGCGGCCTTGTCCCTTGGTGAGTGAGGAGGTGAGTTTGTAAATGACTCGGCTGTTTGAAGAGTTTGTTGCAGTGTGGACAGGAGTGGGGCTTGATGCCGCTGTGCCCCAAAATGTGTGTGACCAAGTTGTATTTTGAGGTATAGGATTTCTCACACATCCGGCACTGCCATCGCTTCTGGCAATCACCAGCCTCCACCAGATAAGAATCATCAATCTGGACATTTATATCTAGCCTGTCCAGCTGGGCCTTTTTGTTACGCTCAATTGTTTCAATTGTGTCTGTTTCAAATTCGTTAGCCTCTGGCCAAACATAATTTTGCACATTTTCCTCTGTCTTGGGAGACCCGACAATTGGGGCTCTAGTGTCACTAGGCTGCATTAAGCTAGGGCCAAAACTGCATTGCCTCTGCATATTCCCCAAACTGGAGTTCCCTTGTATCAATGGCATAGGTGGAAGAGGGTATGAATTCTGCAGAGGATGCTGTAAAATGTGACTATAGTCATTCTCTACCTCATGTCGTGGTCTTTCCCGAAAGTGGCGAGGTCTCTTTGGCCTCCTGCGGAACGTGCTGAGGTCAATCATTTTTACAGTACTGTTTTGCACAGTGTTCTCACTTGTATGCTCCTGAGTATCTTGTGAAACTGTGTCCTCAATTTCTCCCTCTTCAGTTTTGGCTTCTACCACCACCTGGCAGATCTCTCCATCACCTTTCTCCTCCTCAGGTTTTTCATATTTAATTTTTGGAACTACTCTGACTGGCAACCGCTTCTTCCTCCTTGTGTGTTTTTCTGAATCCAAGGCCTCATCTTCCAGCGGCTCAGCTGCAACCTTTCCCCCTGACTTCAGGTAGGTCTCACCTTCTGGCTGCTCAGCCTCAGTAGGCCCATTATCTGCAAAGTCACTTCTGGAGGCAGGAAAGAAACCACTTGGGCTGATTGTGGCACCAAACAGCTCATTGTCTGTCACAAGGCCCAAAACGGCAGCCTGTGCAAGGGACAGCACCACTACAGCATCGGTCTGGGTGCCAAAGTCAGTGAACCCATCCATGTTACATATCATCAGAACAGCGTGCCCTCCCTACAAAGAGAAAAAATGCAACATTTTTAATATGTTATCCTTATATATATTATTATAATGTACTTGTTATTACAAAATTACCTCTTTTGCTTAGTGTGCTTTAGAATACAGAAATATAGTTTGCTTAAATTAGTAGAAGTACATGCCTGAGGCTCCCTGTGGTACACAAGGCAGGTATGGACACATAGGTGAACTAAGCATATTAGGCCTGTTACTGCAGTTAGCAGATGACTGACACATGGGTCTAACAGGGTGATATGGAGACTAGAGATGCTCAGGTTCGGTTTCTCGAGAACCGAATATACCTGAACTTAGCAGATCCAAGTACCGAGCCGGCTTGGTACCTTCGCGCTTTTTCGGATTTGAAAACAAGTCAAAACATCATTGTGACTTCGTCGGATCTCGCGATTTTTGGATTCCTTTTTAAGATCCAACATAACAGTGGATGGGAGGGAGGGCGGACCCCCATTTTTCTTTTCTGCCACTGCTGTGTGCCAATGTGTCCTAGATGTGCTATGAACTGCTGTGTGTTTGTGCCATTGCTCTGTCGCTTACCATCCAGCCAGGTCGCTGCAGTATTTGTCTAGTGTATGAAAATAATATTGTGCTCTGTAAGGTGGTCAAAATTGACTGCAAATGACTTAAAATTAGCGTTATTGAGGTTAATAATAATGTAGGAACAAAAAAAAAAGAGCAAAATTATGTAATTTTAGCATATTTTAGGATTTTTTCTAAAAAATCCAAAACCAACAACACAAGAGGGCGGTTTTGCCAAAACCAAAACACAAAGCAAATCCAGATCCAAAACCAGTTCACGGGGGTCAGTGTGCATCTCTAATGGAGACTGAATTTCCAGGCATGTCTGAAAATAATCCCACTGGTTTCAATGGGATGATTGTAGGGAATTGTGCTTGTTTTGTGGCCTTGCATGTGTCAATATTTGTCCAATTTGACGTCAATATCGTTGTGTGGCCAGCTTTACTCATTTCACATTTTCGGAGGGATACATGAAACAGGTATTTGTAAATGTAAATATTTTCAGACCTTGCAGAGAACACAAGACATTTATAGTAACAAACTAGTTTCATACATTCTTTTCGTGTATACTACAGACTTCCTTTTTAGCAAAACAAGTAGGCTTAGCACAAACACAGAGGTTTTCAATGGAAAATCATCAACTAGTTAAAAGCAATAAGCAAAAAATGTAAATGTCACATTATGTTAATGTGGAACCTTTACATATGCAGTAAAAACCCAATTTTATATACCCTGACATTTGTTCCACAATTTAGTTTGTTCTTTTAAACTGTCCCCTATTTCCTAATGCATTTCAATGGGCTCATTTCCCTGTTTTCAATCTATCCATTTTCATTTTGTTTACATCAACATTTTACATTACAAAAAATGCCTAAGTTGCAGTATTTTGGACTTTCAAATTGCTGTCATGTAGTGTTTTCTATTTTATATTACTAAGTGTTGAGTACTGTAATTCCAATTTTAGCCATGCCAAAATAACATACAGTATGGATTGAATATGTTTAATGAGACAGGGACACATTTACTTTTTTTTGTGTCAAGTTAATATTTTAGTTTGCGGTACAGATGTGAGTTTTCATTGATATGTGCATAGTTTATGTGCTGGAGCGGATACACGGCGCAATCCAAAGTAGTCAACTGCAAACTGCCTTGTAAGTTTTCTTTTCTTTTACTTGATGTTTGGACTATTTGAACAGTTTACCCTCGTTTTATATTTCACCAGCTTTTCTACTGATTATTCTAATATGGAAATATGACTATACATATATATCTGATTTGTATAGGATACCCTGTAATATTGGATCTTGTTCTAGTTTCCCTAGTTTTCCTAGTACAATTTGAAACATCCAAAGTAGCCAAGAAAGAACAAACATATTACTATTATTATTTTTTAATCAATTTGTGTTAGGTCTACTAGGGAAACATGGTAGTGCTCACCAGAAATATATGGAGGACCTAGCAGAACATGGCCCTTCCTAGCTGCTTTTTGTGATTGGAATGATCACCCTCTAACTTTTTTTGCAGGGTCTGGCCATTTAATGGTTAAATGGTTTCAAAGAAATATATAGCTTGTTGTCTCTCAGAGTATATATAGAAAGATGGATAAAAATACATTCTTCTATACAGTAATTTCGGCATATTTATTTTCAAAGACTTAGTATGGGAATATTCACAGCTGCTCTAATTATAAGAAAACACTGCACAACTGATTTAATCTACAAGAGAAAAAGAATGTTATAATGGAAAAGGGATCTAGAAGGGAAGAATACAGTGTTCCAGACATGATCCCTGGGTTACTGTTAATCACAAGGGGTTAGGGGGATGTTCAGGAGGTCAATGAGACATGGTGGAATGTTAGTTGATGACACTTCTGATGAGGTCCCACATTTTAAAACCAATGCTTCACTTTATTGGGAAAAACAGCATTTTTCCCACAGAAAAAAAAATAGAAATGAAGCCAACAAGCGGGAGCTTGGTTTAAATGTTGAATACTGAAATATTAAGGATAAAACTGCATGCGTGATGGATGGAGTTCCTGTCACTATATGGTTAAGGGGAACAAAATAAAACAGGAAATCCTTCCTTGTAACAATCAATATTTGCTCTTCTTCCTCCCTGCATCTGATGTGTCCTGGGCTCCAGAGCAACATGTGCGAGAAGGTGAGAATGAAACCTATGATCATGTTAAAAGGGAAAATATACACACATCTAAGTAAGAAATATATTTTCAACAAATGTTCACTTAAATATATAGACTTCAGTTTGTCTGATCCGAGAACCTTGGTTCTTTTTGTGTATTAACATGAGTGGCAGGTGCCATGTCACTTTCTTGGACAAGATAAAGAAAAATAAACCAAATACATTGTGCACAAAATTGTCATGGAGAATACTTAGTTGACTTTATTAATCAATAACTTTTGAGGATCTTAAAAATCATGGTGTCATTCTTTACTTCAGAATAAAAAAGTCTACAAAACAAATAATAAATAATAATAAAAATAAAAATAAACACAAAAGGTGTCTGTGATATAACTAAACAATAATAACAACAACAATAATAATAATAATAATAATAATAATAATGCCACCATGAAGCCACACTCCCGAAGAATCACAGTAATTGAGTACGAATACAAAATAAAGGGGAGCATCTTTTGTGGAACAAAGGTTTTAGAAAAACTGAATGGGATGTTACACGGCCAGACTTGTACATGCCTTCATGCAGTTTTTACTACATGGTCTTTACTTTCTAGCTCCCCTCTGTGCTTTTCAGCCATGTGTTTATATAAGCAGTTGTTTATTTTCATTGTCCTGGGGTATAACACCAAGCCGTTCTATATATACAACTTCATTCATTATAGTGCACAAAGCAGAGCTCTATCATATTCAAGAACAGTGAAAATTAACAATTGGAAGGATGATGGATAGATACAAGGCTGAAAAGCACAGAATGAATCAAGCCAACAAAAAATATATATATTTAATGAAATACACCTGATGTGGTGGACAACTCTTTTAAGACAGGGAAGGTGTCACGGTCTGGGGGTAATGGAGAAAAGCAGGAAGGAGCAGAATAAGAGCTAGATAACAAGGAAGGTCTCCAATAATGCAGAGTCATGTGAGGATCTTGTCAAATGCACCTCTGTATGAAACTAATTCCATACATACTGTCGAAGTCGTATAATTGGATGAAAGAAAGTATATTGATTAATATTGTTTTACCGTGCGATTGCGATCAGTATGCCACGTGTTACGTGTCATGGCGCGATCGCACGATAAAATACGCACGCATACACTCGCACTTTCACATACATTTATATATATATTTCATATTCATAATAGGTTCCATTCCACAGTCGTTTAGGAGCAGATAGTATTTGGTTTATAGTTATATATATATTATAAGGTTATATGTACAATTTAGTGATATTTAAGGTTCAGGTTACAGGAAACATATCATGTTTAGTATCATTCTAATCCCCAATTTATTTGAAGACATCCGGTGCAATCACCAAACAGAACGCACATTGCGTATGGTAGTAATAGATTGTAGGCAATAAATGATTAGAATGATATTGTCTGTGTAGTGTGTAAATAGACTAGTTTAAACTAGATTCTGGGCGGGGAAATTGGAGTACATCCCCTGGAGAGCTGACCCCCACCTTTGGATATTTTTGTTTGAACTGGCCTATGACCTGCATTACACTGGACCTATAGAGGCAAGCCACATCATCTGTATTGTTTTACTGTATCACTGAGTGTATATATACAGCTCCCTGGGACCAGATAAGTCAGTCATCACTGACCACAGTCTTCTGGACTGAAGGACTGTCTCGCTGGACCCAGCTGAGAGCGCAGCGTATGTACGTATGTATTTGGCATCGGCTGTATTGTGCTGTATTGTACTGTATCTTATTTATGGAACTGCTAAACCTTTGCTTTTGCTAAATAAATTGTTTGTGCTTTGGAACCACAAGAAATCGCTTAGACAATGGTTATTGGAAAACGATGAAATTACTTTAATAATTACACTTATCCATGATTATGCTCAAGAACATTTCATTACTTTTGTCTCAAAATTGCTAAATTTTAGGGCAGTAAAAAAAAAATTCTGATAGAAAGTCACACCTTCTCTCCAGTTTTTTTCACTGAAAACATCTTTAGTGTTTGTCTGCTGCCATGTTCTGATGCGAGGAGACCCTGTGAATAGCTGCATGGACTTCTGACCAGATGGATTGAAGAAGGGCAACAGAAGACTGATTTGAAATACTAACAGTGATGCTTTAAGGGCAAATGAATGTCATGGACAGAAAGCAGGGTAAGCCAGGAAATTATAAAAAAAACAGAAGACCTGACAGTATTCCCCTCCTTCCAAAGCAACAGGTTTGCCAGGGTGATAAGTGGAATGCAGCCATTAGATGAGGCGTACAAATATCTGCTGCTGGTTCCCAGGATCTTTCAGCCATACTATATCCTTTTCACTTGACAAGATATTGAGATTGTCCTTTGACTTTGTAGGAGTCCAGGATATCCTGCACAATAGATTTTAGATGTCCATAGACTTGAATCAGTGGTGGAGCTTTTAGGGATGGATGTGCAGGCTTTAGCAAGGGCACATGAAACAGTGAATGTATTTTTCACATAGAGTTTGGCAACTGAAGTTCAAAGGTAAAAGCAGAGAGTTGCTTTACGGTTTGAAAAGGTCCAATATAGCGTTCTGCTAACTTCAGCAAGGGTTGTCCTAAACTAAGATTTATTTATGAAGCGTCCTACTTGTTGGCCTACCTGGAAAGGACACTGTGTAGACCAAGGGCTAAATTTACTAAGTTGCGGGTTTGAAAAAGTGGGGATGTTGCCTATAGCAACCAGATTCTAGCTTTCATTTATTTAGTACTTTCTACAAAGAGACAGCAAGAATCTGATTGGTTGCTATAGGCAACATCCCCAATTTTTCAACCCCGCAGCTTAGTAAATCTAGCCCCAAGTCTTGCCCGCATGGCGCTTGTAGGACCATTAAGCCCCTGCAAAGCTTGGAGTAAGGCTCTATGAGTCTTGGTTAGTTTGATGCATCACAGTAATAGCTGGCAGAGAGCATTCAGTTCAGGAAGAAGGGTAAGGGTAAGCCCAAGGATGGAAACCATAGTTGTCAAAGAACAGTGTCTGGTAGTCTTGGGCCTGTAATCTGACGATAGGCCTCCAGTTGGACAGTCCTGTTATAAGGGCCGGATTTACCGCTAGGCAACCTAGGCACCTGCCTAGGGTCTAGCGGCTCTCAGGGGGCACAGCTGGGGGGGACAGGAGCAATTTAAAAAAAAAATAAAAAAAAAATCGGCCCCTCCCCCGACTCGCGGCTCCTCCCGCGACTCGTGTGTGTGTGTGGGGGGTGCCGCGAATCGGGGGAGGGAGGGTCGGGTGCCGCGAATCGGGGGAGGGGGGGTCGGGTGCCGCGAATCGGGTCCCGGCAGCCTCTTCTCCTCTCAGTGTCTCAGTGATAGAGAGAGGAGGAGAGGCTGCCGGGACCCGATGAGCGATCACGTGACTTTTTTTTTTCAATCTGGACTGACCGAGGAGGAGCAGCGCGCCGGAGAAGAAAGGCAATAGAAAGGTAACTAAAACAACGGAGGGACAGAGGTGGTGATGGTGAAGGGGCACAGAAGTGGTGATGGTGATGGGCACAGAGGTGGTGATGGTGAAGGGGCACAGAAGTGGTGATGGTGATGGGCACAGAGGTGGTGATGGTGAAGGGGCACAGAGATGGTGATTGACACAGAAGTGGTGATGGTGATTGGCACAGAAGTGGTGATGGTGAAGGGCACAGAGGTGGTGATGGTGAAGGGGCACAGAATTGGTGATAGTGAAGGGCACAGAGGTGGTGATGGTGAAGGGGCACAGAATTGGTGATGGTGATGGGCACAGAGGTGGTGATGGGCACAGAGGTGGTGATAGTGATTGGCACAGAAGTGGTGATGGTGAAGGGCACAGAGGTGGTGATGGGCACAGAGGTGGTGATGGTGATTGGAACAGAGGTGGTGATGGTGATTGGCACAGATGTGGTGATGGTGATGGGCAGAGGTGAGGGGGAAAGGGCACATGTGATATTGTGAAGGGGCAAAAGTGACAATGAAGGGGCACAGTGTGATGATAGAGGTACAAAAGTGACAAGAGCACATACTTGGATTTATGCGTATTATTTTTGCAAACAACTTAAGTAAGTATTTCTGCCCTGACTTCAATATTTATTAAGTTGTTTTGACCCAACTACTTAAAAAAATGGGACTGCTTGGTAATTATTTAGGGGTGCCTTTTTCTGCAGCAGTGTGGCCTTGCTCTTTTCACATGTTAGGTACGCCCCCAAAGATGCAAGCCACGCCCTCACCTCCTTTGGCGGCACATGCTTTCATATCTGCTTAACTATAGGGGTATATGGTAGGCTGCAAAAATATAGTGCTATGGATTGTTTCAGGGAGGGGGCCCAAAAACAGTATCCTGCCTAGAGCCCTATGAGGTCTAAATCCGGCTCTGCCTGTTATACATCATTTAGGCGGCACCCCTCATATAGACTGTACCCCATTTCTATTCATATTAAATATGTGCTGATATGTCACAATATATTCTCTTTATTTTTACAGAGCGTTACATAAAATGGTGAATGCTATATAACTAGGAATAAAGAATTGTTCAGTATTTGCAGACATGTGTATGATCATTCCTAAGGAGAGCACTCAGGCCATGTATATATCACAGTAAAGATAAGTGGACGGTAATGATAAGAGTAAGGTAAGCAAATCATGAGATGGATGAGCACTGGGCAAAGGAGACAGTGAATGATGGTTTTATAGAAAATGTTCTTTGGATACGTCAAATTAGAGTTTGATCCCTAGATTCCAGGAAATCAAAACCATAACACACAAAACTGATGCTACATAATACATACATACCAGTGCAATAAAGACCCATGCACAAATTTAATTTTAGGGGTTGAATCTAGTAAAGGATGATTTGCAGAAATCCCCATATATATTTCTTTGTTTTGTGATTAACATGGCTTTTGACAAAAACTCACATCCCCATGTAAATCCCTACTTTTTTTTCCAGAAACAATGAAATTAAATAAAAAAAGCCACATACATCTTAATATTACAGAAATTACCATTTTTGTAGTGTAGGGTATATAACAAGGGGAACCTAGTAATTGGCAATTTAGCAATTCACCATGGAGATTTCCAAATATAAACTTACTGGTTTCAGACACTTGGGACAAAACCAGTGATGAACTGAATGGGGAATTGAAATGTGGGAAAGCTCTGCTAAATAAATAAATAAATAATGACAATTAAAAATATGGCAACATGCCATCCCCCAACGGGCCATATTTCTTCACTAGCCCTAGCACTAGAGAGCCTGGGCTGGTTCCCACTACTAACAGGGGAATAACAAGTGTGATTTTAGTTCACACTCATTCAGCGCCAGGGCTCCGTGTGGAACGGTTGGATTTGAACAATATGGTCTTCTATTTCCCACTGGATTATAACTTCCCCACTGGACTATGTCTAGAGGAAAAAAAAAGATTGTATTTTAGAACAAAGTGGAGAATAAGAGTGTCTTATTTCAATAAAAAAATAATATTTTAACCCTTGTGTGTGTTTATTAACTTGGGAAAAGCTGCAAGATTAAAAAATACTTTTTATTTTGAATTGATCAAAATCGGCACAATTGTCTCATTTCCCAACTTAATTGCTATTTACTAGAACAGCGTTTGATCGAAGCAGACAGAAAATAGGGAGACGCTATGCAAAATAAGTGCAGACATGAAAACAAAGGATAGGGAGGGCCCTGCTTGTAAGAGTGCTTACAATTTAGTTGGAACAGGCACAGCTGAGACAGCAGAGTTATAAAAATGTGGAGTCTGATTGGGTGTGGCAGGAATATCCATAGGTGGGTAGTGGCATGAGAGATGTCTTGCAGGCAGGAGTGAGAGGTAGTTATCAGAGCAGGCAGGGCACAGGTCAGGCGCAGGTCTATGCGGGTGTGAGAGTATTTTGAGATGGTTTCACCTATTACATCTACATTATTGTAAAATATCCAGCCTAGCATTATGACACATAACTGTGTAGAGACATATTAGTTGGGAAACACTACGCAAGTGGTTAATCTTTAACTCTGTAAACTGCACTAGAGAAAGTTAGTGAGAGAGGAGAGGACTCATTTAGAGCCTCAATAAAAGTTTAATCAGTTCACAGATCGGTCAGTGCAACTTGAGCTAGGTGCAAGAATACCAGAGATGAATGCATTCAGACAACTGCACTGCAAGTAATGACACTAGCTCTTGTCAGTAATACCAGAGAAGCAGGAATATTGTGACAATATTCTGTGTCAGATAAAGGAAATGGAGCATAGCTGACAGCCAGTAATCTATAACCACCAGATGCTAATCTCCTTGGCATTGAGCTATTAGTCACTAGGTGAGAAGTATGTAGATTTACAGATTATTACATCTCTTATGGTCCTTATAAAACTATGAAGTCCACATTCTGGGAAGGTTCTTATTGAAGTAAGGAAATAAGAATTACTTCCCGTTAGAAAAGGTAGGTTCCTGACCTCGGCAGGGGTGTTTTATGTTGGTGGCAATTGTAATGCTAGCTCTGTGAAAAATATACAACACTACAATGTATGTAAGCATCAGGTAGACAATATATAAAAGCTCTTAAAAAGGTGGACAGTTTGATTCAGTATACATGATTCAAACATTTGATTCAGTATTTATGATTCAATCAATATATGGAATGTATATTTTTTTATTTAAATAATCAAACGTATACTATAATTCTGCCTACAAAACATTATTTTTATTAAAGTGTACTAAAAAGTAATTACTTTTTCTTTCTCTTTTCCAAAGGTAAGAGAGTAGCCATCTTTATTGTTAGACTGCAAGGGGTGTATTCAATTAAAACGGAAGATCACGGTTATGCACTTCCCGTTAACGCAACATCGCGGATTTCCCTTTGCATACCGATGTTGCAGTACCGTATTGGCACTTTATGTGCGCAGCGACGCGTAACCACGATCTGTCATCGTAAGTGAATACTCCCCATAGAATGCTACTGAACATGTTTTTGAATAGTGGAGTCACTGACATCAGGTTAAAAATATCAGCATGAAATGGTGTTGCTCTTAAAGCATAAATAAAAGTAAGTATTTTTGGGACAAATAGCAAGCATGACAATATATACATATGCATACATAGCCTCACATTGTCCCTGACATACCCTCCCCCCTCATTAAAATGTTTGATGCTCCTCTTAAAGGCCAAGTCGCCAGTTAAAAGACTGAAAACCACAGTTAAACCACCATTTTACGGATCGTCATCCTGATTTTTTACATGATCTAAATACAACGCAGCCAGATTCACTAGGCTGCTGTTTGGCAAACCACTGGGGAAAATTATGGGGGCAATCACTATTTATTGATTAAGGGGCAACATTAATGTATAATTAACTTATGGGGCAAATGTATTTTTTCATTACAGTAAGGATGCAATATCATTGTATTATATTATGGGGAAATATGAATATATATTAACTGGGCAAAACTATCTGATTACCAATGGGGTCTATAATTATTTATGATGCACACATGTGGCACTACATAGTAGAACATAATGTAATAATACAGTAATATTGCCCACTTAATATAATGGAAAAAATTATTTGCCTCCATAAATTAATTATAATTTAATCAATAAATAATGATTGCCCCATAATTTAAAAGTCAATGATGCCTCTTCTTATGTTCTGAAGGACATGATAGCTCAAACATGCGGTTTGAGCTATCTAGCCAATCAGAAGCAGGCATTTTTCTGGCGGTTTGGACTAAGTCAGCAGGTTAGCTGCTTTCAATCTGCCACACATTGCCAGACATTTAATATACCAGCCTCAAATCGCTCTATAGTAAATGAGGCGGTTTGGCGAACTAAACCACTGTTGATGTGTAACACGATTTGTAAAAAAAATTCTCCTTGGTGATCCTGTCTGTGTATATGGCAAACTCGCCAAACGGCAGCAAAGCAATAATTTACTCTTTACTTTATGATACTCAGGACTGTCTGGTGTGTGTAACATCTCTGGAGAGGACTTTCAAAAATAAACACAACTGAAATGAACCCCTGTGAGGCTGGAAACAGAGGTACTTCAGGTAATAATGAATGCCATCCAATAAGTTACTAGTGTTATCTGCAAGTTGGTAGCCATGTCACACAAGGTAAGGGTAAAAAGGGTTAACTAGGAAAAGAGTGCTAGAGCCAGACAAAGGTAAAAAAAAGTCAGACAGAGGAGGAGACAGCTGCAGAAACAAGGGACGCTGTCACATAGGGAGGGAGGACAGGAAAAGAGAGAAAAGAAAAGAAAGAGAAAAAGGGAGGGGGAGGAAGCTCAGAGAAAGGAGCAGAGGGAAAGCAAAGCAGGAGAAAGATTGGAGACAAAGGAGCAGCCAGAAAAGAGGGACAGGGGAAAAGGGTTGGGAGGTGTCACATTTTTCCATACAGCAACTCTTGTGTATTTTATAATATTTACATTTCTGATTATTTGTCACCAAAGATACAAAGTTCTTGCATTACAGTATATTATAACGTCTATATGACAGGTTTGCAATTTGTCCATTGTGGTCCTTTTAGCCGAACCTTCGCACAGGGGCTTCACACTTTATGGTAATAGTCAAACAACAATACAAATGACACATCAAAACAATTCATATTGATCATACAAGAGAAAGAACCAACTTGTGCTTATATATGGCTATATGTTATCAAAGTAGTCTATGGATATTTGAGCTGTAGTGTATATTATATACAAAGCTCCTTACTGCATGTGACACATTAGTGAGCACACTTTACATGGAAGGGAGCAGTATCTTTACTCAGCATCTATCTGCTGTCAGGAAGACTGACATAGCTGTGTCTTCAGAGACGTACAATGACACCAGTGCTACAGGCGGATTGTTTAGCATATATCCATCTCCACACTAAGATGCAGAGGTTCAAGGATCATCAAAGTCTAGGGATTTCAAACTCTATTTCCTACTCCAGGCCCCCAATGCAAAGCTCATTAGATTATAATCACTTAACCAAATTTGTCAGTAATGTGGCTGAAACATTCACCAAAAGAATTTAAAAGGGCATTTAAAGGAGTTAAAATGTTTATCTAAATGTACAAACCTGGCAAAAAGAAGACGGTTAAGTTGCTTCATGTTAACTTTAACTACCTAACTACCAGATTATCGAAGTCTGTTTGTAATTTTAGACCAGATTGGCAGATAAGTGTAATGTGTGTAGAACTCAAAATCACCCAAGACAATGAAAGTGAGATCAGAATGGAATTTGTCAATTAGGGCAAAAAAAAAGGTGTTGTGAAACTACAAGTCCCAGCATAGCCTTCCAGCATTAAGCTGCTATATATTGGCAAAGCATGCTGGGACATGTAGTTTCACAACACCTGGAGTGTCACAGGTTAGCCAACACTGGTCTAGAGCCTTGTAGAGAAATAACATTTTCCTAGTTGTAAGTTGTAGCTTTGGGAGGTAAACAATGAGAAAACTATTCACAATAAAATCATGAGCATATAAAATAACATAATAAAGCAGTATGTGCAGTGACAGGTGTAAAATAAAACTCAAAAAGTTTAGAGAGCAGCTCTCTCCCACAGAGAGAGGTAACGAAAGAGTTAGGCATACTAGAAAAGTGGACAATGGAGACAATACTGGAATGACTGGATAAAGAAGAGATATGAGAAGGAAGAAAAGATGAGGAAGATAAGATAAGGAGTGCTATCCAAGCAGACAGAGAGAGACAAGAGGAAGATGTGATGAGAGAAAGCAGCAGAGGTACAAAAAAAAAAAAAGGACGGGAGGGGGAAAGAGGTGGAGAGGGATAGACTGTGAAAAGTGTGTGTGGGGGAGGTGAGAAGTAAGCAATGGGAGGGGATGTAGAGTGATAGATGATAAGTGTGCAGAGATGGAAAAGAGAGAAAGAGCAATGAAAAAAATCCACAAAGATGAAAAAAAGAAATGGAAAGCAGGAGAGGATGGACATGTGAGAAGAATGGGGAGGGGAGAGGGCAGGTGGAGCGAAGAAGAGAGAATGGAAAAAATCTAAGCGCGACAAAAATCTAGAAGAGAGGGGGCAGAATCTAAGGTACAGGATAAAGGAAGCAAAAAATAAAACAAATTAGTAGGTAGATAACAAAAGTAAGAGGCGGCAGTGTCAGAAACATGAGGGTTTGGATGAACTGAGTGAATGATAAGTGCACAGTATGTAGAAATGGGGGAAGGGACGGATGGAGGAAAGAAGGAGGACAGTAAAACACAAGTACAGAATGAGAGGAGAGGTGAGCTGGGAAGTCACCATGAGGTGGGGAATGAGTGAGAGGAGGAACATACAGGAGATGAGAGAGGAGGAGGGGGAGAGGAATGATGGACATGGATCTCTATGGAGACAGAGATGGGCAGTTTGAGAGCAAAAGAAAATAAATAACATGAAAGAAAGTAGAGGAGAAATCCACCATAAAAATATATGATAGATCCATCTCAAGAAAAAAAAGGAAGGAGACACATTACATGATAGGAGAGAGATGGTCATTTTACAGTGGGGAGGGGACACTCCAGCTGATACAGAAGACCAGGAGGCAGAAAAAGACAAGAGAAAAAGCAGGAGCAGAGCTGCAGCGCTGGAGAGAAGAGTGCAGGCAGGTTGGGAGGGTCAGATGTGAGCAGGAAGATAGAGAAGGGACATGGGTGGAGGTAGGAGGCACCGACTGGAGAGAAACAACTGAAATACTGAGACAAGAAAGTAGTGTGCTGTACAAAGATAAGAGAAATGGCAGTCAAGAAAGAGGAAAAGGAGAGAATGATCATGACAAACAGGAAAAAGGCAGGGGGTGGAGGGAGGGCTGCTATGTCCCTAAGACAGGGTGGAAGGAAAGAGTGGGAAAAAAGCTGGGGAGAGGAAAAAGATATATGAGGGATTAACTGTGAAGAGAAAACAACAGCAGGGGTGGGAGGAAGAAAGGAGGAGATGAAGGGGGGAGAGACAGATGGAAGACAGGAGAGGGGGAAGGGAAGAATAGAGATATGAAGAGTGGAGCAAAGACTGAAGTTGCTGAGATGGTGAAGATAAGGAGCAAGGAGGGAAGTAGAAAAAAGATATGATACTAAGAACAACAAAACTGATGAAGAGTTAAAATAAGAGATAGACAGGCTTGAGAAACACTGATAAAGAACAGCTGAAGTGTGCAGGACGGAGACAGCAGTACAGAAGAGGAAACAAATGGAAAAAAAGAAAAAGGGTGAACTGACCTTTTGTGCTAGAGGAAACATGCAATGCACTGCTGGCCACTATTGGTACTAAAACCGCTGGCCAAATATCCCCTCTTACTGTTACTGGGTCAGAGATACCCAGCGATACGAAAGAGAAATGCACTGAGCCATCTGTCCAGCATCCCAGCACCAAGGAAAACATATTACAGTAACTGTGCCAACTTCTATGCTTCTTTAGCAAATGTTACGGCCACCACGAATACCATAGCACTTTATATTGTACCATGGCGTTCTATGTTGTAATTATTTGAGGCCAGTAACTACTCTTTATTCAACAGGTCTTGAGGGCAAATATTTGTAACAACAACAATGAAGACACCGTTACATGAGCTACAGGTTCTTATGATATACCAATGCTGTAGACACTGCCTTTATCTTAGGGGTGTAATCCTTTTCTACAGGTGGCTCAGCGCTTTACATGTCCATTTCTGTTAACATATTATTCGTACTGTAGAACAGTTCCTCACGTGAAGCTAAATATCCAGGAACACAGATAAGAGAGGCTATACTGTTCCCTCTGTCAGAGATAAATTGTGCTACTTGAAAATAAAGAGTGGGCTGGATAGATAATATGCAGAATAAACGGGCAGAAATGCTAAATTAAGTTTTCTTTTAAGGCTAAAAATGGAGGGAAAAATATTGTGTATAAGTTATAAAACAATGTTTAGAGAAGTTTCTCACAGTGTACCAGGGTTAGGTTTGTAAGTAAAACATATTTACATACATGTCTTTAGACTTTAGAGGACCACCAAGGTATCAAGCCAGCCCAAAACACAACCTCGTGGACTTAAGATTTAATAAGACCCTTTACCTTGAAACTATAGGAATTACTCTTCATGGCAAAGAAGCACAAAATATGGCATCTGTCTTTGGTGTATTGCCGTGGGCAGCACAGTGGCTTAGTGGTTAGCACTTCTGCCTCACATCACTGGGGTCATGAGTTCAATCCCCGACCATGGCCTTATCTGTGTGGAGTTTGTATGTTCTCTGTTCAGGGACTGATGTGAGTTAGTGGCGCTATATAAATAAATGATGATGATGATGATCCTAAAAATCCCCAGGGTCAGTGAGAATGCCTGTGCATACACAGTGTGTGTTTGACAGAGGTCTCACCGAAGCCTCACTTTCTGAGCATTCCAAGTGTGTTGAAATTGCACTCAGAGAGACGCACCAGGGATGTCTTATCTGTGTCCATGTGTAAAAGGTTTTTATAATAGAATGAAATGTAGCTCTACGGAACCTGACCTTCTCTACAATTAGTGCCAATGTATTCATGGACGTCAATGTAGTCATATACAATCTTTCACATTTGTACTGTGCCACAGAATGTATTGGGTATTTTTTTAAATAAATGACTCAGATCTTTTTTAATCTGTCTTTCCTGGTGAGAAGTTGGTCACTGGCTAGGAGTGCAGTAATAGAGGGTTGGCTGTGTGTTTGGATGAAAGAAGGAGACTGAGTTCTGTGTCTAGACACAATATGCAAGCAGAGCAAGCTTCCCACTCTGAAACTCCCTTGCAGGAATATGACATACAGCTGCCTTTTTTTTTTTCAGAGCACACCTCTTTTCCTGAAGGATTTCCAAACAGTACAACATTACATTGTTCTAAAATATTACAAAAGTATATTTTAACAAAACAGAACATCTAAGAATAGCCGTCATTGTTGCTATTGTAGCCATCGTTTGTTGCTATTGGTACATCTCATGAGCAATTGTGTTTGCTTCAGCCACAAACAGTTGTTATTAAACTTAAGTCTGTTGCTTATTCTTTAAATTCTTTAAAGCTACAGGCAATTCATTATGGATTTCTCAAAAGAGAAGCTGATTTCACAAGTATATGTAGATAACAGGTCCACATCTACTTCTCTGATCAAGCTATCCTAAAACTGCTTGTATACAGGTGAGCCCCTTATATAATTATGCATATTATCTACTGCAGTTGCTACATGCCAGGGAAAGAGGTAGAGAATCTGCTGTCGTGGATCTGAAAATCCCAGCATGTCAATATTGCCTCTATCTTGTAAGGCATGCTGGGGCTTATAGTTCCACCAACAGCAGCTGAAGTTTTCCACCATTGCTCTAGACAGACATATGAGTCCACCCGCAACAACACATTCTTAATGGACACGATCATCTCACGATCATCTGATAGATCAAGCAGGATAATGACAGACTCTGAAGCATACAGAAGAATCACTACAATGTAGTTAGTCAATGTATACACCTGGAAAACTGTCAGTGCCAAAAACCTCCAGGGACAGATAATGTTCCAGCAAATCAAAGCAGGCATCTATAGACATACAGTATTAATTTACAACACTAATGTAATACACACATTTTCCATATTTTACATGAGAGCAGTAAAATACAGTTCATGAAAAATCCATACAGAAAATAAGGGAAACACTGCTTCACAGACAGGGGGATAGAGAGCATGAGCAAAGGGGACACATGGAGAGGCACGCCATGATAAGAGGGAGGGGGTAACTGAAAGTCAGGAGAACGAAGGAGGCCAAGGGGAGTTTGGTAGAGGTGGAAAGAGGGTATGGTGAACGGGACAAAAGAGGGATGAAAATAGCAAGGATAAGTGTGAGAATAAGAGAATAATTAAGTAAACATGCAGGAGGAGAAATAGAGAAGGTGAATGCCAATGAGGAAGAAAAGAGTCAAGAAGACTACTCTTCATTTCCAGTGGCTACTTGGTTCTGCAGAGACTGGCTACTTCTAGGGGCCATTTGGTTGCTAGACATTAGTGTTCTCCTGGAGAGCAGCCTGTATATCCCAGATGTTGTTGAACTACTACACGACTCACACCATGATCTGCCAGCTAGCTATTGTTGACAGAGCAGACATGCCGTTTCATTTCAATAATAGCTGGTGAGCGACAAGTTGCTGACACTTCAGAGAAGAGGAAGAGTGGAGGGAACAGATAGGTGTGAGCTAGAGAACTAGAGAGAGCAGCTATGAAATAGAATCAGTGAATAAATAGCTTAGAAACAGTGTATGGAGAATGTGGAGGAAATATAGCATGAAAAAGAAAGATCATTAAAATACATGGAGCCCGAGGCAGAGTTGGTCGCTAATTGAGTGTAATTTACACTCAAAAAAGTGGCATGTAAAAAAATAGCCTATTTACACCCATATGTCGAGCTGTACATTAAGATCAGTACAGCATGTGTGTCCGGATTATGCCAGGGACGCGTTACAGACATTTGTGCCCCTGTTTTTACACATATCCCCCCACCAAATTTTCCTTATAATGTACATATTGTTTTTCCCCTGTATTTAACATCCCTCACAGGATTATTGGAGGACTATACTGTGCTGGTGCTCCCGCAGTACTCTAGGGATTGTGGCACACCTGCACTAATATTTCCCTAGAGGATACAGTATTTTATAAACTGCACCTGGGGGGATATAAAAATAAGCTCTACATCGTGGGGAGGTTCCCATCCCAAAAGTGTATTCAAAGCATCATCTAAATGATACCGTCCTGGTTATGGCAAACTGGGCTCTTACATGCCTGCTGTTTCACTGTACGGAGCATCTTGTTAAGGGGACACCAATTTTATATACAGAATAGTAAACCCAAAGAGATCCTCTTATCTTCTGTTTACAACAAATGCAAATCACTTATTTGTAAACACGATGTGTAGTTTTACTAGAAAATGCAAGCTGAAAATACAAATTGTTTCTCCTTATAAATCTTGTAACACTGATAAGTATATGTAAACAATTTCAAACCATTAGAAAACTTGGGACAGTGGAATCAGCACGTGCAATTATATTACCACAGAAATCGACCTCCACCCGCACTCTCTAGATCAGGGGTGTCCAACCTTTTAGCTTCCCTGGGCCACATTGGAAGACGACGAGTTGGTTTGGGCCGCACATAAGATACACTAACAATAACGATAGCTGATTATCCAAAAAACCATAGAAAACATAGTTAACATATATATATGAGAAAAAAAGTGATATATATATATATATATATATATATATCACTTTTTTTTCAAATCCCCCTATACTTACCTTTCAATCGCCCTGTTCAAAAAATCCTCTCTAGTTATTATACTATAATCACTTTTTGTATTGTTTCGATGCAATATCAATAAAGTGCATTTAAGCCAGGCATTGTATATCAGGGTGCCCTGACCAGGCCTGCAGTACCTGACATAAACATCACTGTGACCCCAAATTGTGACCTGTTTTGCTAATTACACCACTATGTTAGTTAAGGGATAACAACTTATAATGGGCCAAAGAGAATAATATATAATGCCCCATTAGTATTACAAGTAGAAGTATGTAGCAGGGAGATAAGGTCCATGATGCTCCAGGACCAGGGGACTTATTCACTGGTCAGCGTCCCTTGAAATAATAATAAAAAATTCCCCTCAACTTACCTTTTAATCGGCTTGTTCTCCTGTCCTCTTCTCTACTTTTCTCCAATTCTGTGCTGCTGATTGTTCTTCTCGCGTGGGTGACTCCTCTGTGCTGCGCTCCGCAATGGATGTTGGGCATGATGACATCACGCCCGACATTCACTGCGAGCACCTCATGGAGGAGGAGACAAGGGAGGGAGCCGGAGTACCAGCTGACGTGACCACAAGGTAAGTATTTTCTTTTCTTTTTTTTGCAGGATTTTTTTTTTCCATTAACAGTGCTGCCCCCTTGCCACAACCAAAACTCCTTCTGGGCCACATTTACAGGCATGCTGGGCCGAATGCGGGCCGGGGGCCGCAAGTTGGACAACCCTGCTCTAGATAGTACTGAAGTGATGTCTGTACGTAGTCTATCTATAATATTCTATCGCCTTATGCAGGTGTTATCTCCCCTGATCAATACAGATGTCTCTATCAAATAAATAAAAGATAAAAAATAAACAGACAGAGATAAGGTTTTTGTGTAGATTGTGTAGATTATACTACCCTCGTGTTTGAAATTACATTTATATTATTCAAAATAGGAATGTTTTACTTCAAACATATTTTGTTCTCTATTGGCTGTGACTGGAATGCCCCAATAAAATCGGCACATGAAAGGCAATAGGGGGTATATTAACTAAACTGCGGGTTTGAATAAGTGTAGATGTTGCCTATAGCAACCAATCAGATTCTAACTATCATTTATTTAGTACATTCTACAAAATTACAGCTAGAATCTGATTGGTTGCTATAGGCAACATCTCCACTGTTTCAAACCTGTAGTTTAGTAAATATATCCCTAGGAAGCACCATAATGGTTTAACCAGTCACTCACGTCACAAAAAAATGTCTGAACCCATCCTCTTTAACTTTCCTGTTCATCCTGTTCTGGCTGCAGTTTTTTTTAGCTTAAAAAGGGACCTATCATCATCATTTATTTATATAGCGCCACTGATTCCGCAGCGCTGTACTCACTCACATCAGTCCCTGCTCCATTGGAGCTTACAGTCTAAATTCCCTAACATACACACACAGACAGGCAGAGAGAGAGACTAGGGTCAATTTTGATAATTTGCTAATTAACCTACTAGTATGTTTTTGAAGGGAGGAAACCAGAGCACCCGGAGGAAACCCACGCAAACACAGGGAGAACATACAAACTCTACACAGATAAGGCCATGGTCGGGAATCGAACTCATGACCCCAGTGCTGTGAGGCAGAAGCGCTAACCACAGCCACCGTGCTGCCCATAAAGCATTAAAAACCAAGTGGACAATATATAATAGAGATACTACTAACATTTAAATATACAGTGGTGCCATAAAGCTTTTAAACCCTTTAAAATTGTCTGAATGTGACCTTAAATGTGTTCAGAAAATAGATAAAGAGCAATAAACCAAATAACACACAAATGGATTTTTTTTTTTTCATTCATTCATTACTCAAAATGATCCAACATAAAATGTATTTATGTCCATGAACTAGAGTGACCCCTTTGAGCAGCAATCAAACTTTTGCAGTAATTGTTATCGAGTCCCACACATTCCTTACACAACTGCTTCAACTCATGGATGTTGGTGGGCTGTCTTGCATGAACATCTCACTTCAGGTCCTGCCACAACATTTCAATTGAGCCGAGGTCTAGGCTTTGACTCGGCCATTTCCAAATACAACATTTAGGGGTATATTTAATAAACTGCAGGTTTGAAAAAGTGGAGATGTTGCCTATAGCAATAAATCAGCTGCTAGCTGTCATTTTGTAGAATGTACTAAATAAATAACTAGAATCTGATTGGTTGCTATAGGCAACATCTCCACTTTTTCAAACCTGCAGTTTAATAAATGTACCCCTTAGTCTGCTTCAAACATTTTTTTGTTGACTGACTTGTGTTTAGATTTGCTCTCTTGCTTTTGCTGTCTTCTGTTGAGCTATAGTTCTCAGAGGGATATCCTGACATTCTCCTGTAGAATTTGCAGGTGTAATCCAGAATTTATAGTTCCATCAATGATGGCAAGTAGACCTAGTTCTCTAGCAGCAAAACAGTTCCGAACCATGATATTGCCATAACTGTGTGTTTTACGGTTGGGATGAAGTTCTTATGTTGGAATATTTGCTGCTGATGAAGATGATGAATTTCATTTTTGGTTTTCTCCAACCCTAATGTTTCTCAGTAAAGCCAAAAAGTTCTATTTTAAACACATCCATCTGAAGAACATTCTTCCAGCCTGGGACTCCCTTAGTCGCCCAGCGGTTTGGTGAGTATGGTGGGGGAAAATGGAGTTCCAGCCCCATCCGCTCATCCATGGTCCAAGATGAACTGGATTATGGGTGGGGAAAAGTGACAGCACAGACCAATAGCTTCCTATTGGTCCACGGAGTCACACCCCTCCTAGGCTTAATATCGGTTTCTCCCAAAGCTACATGCAGAATTAAGGGGGGAGATCCCCGCAGTCTGGGTAAAGGGTCCAAATAATCCTCTCTTTGGCCCTGGTAATGCAAAAGGGGAATACCAGCTGGTGTGCTCCACATAGGCCATTAATCACATTGCCTTTACTACAGCAAGTCATTCCTTAGTTATATCTTGTGCAGAATTGCCATTTTCATTCTAATATCCTAAACTACTATCATCTAATTTACAGTTACCTACACTATACTGAACTACTGAGGTCATATGACTTTTCCCAGTCCATAGGAGAATGTAAAGAAGTTGCATTATGAGGTAAATTCTTATTACAAAAAGTATCACAAGAGAAAATATTAGTTTTATACGTCAGGTTAATTACTCCTTAAAGTAAATAGGTATAATATTTTCTCTTGACTGGAACATAATGAGACTCCTCAGAGTAGCTCATGTGCAGTGAGAGCTGCTATATTGGAATTAATTAATTCTTACAACAGGGAAAAAACATACAAATGAATGCAGGCGATTTCTAAATATTACAGCGAGCCATTTGTGCAAGAACATTTACATTGAATATTCTTTAAACAAACTATAAAGACCTTGCCTACTATTTTACTACACAACCTTTATGAGCATGATCTTTGTACCATGGCTATAATTTCTACAAGTCATTTACGAACATTAGCTATCTCTTTGCATTTTCCTACACACTTGCTGTATTTTGTGTTTTAAGATTTCAGTAAGCCTTTCATAACATGCCAAAGTACAAGGCAAGGGGTGTACAAAATGCCTGACCGAGGGCCAAAGATATAACCTATTGTTTAGCTATTTTCCCATCTTCCTGTTTGTTAATCCTGGCTACCACAGTGTAACAACATATAGTACTGAAGCAATTCATTTAAATGTACAAGAATTGTAGATTCTTCTGGCCACAGTTTACATTAAAAAAAACCTCTATCGTCACATGTGAATATCTACTATGCTGGAGGCACCTGTAAGATAATAAAATACATTATCTTCGATAGCAACTGACAACAATATGATAGGAGTTTGCTGATTAGTAATAGAATGTAGCCAAAGAATGCAACTGAGCAAATTATGGCGAAAATGCCAACCGTAGAGGCTGGTAACTGTGAGCTTTGATACATGGGATCATTTTCTCCACTTGAGCTGTGAGCATCTTTATGCTGCATGAAATAGAAAGAACATAGGGTGTGAGAGGCTTCAACAGACCACCAAATGGTCTATCATTTTTAGTTTTATTATTTTCACTGGGTAGTCCCCATTCTACTATGCTCATGCACATTCTTCCTTTCATAGTTCAGTGATCCCTACCACTGCTGAATGTCAACCTTTCCCACTGTTCATGATCTTTCTATAACCAAACAGAACGGAGAAAGACGCAGCTCAGTAAGACTAAATACGTCTGTGTACCCAAGCCGTCTGTGTACCCAAGCCTTTCAGCAGTTTTTCCTAAAATAGCTTTGTTTTCTCAAGTTGTATTCCATACCAAACAAGATGTAAGAAATGCTCTAGGAAAATACTACAGGCACCAGCGGCTGCTGTTTCCGTATACAACAAGGTCTCATAATGGGCAGATGGGCCAAAAAAGCTGTATTCAGTGCCCATCCAACATTAGAAGAAAATAAAGTGAGTATATAAAATGTGTCATAGTGATCAATAAATCACTAATCTGAGGTATAATTGAGCTACATTCACCTCGGTGAGCACTGTACTTGGAATTCTTAAAACTTGGCTCTGTGGCAGTGGTTACAAACCCCTGGATAACAAACATACATCACATATATGGGCAGCACGGTGGCTTAGTGGTTAGCACTTCTGCCTCACAGCAGTGGGGTCATGAGTTTGATTCCCGACCATGTGTGGTGTTTGTATGTTCTCCCCGTGTTTGCGTGGGTTTCCTCCGGGCGCTCCGGTTTCTGTCCACAATCCAAAAACATACTAGTAGATTAATTGGCTGCTATCAAATTGACCCTGGTGTGTGTGTATTATGGAATTTAGACTGCAAGCTCTATTGCGGCACAGATTGATGTGAATGAGTTCTCTGTACAGCGCTGAGGAATTAGTGGCGCTATATAAATAAATGATGAGGATGATGATATACAATACAGTGTGACCTAAATGATAACACATAATGGGTGGGCAATTATCTGACTGTATAGAATAGTGTGTGGGTAGCATTACGTTCTTTTCCATTTCTGATGGGACTGCACAAAGTGGAGTATAACGTTGATCCCTATGCTTTCACGTGTGGTCCATTCACACAGGCATATGTGAAAGCATTTATTTTGTACCAGTCTATGTTTACATAAGTCTATGTAAATGGATGGATTTTTAATTGTAGAGGAGCAAAAATAAAGCTATACAGTATATCAATGTGAAAAAATCTTTTTAAGAGGCTAGCATTTAGATTAGCACTTATGGCTCATATCTACATGGCTTTCATGCTTTCAACAACACACATTGATCCTTCCTGTGCAATTCCTACTTTGGGATCCATGTAAGAAAGCAGCGTGTCCTATAATAACATATCAAGCTATATATGTAATGCCGATCCATCCAGGAGATTAAAAAGTAGAACCTTGAAATTCATTGATCTTTAAAGACTCACATGGAAGTATCTTAGGACGCTGCTTAGTTGACATGGCAATTCTCAAAAGAGAGTGTAGAAATGTTTTAATGTAGGCAGCTCTTATTGATCAGAATCCCCTGTAACTAAAAGAGTAAAATGTTTCAGGAACTACAGCAGTGACTAGTTCCACACCCTGGTTTCAATTCTGTAAATAAAATTAATTAGGGGAATTGCAACTGTGGTCTAGAAGCAGTCATTAGCTAAAGCTCAGGTTAAAGCTAACAGAAAAAGTCCAAATTGTAAACCTAGGAATCTGCCAAAATGATCAAAGCTTCACCTGGTCTACCATTTCAAAACAGAGACAATGGAGGGTTGAAATTACAACCTTCTTATGTCACCTCAAACTTAATGTTGTATTGCTGCATTCTGTCAACCAAAGTCACAATTAAATTGTATAGTACCAGTGTTCATTTATAACTAATTATGTTTAACATCAGTATAAAAATATGGGACAGTGCTCTTTTCCATCTGATGCCAAACACTAGCAAGATGGATATGGTCTATCCCTGTTTTTCAGCAGACTTTGTCTCTGAAAAAGAACACACTGTATTAGAATAAAACCAATATAAGGGAAAACCGGTAGCTTACACTAATTCTGTGATAGTGTGATATCTTGGAACACTGCAGAAAAACTAGTCCTTGGTGTACACAACCCAGATATTTAGTAGGGCACGGAGAGAGCATGCTAAAGTCAAGCACAAAGTAGGACAGTGCTCCTCTTGCTAAAGACCTCATCAATATCACAGAGACCTTTCTGTCTTTTACTTTGGAATCAATTTAATCATTTCCACGTGTGACGGTTACATGATAAATGACACGTCCTAAAGATGACAGCATTCCAAAATACTGTACAACTATATATACTCTACCCTTGTAAAAGGTTGATTGCTTCTTCAGACTCAGTTTGAAATAAGTCTCTTGCCTCACATTTCTAAATTGGGTAACAGTCTAATGGATTACACAAGGCTAAAATAATTGTCTAGTATGTCACCATCCTGGAAGTATAGCTAGGCATCATTGTGATAACATTCCATTGATATTCACAATTATCATGATCTAACTGAAGGGTCTCCATATTTGAGAGAAACCTGCTCTAGCATGAAGCTACTTTTAAAACAATATTTACAAAAAATACATTTGCATTAATGATTTTGAGCCAGAAAACAGTATTTAGGACTTTTTTTTTTTTCTTTTAATAAACGCTCAAGTAAACAAGCCGTTTATGTCAGATTACGCACCAGGCCAGGCTTGGGAAACCTGTGGCTCTCCAGATGTTGTGAAACTACAAGCACCAGCATGTTTTGTCAGTAGATAGCCAGCCAATAGCTGGCAGGGCATGCTGGGACTTGTAGTTTTACAACACCTGGAAAGCAACAGGTTGGCCAGGCCTTGCACTAGGCAATCTATTCCCCCATCTTGAGCTCGGTTAGCATTAAGGGGATTTGGGTGTCTACACTTCTACTCCTTATTAATCATGTTTCTAAGGTCATAGAGGGAATGATGGAAGTTGTGGCTGCACAAGGTTGATTGTGTTTTGCCAGCCACTTCAAGTAACTATGGAGGCCAAAATGCATAGGCAATATTGCTGTAAGCTTTGGGGGCACTGGTGATGTTATCTGTGGTAGTCTGCCGATGTATTGTGTGGTAAGTACTGATGTAAATCTACTGTAAATCTAGGAGCATTGTTATATATAATCATACACTGGGGCACTGCTGGTATAATCAATGTTAGCAAGGCTGCTAATAGATATGTGTGGAGCTCACGCCACTACAAATGGTAAATTGTGTATTTGGTAATATAAAACATTTTTTGAAAACGTAAAAAAAAAAAAAAAGCATTTCTCGGATAAAGACACAATCTTGTTTTACTGAGCAAGCACAGACTAACAAATGAATAGGAAAGATACTCTCTGTTTGCACATTCAGCTGTGAGTAAAGACCCAAAACTTAGAAACCTGGTTTTGGAATAGACCTCGTTTACACAAAGGAACCCTGTTGATATGAAAACTTTGTTGACGGATGGGAAATATGGGCTTGTATACACAGGGCACCAGGAAAGCGCCCATGGTACTTTCGTCATGCTCAGATGCATATGGTTAAACCTATGAACGCGGGCCGGTCTTTGGATGTAAAGCAAGGGTACAGGAAATGTTATGTCATGTTTAAAGACCCCCCCCCCCCTTGCATTTATAGCGAGTGCTCGTACATATTGTTGTGTACAAGGGCAAAGTTTTCCCTCCTCTTGGCTAGAGTAAAGGGGTAGGGTGCTTGTCTGTCTATTTAATTCTTTTATGATATTCTTTTTTTCCGTCTTCTAAAGCTCAGACACTTACAATTCACTTGCATCCATTTTTAAACTCCTGCCCCCACCAGCAGACATATTCCAGCCATCTCCTCTTTCCATACCTCCCTCAGTCCTTCTTTCTCATTCTTTTCGTTACCCAGGCAACAGCTATCTTACTTCTGTGTGGATCCCTCGCGCCTTTTTCTCCCCTGTTATCTTTCTCTTTTTTTTCCCCTTTCATCTATCTCCACATCTCTGCCTACATTTAAACCTCTCCGTCTTTGTCTCTCACTTTAATCTCTTTCCGCCTTCTGTTTTTTTCCAGCCAACACGCACAGCTTTAAACACACACAAATCAACACAACAACTTCTGTGTGCTGCTTCTCCTCAGGAGTGTGCACAAGGGAAAATACAAACAATCCCTAACGCTCCTTGGGTAATATTTAATTGATAAATGTGGATCTTTCTTTTTAATGGATATTAAGTTATTCCTTTATCCTTATTTATAGCATAGTAGATCTATACTTAGTTTTCTGGTAGATCTGAAATAACATATAAATAAATGCTAGGTGCAGAGTGCGAGAGGACTCAAAAAAAAAACTAGCAACAACCTTATGTACTTGTTTTTGAAAGAAGCCAGGAATGATGGCATACTTTATGGGTCATTTAATAAGCGGGCCTGCAAAGCATTGGTACTACAATTGGCAATTTCATGTCTTACATTGATATTTGTGTGGGGTGCACATAGATATACCAGTCCAGGCATGCACCTGAGTAACAAGGTGGCTGCCATTATGGAACAGGTAAATCTTGAGCCTGTTGATGGGTAGAACAGGGGAGGTGATAGGTGCTATAGAACACAGAACATCTGCAAATAAATATGTCATTTTATACAATAAGATATATAAAAGAAGTGGTGGGGGAGGTGGTTCTCTATCTTTGACGTGTGCCTAACCTGAAAGATGCCGCTGCTTGGGTATGCTTATAGTTTCACAACACCCAGAGAGCCACAGGTTGGCCAGGCATGAAGTATGCTGAATGTGAGCAATCCAATCAAATAACCAGGGAACAGAACAGAGCTGTGTGTACCTGTCACACAATGTTTACAGTTTAAGAAAACATAAGTAAACTTGTACAGGTCCCATGTGCTCAGTCATATATTCAATTTATGACATCACTAGTTGGCTTCACCATGGTCTAAGTGTCATAACTTTATAGCCCTAAGTCATCCTACACAGACACACCCGGCTTCTTGGCCAAAGGATCAGTATCCAATTTGGACACACACGTAGCACTCTACATTGGACAAGATCCGCCTGTTAGTACGTATTAGTAAGTATGGTTGAAACACAACCACATACACAGGCTGTGTGTGACTAAATGTACAATAGTAAAGTTAGTAATAGTGCTCTGATAGCCTTTGGTAGTGCTCTGATTAACTCAGAAAGTGTTCTTATAAATGCAAGACTCTTGCGCTGGCCAACAGAGTAAGCACAAGATATATGTACAATAATGCAGAATTCATGAGCGGGACAATCGAATCTATAAACAGAGAGATGGAACTACAGGGCTACGACCACTATGGGCTCCAAAGGCATGGATGCACCCCCTCTTTCAGGGGCACACGGAGGATTGTCGGGGGGGGGGGGGGGGGGGTTTCTCCCCGCCGACCGAAAAAAAAAAAAAAAACCACCACGAGAGAGAGCTGCTGCAGCTCCGTTTCGCCAGCGCTGTCCTATACAGCAGCCGCGGCGCTGTCTAAGAAGCGTCTGCGGCGGTGCTGCACCGCCGCGGACGCTTCTTTGACAGCGCCGCGGCTGCTGTATAGGACAGTGCCCACTTAGTTAGCGCGGGGGGGGGTTTTAGAGACTCAGAAACCCCCCCTGCGTGCGCCACTGTCTTTTAGGCTTCAGCTCTTCAAAGGACTGCCTGATGGGCACAGAAATTACTCTTAAAAACTGTTCCAGCAGAAATATTTTAGGCACACTGGCTACCAGGAGTGAGGGGTTAAACACAATGGGTCTGATTCATTAAGGAAAGTAAAGCAAAAAAAAATTAGTAACTTTGGACCTTGGCAAAACCATGTTGTATTGGAGGGGAGAGAATTTAAAATGTGGGGAAGATTAGTAATTGGGGTAGAGCACATTCTAGATCAACTTTTAATGTCAGTGTATAAATAAAGCTATCAAACATTTGCATACTACATGAAAAAACTGGCAGTATTTTCCTTATGTGCAAAATAATAAACTCATTTGCACCCCTTGCATTGCAACATGGTTTTGCCGAGGTTCAAAGTTACTTGCTTTACTTTCCTTAATGAATCAGGCCCTATGACTGTAGGAATGGCTAAATAGCAAAAGTGTCAAACCCTACATTTGTTACCATACATAACAGGAGAGAGGGAGCAAGAAGAAAATACATTTCAGCTAACCACAGCTAAAAATGTACTAATGCAAGTCAGTATACTAATCTGAGCTGTAAACATTACGTCCATCTAGGAATGGAATGAAGGAAGGAATGCACATCTAGAACTTAAGGATTGATGTGAGAAGGTTATGTATAGTGGGACGTACAATCTGGGAGTCATTTCGTTTATCCTTTTGATCATATATTTATATAGTGCAAAAATTAGATCTCTATTGTTAATAGTGTATATTTTCCTATGTAAGAAAGGCGGATTTGTAAAAAGGGAACCTGCACAAATGAGCAATAATATGAAGGATATCTCCATATGGGGGTCTGATTCATCAAGGCACGCATACTGAGCACAATATGTGGTCTTAAGATCCATGCACTGTTGAAGTCAGCTGTGCTCTGCTACACAAGTCATTGCACTATATGTCCAAAGCCTATGTAGATTATAAATTCGCAAAAGAAAGAATACAAAAAGAAATATAGGATGCCACCAGTAAAAATAAAACGTTTGTTTTTTATTACGGTTTTATCCCCACAAAATACATTTTTTAGGAGGTTGTTAAGGTCAACCGAACATAAAACACATGTTATAGCATGCATACAGGACTGTCATCACTAGTGATCAGGAGTTAGGAGCCTATTTAACAAGCCCATAATCCCACTGCAAATTTAAGTACCCCCTCTATTTATAACTAGGGGCATAGCAAAGATATTTGCTGCAGTCTTACGGTTATCGTAAACAATCTTTTAATAAGATTTTCAGAACTTGTGCCCAATGGCTAACGCCATCTGAAGTTGTGGAGAGCATTACGGTAGAAGGATCTTCGGATCCTTCCTTAACGCTTTCCCCCCAGTTACTATCACAAAGGTGGCCACTTTGTGATAATGACCATAGAGGATATAGGTGTTCGCCAGGAAAGCCATTTATCATAACTGCTGTCCCGGCAGAACACTTTTAATAAATAGTCACGATCTTTCATTCCTTATTATTGCGATAAGGAATGAAAATTACAGTGTCAAAAAATGATAATTGCTAAATATGCCCCTTAGACTAGCCCTGTAGCTGGAGCAAGAGATACGGCAGAAATACAAGTAACATTGCAATGCCCAGAGCTTGATTTGGGCGTGGCTGCGTACGCTTGAGTTTGGTACACCCTTACTGTACACTGATAATGACAAAACACACCTTCTCCTGCCCGATCACTCGCCGAAATCTTAGTATGCAGTATCCCCGGTAGGTTCTGACCTTGATCGCTCCCCTCTTCATTGGTGGGGGGAGCAGGTACTTTTAAAAACAAAATAAAAATAAATAAAAATGTACTCACATGATCACAGCGACAGCGCCCCTCCTCTCTGCTCCGTTCGCACTGAGTGATAGCCGTGACGTCATGACGCCCGATGTTCAGTGAGGAGCGGTGCAGAGAGGATTCGGCAAGAAGACAGAAGAAGAGAAGAAAAGAAAGAAGCCGATAGAAAAGGTAAGTGAAGGAACGGAAGCAAGGGGGAGCAAAAGCAGCTTGGCACAGTGTGAAGAAGGGCAAAGGCAGCTTGGCACAATGTGAAGAGGGGCAAAGGCAGCACGGCACAGTGTGAAGAGGGGTAATGGCAGCATGGCACAGTGTGAAGAGGGGCAATGGCAGCATGGTAGAGTGTGAAGAGAGACCAAGGCAGCATGGCAGTGTGTGAAGGGGGGACCAAAGCAGCATGGCAGTGTGTGAAGGGAGGGGGGGGGGGGAAATTAGCATTGCAAAGTGTGAAAGAGGGGCCAAAGCAGCATGGTGTGAAGGGGAGGGGGGGGGGGCAAAGCAGCAAGCAGAGTGTGAAAGCGGGGCCAAAGCAGCATGGCAGCGTGTGAAGGGGAGGGGGGGGCCAAAGCAGCGAGCAGAGTGTGAAGGGGGGGTCAAAGCAGCATGGCAGATTGTGAATGGGGGCCAAAGCAGCATGGCACAGGGTGAAGAGGGGCAAAAGCAGTATGGCACAGGGTGATGAAGGGGGAAGCAAAAGCAGCATGGAGGGCGCAGTGTGATCATAAGGGGGCACATCATGGTTATGAAGGGGCACAGTAATGTGTGTGTGATGGCACAGCGGGCTTGTGGCAATGTAATGTCTGTGTGTGGTAGGTGGTGGCTAATGGTTGCTATTTTGTTTGTGGAGTGATGGTGAGGTAATTTAATTTTATATTGCAGACTATTAATTTAACATGGGGTGGTTTTGGTGGCTATTAATTGAATATGGGGCTGAGTTTGAGGAGCGTGAGGTCTAGTTATTAAATGTGAATATGAATTATTTAATGGCAGTGACGGTTGCGGGAAATGGGTATATTTATTATATGTAAATGCTATTAATTTATTTATTTTGGATGGAGGGAAATAGGTTTATTTATTAAATGGGAACACTATTACTTTAATGTTGGGGCTGGAGGAAGGCCTAAGTATTAATCGTGGGTCCTATTGATTTAACGCCGGGGCTGGAAGGAATTTTCTAAATGGCCCCCAACATTCCAGGATCCAGACAAGCCGCAACTAAGGAAACCAGCAGCCACAGGTGGTGAAAGTGACAAAAACAGGCAGGACAGTCTGTGAAATGTTCTGATTCTAGTGGGAGAATTCTGATTTTTGGTGACTGTTCTGCCCAATTTAAGGGGCAGGTCAAGACTGTGTACTCTTTATATACACACTGCATTACTTATATACCACACTATGGTGCTAGCTGTCCTTCATGGACTGACCATTTCCCCTCTGGTCTCGCCACTATAATGGCTGTCCACACCCCCTCTGGTGGGCCCCTAGCGTTGCAGTCCCCCAGGGGGCCCTTCATGCCCCAGTCCGACACTGTATGTGTCCTTTAGACTAAAAGACTGAATGGACTGGGCTGCGTTTACTGGCGTATCTCCCAGTTCTGGGCATGTGCAGAGTGATTTTGCGTACAATACACTCAAAATCGGCAGATACGTGCCTTGATGAATCAGGCAATTCCACCTTACTAGTGGCTACCTAGGACTGGTCTGTGAATCACTAAGACAGTATGTTTAGTAACCTTCATCTTCCAATAAAATAGAATCTTCCTTTACCTATGTCAAACGGGAGCTGATTCCACAATAACATGCCTTGGCGTGTTAAATCAGCTGTGAAATGTGAAACTGAGGTAATTGTACTAATAACAATAATGTTGTTTGATTCTATTTTAGGGAATAGTTAATATGAGTACATATATCCAGTTTGTCTAGTTTCCCAGTCATTGGGTAAGACAAAACTAGGTCAGAGGAAAATGGAGAGGTTACTCAGATACTCAGAACACAATTCCAAGATGCAAATGCCTCCTAGAATTTTGAGGGGAGCAGGCAGTTTGCAGGAACAACTTGTCGTTTAGCTTGTTAGGAAATTGTGAACGTTTTTTTTACTAGGAAATTGTGAATTACTTTTTACAAAGGATTATAGTATTTATTTTAAATATTTCAAAAATGTACAGTTCAAAGTATTTGACAACATCCTCTTTCTACTTCCCTGTGCCATGCTCAACAGACACAGACCTGTTTTACACGTTTCATAACATTCTAACCTTGTACTACCTGAAAACTCGTACCAACGATCTATGGTCTCTGCTATGACCTTGAACTAGTTCTTTTTGTGCAATAGAATCAGGGAGGACTTAATGCTGGCTTGATCTGTCACTGGATACCATCTTGAACTGTCCAGGTTTGGGATGCGTGGAGAATTGTTAAGTTAACAACAACCACACTACCGGCCTAAACATACCATAGCAAAAGCTATCTGCAGTAGTACTCTAGTAAAATAATTAGAGCATGCACAATGCAGGTACATCTAAGAACCAGCTGAAACATTTTAAAGGTAACTCTTAAACAGCAGGATCTAGAGCCCTATGTTTAGGCTCTATTACCGATTTATCAAATTTATTTTTATGAACATTGCGATAGTTTCATTGAGCATTACTACATAATATGTTAATAACCATTTCTAAGTTAGTAATGAGGACAATGGATGCAATGAAATTAGCCAATGCTGAAACCTGGCATCTATAAAAAAGGGAGCAAGTTTTGTGCTTGGAACAGTGGTGACAAAAATGCGACTTCAAGAGTTAATGCAGCAACTTATTCCTGGGATTGGATCTTCTTGATCAAATTAGCCATCCAGCTCATCGTTAAAATAGGCTCATTTCCTAGAGCAGAGAAAAATCCTAACCAATTAAAGTCAATTAAACTCTGCAAATGTTATTCATAAGCATTCCATATTTGTTGCAGTATAGATGACTTGTGCACAGTTTCAGGCTTCTGGTAGACGTAGCACTTTTGGAGACAACAGAATACTGCAAATCTTTCTGTATTACTATAAGATAGTAGATATTGAGGAAAATGTCCGCTCTGCACGTGCATTAAGCTCATACTTGCCAACTTTGGAGATCGGGGGAGGTTGGCGTGACAGGGCTCGACGAATCACGTCATTTGGCCACTCCCCATAAACTGCAATCACATTTATTGGCCTATTACAGCAGAGGGCGGGGCTACGGTGACACACAAATTGCGTCACAAAGCCCCGCCCCCGCCAGTTAACTGCTGAAAGGGCCAGGAACCAGGAGGTTATCTTGCTCTCCCAGGAGTCCGAGTCTCCCAGAAATTCCGGAAGAGTAGTCAACTATGTTTAAACTTAGGATAGTGCAATATACCACTAGCACAAAACAGAGTATTTTTCTTACCTTATGCTATATAACAGGCCTGTCAACCTGTACCGAACATAACACCATAGTTCCTTTACTACTAAATGTGTCTTTATTTTATTTGACAATCCCATAGATTGTAAGCTTGCGAGCAGGGCCTTCTTACCTCTTTGTCTCTATTACTCAGTATTGTTTAGTACTGTGTTTGTCCCCAAATGTGAAGCACTATGGAATTTGCTGGCGCTATACAAATAAACTTATATATTTTGAAAAAATTACTATTGAAAAAGCAAAGTATAGCCCAAAATTTGGATTTATTTTTATCCATTAGTTCCTGAAATTCTGTAGATTGCACCTGGACTCCATACCTGCAAATAAACATTACCAAAGAGGTAAGGCACATATAATGAAGTGCGGTGTGAATTCCGAGTCAGCCACCATACTTTGTCCGCTGGTCATAGTTTAGTATATAAGCACTTGAGTTTCTTACTAGGAAAAGACCAATCCCCTAATCCCGTGAATACATCTAATGCCATTCACTGTAAAATACAGTATTAACATCATGAACGTCACCTGCACTCTGGGAAATGTGTAATTCTCATTCATTTTCAATGATGGGAAACTTGTTAAAGTTTCTCTGAGTATAAGTACTGCTTCTGATCCCCTCCCCCATAAAATACAGAAGAAATACTCCGTGCAAGAGAGAGAGAGAGAGAGAACAAGCAAAGACAAGAAAAAGGAACTGAACATTAAAAGAAAAGAAAATGCAGTCTAGGGAGGGGGAGAGAAAGCACAAAAGGGAGCCATGAAAAGAAAGGAGGGGGAAAGTGAGGAAATAAAAAGAAAGGAATGGAAAAGAAAAAGGATTTTGAATAGAGAACTGTACCCAGATGAATGGTGTGTACATAAAGGAAGGACTGCCTGAAAAGAAACAGCCAAATGAAATAACCTCTCTTCTAGAGGCAGTGCCAATCAAAACGACAATGCTAATACTTCCTTTATTTCCTTGTGCTTCTACTTTCTGCTTTTAAAATGGGCCAAGGAAGAGCTGTTGAAGTGGGGAGTGGAATTTTAAGCGATTAACATATGCGTCCATATTAATACAAGGAACAGCTTAGACAGACAGATACAGACGGAGGGACTGACAGACTGTTAGGGTATAAACATTCCAAATGGCCACAACATTCCGCACTACAAGGTCTATTACACCAGATACAGAAGCTGTAATGTTCTTATATATAGGAGGGAGTTTATTATGCCATACTATACAGATGTGTTCTAACAAGGAAATGGTAATGTCAAAACATTCAAATTATAACTGAAAACACTTCAACCATGGCACAAAATTATCATAGTACAATACAAAAGTGATGTTAATACATGCATATACTCATGTCATAAGTTCAGTGTTCATTAGGAAAATGTGTATATTATAATATACATTATTATTATAATGCACTTCCTTTTGTAAATTATCGTACGTTAGTAATTACCTCAGATTTGTGTGGCCTGTATAAAACCACTTGACCTAAAGCATACATAACCAACAGTAGGCTATCAGCACATTTCCAATATTAGGGCATAGAGAATAAGTTCATGATTTGGAAATAATGTCCAAGCAGACTGGAGACAATTGGGTTGGATAGGAGATCTGGTCTACTAATGATCCCAATATGCTTTACTGCTCGGGACACACATGCTCCAATCATGTGGAATTGTGTGTGTTGTCACAGCGTGAAAATCTCTTCTGCGCATGCGGCGCAGAAAGTCTCAGAGTCCCGCATTGGTCATGTTTAAGTGTTTTTTTTAAATGCAAGTTAAACTTATAATATTAAAATATGTTAGAAATACCCAATGAGGGTCAATTTTCCAGAAAATCGTGAGAAAAAAATCAAAAACGCTAAGTGGAAACACTGACGCAAACACTCCTCAGCCGGTGCATCTGCGCGAGTTGTTAGTAGAGGACGTCTTACGCTTTGTGACTCGACCAAACTGCTTATTACAATAAAACTGATTTCACTGAACAATAGTGTCTGTTGCCGGTTTATTGCAGGAAGTTTGTTATTTTGCGTTGTTCCGAAATCAAACGATTGGAACCCCCCCCCCCCTATACTCCTGCGTTTGCCCCTGCCTCTGCCCACCAATTGAACATCGTTAGAGCTGAATATGCTTTGTTAGTTTTTATTTTCGCTTATAGAGAGGCTTCAGATGCAGCAATGTTGTTCTTTGCTATATGGAAAAAATTAAGCACCTTCCTTCCGCAATCATTGTTACCCTTTCGTGAGCGACACTATAACTGTGACTACGTATCCAGGTTTTTGGAGCAGGGACATATGGAAGAGAATCATACTTACTGATTAACATGTAGTGTTGACTTCAGGCACCAACTGTTGTAGTGTCTTCACCACCGATTTGTCTAGGGGGAAAATGACATATTGCATAAAAATGTTTGTAATCCGTACCATTTTCCATTGCCAATGAAAACTGTTTAAACTTTTTATAATTAGAGGACATCTTAACCAAAGAATTTACATTTTCAAGTATGATGAATAGTGTTAACAGAAAAGAAAAATCACTCTTACACCAACATTCTACAGTATATCTGAAAGAAAAAACTATTTTCATTCACCTTAATCGCAAAAGAGTAAAACACGTATTAGTCCAATGTCAATGTCCAAACAAACTATTAACACAAGTCCAAGAACAGCTTCGTTATTCCCACTTATTGCAATATAACTGGTAATGCCTGTGAAACTACCATGCAATTCAAAGCATGTATGTTACCTAGGAGACTGCAAGTCAAGCCATAGTGATGGATGAGAGTGAACAATATAAGTCACACACCATTTTAGACATAACATCTTAATGTACCCACAAATCTCTGAAAACACTTTAGGATATTAAGAATATGATCATTTATGTCACACACATGCAGAGATAAGATCTCATCTGATATGATCTCAATGCAAGATAAAATTGTTGCACGTGTGGGCGCCTTTATAACAGACAGCTTGGTACCGCAGTTATTTTAGGTATATTATATTAAACATATTTTTTCACATTTAGTTCTACTTAAGCGTATTACAACAACAAGCTATCTAAACTGCCAAAAACAAAGTGTATAGTTGGAAGTCATGACTATTATTACACAGTGCTTGCTTCCCTAAAACGTGCAACATGAAGAGAGGATAAGGGAAGAGGAAAGATAAATTTAGAACACCTAAAAGCAATCCATCATTCTGTGTACTGATTTCCTTCTTCAAGGAAACCATCAAGAAACAACCAAGATATTTTTTTCTTCAAGATAATCTACAGATTTCCTTCTATTTATAAAGAGAGACAATTATTTGTGAGTGGTACAAAACTTTAATTTTCTTTCCACTGAGAAAGGAGATTGGATCTCACCAAAGTCAATTCTACAATGATATTACAATTGGTGTCTGTGGGTACTGTGAGCTGAAATACCTCACTTTGACATATATTGCAAATGCTTCACGCATTATGTATAAGGAATAATACATTCCGTACTATGAATTACAAGGATATTAGAAGTCACTGTGGGGAACTCTGAAACCATATAAAATCAGGCTTTAGGCAGACTGATTGTATGCAGGCCCAAGAAATATGTAATACCTTATACCTTATATTATTCCTTATAATACAATTGTTTTCTTAAAGTATTATTATAAGCAATGACACCTGAGAATGTATACATATGTTAACATTACTTGTGCCTTATAATACAATTAAGTTTCGCTTCACCACACTGTATAGCAGGGGCGCATGTAGGGGGGGGTTTCTGGTTCTCCAGAAACCCCTTCCCTCCGCGAAGAACAATGTCCCTACATAGTGGCACTGTACTATACAGCAGCCGCGGCGCTGTCAAAGCAGCACTGCCACGGACGCTTCCTTGACAGAGTCACGGCTGCTGTTCAGTGCAGTGCCGCCGAAATGGAGCAGCAGTTCTCTCGGTTTTTTTGAGGGGGAATCCCCCCCTCTTAAAAAACCTGCGTGCGCCCCTGTATAGGTTCATGATAAGCTACCAATAGATAAAGACCCACAATTGGGCTGAAACGGGTTGGAAAGTGCAAGTTATGTGTAACAGGTTCACCTACCGAGAATACTACACCTTTGAGAGGAATTGGCTATCACTTGATCCCAGGACTGAACAGCATTTTACGTGATGCGCCTGTTATCTCTCGGTAGGAGTACCTACACTTACTTTTTTGTTTCTTTTAAGTATGCATTTTGAGTGTTTTTTAATACATTTATTTATGCAATTTAACCAAAACATACTACTAGCTTGTTTTTATTATTTTTTATTTTCCTGAATAAATACCCTTGAGGACGTTGTCCAACATCCGGTACTAATCTTACTGAAGATTTAGAAAACTCCAGAGATATGATTTCCAAGTATAAATATAGTAAGGCTTATACCTAATGGGAAGCTTCACGATGAAGGGTGATATATTTATGAAGACACACTTACAAGTTGTGTGGTGTAAGTCTTGGTGGAGATCTATGCGGATTTGGTTATTTTTACCACTCTACTGAATCATATGTGACCCTACCATCTTGTACAAATAGGATTGCACTATTATTCGGGTGTTTTCTTGCCTCTTACACGTTGTGGATCACTGTTAAGAAATACGTGGAAATCTCTCAACTCACCACAAAATATAAGTATTCTTATTACCTTTTAATATATGTGAAAGGGACAGCGCTTGATTTGTTGTCCTAATTTTCCTTTCTTAGGCTATCTTGTGTTTTATTGACTGATGTATGGTCAATATAGGACTTAATTGAGCAGCAATCGCTTTGTAGCGCACTGGTGAACTCGATTTTTTTTTTCCTTAAGCTACAAATAAGTACACTATTTTTATGCTTAAATATTTCTTCGTTAACAGTATTTGGGTAAACTACGCTCAAGAACACATTTGCAGATAAGAAGAGGCAATACAGACATGTCTACTGCTAAAAGCTTTTCTTCAATGAACTCACCTGAAGCTTTCTAGAGGCCGAGCAGTGTCACCAATACAAGCTGTATCTAGTGACATCTGTTCAGTTAGTCAGGGGACAGGCATGAACACAGAGCTATTGTGGTGGCCATATAAAATATTAATCTTAGTTTTTCAATATATGATATTGTTATTTGAGAACATTTGCTTAATTCTAATATTGTCGTAAAGGAAACATGAAAAATGTAACCGCTCTGCAGCTTAAGCAGAAATGATGGCTTCCTTCAGTGCAGGAGAGGTAAGGTAAATTTAGAGGCTATAGACCACTAATGGGACTTCTTGGTTGCAAGTCTGTAGATGTAATTTAAACAGCTAGATCACCCCTAGATTTTTTTTGCAAACCAGCCCTTGCAACACAAAATAGTAACTGCTAGAATTTTATATCTGAGTAATAAAACTATAAAGTATCACAATTACTTATCAGACTCTATCTATGGGGCATATTCAATTGTCCGCGTTACTTGCAAAACTAACGCGGCTTGCGCACTATTACTGTTATTACAGTAACAGTGCACGTAGTTTCCGTTATTATGGTACCTTTAACGCCAGCTTTCAGCTCGCAGGTCAGGGAGCTGCGAGCTGAAATCCGGCTTAGAATTACCGTAATACCGGTAATACTCTTAACACCGCCTTACTTTTGCGAGTAACACGGACAATTAAATATGCCCCTATGTGTTGTTTAATATATTAGGTATATATTCTATAGAACAATCTGTCAAAATACATTATCGGGTACAGTGTGTCAACCTTGAATTTACATTATCATGTTTTTTAAGATGCTGCCTAAAGCTATAAGGACCAATTCTGAAAAGTGCCAAACACCGTCCAAATTCAGAACGGTTTCTTTCCTAATAGAGACAAGACAATACAAAACACAGCAAGAGAAGGGCAATTATTTCTCTTCTATATCCATTATGACAGCCAAAAACAATAAACAGTTTACTTCTCACTAGATATATTCTAGAAATAAATTGTCATGTCAGATAAAAAGGCTGCATTCATACTTGTATTATATTATACTTGTACTGTTATTTTCATGTATGAAGCATTGCAAATCTGCCTGTGGCATTCAACAACATGTACAATGAACTTGTTGCCATTCTGAAACTCCATTGTAGAACACAGAGAGCCAGATGAAAGTCTTTGCTAATTACACGTTTCAAAATCTTTTAATTTCCACAAAAAAAAAAAAAAGACTACATACAATTGGCTGCTGTTGTAAACAACGGACATTGTGATTAAGCAGTTTAACGAGTGGAACAAACTCTAGCTGAGTTTGGAAAAAGACCATTTACAAACGTTACTAGACACTGATATGGAAAAGACAGATCGCACTGTTATCTCCAACACATTACATAAGTCATATGCTGTATCTCGTCCAAACAGAAAGGAATATTTGCTGTGATCCTGGTAGGCTTTTTCTGTAACTGCTAGAATGCCTGGTGAATCTGTCTGCCCTCTCATTTACATTACATACTGACATTTCCAAGTTAATTTTAGGAAATAAAGAGGAAGACAGATAAATGTAAATCAATAAATAAGTTGATGGAACCACGTCTCTTTAAAGAACACTTGTGGGGTATAATATATGTATTTTATGTCATGGCATTGGCATAGTATTGACAAAACCTACACAACATAAAGACTAAGGCTAGGTACACACTGAAGAATTTTCCGACTGACGTATTATCTGTAACGACTTTTACCTTTGACCGAAAGTTCGATCACTCGGATGATTAATCACTAGTCACGTTTTAGACGATTATCGAAATACCAACCGTCCGGCCAGTGACTTTTCACAGCCATATTGTCGTGAGCAAAGATTATAATTTTGTACACACTGAAACGACTTATGAGGTCCATGTAACGATATCCCCAAGGCCAGAGCATGTTCAATAGTACTCACCCCAAATCTCATAAAAAAGTGAAGGTAACACGTTTTCTTCATACATTCGTTAGCACGTGTACAATGTATGTTCATTAGCAACGTACCTAGACAAAGGAGTTGCAGCTCGAGGAACTATCGGCAGTTGCTTGTGGGTCGATCGAAAACTTATACACACTACATGATCATTAGGTGGATTGGTCGGAAAAAAAATAAACATTGTGACCAATCAAATGAACCGTCAATCGACACTTTGGAACGACTGTTGACCATCGTGTCACTATACACACTAACCCAACTTCCCACCGTGTCGGCTGATTTGCCGATTGGACGAAAATGTTCCAGTGTGTACCCAGCCTAATGACCGTTTCTTTTACACCTAATTATAAGTACCACAATGCAGAGTATTTGTCACAGGGCAAATTCGTCTCACATAACCAATAAGAAGACAACACCACACTTCAATGTTTTGAAATGAAAGAACATTAATAACGCACGTGTGTACACACACGCACACCTGAATCAAATATTTGAAAGTTGCTCTTGGACACTTGGGACTACACCCCTTGACCCCCATACTATAGCCATATTCCTTCAGAATGAAGATAGTTTAATAACAGGTGTGAATTTATGATCCTGTAAAAGACAGCCCAATAGGGATTATAAGCATCATGTTTTCCTTGGCATCTCACTCTGTTTTTTTAAAGAGATAGCAACAAACGTCACATGGCTGTCTTGATTCATATTCGATAAGAGGATGCAAATACAAAGCTACTAACTCAGAAATGTTTGGAATATTACTTCAAAACAGAGGTGGGTATTACACCCGTGCAGACATCTCATAAAAGGTAATCATAGTTCTGAAACACCTCACAGAAGTTCGCCTCATAAGACTAATATGTTGGTTCAATAGACTCTACAACCCTGCTGTTAGGCCACATATAAAAGTGGTAACAGGAGCAGATTCTTTCTGACCATTGTTACTACTGCAGTACAACACAGACAAAAATAAGATTATAGTTATATACTCCTCCATCAAGTCATTAAAGGCTATTTTTTAAAGTGCACCTGTTGTCTATACACAAAGTAGGCAGCCATTTTGTGGGTTGAACCAGTAATAAATTATGCAGTCTACTAATTCACTAGGAACCATTGACATGACCAAGGAATATTGTGCTTTAGTAATATCCCTGATTTGTTGTATAACAAGAGAGAGAATACCACTAGCTTCCAAAGAACGGATAGGCTGCAATGCCAGAAATATTGGCTCCACCCACAAAATGGCTGTCTCCGCTGTGTCTAGTCAACAGCTGCACTTTAAACATGATTCAAATCAATGATATGTTCATATTAGATGTCATAAGAAAATGTCAATGGCTGAAAAAAGTGATGTAACTGTGATAGGTTTCATGTCCTCGCCTATCGGTTTAGACACTTACATAAGTAATGCTTCCAGGTCATATTTATTCTTTAAATTTCATAGAAAATAGGATAGTGTGATATTGATAGCAACAGAATCTGGCATGTGACAATGGAAGTCGCAAAACCGTTTTCAAATCATTTGACAAAAAGTAAATTATAGAAACATTCATTTATGCATTGAAAAGTTAACATGCTACTAATGTAGTAGATTAAGGAAAGTGAGATTTGCAAGCTATTTCTAAGGATCGTGGGTAATGACATGCAAACTTTTCCATTATAGGCTTCATTTTCACTTCCTGACACATTAATACAGCTTATGAAGCATCATCTGGATATGAGCAGACAGCTCAGAAACAGAGCAGATCAGACCAGGGCATTTCATTTGTGCACAAGCAACCACCATGTCTGGCCTCTTCTACCAAAACAACAATGACAACTGATGGTTTTGTACTTCTTCACCTATCCTTATCAATTGTCAAACAGACGGAAAATCTATATATTAAAGTGAATGTATGAACGGTAAAAATAAGATTATCCAGCAGACAGGCTTTTTCCAATTTTGCAACACCTGTTTGTTGAGACAAAAATAAAACATTTTGAAAAATAATTATCACATGACCATATCAACATCATTATCATCACCATTTATTTATATAGTGCCACTAATTTTGCAGTGCTGTACAGAGAACTCACTCACATCAGTCCCTGCCCCATTGGAGCTTACAGTCTAAATTCCCTAACACACACTAGGGTCAATTTCCTAGCAGCCAATTAACCTACTGGTATGTTTTTGGAGTGTGGGAGGAAACTAGAGCACCTGGAGGAAACCCATGCAAACATGGGGAGAACATACAAACTCCTCACAGATAAGGCCATGGTTGGGAATTGAACTCATGACCCCAGTGCGGTAAGGCAGAAGTGCTAACCACTACGCCACCGTGCTGCCCCTGGCTATTCAGATAATTTCTTTGCTGATTATCACTGGCAGGAATAACATGGCAGAGAAGATGAACAAGTTAGTGCCTTAAAACTTTTAAGTGACAGATAGATATTATTATAAAGGGCTCCGTTTTCAGGTTAGACGTTTAAAAAATTATGTAAGCTGAAGTGCCTGGACTTCTGCATTAGTTGAAATGCACCTTTTAACCATTTTATTGCCTGCTCGTTTTATTCCCCACCGACTGGAAAGTTTTGAATGATAGGTCTGTTTTCCTTAGAAGAAGGCTTGTGAGGTCTTGAAATCTCGGCACACTGTAATTTCATGCATGAAATATATCTACGTTATAAAAAGATATTATTTCTTCAGGGAAAGTACAGACACCAGAACCTTTGAATCAAATCACTGCTGAATAGTTCCAGCTAGGACAGACCCCGATTTGTATTTCTTTTTGGGTTAGCTAGTCAATCATTTAATATTTTACATTTTGTGCAAATGTCAAACATTACCACATTATTACAACTGTACTATGTTTAAACTTTAAATATTGCAAATAAATACAGTATGCACGGAAGTCAGTATTCCTTTGCCATTTTCATTCGATACACTTGAAAACAGTATTGTTTCTACGTTATAGCTAATGTAAATATTTTGTGTTTGGTTCCCACCTATAAATATATAGTATTTTTCCCTCCAAAAAGACAAAGTCAATCCTGCTTTGTAGGCTAAATAAATCTAACGTTTATTTTTGTAATGTAGTGCATCATTTTTCAATTACTACTACGCAATTTGAAAGTATACCAATACAGGGAGGCAGCCATTTTGTGTCCAGAAATAATATAGGTGAGGCCTATCAATTCTTTAGGATCTAGTGAGATCACAGATGCACGAAGCAACAGGTGCCATTTAATTTCATACCATTTACATACATTTCTGCAACAGTTACATGAACAGACTAGATACTGACAGAATATACAACTTTATGACACAAAATTTGTGAAAAATATCAATGGGAACAGGCCTTATTCTGTGTATGAGCAGATTAATTACTAGCTGGACATTCTCAGCTATTAAAATCTGTTTCTAAATAGTGAAAATAGATTTTTGTGTGAGGTGACGTTCGTGATTATGAGACGCAAAAAAGGGTGTGGTCCCATGATAATGTGGGTGTGGTGGCTGTGCATGGTGCGGGCAAATCTCCATGTGTTTTGGAGGAATCATGGAAAGGGTTTTTTGTGTCCCAATTTTGCGTTTTTAAATGTTGGCAGGCATTTATACAAACTGTGCAGGGCTATGTGTTTTAAAATTGAAGCAGGAAACCCATGAAAAAAATTATGTGTGTTTCAACATAAATCACTATGGCAGTCTACACAAAAATGTTGGTATTTAGCATTTTTTCTGTTTTTTTTCCTTCAGACTGATATTAATGATTTATAATTCTGCAATGTGTCATGATCTACCATGGTAACCACAGTCTCATGATGTAGTGAGCAGAGAGGCTTTGGAATACCCCTCTGAGCTTTCTCTGTATTGTGATATCCACCCCTCATTCTCCCCACTCTGCCTTCACATGACAAGCTGAGAGGTGTGTCTGTATAACTGGCAGCCATATTTTGTAACCTCCTAAGAGATTTTGAAAAGGAGATCATTGTCTGTAAAAGGACGGCTATGAAAGATGCATGCTTAAAAGGTACTGAACTTGCTATTCAAAGAAAAAAAATCTATGTGAAATTACTGTGTGTCTGTATATGAGTTGAAAACTTAACCTAGATAAAAACAGGGAGCCCTTCATTTTAGGCAGACCATTTCCACATATTGTGCAAAATCAAAACCTTCCTGATTTTATAATGTGAAACAATATATGAGTGCAAAGTAAATCTTAATGACTTCTGCTAACGCAATTTTGCCCTCTGTCCAATCATAGGAGTGGCAAAGTCATATTATCTGTTAGTCTATACTGTTAGGGGCTAGTAGCTTGACAAAATGTATTTTTTCCACACCTCTCAAGCTACAATTGTTGCAAGTTCAAAATAGAGGTGTGTCATGGAGGTAGGTGGGTGCATGAGATAAAGCGCCAGGTCACATGCTCGCAATTTTGAGGGGGATAATGTCATTAAAAGAGCATATCAGGTCAGGTGTGGGAACTTTAACTTGATAATGCTGGCAGGCATCTCGACAGGAGAGTCTAGCTGCATAGACAAGTCAAAGCACTGTGGTTTCCCCACTCTCTGAATCCCTTGTCCTCACCCTTCTGTCTGATAAAAAAAATTCCAAAACTATAAATTCCAAAAACAAAACAAAAAAACCCTCATGCACGCAAACGGCCATAATGAACATAGCCAGGAAACTCCTACGGCTACCCTTTGCCAGCCAGCCAAACAGATATGTGGGAATTGTTTTTCCTTTGCTTCTGAATGGTTGTACAAGCCAACCATTCATAGAGGGAATCCTGGTTTTATTTATTAAGTTAGTTTCCTTCGGGTAATTTTATAAATGAAGCAGGGGGATACTGATTTCCTGTAAGAATGTTTGTACCGGCCAACCAGAAGAGTGGGAGGGGGTCCCCATGCTTCAGATTGGTTGGCCAGGAAAGGTTAGTCTAGTAGTGTTTCTTAAACCTGGTCCTCAGGTTTTAACAGTGCATGTTTTACATATCTCCTTGCTTTAACACATGTGTGTTCATTACTGACTGATACAGATCCAAAGGTGGTATCATTATTTCCCTTGTTACCTGGAAAACATGCACTGTTGGGGGTCCTAAGGACTGGGTTTGGGAAACACTGATCTAGTATAATCCGGGCTATGTTGTGTGTAGGGATCTCCCTATATCAGTGTTTCCCAACCCTAGTCCTCAGGTACCCCTAACAGTGCATGTTTTCCATATCTCTCTGCTGGAGCACAGGTGTATTCATTACTGAGTGACTTTCACTTGTGACCTGGAAAACCTGACTGTTAGGGGTCCCTGAGAACTAGGGTTGGGAAACACTGCCCTATATTATAATAATGAGGATGAGCGATTGGAATGGAGAATGCAGTTGCACTATGCGGAATGGAAGATTTTTTATTTCATGTACTTCTTTAATAAAGTAGTTTGATCAAACAAACCTTTATTTTTGTCCATTATGTGGGACCCCAAGGAGAAGTTGCCACTCCTGGGGTCCCACTGTCATATTACCTAAGCCCTTAAGAACCAGAGTAGTCTTAAAAATCTCCAGCACTTTTAGGCTTGCGTTACCATGACAGGTTCTTGGGTGCCTTACCCTCTGCCCTCAACAAAGTGACTTTTTTAATTACCAGGGGCTAGTACTACTATTGCACAGGATGTAATATAATGTGCCATGTAAAATAATTATCTGGCTGTTCATGCGTTCCAGTTCTGAAAACATAAAAGCAGGTAAAGAATTCCAAAAGCGGATTTGGGTACAGACCATTAGGGCAAATCGATGAATTCCAGCAATATTGACGGGCAGATTTAAAACGGCAAAATCTCTCAAAATAAACCCCTGCTGGCTTTTAGCAACTTGTTTATTCAACTATGTAAGACATGGAACTGTCCTTCAGTTGGGAGGAAAGTAGGTGAGAGAGGAAAGATAGAGATTGAGGTGGGGAGAGAGTAATAGAGAGAGCAGAGACATACAAGAGACAGCAGAGGAAATATAGGGGAAGCAAAGGAGAGAAAGAAACAAAAGAGAGAATGAGAGAGTGAGAGAGACAACAGAGAGGGCGAGAGAAAGACAACAGAAAGAGCAAGAGAGAGAGAGAGAGAGACAGACAGAACAGTGAAAATGAGATATAGAAACAACACAGAGAAAATGAGAGCGAGAGAGCAGAGAAAATGAGAGAGAGAGAGAACAGAGAGAGAACAGACAGAGAGAACAGAGAGAGAATGAGAGAGAACAGAGAGAGAATGAGAGAGAACAGAGAGAATGAGAGAGAGAGAACAGAGGGAGAGAGAACAGAGAGAGAGAGAACAGAGAGAGAGAGAGAGAGAACAGAGAGAACAGAGAGAGAGAGAACAGAGAGAGAGAGAACAAAGAGAGAGAGAGAGAGAGAGAGAGAGAGAGAGAGCAGAGAGAGAGAGAACAGAGAGAGAACAGAGAGAGAGAGAAGAGAACAGAGAGAGAACAGAGAGAGAGAACAGAGAGAGAGAACAGAGAGAGAGAACAGAGAGAGAGAGAGAACAGAGAGAGAGAACAGAGAGAGAGAACAGAGAGAGAGAACAGAGAGAGAGAACAGAGAGAGAGAACAGAGAGAGAGAACAGAGAGAGAGAACAGAGAGAGAGAGAGAGAACAGAGAGAGAACAGAGAGAGAACAGAGAGAGAACAGAGAGAGAACAGAGAGAGAACAGAGAGAGAGAGACGCTCCTACCATCAGTTGCTCATTACACAGCACAGACACAGTAATAGGGAGCTGACTTCCAATGAATGTGCACCACACATCCCCCTGGTACAGGACTCTGAATGACATACTCGCTCTTCCAGTACCTTCAGCAGGCACACTGCTATTCATTGACATGATAAAGTTTATAGCTACTAATCTGCAGACAAGGGAGAGAAAAAACTTCACCCTTATTTATAAACAAGTAATCCTGGAACTGCTGTGGGCGGTAAAACAAGCTCAAGCAGAGGTACAAGGCTTCATTTATTTTTCTTTACTCCAATATACACTTCACTTGTATCTCTTATCTGCCACCTTTATTTGCCCTTTCGTTACTCCCTAAAGACCTTTCTTACTCTCTGTATTATACGTATAGCTGTGACACTAGAGAATGTGGAAGTGAAAGAGAAAACATGCTGGTCGCTATCTGACAACACCGCACACACCCCTCCTCTCCAGGCACCGTCCGTGTCCCCCTGCCGACCCTTCCCAGCGGACAGCTCACCATCCAGGGACTTCCGAGGGGTAAGAGAGGAGTGGGCGAAGTGCACTCGTCAGTGGCCAGAATTCCACAGGAGAGTTTATATATTATAGGAGAGAAAAGTGAGAGACTTACCCGGGAAGTGCAGGGGGGATCCTGGCTCCTGCTGTGAGGGGCTCTGCTGGCTCTCAGCAGGGGGAAGACACGACAGAGGTGTTGCTGGGATGTCTTCTTATCTCTCGTTCCCTCTCTCTCTCCCTGCTTCTCAGCGTGCACTGTCTTTCTCTAGCAGGAAGGAAGAAGGGAATGAGGCAGGCTGACGTGAAAGGATGCAAAACAGCTCCTCCTAAGCCTGCTCTCGGTGTCTGTGAAAGAGACAGAGGGAAAAACAGAAAGAGAGAGAAAAGCACCCACCCAGGAGCCTTCTATCTCTCTTTTGTTTTCTCACTTCCTCCCCTCCTCCACCAAGTTTTCTTTTTCTCTTTACACCAAAGACTGGGGATTTTTCTCCCTTTGAAACTCTTCTAGGCTCTTTAAAAGCAGAACCTGTTTTTATTGTCTTCTGTCTTCCTCCTTTCTCTTCCCTCTTTATTTCTGTTTTCCCATACAATCTTGTTTCTACAGGGTGTAAGGTAATATATATATATATATATATATATATATATATATATATATATATATATATATATATATATATTAATGTAATTAATTATTTAACTAAGAATGTAGTGGCTCACCACACAGTAATAAGAAGTGGATGGTATAACATTTTTTTCTAGATATTTTTTAGCAGCTCTGATAAATCACATGGCTTTTTAAAGTAGCATAATTTTATTTATTTCTTTTTATGGCTAGGTTTGATCACTGGAGTCTGTAGACACATAGGGGCATATTTAATAAAGCACGATAGTGCTTTTAACGGGTCATTAAGGTCCCACAGTGTCCTCCGCAAATTTATTAAGGGGGCATCGCAGCAGATATCATGGATATCTGCTGCTTTGCATTCCTCTTCGTTTTTGGGAGCAGTCACCATTCAACAGAATGGTGACTGCTCCTGGCCGCAATCTAACAAGTCCCGAAAAACATTTTTTTCGGGAACTTGTCATGCTAATGTACGCCAGCTTCAGCTGGCGTACATCATCCGAATTGAAGAAATCTAATGCTGTCAGCTCTGCTCCGAAGAGCAGAGCTGGACAGCGCATGTGTGGAGGGATCACATGATCCCTCCCTGTCACTCAGCGCTCTCTCTCTGCAACTATCATTGCAGAGACAGAGAGGGGATCTGTGTGCGCATGTCCAGTTCTTGGAACTGGACATGCGCAATTGAAGAGTGAAGAGAAGACCTGAAGACAGCGCTTCCGAAGAGGGGGGTAAGTATGATTTTTTTTATCACTGAAACAGCAGTTTTTCGGAACTGCTGTTTCTGTGCAGGGCTGTACATAAATGTGAGAAGTAGTTCAATCCTTATCATTGCGATAAGGATTGAAAACTACTTTTCACTTTATGTGAATATTGATAAATGTGCCCCATAGCCTTTGGTGCGCCAAGTCCTATCCCATACACTTGCTACATGCCTTTTACACAGAACTTCCTGATAACCTCTTTCCCTCCAATTGTGTGTCTTGGCAATTAAATTAGACCGACCTCCTCATGTTTTATACAGCACATATGCAGTGTAATCAGTGGTTGAAGTGGGCTGTTATGAGGTGATACTGCTTTTCTAACTGCTTTCCTTAGATAACTATCAAATTCCATTCATTTACCTTTTCTATACCGCCACTATTAAATTTCAACTTCGACCTAAATAAAGTCATTTTAGAAACACATGAAAATCAATATTAATTTAGCAAACATGTTGTATCATATTTAACAAATGTACTATTAAGTTATCAGGGGTCCACATTGGGCCACTTCTCCCAAAGGCTAGTGAGGTCACAGAGCAGACTATGGCTGGTGACACACCTGCATCTTGAACACAGTATTTTATGTGTCAGTGAATAGATATCTGCTGTTAGCTCATATCACTAAAGTATGTGGGATCTGCTGTTCGCTGGCACACTACCTGTGTCCATACAACATGTAACTTTTCATCAAAAAAAGCTTCTGAAATCCATGTCCATTACAATTCTGTCACACAGAAGCCGCAAAAAGCTATTGAAGCATCCAAAATTCAAGTGTGGGGTGTGGCAATGTGATTTGTGTCATTAATGTCCCACCACCTGCTATACAATGATACAATCATGTCATCGCACAAATGACTGAATTCGTGGGGACCAGTCCAGCGAAGCTTGATGATGGAAATTGCACATCAAGTTCCCCCTACACACACACACACACACACACACACACACATACTTTGGATGAAAGAGAAGCAAGATGGTGGCCTGCTCTCAAAATTTGGGAGTCTCCCTGACCTTCCAGGAGAGTAGGCAAGTATGCATCAAAGCTGCATTCTCCCTAACAGGTAAGAAATGCTCATGAAAACACTCCTAATATTTTTATGAGCTTTTCCAAGCAGGCAAAATTTGCTGTTTCTAAAACACAGGTGTGATAACTGAGGGCAGCACCCAGCCTCCCCCCGAATTCTCAGGTTTCACTCTGCAGTCAGTCTAGCTGTTTTCACTGGAGAACAAAGGGCAAACAATTGTTAGGCAGTAAAACATAATGCACTTAGGTCTCTGTTCCTACCCTGAGTTATCCCGATCTGACTGGCAATTACTGTACAGCATGGCCGACCCCTGACGAATTTGGCCCCACAAAGTCTTGAGCCAGTAGCCAGCAAGACAGCCCAGGGTGCCTCCCTTTGGCTGGGAGCCTTGGTAACCCCAAATAATAGTAGCTCTTTTAGGGGTTATGTTGTGGAATCTATCATCGCCTACAGAACCCACTTGAAAGTACATGTATACAGTTCCTCAAAACATGACAATTAAAATATAACTGGCGGAAAAACGGTGCCAAGCGTGTTTATCTTTTTTGTGAAACTCGACAACCTGTTCTCGCCATAAAGATCACTTGTAATAGTGATTTAATGTTAGCTGCTATCTACAATTAGATCACTGTTGCATGTGATCTCTTATTGCTGGGGTGCAGGGAGACTTAGATCAGGTCACCACTTTATAGAGAAAGTCCCTGGTGACATCACAACAATGTGTCAGAAGTTAACTCCCATTGTGGGTACACAGAGCTGTATCCAAAGGTCAAATAGATTGATACATGTCTGCATACTCAAAAGTGCATTAATTTACACTAGTCTGAAATGTTCTTTGGCCATTTAAAGTTTGCAGAGTTGTTCTATACAGAGAGCAGTATATGCATATGATTTCATTTTTAATTTTCACTAAACTTATGTAGAACTGAATACTTTACATTTAGTTCTGATACCTAATGAAACCCTCAAACACCAATATATTGCTTTTTAGTGTCAGAATTTTGTCCCAGATAAAATGAAACATGATATTCAGACCCATAATGGCAGAATAATTTTCTTCTATGGAAACGTTATTTTAGGAAGTAGTAAAAGGCTACTTCTGCTACTACTGTGACTCAGTCTTCCCCATCATTAAAATATTTTCTTAAAAATTATGTACAAAAATATTTATATCTAAACATATCTACTGTCTTTATAATAGACAATTGTGTTACTTGAAATCACTCTGCAGCACAATTGTAGAAGTACAAAAATGATTTGGCACTTGTTGTTAAATCCATCTATCACAATATTTCATTTGTCTCTTTTATGGAACATAATAAATAATAATGACAATTTCATATAAGGCACCAGCATATTCCACAGTGGATAGTACTGACATAAATGTGACTGAGTAATGCTTTAAGCCAACATGATTTTATGTAAACATTATATCTGGGTTTGATTTTGTTTTTTTTATTTTAGAAAAGATGGAGCCTAATAAACAATTATGTATCATAAGTGTAAGTGCCTGCATTGTTAAATTATTACTTTGCACATATCTGTCTGCAACATTTACTTACTATGTTGCTTTATCTATTTGGTTTACTTCTGTATTTTTCACAAAAAAACTTTATATTAACTAGGAAGTGATGTTTATTTTTGTTGCCTTTGAACATCACAGTGCTCAGCTCTGTGCCTTGGATACAATTGTATCCACAGGTGTGTTTTATGTTGTATACAAGGGCAGCACAAGTTCTCTATTCTTCCTAGATTATATCAAGTCTTCAGTGAAAAATAGAGCAAGAAACCAGAAAAAGGAAGCAATCTATTTAGTAAAATCTTTAAAAGACCATGGGCTAGATTTACTAAGCTGCGGGTTTGAAAAAGTGGGGATGTTGCCTATAGCAACCAATCAGATTCTAGCTGTCATTTTGTAGAAAGTACTAAATAAATGAAAGCTAGAATATGATTGGTTGCTATAGGCAACACACCCACTTTTTCAAACCCACAGCTTAGTAAATCTTGCCCCATGTGTAAATCAATAATTGAAAGTCATCATAAGGTGAAAACAATTTCAAGATATCTATCTATTCTAAAAAATATAGAAATATACTGCTGGGTATTTTAACAATAATATGAGTATTCATTGTATTATATGGTATAAGCCGGGAACCTCAAACTTTTTTTGGGCTATTGAACACACCATTCTTTAGAAAATAATAAATAATAAAATATTTTTCAGTAACATAAAAGGAGGTCAAATCATAAAACCTGTAAAATCAGTTATGGTTCAGCCATACGCCTTGATTTGCACCAACTGCACCCTCCGCTAAAACAGAGCAAGTAGCGGCATTTGCAGAGGATCAGACGTTTGTAAAGGTTCATTGGAGAGGTGGGAAGGAGTGAGGGCGTTTCTTGAAAAGTATAGTACACCAGTATGCCAAGTTTGCGGAGCTGTACAGAAACAATCTTTTCTTTTGCAAAACGAGATTATTAAAATTAGATAAAAGGCTGGATTTTCATGGACTTTCCTTGCTGTGGTAAGGAGCTCATTGTTTTTTAACTCGGCTATAGGGATTTTTAAAAAAAAAAAACAGTACAGTGTCCTGTGTCATGATTAATTTAATAGCAGAACAGTTTATTTTGATTACCAGGGAGGTGCTAAAGTGGAAGGAAGTTGGACATGTGACATTTACATTTTTGCACAGTACACCTCTGGTACATTATGCCAACTCTCTGCACACATTAACACACTTCTACTTTGCGGAGGTGTCTCCTGTCGGCGTAGAGTAGACGTACATAATGGTGTGTCCTGAATCCATTTATATTGATACAGTATTTGTTTAAAATGAGTCCCACAGTCTAAAGTTAGTGGTATCTGTAAGGTGTGTGTGGGGTTTAATAGAATGTGCAGGTTTTTTGTAGACAGTAGGTGTAACTAGTGTACTGTGTGGGGGTTGAGTAATGGCAGAGCTGTAACTTGGAATTCTAGCGCCTGGGGCGAGAAAGACTAATGCCGCCCCCCTAGCCCTCAATTTTAACCAAATGTGCCTAAAATATTCCTAAATTGCGCCCCCTTCAGCGTTGCGCCCTGGGCGGTCGCCCCTGTCGCACAGCCCTAGTTACGGCCCTGAGTAATGGTGTAGCCTTTGGTCACTATCACCAGTGGGGCCAGAGCATATCCTTCCTTATGTTCCTTCTTTTCAGAATAATTCCCCATCCACACGCACAAAAGTCCTATCCCCAGTACATTATCCGTAAATTATTTAGAACTGGTTCTTGACATTAATAACTGCCAGGCAAAGTGTCATTTAATGTTGTGTTATTACAACCGGCTCCTCTAACTATGAATGTGAGAGACAGTGGTTTAATGCACATTTTGTGGATATAAATGGCTGTATATGGTAAGGGAACACAGGGTACTGTATTATGTTCTCAGGCTAGTATGTTTGTGGCACATGATTGGTATATTATGTGCAGAGCACAGGCTGGCATGTGAAAGGTACGCTTGGTAAAATAATTTGTAGTCACATCGTGTATTATCTGTGGAGTCACAAGGCTAATATATTGTGTGAGCTCAGGCTGGCAGATTGTGTTTGAATTAACAGGGCTTCTACAGAATAACATATTTGGCACAAAGTGATATAATAGTATCACCATCATCAACATTTATTTATATAGCGCCAGCAAATTCCGTAGCGCTTTGCAATTGTGAACAAACATGAATAAAACAATACTGGGTAATACATACAGACAGAGAGGTAAGAGAACCCTGCTCACAAGCTTACAATCTATAGTATAGGCACATAACATGGCTGTTATATTAGGTGATTAGCTGTGTGGCACAATATGTATGGGCATACTACTGGAATGCCAAATGGGGAATGATGACAACCAATGTATGAGGATATGTCTTGCTTGTTATGTGGGGGTATGGCTGGTATAATGTAATGTGCAACTTTTGCCCAGGCTTGATGGAGCCAGTGTGTAAAACATTTTAAGCCATTGCCCAAATACACTGACCCTAGTGCCAGCCAGACGAGAGCAGCACAAGAGGGCAGCACCTTGGTGTGACACCCATTAGGGTGGGGATTAGAGGGTTTGGTACTTTTAGTACTGTAGAGAGGAGAGTAGAGGAGAGATTAAGCAGATGTGCAGGGAGGAGAGTGTAAACTGGAGAGCATGTGGATCATGTACATGTTTCCTGTGTTTCTCTGTCTATATATCTTTATATTAGTGAATGTGTTTAAAGCTGAGAGGGAGACGTTACTTACCAGACAGGAAGTTATTATTAGAGGTTATTTATACAGTGACACCATATTACACAGCACTGTTCAGAGAATATTTAGTCATTCACATCAGTCCTTGACCCATTAGAGCTTACAGTCCACATTCCCTACCACACATATACAGTTATGGCTGCTTCAGTGTTTTTAGACCTTTTTCTCAGATGTTTCTATGTTACACTGAAGTAAAATTACAAGCATTACATAAGTGTCAAAGGCTTTTATTGACAATTCATTTTTGACATTAAGTTTATGCAGATTCAATATTTGCAGTGTTGACCCTTCTTTTTGAAGACCTCTGCAATCCGACCTGGCATGTTGTCAATCAACTTCTGGGCCACATACTGACTAATGGCCACCAATTGAATGGGCCCCATTCTTGCCTAATCAATTCTCGAAGTTTGTCAGAATTGGTTTGTCCACCCGCCTCTGGAGGAGTGATGACAAGTTCTCAATGGGATTAAGGTCTGGGGAGTTTCCTGGCCATGGACCCAAAATTTTTATGTTTTGATCCCTGAGTCACTTAGTTATCACTTTTTCCTTATGGCAAAGTGCTTGATCATGTTGGTAAAGGCATTGTTCATCACCTTTTTGGATGGTTGGGAGAAGTTGCTCTTGGAGAATGTTTTGGTACCATTCTTTATTCAAGACTGTGTTCTTAGGCAAAATTGTGAATGAACCCACTCCCTTGGCTGAGAAGCAACCCCACACATGAATGGTCTCAGGATGCTTTACTGTTGGCATGACACAGAAGTGATGGTAGCGCTCACCTTTCCTTCTCCGGACAAGCGCTTTTCTGCCCCAAACAATCTGAAAGCGGATTCATCGGAGAGAATAACTTTACCCCAGTCCTCAGCAGTCCAATCCCTGCACAATATAAGTCTGTCCCTGATGTTTTTCCTGCCCCGATCTCGCAGCTGAATCAACTTTAGGAGACAGTCCTGGCGCTTGCTGGACGTTCTTGGGTGCCCTGAAGCCTTCTTCACAACTATTGAACCTCTCTCCTTGAAGTTCTTGATGATCCAATAAATGGTTTACAGGCAGCTACTTGGGATGTGCCACCAAGATCTGGACAGGTGTGAGGTATGGTACATCTAGAAATGTGCTTTTCTGCAGAAGTGCGATCGGAAGGTGCAAAATGCATCCCATTAAAGTATAGGAAGGGTCTTGATCTCCGCCTCGTCAGAAGTGATGGAAATATCAAGTCCACTCTTCTAAATGTGGCTTCTCTATCTCAGTATCCTATGTCTTTATCTCACAAAAACCCATCCCCCAACTCCTTCTATTGGATGTTACAAACTTTTATACCCCCTATAGATGCTGCCAGAATTGCCTGCAAATACATGTGCTTACCTACAAACCAGGGACATTTGTACAAAAATAGGTCTTTGATGTCACAAAAGAGCATTTACTCTGCGGGTTTGTATTTTCGTAAATAAGTCACAATGTGATCATTCACTAGTCCAAGCCATTAGATACTAAGGGCCTGATTCATTAAGGTTCTTAACTTGAGAAATTTCTTATTTTAGTCTCCTGGACAAAACCATGTTACAATGCAAGGGTAGCAAATTAGCATTCTGTTTTGCACATAAGTTAAATACTGCCTGTTTTTTCATGTAGCACACAAATATCAACTTTAAATTTCAGTGTACAAATAAGCTATCAAGTATTTGTGTGTTACATGAAAAAACAGTCAGTATTTAATGTGCATCTTATGTGCAAAACAGAATACTAATTTGCACCCCTTGCATTGTAACATGGTTTTGTCCAGGAGACTGAAATAAGAAGTTTCTCAAGTTAAGAACCTTAACGAATCAGGCCCTAAGTTACTACTCATTTTGGGCCTACTGCTGAAGGCGTTACTATGTGCTGCTACAACACCTTAATTCAGCTCACTGAGCCACAATGGTACAGCAAAGTATAGGTTTAGAAACCTTGGTGTGGGTCATATGTATGACACAAAAAACAATTAAATTGGATAGCCCTGCTGTCATGCTTTAGAGTTCATCATTGTCTCAGCTCTGAAACAGGAAAACTAGTAAATTTCTTCTCTGCTGCCCTCTAGAGGAAACTCTGAAGAAGACTCACCTGTACTGTGTAATATTAACCAGGTAGGTAAAATAAACAGCATTAACTATGCTGGAAATATTAAGTGTAACTAAGCATATGTACCTGTATATACTAGCAATTTCTTTAAACAAGACTTAAAATAATACATGTATCCAATAGAGATGAGCGCACTCGGATTTATGAAATCCGAGCCCACCCGAACGTTGCCGATCCGAGTCGGATCCGAGACAGATCCGGGTATTGGCGCCAAATTCAAATCTGAAACTGAGGCTCTGACTCATAATCCCGTTGTCGGATCTCGCGATACTCGGATCCTATAAATTCCCCGCTAGTCGCCGCCATCTTCACTCGGCATTGATCAGGGTAGAGGGAGGGTGTGTTAGGTGGTCCTCTGTCCTGCTATATCTCGTGCTGTTCAGTTAAGTTCTGTGCTGTTCAGTTAAGTTCTGTGCTGTGCTGTGCTGTGCTCAGTCCAGTGGTGCTGTGTCCTGTGCTCTGTCCTTCTGAGGTCAGTGGTGCTGCTGGGTCCTGTGCTGTGTCCTGTTCAGTCCAGTGGTGCTGTGTCCTGTGCTCTGTGCTTCTAAGGGCATAGTTATTTCCATAATATTACAAAGTGTTTAAAAAAATAAAAAAAAGTTATTTAAAAAAATACAAAAAACGAATTACATTTTTTTTTAATTACAACAAAATTTGCACAACCAATCCTGCAGTATAAGCCCATTGGTACTGCAATATTACCAAGTTCACACATTCAGCAGTAAAAGTCCAGTGGTTCTGCAATATTACAAAGTTCACACATTCTGCAGTATCAGTCCAGTGGTGCTGTGTCCTGTGCTCTGTCCTGCTGAGTTCAGTAGTGCTGCTGGGTCCTGCGCTGTGTCCTGTTCAGTCCAGTGGTGCTGTGTCCTGTGCTCTGTGCTTCTAAGGGCATAGTTATTTCCCCATTATTCCCAAGTTTTTAAAAAATAAAAAAAAAATTACAATAAAAATAAAACATAAAAAATAATTATAACCAAATTTGCAAAGCCAATCCAGCAGTATATAAGCCCATTGGTACTGCAATATTACCAAGTTCACACATTCAGCAGTAAAAGTCCAGTGGTACTGCTATTACAAAGTTCACTGATTCAGCAGTGTATAAGTTCAGTGGTACGGCTATTACAAAGTTCACTGATTCAGCAGTGTATAAGTCCAGTGGTACTGCTATTACACAGTTCCCTGATTCAGCAGTGTATAAGTTCAGTGGTACTGCTATTACAAAGTTCACTGATTCAGCAGTGTATAAGTCCAGTGGTACTGCTATTACAAAGTTCACTGATTCAGCAGTATAAGTCCAGTGCTACTCTCCTGTGCCGCATATAATTTTTAAAGGCTTTGCCGAGTGTGTGTGGCTTAGGGGTACGCTCTCTTGTGCTACATATAATGGAAAACCAAAATTTAGAGAATAAAGTAGGGAAAGATCAAGACCCACTTCCTCCTAATGCTGAAGCTGCTGCCCCTAGTCATGACATAGACGATGAAATGCCATCAACGTCGTCTGGCAAGCCCGATGCCCAATCTCCTAGTACAGGGCATGTAAAATCCAAAAAGCCCAAGTTCTCAAAAAGTAGCAAAAAGAGAAACTTAAAATCATCTGAGGAGAAACGTAAAGTTGGCAATATGCCATTTACGACACGTAGTGGCAAGGAACGGCTTAGGCCCTGGCCCGTGTTCATGACTAGTGGTCCAGCTTCACCCAAGGATCTAAGCCCTCCCCCCCCCCTACAAAAAATTTAAGAGAGTTATGCTGTCAGCAACAACAACAAAACAGCAAAGAACTCTGCCTTCTAAACAGATGACATCACAAATCCCCAAGGCGAGTCAAAGGGTGTTGTTGGTTGTGAACCCTGACCTTCCCATCACTGTACGGGAAGAGGTGACTCCATCCAGCATTTGCAGCACGCCCTCTGCATATGCTGGAAGGATCACCCACAGTCCAGTTACAGATTTGGCTAATGAAGGTGTGAATGTTGTACACTGGGAGGAGGATATTGATGTAGCTGGCGCTGAGGAGGATGTTGATGATTATGATGCAGACAGATACCAAATTGCCTTTCTCAATTTCTATTTATATTCTAGATTATATAACGGCTGAAAAGTTTTCTGTTTTACTCCTAGTGGAGAGGGGATCTGATGCAGACAGATACCAAACTGCCTTTGTCCATTTCTTTGTATATTTGAATTTCTAGTTCTACAGTCTATGCAGGCTGCTTTATTTATATTCAACTACAAGTGTAGGGCGGGGGGGGGGGAGGGGGGGGATAGATAGCCACCAAAGTAACGTGGTCCATTTAATTTCACTTTCTAGCTCCACAGTCTGTGCAGTCTTCAAAGTATTTATATTTACAAGCCTTACAATCTAAATTAACTAGAGGTAGTGACATGGTAGAACTCCAAAAGGCAGTTTGGAAGCCCCTGTACAAACTGGCTGATTTTAACTGATGTTAACTGATTTTTTAACTGAGTTGTCCCCCCTCCAGTGTGTACTCGGAAAGAGTTTTTAGTGCAGCGGGGAACCTGGTCAGTGAGCGGCGAAGGAGGTTGCTTCCTCACAACGTTGAAAAATGATGTTTATAAAAATGAATAATCAATTCCTCAATGAAGTACAGCACTGCCCTCCAGACAGTACAGAGGGACTGTGGTTGTGGAGTCCAGCGGGGACGAATTGATAATGTGTGAGGAGGAGGAAGTACACACTGTAGGGGGAGAGGAATCAGAGGTTGAGGATGAGGACGACATCTTTCCTCAGTAGAGCCTGTTTAGTTTGTACAGGGAGAGATGAATTGTTTTATTGGTGTGGGGGCCCAAACAAACCAATCATTTCAGCCACAGTTGTTTGGTAGGCCCTGTCGCTGAAATTATTGGTTTGTTAAAGTGTGCATGTCCTATTTCAACAACATAAGGGTGGGTGGGAGGGCCCAAGGACAATTCCATCTTGCAACTTTTTTTTTGGCATTATGTGACCATTTAACAGTCGTTTGCCATATTCAAAAAGTAAAAGAAAATGCCAACAAATTCAATAAATTAAATCAAAAGTTAAATGCCCTGTCATTATTTAAAACAAGAGGTTTTGACGTGCTAGAATTAGTGTAGTGTTAAGATGTTATAAACATTACACTTGGAAATTGGAGGAGGTATTGTGGCCCCGGTATCAAATTGGGTACCGGGGCCACCCCACTACGCAGTCCAGATACTTGTTTGGTGGAATTCAGACCAGTTGAGGGTGTATTTATTTTATTGTGGCCCCGGTATCAAATTGGGTACCGGGGCCACCCCACTACGCAGTCCAGATGCTTGTTTGGTGGAATTCAGACCAGTTGAGGGTGTATTTATTTTATTGTGGCCCCGGTATCAAATTGGGTACCGGGGCCACCCCACTACGCAGTCCAGATACTTGTTTGGTGGAATTCAGACCAGTTGAGGGTTTTATTATTATATTGTGGGGACCACTCTATACCACACTACCACTCTATACCACTCTATTTAATACTTTAATTCTATTTAATACTTTAATTCTATTACTAATTCCCATAAAGAGGAACTGCCGCTTCTATTTAATACTTTAATTCTATTAGTAGTTACCATAAAGAGGAACAAAATAAACCAATTTTACCAAAAGTATAATATGACTTACAAACACTACACTTGAAAGATGGTGCCTTTAAATGAAAAAGTCAGTCTTCATTGCACGACTATGTGCAACAGGGACAGTTTTTTGGTTTACAAAGTCAACCAATAACACTTCGACCCTGTCTGTCTTTAACATACTTGATGGGATCTCAATGACGAATGGTCTGTACCATGTTTGGAGGAGGTATTGTGGCCCCGGTACCAAATTGGGTACCGGGGCCACTCCACTATGCAGTCCAGATAGAGGTGTATCAGATATTAAACAACGTTGACTGTTGCTGCAAAAATTTTAAATAATATTGTGGGGAACACTACACTACGCAGTCCATAAACTTTTTGGGTGGAATTCAGACCTGTGTAGGGTTTTTTAATAATATTGTGGTGACCCACTCCTCTACGCAGTCCAGGTACATTATTCGGTGAGATTCATACCAGTTGATGGTTTTCTTATTATATATATTGTGGTGACCCACTCCTCTACGCAGTCCAGGTACATTATTGGTGCGAATCATACAAGTTCAGGGTTTTTAATTTATATTGTGGTGACCCACTCCTCTACGCAGTCCAGGTACATTATTGGTGCGATTCATACCAGTTGATGGTTTTCTTATTATATTGTGGGGACCACTCCACTACGCAGTCCAGAAAGATAGCTCGTTGCAACGTTTTGGACTAATAACTATATTGTGAGGTGTTCAGAATACACTGTAAATTAGTGGAAATGCTTGTTATTGAATGTTATTGAGGTCGATAATAGCGTAGGAGTGAAAATAAGCCCAAAAACTTGATTTTTTTACTTTTTATGCTTTTTTCAAAAAAAATCCGAACCAAAACCTTTCGGCAGGTGTTTTGCGAAACAAATCCGAACCCAAAACATCGAGAAAATCTGGATCCAAAACACGAGACCTCAAAAGTCGCCCGTGCACATCCCTAGTATCCAATTCCCTCTGGTTATATATAGCAGATGAGTGAGCTGTGAGACAAAAGTAAAAGTAGAAAATACGTAATTGTAATGTTTTGTCTGAGTCTTAAAAATCATCATTACACATTCATTATATTTTCCACATCCATATCTATTAATTATAAATATAAATGAAAAAGTATTTAATGTGGGCATTCGCTATACAACGAATGGACTGACCCATATTATTATTATTATTATTATTATTATCTTTTATTTATAAGGTGCCAGAAAAGTTCTGCAGGGCCCTACATAAAATGTACAATAGTATACGATGCACAGACAGCAACAATCCATAGATATCACAAAATACATTATTATACTAAACATAACTATACAAAAACCAGGCATATACTAATTAACATATTACACATAGATAACTTGGTAATGCAGATAAAGGTATTTATAGGACAGTGAGTAAGATGGTAATGTCCAACGTGAAGTAGGCCTGGGCTCAACAAGACAAGGCTACAGAAGCAGACCTAAAGGAATGCAGGGTAATGCAGTAATAGAAGGAAAACGGTCCCTGCCCACAAGAGCTTACATCCTACAGAGAATGGAAGGACACAAATAGGAGCCACCGAGTGGGGGAGTGGAGGTAGTAGCAAATGTGTTAGTATACTATGGTAAATATGGCTACTGGGGTAGTAGTGGAGGTAATATAGAATGTTATAACTTTACCATTATGTTAATGTCAAAACAATTCTATTTACTGAAAATCAAATAAATGAGAAAGTGATTTATAAATTATTCAATGAATGTTATATTGAATTAATAGCATTTAAACCCACATCCTACTGATGTGACAGATGAGAATATTAACTGCAACATTTCTTAGGTAAACATAACCTTTTCATTTACTTGTCTGTGCAATTAGTGGCAGCATCATATAGACAGGCAATGCCATTAAAAGCATGCGGCAGGTATTAATATATCATTTATGTGCAGCCGAGAATATGCAAGACAACATATTTAAGATACTTTGAACTGCATGATAAACAGTAAGACTGTTGGAGTTTTCATGTATGCAGTTTTGAATAAACACACTGACCACTTACATATGTTAGGAACAGCGGCTGCTGAACCGTTTACTTCTGAGCTCATGGACATAACACAAAAGATGACAGTTGGGTACATTATATAAATACATTTCTTAGAACACACATAAAGTAATCCATATATACGACACTCCTCCTTTCTTAGACAAGTAATTTCAGAGCATGCAATGAAATAATTAGACACAATTATCTTCACTATATGAATCTAGTCTTTAAAGAGATTTCCGTTGCCTTTCAAGATAGAGGTTGTGAAACAATAATGCACAGAACTCTGTAAGTTGTATTTCCTTTGTACACTCTGGGATTTTCTTGTTGGGTAGCTGATGTAGCTACTTGTGTCTCGTTGAATAGACATTTCTGTGGAAGCAACTTGAGGTTGTTCAACTAACATTACATTTGGCTCTCGAATTGATTCAACAACATTTGAGCCATTTTGAATTGGTTCAGCTTGTTACGTTTCTCCCTGATGCGTTAAAGATTTGTTGCACATTACAATACCATAGGTGTTGTTCAGCATTGACAGTATACATAAAGGGAGCAGACCTTGAAATGATTTTCCCTGTTTGCCAGTTGTCCTCTCCATAATCTTGACCAATATCGTAATTTGTTTTCAGTTTTTGTTACATAGTTTTGAATTACTTGTTGTGGACTTCTTTACTTACATCTGTTCTCAATAAGTCCCAACAAGATCTCAGGTTCCTGTTGAGGAACACCATTGCTTGAGTTTATCCTGCAGTAGCATTTTAATAAGCAAAAAATAAATTGATGATTTTGTGTTGTAGAGTAATATGCTCATGGCCTTGATAGCTTTCTTGAGTGTTTGTAAATCTTTCAGCTAATATGTTTTTGGCTGGGTGTTATGGTGCTAAAGTGAAGTGCTTTATACCATTACTTTTCAGGAATCTCTGGAATTCTTCTGAAATTAACTGATGTCCATTATCACTACAGATCTGTTCGGGTAACCCATTTCTAGAGAATATAGTTCTCACAGCAATAATTTTCTCACTCATTGTTACGCTCCGCAGGAGGAAGACCTGTGATAACCCTAATTGACACTGGCAGCCCAGGGGCATGGAGCCTAACGAATTCCCCGGTATTCACCAAAAATGCCACCGGACTTTGCTGCTGAGAACTCGCAGGTCGCGGCCCCTTGGACTGTCTCAGGATGTAATACAGGCTAAATTAGAGGATGATGTTCCCAATAGATAACAAAGAGGTAAGAGTAATACTGGAATCAGGTGCATGGATGTGACACAGGAAAAACAGGCTAACAAGGATCTAGTACAATGAATCGGGCACAAAGGTACTGACTGGTTGGGATCGGCTACATGGGTAGTCAGACAGTGCGTAGTCAGATGAGCCAAGTTCAGTACACAGGTGATCCAGCAATGCATGGTCAGACAAGCCAAGTTCAGTACACAAGTGATCCAGCACAATGTCGTCAGCCAGGCAAAGAACGGTACACAGGAGATCCAGCAACAGAGAGGCACTCGCAGAGAGAAGGGCTAACACAGCAGGTAGGAGTCAGACGCTCAGCAACTACATTGCACTGACACAGGCAGCACGTCAGTGCAGCGCCTAAATAGAGGAAACAATTCAAAGTACCTGCTATGACAGGCGGATCATGTGACCCTCCACCCGGAAGTGCCGGGATCAGGATGGACGGAGCAGCACTGGAACGAGTGATAGGTAAGTTCGTTACACTCATCTTCAAACACAGCGTGAACACAAGAGGAAAAAAAGCCAGCGCCTGTAATATCATCATCGTCACCATTTATTTATATAGCGCCACTGATTCAACACGCTGTACAGAGAACTCACATCAGTCCCTGCTCCATTGGAGCTTACAGTCTAAATTCCCTAATATACACAAAGAGAGACACTAGGGTCAATTTTGATAACAGCCAATTAACCTACCAGTATGTTTTTTGGAGTGTGGGAGGAAACCGGAGCACCCGGAGGAAACCCACGCAAACACAGGGCGAACATACAAACTCCTCACAGATAAGGTCATGGACGGGAATTGAATATCCTATATTATATATGGTACCAGCTACATGGCAATAAGCCCGCGCTCAGTAGATCCCATATTGTATATGGTCCTAGCTGTGTGGCAATATAAATGCCCATATATGTATACAAAACAAAAAGACAGTTGTCAGCGCTTATCCTTCACACTGCATATCTGTGTGTATCTAGCAAAATGAAAACATGAGGTATTAGTTCAAATTTTGATCCAAACATTTAAGCCTGCATTCCAGCATCAAAAGGCACCTCATTATATGCAGGTCCTACACTGACCTATATGCTTTAAACACCATTAAAATGCAGTTAAAATCAGATGCACTCACCTACCAGGTATAGGGGTTTACATCTAGCAAGGGCTGCTTGTAAGCCACACCCAAATGAGTCTGAAATAGGCTCAATGATGGGTCATAGTGAGTGAGGACCTTGCCTGATATCAGCTTCTTTTTCTCTTGAAAAACTTTTTCCATGATGCTCCTTTCTGTAAGAGAGCATTCAATAGCTGTAATACCATTGATATTTGGAAGTAATTTGTGATAATAATTCAATAGACATAGATAAGATTTCAATTGGACCACGGATTGTGATCTTGTTGCTCTCAGCAGTTTTGTCCTCGGAAAGTTTTTTTAAATTACAGATCACAGAGAAAAATGTCTTCCTTAAACAATTCACATTTTGATTGGCTCGCAGTCGATATTCACGTAGTCTTGTGAGTATATTTTTTAGATTATTTAGACTGAGGTAGCATTGAGTACCAGGTATTCCTTGTAAGACTTGATCCATGGCTCTTTGCTAAGTTGCTGATGCTATTCTGAATACAAGTTGGTTGTATTGAAATAAACATTTGTGTGTATTGATTGCCAACCATTTCTTTGACATATCCTCACTTCAACATCTATTTGTAAATGCGCGTCCTTGGTAGTGGATATTATACTGTGTACTGTGCTGGACTATTCGTTGTTTTAAAGACTCAGCATATTCTTTATCTTTAAACCAACATTGGCTGGAGTCATGTGAAGTCTGCCAACATATAAAACAAGACATTTTCTGTGTCATTCGTTCAAGCCCTTTTTGCTGTAACTCTGAGGCAACCTTTGCTGCTGTCTCCATTGAAATTGCAATAGACATTGCATGGACTATGTTTACGCTGGTTCAAGTAATCTCTTTTGAATTCTTTCACTGGGTATACCAAACAACAGCCTGTCTCTTACTGCATCTGACAGACCCACTCTAATTTGACAGTGCTTAGATTGTTATGGGAGTATAAAGAACGGGACAAAACCCAAATAATATCCTGCCAAGGACAGTCCTGTTCATTGATAAAAGTATAGTAATGTCCAATGTAAAGAAGGTCTGGAGAAAACAGGGCTAGAAAGTGACACATTTTGTGTAGACATTCTACAGTCGGTCAACTAATAGTGCAGGGCTGCCCATAAAAGCATAGCATAGTATAGATTAGTTGTACCTTGTCACGGATAGAATGTGGCAGCAGACAACTCATTTTCTTCTCGCTACAATAAACAAGAAGTGAAATACTTGAGGAATAGAAATACATTGTGTGGTCTGAATAATCATGGTATTTTTCATTATCATTGGAGTGCAAGGGTATGTCAAAAATAATAGGGCCTGTCTTTCAGCAATGTAGGCTATGGGTGGAAGTATAATATTGTGAGGTATATCTTTGGGATATCCACTAGGTATCTAGAAGAGCAGTGTTTGAATTACACAGAATATCTGAATATTATTGCCAATCAAATGAATCCATTCATGACGGCAGTGTACCCGTCTATGAATGTTTCATGCCAAAGGGCTACTTAGTATGGATCCACAACCAGCTAATTTACAACAGCTATGGGACACAGTGAAGTCAGCAAAGTTCATGCAAAATATATATTATATATTGTGACACTGATACTCGGCAGATGACAGGCACAGCACCTTCTTTCTTGAATGTAGGTGCTTTTGTTGTACATGTCACCAATAATACACAGCACACTTTTAACAGGATGACATCAGGTGACCCTAGCTCTGGCAGGACATTGACCTCATGCCTAATCACCAGGCAACTAGCTTGGCATCGGTCGCACTACACAATAGAAGAAAACAGGTTTAAATAAAATAAACTCCTCCCCAAGGTCTAATTACCTTATTAGACCTTCTCTTCCACCTGTATATGTTAAACCTAGGACTTTCACTCTGCAAGATTTTAACCCTATCTGCCACCTTATCCTGCAGATTGTCAGTCAAACCCTTACAATTGAACTTGAAATATGTCAGCCTACCCCACTGCCACAATGGGTCCGATTTATTAAGGAAAGTTAAGCAAAAAAATGAGTAAGTTTTCTTATTTAAATTTTCTGGACAAAACCATATTGCAATGCAAGGGGTGCAAATTAGTTTATTATCTTGCACATAAGGAAAATACTGGCTGTTTTTTCATGTAGCACACATATATTTGTACACTGAAATATCAAGTTGATCTAGGGCATGCCCTACCCCAACTATAAATCTGCCATCACATTTTAAATTTACCTCCCCCTCCAATGCAACATGGTTTTGCCTTACTTGCTTACTTTTGCTTAACTTTCCTTAACGAATCAGGAGGACCAATATATATATATATATATATATATATATATATATATATATATATATATATATATATCTATATATATCTGTTATTGCTGTTTCAACAACTATTCAGCTGCCCACTTAGCTAGATTGTGATTGCTGTTGCCATTTCTGTTTGGCTGCTGGACCCTCTGCACCCAACTGTCATAACTGCAGAAAATGCCTAATCTGTTAACCCCAGACAGGGGACGGTAAGGTATCCATTGCCTCCTCCATTGCCCTGTACAATTTAAATCAGTTGTTCATTCTCACTCTCTCATTATCGTCCCTAGCCAAACTCAATTTACATTCTCTTTTTCTCCTATTTCACCACAATTCCCTCCAAACTTCTCTTCTCTCTCCAGCATCCTATTTCTCCCTCCCCTTTATCATTTCCCTTTTACTATTTCCCTCCTTGCTAGTCTGCACCCATTAACTGTTTTGTTTCCTGCACCCACCACACTAACAAGTCTACATAAACAGAAATAAAGCTCACACCCACAAATCATCCTTGCACGTTCTCTGTCTCACCCTGCTCCTTCTAATTGCTACTAACAATATCTCGCCTAACTGTGGGCACCATACAATCCCCACTATCTGTTCATGCTCCTTGCTCCACCACAAAACTTTCCATCCATCTTGTACTTCCAATCCTGTCAATCTTATCAACATGATTCTCAGTGGGCTTAGATGCCAAAACACTGCATACAGCCACATCACTTATTTAATAGATAACACTGAAAAATAAAATATTCCTTGTTGTCCGATCTTTTAAGTTCCTCGGGAGTGTCCGGCTAAGATGAGCGTAAGTAATAAGTGCATATGTAGAATTCAAAATTAGAATTAGGAGCCCTGATATTAGCTTACAAGATAACACATTTATCTCTTTAAATGTCACCCTTAAACTCTTTGCTAGAATCAGTTTAGGTTTGGGGTGTGTGTCTCAGTGTCTGATGGTTCTAGATGCTCGGATTTCTGGTCTTTTATGCTGAAAACTCAGCGTCAGACTTCCACAGAGGTATCAGTGCTCTTTATCATAATCTCACCACCTCTGTATTGACCAACAAATTTGCCTTGTCAGTCTTTGAAATATGCAAAGGTACCAGGCAGAGTTGTCTCACTTTCTCATCTAATTTGTACGCTAATGGTGGAGCCTTTTGCCTCAAGACTCAGAACTAATCCAGTATACTGGACAATACTGGAGTAAAGGTCCCCTAGGAGCACAAAATTGCCCAGTTTGTGGTCAATGTTTTGATGACAATGACGAACCCTATTATTCTTCTGCTGAACCCAGTTCAGGAGATACAGGGTTTTGGTGAAGCCTTTAATATTAAGATGAACTCAGGCAAGTCCTAGAAAGATTTCACCTTGAACACAAGACTATTCCAATACTTTTACTTTCAGCACTTTTACAACAAATATTTCATGGGGCATTTCTTCCCCCAAAGCTACATACTCAAGTCCCTGTGTTGGTGATAGCCCCTGCTAGAGGCCTACTATATATATAGATTGCTTCTCTCTTTTGGATCTCTAGAGAAGATTCCCATGATGTGGCAAGGGAGCAGGACATGGAGTAGATTCTGGAGTCTGAAGAATGTGCGTAGATTAGAGTTAATGCACCTGATTCATTAAGGGAAGTAAAGCAATAATAAAAAAAAAAAAGAGTAACTTTGCACCTTGGCAAAACCATGTTGCATTGGAGGGAGATGTAAATTTAAAATGTGATGGCAGATTTACAGTTGGGGTAGAGCATGTCCTAGATGAGCTTCAAATGTCAGTGTAAAAATAATAAGGACTCCCTTGAAAAAGCAATAGGTGATACGTACGTTGGGGGAAGTGACAAAAATCTCTGACGTCACATAACCCGGAAGTGGCGTCTGGCATCAGCATTGAATGCCGTGATAACAAGTCCTAGTTAGTGTCCTTTGCACTTAGCACAATACATACACAAACTTTAAGCAGATGGGGGAACACCCACAATTTGAAAATTGAGTGCGTGTGTGTATGACTGTGGGACCAGGAGTGTGTCTAAAATATGTTTACAAGTAGTGCCAATAACAATATAAGAGAGGCTCTGCATATTAGAAAGATTTGACTCATGCTGAGGAGGAATACAAGCGTATTGGGGTGTCTTGCATTGGATAAGGGTGCAGTGGTATAGGTATTATACACCAGGAATCAATGCACTTACTGTCCAGCACCTAACATTTGTATACAGGTACACTATCTGTACGCAGGAGCTAACACACACATTTATATGCTGTTTCCTTGATAACAGGTTGAGTCTCTTACATATGTTTGAATACCTCCACAATTGCCTAACCCTGGACATTGACTGGGTAATTTTTTGGTGAGCGGATGAGGGGTCTAATGCTCTAACCTACTATTAGGACACTTAGTGCCGATGAACTGTTAGAGTATTGTGTGTAATATGTTAAACACGCAGTGGGCGAATACAGCATATGGGAATTACCCTAAAGTGCAATATATCAACAAAGGATCCTGCTCTAGTATAAGCCAGTGTCACGGAGGTGACTTTAGTACCTGCAAGTATTGGCTCAGCTACACAAGGAGGCGCGGAGTCTAACACGCCGCCGGTTTTCACCAGGGACCCCCGCAAGGGAGTTTGGACTTCGCGGCGAACGACGTGCAGGTCGCGGCCCTCCCAGGTAGCTACTTGCGAGGTAAGGGCAAATCCGTAGAGGTACAGGCCGAGTCAGAACCAAGCGGGCAGATAAGGTACAAAATCAGGAGACAGAGGATAGTTAGCAGGCCGAGGTCAAACCGAAGAATCAATGCAGGACACAGGGAGAATCCAAAGGCGAGGTCAGGAAGCCGGGTCAATAACGGGAATCAATAGAATGAATACACTAAGGATGGCTGGAACGCTGGAGGCTAGGTAACTAGTTGCTCTGGCATCCTAGTGATGTCAGAGCAGGATATATATAGAGAGACCTTCACCCTCATTGGTGGGCAGTGATTCGGCGGCCAGACAGCTGGCCGCCGACAGAAAGTCTCGGCAGCGCTTCCCGCTGTCATGGCGACGGGCGCGCATGCGCACGCCGCCGGAAGATGCGTCTCCGTTGCCTAGCAACGGGACGCTCAGGGAGAGTCAGACGTCTGTCCCTGCTTAGCGTGGAGGCGCGGGGACGGCGTCTGACAGCCAGTTACGCCACTGAAGGGTTTCAGTTTTGTTATTAAGTTTTTAATACACATTAGGTTCACATGCACATACACTATTTTTAACTAATATTTCACCTTTATGTCTGCAAATTAATTTTATTAAAGTTTTTAATAAAATGAAGTTTTAAAACAGTAATAATTGCCCTTGGGTACTGGAGTGCCTCTCCTGTTTCTTTTTCTTTTTTCCTTTTTCTTAAAAATAAAATTTTTAAGTATTTGTGTGATAGATGAAAAACAGCCAGTATTTAACTTATGTGCAAAATAATTAGAGATGGGCGGGCTCGGTTCCCCAGAGATCTGAACCCACCCAAACTTTGCCTATCCAAGTACCGATCCGAGCAGGCTCGGAACTCTCCAACCGTTCGGAATCGAAATCGAGGCAAAACGTCATCGTGACGTTGTCGGATCTCGGGGCTCGGTTCTCGCGATATTTGAAATGCATAAATACCAGCCTCCACAGCAATCCATCGCCATTTGACAGAGGGAGAGAGCAGGGTTAGGTCACAGGCTGTATTAGAGCAGGGACAGAGCAATAATTGTACACCTTATTCTTTCTATTATTATTTCAATTCTATTCTATTCAATTCTATTATTATTACAATTCTATTAGGAATTGTTAGAGCAGGAAGAGAGGAGGATAGAGGAGGCATTTTTTTTTCAATATTTTGCACTACAAGTGCTTTGGGATGTGCCATATTCCGCAGTGTGAAACAATAATTTTTCTGGCTGCCAAAAGTCATATTTAGCAGCAGTATCTAGCTATACAATATTTTGCACTACAGGTGCTTTGGGGTGTCCCATATTCCCCAGTGTGAAACAATAATTTTTCTGGCTACCAAAAGTCATATTTAGCAGCAGTATCTATACAATATTTTGCACTACAAGTGGTTTGGGCTCATTAAAATGGATTCAAAGCAGTCCACATATGAGCAGAACCAGCAAGCAGGTGCTGGCACCAGTCCTGATGGTAGTGTTCCCAGTACGTCATCTGGTAAAGCCTATGCAAAAGTACATAGTCTTTTTAAATCAGGGAAAAAAACACACACCCGAAAAAAAATTACTGCGTTGAAGCGAAAAAGAAGTGTAACTGAGGAAATGTTAACTGCAGATAAAGAAAAAATTGGCAACATGCCATTCTACACACGCAGTGGCAAATAAAGAATGAGGCCTTCGCCTTTCTCTATTATTGGCAGATCCAAAAATGTTACCGAGCCTTCTTGTACGGTCACTCGTGACCAAGCAAGACCAAGTAATTTGGAGTCTAAAAGTGGTGCACAACTACTGTTACGCGTCAAAGCCGAGCTGCAAGAAAATAGTAAGGCATTAGAGGATAATGTATGCTCTGAATCAGAAATGACAACAATCCCTGTGGAGAGTCCATCCACCAGTGTTATGTCTAATCGTGAGCATTCTGTTAGTGTACCCATAAAGAGGGACCCTTTCAGCAGTACTGCTGATGTGTGCCTGAACAGCCCGAGTGTAGCCGGTGATACACAAATTGAGGATGCCACTTTGGAATTAGAAGAGGATGAGGGGGAGATTTGTGTAGGCAACGAGGGCGCTTATGAGGATGTTGATGAGGATGAGGTTGTTTGTATAAGTCCTGCACCAGTGGCAGCAGTTCTGGCACGTGACAAGAAAAAGGCCATTGTCATGCCTGGGCATAAAACAAAAAAATCCCCTTCTTATGTGTGGAATTATTTCTACCCAAATCCAGACAACAATTGTATAGCCATTTGTAGTGTATGTCAAGCCATAGTCAGTCGAGGGAGGGACCTTAACCATCTTGGAACCTCGTCTATGTTACGCCATTTGACTAGAGTTCATGGCAAAGTGTTGGGAAAAGCTGAAAGTTCTTCCAAAAAAATTACAAGCACTCCATCATCAGCTAGGACCCCTCGGTCACCTACATCCCGACGGCTACAAAATACACCCACAACACCATCCTCATCAATATCCTCAGTAGCGCTCGGAGTTAGCCCTGCATCCCACTTAGTAAGGCTGGATGACTCCTGCACTATAATTGATTCCTCTGAAGAAAGCGTTAGTCCCACTGTTGCTGCTGCTGGGAGTGAATTGTCATCCCAGAGGAAGGCCAAGAAAAAGAGCAGTCCTACATTTCAACAATTAACAGTGAAACAATCATTTGCTAGGGGAAGCAACTATGACAGCAGTCACCCAGTCGCCAAGCGAATCACAGACGCCATGTTAGTGTTAGATCTGCGTCCAATATCCACAATAAACGCAGCTGGTTTTTCACAGTTAATTGAGGTTTTGTGTCCACGTTACAGAATTCCATTGCGACACCATTTTTCCCGTAAAGCTATTGCACAACTATACCAAAAAGTGTGTAAAAATGTAGAGATTGCGCTGAAAAATGCCATTCTGCCCACTGTCCACTTAACCACAGATATGTGGACAAGTGGAAGTGGTCAAACCAAAGACTATATGACTGACAGCCCACTGGGTTGGTCATTCACCTTCACCAGCAGGAACAGCAGCAGCATGTACACCACTACGTAACATTTGTCACAGGCAGGCCACTCTTTGTATCACCGGCTTCACTAACAGGCATACGGCTGACAATTTGTTACGCAAACTGAGAGATGTGATTGATGCATGGCTTATACCACTCGGACTCTCCCCAGGGTATGTCATTTCAGATAACGCCAACAATATAGTGCGAGCATTACAGCTGGGTGATTTCCAACATATTCCCTGTTTTGCTCACACCATCAACTTGGTGGTGCAGAGCTTCCTAAGAAATAACCATGAGGTGCAGGAGATGCTTTCGGTGGCCCGTAAAATTTCAGGCCATTTCAGGCATTCTGCCACAGCATGTAGGAGCTTGCAGCAGCTCCAAGAAAAGTTTAATTTGTCCTGCCACCAACTTAAACAAGAGGTGTTAACTAGGTGGAATTTCACCGTGTACATGCTTCAGAGGATGGAGGAACAGCGCAAAGCCATCCAAGCGTATTGCACAAGCCATGACATTGGGAAAGGAGGGGGATGTATTTCACTCTTGCACAGTGGGGAATCCTTTCAGTGCTGTGCAAGGTGCTGAAACCATTTGAAGTTGTGATGTGTGAAGTGAGTGCAGACTCTGCTAGCTTGAGCCAAGTCATTCCTTTAATTAGACTATTGGAAAAGCAGCTTGAAAAACTGAAGGAGGAGATGAAAGCAAGCAATTCCGCAAAGTATGTTGGCCTTGTAGATCAAGTATTTAATTTGCTTCAAAATGATCCTCGAGTTATTAAAATCTTGAACTCGGATCACTACGTTTTGGCCACTGTGCTTGATCCAAGGTTTAAGACTTACATTGAGTATTTGCTTGAAAATGAGCGAGATGTGAACTTTTGCAAGGAGCTATTGCTCAGCAAGTTGTCCGCTGAACTAGGCCTTGGCTTGACGACGTGTCCTCCTTCAGTTTCTCAAGCAGCTGCTGCTTGTAAAAAATTACATTTTCCAAAAAGAAGCAGGGAAGACGCAAGGGGCAGACCAGAACAGTTTAACATCTGGGCTGGTTTGAATGATCTTTCAAAAAAATGTGTGACCTTGCCCATAACTCCATCCAATCCGAGTATTAACATGCAAAGGATGGTGGAGGATTATTTTCAAGAGGTAATTGATATGGAAATGTCAGACAGTCCCTTTCCTTACTGGGAAGAAAAGCAGGCCAGGAACCTAAACAGTGATCGCCGTAGGTTACTTCCCAAAAATGTGGAGAAAATGATGTTTATAAAAATGAACTACATCTTCCACGAGGAAGGCCTTCACCATCAAAGACATCCAAGCATTGACTGTTCTCTAATGGCGGCTTCAAACGGCGATGAATTAATAGTCTGTGATGATGATGTACACAATGATGAGGGTGAAGATGAAGCTGAAGATGATGACGATAACATCTTTTTAAAACTTTCTATTTAAGTGTAGGGTGCAATCTACCCCCAAATAGGAAAGGGACTTGGGGCATTTCTATATCACGTACCATCTTGAAAGGCTGCTGTTTTGGCAATTTCTCAATAAGGGTAGGGTGTCATACACAGACTGACCCTAAACTGGCTTTGACCATTTCAATTAATATTGTACAGTCTATAACGGCTGAATTTTTTAGTATTTTTTACAAGTGGAGGGGGGCCTATAGAGACAAAAACCATACTGCCTTTGTCCATTTCTTTATATATTTAACTATAAGTGTAGGGTGTAATATACACCCAAAGACGATGGCTGCATTGCCAATAGGCATCGATGGAGAGGAAGACAATCTGGTTTGTGTATGGAATTAATGACGGCCTACCAGGAATTAAACTGTTTTTTTCATAATTTATTAGCTTTACAATTACATTACTTATCCAAGAAACAGGTGGAGCACTAAATTCGGTTATTTTATGCCCAAAAAAATTGATTTTTAAACAAAATTGCAAAACAAAACCAATCAAAACCAAAACACGCAAGGGTGGTTTTGCCAAAACCAAAACCCGAAGGTAATCCAGATCCAAAACCAAAACCAAAACACAGGGGTCAGTGAGCATATCTAAAAATAATAAACTAATTTGCACCCCTTGCATTGTAACATGGTTTGTCCATGAGAAAACTTACTTATTTTTTTGCCTTACTTTCCTTAATGAATCAGGCCTAATGTCGGTGAATTCCATATGTGTACAACATCAGAGCAAACATCAAGGTATACTTACGATGGTATCGTGTCCCTGTGAGACTACACAGACTTTTTTTGGGTTCCTCTAACCAGTGCTGGAGACAATCCCGATGGGAAGACTCCTTGCCACATATTTGGAATGAGGATCACAGCCTTATATTTTGCATCATAAACATTTGTATCCCTGCTATCCTTTCATATTCCTTGTTCATATTCCCTAGCACACCCTAAAGGCAGTGCCAGGTTGCTTAAAATGGGAAAACCGGACCCCCTTCTCTCTTTCTTCCATAATGGAGAGCATTTGGTATGTTTACGGCATGAAAAACTTGTATAATTAATAGTTCATCGATTATATTGTTGGCCATCTGGTACACTTGGTTGGACCATCATGGGCTCCCCACCACTAAATTTTGATTTGCAGTTTTGGTAAGAGTGTCGACCTGGAGACCTTAGTAACTTAGATCCTGGCACCTAAGGATGGGTACACACTGGAGGTTTTTCATCCAATCTTCATGCCAATTAGCCGACATACGACCGTTTGGTCAGAAGTCGGGTTAGTGCGTATAGTGACATGATGATCTAAAGTCGTCCCAAAGTGCTGATCATAGTTTCATTTGGTTGGTCGTACTGTTTAATATTTTCTGATCAATCACCAACCGATCATGTAGTGTGTATGCACTCATGCTCACGATCTCCATAGAGTTTACAGAGTCGGCTCTTTCCAGCCAATGCTAACAATGAATGTCACAGTGAATAAATGTAGACAGTGCTGTAGAAGGAATAATTCATTTGTTTGTTCCGAGACAGAATATTTTGTTTCAGAGTCACAGAAAAGAAACAAAATTTGCTAGGATATGTGGATAGCTATAACAAGGCAGTTTTAATCAGTGTGACAATGTGACAATAACGACTAAATGAATATTGTGCTGTCATTCTCTGAAGACTAGAGGACCAGATGAAGGACCAGATGAAGAGCACAGACCTGAAGGTAAATCGTGTTAGTGTGTATGCATGAACCGCCAGACTGATCGGACCTTCAGTGGTAGGTATAATCATTTGAGATAACAGGTTGGTTGGAAAATTCTTCTTTGTGCACCTAGCTCAAGTTACTAAGCCTTCTCCCCCTCTTATCAGTTACTATTGTCTGATCACAATCTTACCTTTCCTTAAGCTAGGTACACACTACACGGTTTTCATCCAATAATCGGCTAAATCAGCCGACATACGACCGCTCGTTCAAAAGTCGGGTCAGTGTGTGCAGTGACATGATGGTCGAAAGTCTGTCCAAATGGACGATTGTCGCCTCATTTGGTTGGTCGTACTGTTTAGTATTTTCGTTCCAATCTTGTTTCCTTTGTGTAGTGTGTATAAACTTCCGACCGATCAACAACAATGAGTACGAAATTACAATCATTGCTCACGACAACATGGCTGTAAAAAGTCGCTAAAGGGATGTACGCTCTTCCCTTTATCGTCCTAAACAAGGCTAGTGTGTATGCAGTCCATGGACCGAGCGATCAGAACATCGATTGCATGTAAAATCGATCGGCATAAAAAGTTGGTGGAAAATTCTGTAGTGTGTTCCTAGCTTTAGGAAAACACATATCACCCCAATCCCTACATAAGAGGGAAAGCCAGTGTTTGCATATGAAGAATATATACTTCTATTTGTATTTGACTGGTTTGTATTTACACCTTACAGGGTTTTTTTTCTAACTCAGCACTGTGTCCTCTCCTTTTCCCCTCTCTTTTTTCTGTATCCCTTAATACATAAAAAGGAAGAAAATAATAACAAGGACAATAAATGCTGGGATTTGTTAGTTTTAATCAGAAAGACTTAACCCAGAAACATATCTCTGGAATGGTTGTATTTTGTTTCTTCAAAGGATTACACTGTTAATGGATGTTTAATATTATGCTTGCCACGATGCTGTTTTCACTGTTATATTTATTTAAAAAAGAAGAATATTTCAGGATGGTTTGATTGTTATCATTAATACATCTGTCCACAATTATGGCTAAGAAGAAATCTACAATAAAGCCACTCTTCATTTAAATTTGTTTCTCTACAAATACCCACTTTATGCAACACTGATAAACATAAAAGCAGAATAAATTAGAGAGGCAGTGAAGAGGATATGTTTTAAAATTTTACAAAATTCTGTAATAACTCAGTACAAATGAAAAACACTTAATTCATAAAGCTTTATAGATTTGTTTGCTGATAGTTAACCACTATAAAAGCTAGACTATTTATTAAAAAGAAAAACAAAATCCATGCAAAGAAGCACAAACACATCAATTACATATTGGGGATTGTTTAATAACATGTTGCAGAGGTCATTGATGTGTCGTAACCAATAGCAATCATTCAGATATTAGCTTTGGATGAGTTTAGTAGTCAGACTGATTAAAGGTAATATCTGATTGGTCATGGATTACAGCACTTGTGCTACTTGAGCTATTTTATTAATTAAGCATTATTGTGCACAGATTGAATGGGACATATATAACATATTACTAAAAGCAATAATGTATCGTAAACTAAACACAAAATAAATCGTCTATTGTTGACCAAACTCTGAGACTGAAAAATACTCGGCCAATATATGCAAACAAATTTATAAATACTTCAATTCTAATGTACTAAAAAATATTCAACAATTAAAAGATATGATTTAAAAAAAATATTAAAATGAAATACAGCCACAGACTCCTGTATGCACAATATATAATACTCATACAACAACCAGGACAAATAGAAACAATGTAAACTTCACAATGTGTTGTTATTAAATAATATGGCCTCATATTGTTTCGACACTAGATCAGGGACCAGAATGGCTCCACTTCTAAGGATGCTAATTAGACCAAAAAGAACACTTTGTAACTGATGTATTCTTAAATTCGCCTGAAAAATAAAAACAATAAAAATATAAAATAATACTTGTAGTCCTTCTTGACGTGGAAACCGAAATAACACTCACTGTAAGGTAGATATTTCATTTAGTACAAAGGTGTTTAGTATAGCAGTTAATATACCAATGCCAGTCGGCAACAGTAGCAGATTTGTAGCATAAAGTTGTTATGGGTAATTGTGTATTTCAGAGAAGAAGAATGACACAGTTAGTGTACTAATTGAAGAGCAAGGTCTAAAGTATGCTACAACTTGAGTATACTGAATGTTCCCACCACCTGTGTTTCGCCCATGCCTGCATGTGATTTCTTCAGAGTAGAGATATGCAGGAACTTCAAAATCGGAAGTTTTAATATCAGCATCAGTCAATTAACAGGCTGGTCTTATGAAACAATAATCTACACAAAAAAAAGAAAAACAAATTAAGAAGCAATTTTGACTGATGAGTGGAAATAATTTAGGTAAACAAATATGAAAAGAGCTCTGATGCTTAGTGAACTAGCAGCTGCAAATATTACAGATCTTGTTAGACACAAAAAATAAAAAATAAAATATTTTATCTAAAGTAAATGTTTTGTTTATTTGTTCAAAATAAAGCACTGGCAAATACATGGGAATAATAGTTTTGTTATGAAATAATAATGCCTAATAAAAAAAATGAATTTAACATAAACCTTGTGAAAGTTATATGTAACATCATTTAAAGATTCTAAGGTGTACAATAATTATTAGTACACTATTGTATTTTTTTATCTATACCTTGGTGCAATCACAAATTATATAAAATATGTATTGGAAAAACGCTAGATGAACATTAAAATAATTTCAAGTAATGCTGTTTCCCTTCCCAGAGAATCTGAGTAGTATCCTCCTTTGAAACTTTTGTTGCCCCTCTTATATTTATTTGTTTCTCTTCTTAAAAAGGGAAAGATAAGGGTAAGGAATTGTGTGGATAAAAGGAAGTGTGTTCTCTTTTTCTTTCACTCTCGGTGGCGACCAGCTCCCCCCCCCCCCCCCCCACATTTTATTGTTATAATATGTTATAGTTTCTTGAACATTCTGGATAACAATTGTATACTTATCTGTCTGTTTATTGATAGCCTCTGGCTATTTTGTATATTTGCTACTCAAATAGTTTCTGCTTCATTGACATATGCCCATGATAAGTATTGTTCTCTGTTTTTGTTTCTTGCCCTGCAAATGTACTAATTGTTGATTTTTATCTGTACATGACTGCTATTTTTCAAAATAAATAGTTAAAAAATAAATAAATAAATAAATAATAATTTCAAGTATAGAGTATAACATAAAGAAAGCATTGTATTTTGTAAGATGGTTTTAATTGACAGACTTTGGGCACAGCCATGAGCGCCAAATTTGCTCCTTTGCCAATCCTTATATAGGACATTTTGAAGAAAGATACACCTGGAATAGACCCTTTGACCAAATCTGGTGCTCTGCAGCAAGTACATTGATTATTTATTTTTGGTATGGGAAGGGGATCTTAATTAGGTTTTCACTTTTGTTACCTTGATATTGCAGTCAGGAGACACCACATTTATACTTATTTAAACTATGACAGTTGTCATTATTGGCCATGGAAGGAAAATATTTCAAAAGACTAACTTTTACATATTCATAGATATTGCACCACATTTGAAGCTTTTCAAAGATATATAGATATACTGATTTCTAAATTTTAAGTCCTAAGGAGCTCTAGCAGTAGGTATTAAATTGGAAAAATAATTACTTTTGGCTACTAAATGTCAGGCTAAAAATACTTATTATAAATCTTTATCTTTCATTTCTAAGTATAATGCATACTCCCCCAAAAAAATATTAGGAATAAAGCAACCAAAATTTTTTCAAATTTACAGTAGTAAAATCAGTCATTAATGGAAAACTGTTGGTTTGATTTTTAGAAAGGCTGAATCATTAAAATGTAAATTAGCCCCAAGTTTATTTAAAAATAAAGAGAAGAAACTAAGACCAGAATCTACTATCGTAGCATTCCTGCTTAGCCAATATGACTTAGTTCTAGATATAAGGGATGTTATATGTTATGCACGTTTTGTCGCTATCCAATAACGATTGTCGAATCTCGATTTGTGTTTCCAAAGCACAAAGTAATTTATTATCCAAAAGTAGCAGAATAATTCAAGCGAAATAATAATAAGTACAGCCGTTACTTATCGCAGGCGCTCTGGATACAGTGAACAGTCATTCAGGTCTGAAGGCTGTGGTCAAGGAAGACTGGTCACTAAGCCCAAAGCTCCTGCTTATATGCAGTCAGAAATACAGTAAAACAAAGCAGATGGTGTGGCTTGCTTCTATTGGTCCAGACTTCAGGAAGGTCCAGTGTACTGCAGGTCATAGGCCAGTTCAAACCAAAATATCCAAAGGTGGGAGTCATCTCTCCAGGGGATGTGCTCCGACTTTCCCGCCAAGACTCCAGTTTCAACTAGTCTATTAGCATTTTATAGTCAGTATTACTTTAAACATTTATCCCTAACATCAATAACTAGAGTATGCAATGTGCGATCTCTTCGGCGAATGAACCGGACAGCTGCTGATGAATAGGAGATTAAAATGATACTAAACATGACACAGTTCCTGCAACCTGAACCTTAAATTTTTAACATGAATATAACTTATAATATTAAACATAAATACCGCTATATTTTGACATAAATAACTATGTGTTGCATCTACAATTAATGTGTACTAATTACAAATGTGTGTGTTCATGTGAATATATGTTAAAATGTAAAAACCTGTAATTGCCATGTGTTGTGGCTGGATACTCCCTTCCATGCCGTAGCGTGCTCTACGCATAATTTCAGACAGACAACCAAGTTTGCTCGATATTAATTGAAATTACTTTATCCAATTAGCTGACTTCGACATATAAATGTAGCAGAAATTACTGCATCACTTGTAATCAAATATTACAGAAATGCACTAGTTTTGCATCTTATGTTACTAATACTAATTTTAACATTGAATGCACATTTAAATGCCAAACGGTGTTTGCAATCTATCTTTTACATTGCAGTTGTAAAATTCAATATGTGGGTAGAACAAACCATCCAATATGTATAAGATTCTTAAAGGGAGATTCTATTCCAGGCAAAGTCCTAAAAGATTCACGCATCATATGACTCCGTGGGATCTGAGTACCTAAAACATTGATAAGGTGTGAGCATAATTCTCTGATGTTTTAGGTACTGTAATACTTGGAACTAGGCGCAGCAGGACCTTGCGTTGAATTGAATTCCCCCTTAAGGCACAGAAGGAATGTCCTTAATAAAGTAGCAACACATAAGGACTCATGCTGAGTTGAATATTTCTCCATTTGTTTAGCGTAAAATACACATTTCCGTACTGCGCATGGGCACAGAAAATGCCTATGCATATGTCAGTATGCAGATTTGGATGCATCTTACACTTTTGACACCTTCTGCTTAGAGAGGCGGGATAGGGGAAGGAATGGTAAGAGTAGGCAGTGTACAGTAAAGCCTTGTTGACGTAAATGTGAGTCAGACCTGGACACAGCTGTTCCCAATTGTAAAGCGTCACGGAATTTGCTGGCACTATATAAATAATTGTTGCTTATGATGATAATACACCTGTCAGGGGCCATATCTCTTGCGGCTGCTGGAGGACTAATGCAACAGTCAGGACAGGGTTTGTGTCAATGGAGTTCATTAATAAAATGTAGTTCATTGCGGTTAGTGGTTAGAGCCCCACTTGGGATCTCACCACTATTTACCAATAAAGAGCAGCTTTCTCACGTTCTGACCAGTCAGAGCAAAGCCACTTGGTATAGATTAGAAGCTGACAGGCCATCTGGTTGCATGGGGTCTAGTACAGTTTGGCAAGTTGTCCTAGTCAATAGGGTGTTTTCCGTTTTAACCAGGAAGAAGAAATACTGGACACCCTGGGCCTGATTGAACACAACCCACATTTAGTATTATATGCACGTGTAGTGAAAAGTGAGGAATTACTGTTATAAGGATTAATCCACAACATAACTGGTGAATAAAGCATAATGATAGGGCACTGCATTGTCAATACTGTATATCAAATGAATCCGTTTAGTAAGCTAGAGGGTTAATAACCTAACTCCGGGTGTTAAATTTGCAGCCAGGATTACTGGCCTGTGTTTATTCTGTGGCTCTGAAGAACCAAGGATGACAAGAAAGCATTGACACCTGTAGGGGGACATAACCAGCTTCTGATCTCATGTGTTGAGCTATGTCCTGGTATTGGAGTGTTTTTTGACACCTGAACAGACTTTATGGAAACAAACTAGCAGGGGGTCATAGGCAAACCGAGGTTTTTTTTTCTAGTGTCTGGAAACCCCCCCTCCAAGCCTGGGGCACTGTATAATTGAGGTGGCTGGACCCTGCCCACGCTTCACATGGCTCTGCTTGAAAAGGTAGAGCTGCATGCACCTAACAGTATTGCATGCAGCATTGCCCATGTATATTATGGTGACAAGAAGAGTTGGAGAGCAGCCAAACACTGTCTAAAATTATAGCCACGCCCCCATGCATGCTGGTCACGCCCACTGGCGACATGGCCCACTGGCGACATGGCCCACTGGCGACATTCCCCTCTACAAATCCTGCCACTGGGGGTCTTACATAACGAGACATGGGCTTAATGACTACATGATGGCTTGCTATATATAGGCAAATATAATTCTATGTCCAAAATATCACTTACAATCAATATAATTAGTGATCACCACAAATTCATAAATAGTATGATGAAGGAAAGCCTGTACGTCAAATAAAGCTGTCTGTCATGCAGGGAGTAAGAAAAATTAGTATCAGCTTATCTAATACACTTGACCTATCTCTGTTTGGTATCTGGACATGCATTAATTTGTATTGGATTTATTAATAATAAAAATGTGACAATCTCCAGAAAAGATATGTTACATTTAAGCATTGGGTTTTAAACAGGGAAGAAATGAATTGTGGTTGTAAAACTTTGTCACAGGCCTCCCCTGGAGACCAACCCCTGTAGGAGAGGAAAGGTGGAAAAAGTGTCTTTAAAATAGGAAACCACTTACAAGATATTGTCCGACTTTTTGGAAAAAATCAATCAACATTGATAAGCTGTCCATTTTCCAAGCCAATTTCCCTTGGCGCAGATTATACAACTCCTATGTATATTTTGAATCTGTTTTGCAGTGTGTTATGTCATCTTTTATTAATTGTTTTTACAACCCGTAAGCTTTGTTCTTTTTTGTATATTAAAACTGAAAAAGTGCTGTCCTTATTGCTTTAAACGATTTCACTGCTTGTTTAGAAGAGGTTGATTGCTTATTTACCCTTTAAATACCAGTGTGGTTAGTGTTAACTCTTTTAGCTGTCAGAGCGCGGAGTGTGCGCAATTCAGTAAATAAGTCATAGACGTTCTACGGACCTTATACATAGATAGTGACAGTTGCGGAGAGGTGTGAAAGCTTGTGCCTGTGTTGGGGTAGGGACCAGTTAAATCTGTAACCTAAGGGATAGGTGAACGCAAGAATTAGGCTTCCAAGTCACCAGTGAGTAAAGTACGATTTGTGACTGCTAAAGGTGGTCAGGAGCAGGTTCCTGACAAAATATATGTGATATATTGTTTGACTGTTGGATTATCTGATAAATTATCAGATCAGGTTGATGGCAGAGGCGGCCCCCTCCTGACAGCACATTTTTAGGCTTTGCGGCTTCCTGAATTCATCAAGGCGCTGATCTCGAGATATGTGTGCTTTTGAAATCAGGGGCAGGTCTGCTGTGCAGGATACGTCCAATACCTATGTGGATCATAAATTTGTGAAAGAACAGTTGATAAAAAAAAAGTGTTTTATATATTTTATTTTATTCTATGAAATAAATTTATTAGAATGTTGATAATGTCTACTGAGCATAGAATGCATTTCTACAATTGCATGTGATTGCAAACACATGTTATAGCATGCATACGAGACTGTCACCATTACTGATCAGGACTTAGACTAGCCCTTGAGCTGGAGCAAGAGATACAGCAGAAAAACAAGTAACTTTGAGATGCTCAGAGCTTGATTCAGACATGGCTGCGTGGACATGAGCTTGGCACACCCTTACTGTACATTGACTACAGCAAAACGCCCTATCCTCTCCTGTTCACTCCCCAAAATCATAGGCTGCAGTATGTGTCCTTTGCATTGGCGGACACAGTGGACAGGCTTGCGTTCATGGACGTTTCTCCCGGTTCCCAATCATGCACAGGGTGATTTTGAGTACGGTACACTCAAAATCAGCAGTTATGCGCCTTGATGAATCAGGCCCCCTGGAATTAGGTGAGCAACAAATAAGAAAAAGAGGTGTGTGGGGGAGTTACAGTATTTACAACAGGACGCAGTGGGCCCTGAATGCCAGGGATGCTGATGCTTCCAATGTCCTCCTGCTTTTTTCAACCCCACAAAGTAGAAATGTTCATAGAGGCTTAGCAGATATGATCCTCAATATGATCCGGATCAGTCTACCAAGAGTCATAACCTTTACTCAACCTTTCCGATTAGAACAGGTACCTGCAAAACGAAGAGTGGCTATGGAGCATCCCCCATATCCTCTGATGGCAGCAGACAGCCTGTGGAGAGGGGCTCTGGAAAGCCTGGCTAGATTCACTGGAGAATAATGGCCACCTATTGGCCAGATGATAACTCCTGTATTTTTAGCTAAAGTGGTCGACCCTTAGCGAATGAATTACATAATTTCTCCAGGTGCCTACATAGGACTGGATTCTCTGATAAGCCTAGGTGAGGATAGCTTTTAGGGAAAATGTTGGAGAAGCTAGAGGTGATTTAGTAGTTAAATTATGATTAGCAAAGACTAGTGTAGATAGTATCTAGAAGGTTTAATTTTTCTAAACATTTTCTACACACATATACCCTAAAATACTATGACACATAAACAACATAACTAAGTAGCATAGATTAATAGTAGATAGATATGATTAATTTCGATAAGCCCCCTCTTCATCACAGTGTCCCCTCTGCAGCACAATGTCCGCCATTCAGTACATCGCCCCCACTGCTGCCCCCTGCATCACACTACTGTCCCCCCTCCTCCATCACTGCCCCCCCTGCTTTACACTCCCCCCTGCTTCATACTGCCCCCCCTACTTGATACTGCCCCCTCTTACTTCATACTGCCCCCCTTTTGCTTCACATTTCTCCTCCACCTGCTTCATACTGACCCCCCTCTTGATTAACACTGCCTCCCTTATACTTCACATTTCTCCCCCTCCTGCTTCACACTGCCCCCCCCCCTCCTGTTTCACACAACTCTTTACTTACCATTCACTTGACACGGACTGCTGCTGCTCCTCTATGCCGGGCTCCTCACTGACACTCTTAGGACGTGATGATGATGTCACGCCCGACAGGCAATGAGGGGGGGAGGGTGAGAGGGAGAATGGAGGAGGGACAGTACCAGGGTTCCTAGTGGGGTGCACGATCACACATCCCACCCCCTGTGAAGCTGTGCGGCAGATGGGGGCTGTGGAAGTTAATCTCCGCCAGCCACCGCACAACATTAGTGCACACCAGCGGTGCCTCCCATAGCCCGGCCTGAGTGTAACATGGTGTTAGGCAACTTTGCCCTCGCTAACCCTATAGCATTGCCCTCCTCAAGCTGCCCTGATGCTTACAGTCCAATACCTGAAAGCAGTCAATCAAGCGTACCCTCACTGCTGATTAGTGATGATCCGCAGCAAGAAAATGTTGAATTGGACTCTTGTGCTGGGAACGAAGACAGCATGAATACGTCTGCAGACAAATTTGTGGAGTCACAACCTTCGCCAGCGACACCATCTTCCCCAGCAACACAACCATTGCCAGCAAGACAACCTTCACCAGCGACGGAGACCCAGCCATTAAGTTCCGAAAGTAAGTTTTAACTTTAACATTAAAAAAAAATTTGAGTTTAACATTAAAAGACTAAACGTCAATACATATTAAAACATCAATACATATGTTGCAGTGTGGAGCTAGTGTGCAGGAGGGAGGAGGCCTCAAGCACATATCAACTTACAACACTGCTATTTAATTTTGCAGCAACATTCAATCTTTCCTCAGTGGCCCTGATGTGTTTTGTTTGCTTTTCCCATTTCTAGTTTACAATGTTCCTCAAAGTAAGAAAAGGCTCACAAAGATGGAACAAGCTACAAAGCCATGACCACAGTAATGGTTGAACAGCTCATGGAAATGGATATGGCTATGCAGGCGCAAGAAGACCCACGTCTCCAACGCTTCTTTTATGATGAGCGCGAGCTGCAGAACTCTTTCCTTATGGAAATAATGGTTATGCATGAGCGGATTAGCAGAGAAAATCGGGAATCTCAAATGGCTTCCTTGATTGTCTTTTGTCAAGAGTGCAAGGACCTGCACAACCTCCACCACCCTCTCTATACAACCTAGACGGCACTTACTCCTTATATAACAAAAGGCAACAATTTTTTCCCCAAACTCAGTCACGTCACTATAAACCCCACATTATCTGCAACAAATTCCTCGTCATAACACTGAGTACCCGGCTGCTCCACATAACCCTGAGTACCCGGCTGCTCCACATATCCGAGTACCCGACAGCTCCACATAACCCTGACTATCCGGCAGCTCCACATAACCCTGAGTACCCGGCTGCTCCACATAACCCTGAGTACCCGGCTGCTCCACATAACCCTGAGTACCAGGCAGCTCCACATAACCCTGAGTACCCGGCTGCTCCACATAACCCTGAGTACCCAGCTGCTCCAGATAACCCTGACTATCTGGCTGTTCCACATAACCCTGAGTACCCGGCTGCTCCACATATCCGAGTACCCAACAGCTCCACATAACCCTGACTATCCGGCAGCTCCACATAACCCTGAGTACCCGGCTGCTCCACATAACCCTGAGTACCCGGCTGCTCCACATAACCCTGAGTACCAGGCAGCTCCACATAACCCTGAGTACCCGGCTGCTCCACATAACCCTGAGTACCCAGCTGCTCCAGATAACCCTGACTATCTGGCTGTTCCACATAACCCTGAGTACCCGGCTGCTCCACATATCCGAGTACCTAACAGCTCCACATAACCCTGACTATCCGGCAGCTCCACATAACCCTGAGTACCCGGCTGCTCCACATAACCCTGAGTACCCGGCAGCTCCACATAACCCTGAGTACCCGGCTGCTCCACATAACCCTGAGTACCAGGCAGCTCCACATAACCCTGACTATCTGGCTGTTCCACATAACCCTGAGTACCCAGCTGCTCCAGATAACCCTGAGGACCCAGCTGCTCCAGATAACCATGATTACCCCCATTACCGTCAGTTCTAGGTAATGGCACTATATATTTTAAAGTTCTAATGTTTGCCTGGAAATTTTAGTTAGAATGTTACCTATGTTTACAATGTTTGCATCTGAAGCGCTGGGACAATAGTTTACCTGGTAGTAGTTTTGTTGACATATGTTTGTCAAAACTGTATACGTGTACAATTTTTTTTTAATATATACTGTACACACCTTTGTAAAAACAAACACACTTTTCATTTATATTGGTACATATGACTACATATGTTACCTATAAAAAGATCTTTTACATATTTAATACAAATATTTTGTTCTGATTTGTCTGCTCAACTTGATTAGTGATGATAGATTGGCGGTGATGGTGGTGTGAATGACTTCTGCACAGCTATTTTAAATAACCTCATCTTTGTCAGCCAATCAAAGCACCTCTTGGAATGACTGACACTTATTGCCAGGGCAGACCCAGGTTCAGTATGAATGGGGTAGACCCGGGAATTTCCCTGATCCAAGGTGCAGGGATGCTGTATGCTGCGGCAATATCAAAAACCCGGGATTTTGCAGAGGCGGCAGTGTGAACGAAGTATTACTCATTCACTTTTTTGTGATTGCTGGAATAATTGCTTTTAAGTTAAAGTTTGTACAACGTTTTCAACTACCTGTAAAGTTATGTCCAAATAGTTTTCGTAAGGTATGGTGAGTGCTCGTGAATGTAAGGTTACAAAATGTGATTCAAATAAGTGATACAATTAAGAATACATTGCTCACCCCCCCTGCCTAACAAGAAACAAATCCTCAGTGTAGAGTTCGTACAGGACCACATTCACTCCATAGTCACTATTGAATGAAAACAGCTTACATTTTTCAAATAAAGATAAAGCTTATCTGTCAAATGCTCAGTGGATGTACTGCAGGCAGGATCCTCAACTTGATTATGTGCAAAGGAAATACACATCAAGAAGACAACCGCCCATGTGTGAAACCTCTTAAAACAGACAATTTTTTATTTTGAACAAGGTTACAGACCCTTACAAAAGGTAACATAAAAGGAGGAGATGCAAACAAGGCTTCACCTTTATTTTCAATATGCCCTGTACTGTAGTCTCACATCAGGGGCTACAACTTTTTTATTATATGTAAATACACCAGCTTTTTACATCCAACTTTTTTAAACTCAAATTACGCCCTTTTTAGGCCAACTCTGCATCAGCCCCCTTGCGTCTGCGTATTTTAACGCAAACAGTTGCTGAACTACCATTGGTTCGGCAGATACCATGCACCAGGGATCATGGAGATAATGGGTCCCACTGCATGGCAGATGTAGAGGTTTGGGGGCCGCCTCCCTGCATCGGGCCCACAACTCGCTAGTTCCGCATATGAACACAAATGCGCCCAACTACACATCAGGCCCAATGTTATTATCTTTACTCTGCCTCAATACTAATGTATTCTTTTTATTATATTATACAAAGAAATGTGTTATGTATCTCCATCATCCACTAAAGTGAGTTTTTATGTATTCAGACAGTCACATATTTTAACTAGATTTAGTTTCATCTGACATTATGGTTTGGACCTTTAATTTGTCTAAATGCATATAATTAGTACAAATTACTAAGGCTGTTTAGCAAAATACTTTGATTCTTTATGTTATACTCTATACTTAAATTGTTTTTTTCATGTTCATCTGCTGTTTTTCTAATAAATGATTTTATATAATACGCGATTGCACTATACATAGCTTATATCAGGGTTTTGAACACTCACGATGTTCATTCTATGCCAGTGTTCTGGCTGAACTGGTTAAAAATACAATGGATTTGATTCGGTAAAGGAATGTAAATGCTGACACTTGCTGCATCTTGCGGTAAATTGCACTGGGCATGCCCAGAAACAAACTATACGCCAGAGAACGCAAGTGTATGCAATTCATCTTCAAGTGCAACGGACAATTAAGGCAGGCTACAATTTACAATTTCATGGGTGGAACGGAGAGGGGAGGGTGTATGCACATAGTCAATGTACAGTAATGGCATGCCAAGCTTGAGTGCACCCAGCAGCGTCCGATTCAAGCTTTGGAAACCTCTAAGGTACATGATGTTCACTGATATCACTTGCACCAGTAACAGGTGTAACTGCCGACTGATAGTGATGATGGTCGCGTATGCAAACTAGATCAAGTGTTTGAAATCAATAGCAACTGTAAAAATGCATTTTATGTTTGGGAGACATTAATAACATCCTGGTTAATGTATTTCATGGGGGGGGGGGGAACAAAATACTTTTTTTTACTGCTGTTTCATTAATGACTATATTATTAACAGGAGTCAATCTTTGAATACTTTTCTTTCTGTGCGTTCTCCCGATACTTTATATTCCACTTATGTAGTATACGCATCCTGCAGTGTATTGTATCTGTCAGTGCAGAGCATACCTAGACCCATATTCAACAAGAGTTGTTTTTTCAAATACGCTTATAGTTAAATACGGATGTACGTATGCTGGAATTATCTGCGTTTTTTTAAATATGCACATTACGTTCCTTCTGCGTTTTTTTTTTAACTCAAAATTTCATTGAATAAGCATAGGTGACAATAAGCATGAATGAGATAACATGAAAAGAGAAACCAAACAATGTCACATTACATATCAAAATTGCTAAAAAAAAAATGGGTACTGAATCAAGCAATATCAGTAGAATTAAGAGGCTAATGGGGGTGTAGGTTGTCAGCTGTTGTGAACCAGGAGAGGAGGGGGACAGGTGGGGAACATTACAGATATATCAAGGGGAACCCAGACTTGGTGAAACTTATCTTCTTTATCTTGCAGGTGGGTGGTGATGAGGTGATTTTTTTTCCATGCTAGCAATGAACCATATGTAGGACTTTACAGAAGAAATGCAGGGGCGGGGGGGGGGTTCTGCAGGTTTTCACAGTTAAGCTATCGGGCACCCAGCAGCCGCCAAGACATGTGAACAGTTTCGCCATGTGGGCATCGGTGTATTGTTTAGGATGGAAGAGGAGGAAGGACCAGGGGTCCTTCCTGATAGGGCATTGGAGAAGAGAGGATAGGATGCCAGCAACTTTATCCCAGAAGGAGAAAATGACAGGGTGCGACCACCAGACATGTAAGCGGGTACATCTATGCCCGCAGTCCCGCCAACAAGCAGGGGAGGCAGTCAGATAAATTTTAGTGAGTCTTTCAGGTGTAAGATACCATCTATAGTAGATGTTGTACATGTTGTCTTTAATTAATGTAGTTATGGAACTGGAGGCCACATTCAATCTGATGGTCTCCCAGCAATCCTCCTCCAGGAGAGGGCCTAAGTCCCTTTCCCATTCCCTCTGTTGACCACGTGGCACCTTATAAATAAATAAATAAATAATAATAAATAATAAATGTCAAAATACTGAGGAAGGCCTGTTTTTTTTTTCTTTTAGACATAGTGGATGAAGGGAGGAGGTTGGGATGATGGGAGAAACAGCAGCAGCAGGTGGAATAAATTAGTAAAATAGCTAGCCAGGTAGTAGTAGCCTACATGGTAGTCCCAGCACCCCCACAAAGCTTCAAATGCAGCAGATTGGAGGGGACACTGACAGGGATCAGAGGTGACCCTGATGGTGAGTCTAGCAGATGAGTTCAAGTCCAAGGTGCCCACAGACTACATCTTGCTGGTGGGGGGCTTGAGGGGTAGCGAGGGCATTCTTTGGGCCAGAGACCCACTGTATTGCTGCCGGCAGTGAGCCACCATCAAGACTTTTCTCAGGCATACCTAGATGACATAATCATCTTCAGTGTGACATGGGATGACCACGTCACCCTGCACATTAGCGAGGCAGGGTTGACTTATAGACCCATTGCTGGATGGTGGACGTTATATCTGGGGCACCAGATTGGCGGAGGTATTACAGTGTCCAATCCAGCCAAAGTTGATGCTATTCTAGCCACTAAGCCATCAAATCCTTGGGTTGCAGCAGGCCCCCTGTGGTGAGCGGCCTCGGGAACTCTAGTCTGAGCGCCAAAAGAGTTAAATATAAACCCAATATCATGACATTCATGTTTTCAAACTATGTAATTTTACAGTATAATTCCCATTGAAGCCCATTGGCACATAAGTATTTCATCTCCACACATAGGTAACATATCATTTTACACAATGATCACTGTATTCCTTTTATTCTCTGAGTACTTAGCTGCAGTCTGGACTGTTTCTATGATAACAGTAGTTCTGCAGCACACAATATTGGTTTTTTTTTTTCAATCAAGTCCAGAAGTCTGGGGGACAGCTCGTGGTAAAGGGTGGGGTAGCCCATTGTTAGGAATAAAATACAAGCCTTCTAGCAGATAACAGCTCCTTTCTATGTACATTTTGTGTAGAACACTGTGGATGGAGATCTCACAATGTGTATTCATGAAGATACTAGCATCTAGCTGTGTTGTTAGCGTTCTACTATTACAGCCATGGAATTGAACCCATGTGGTAATGACTGAGGTGTGTGTGGTATATTTGACAACACAAAAGTGATTTCTGTCATTAAATTGAGACCAAGTTAAGCATTCTGTGCTGCAGCTTATGCTGGCAGTGTATATGGCCAAACGTTTTGAGAATGACACAAATATTGGTTTTCACAAAGTTTGCTGCTTCAGTGTTTTTAGACCTTTTTGTCAGGTGTTGCTATGGTATACTGAAGGAAAATTACAAGCCTATAAATTGATTGAGCAACTTCCATTTCTTTATTTGTCTGAGAGGCATGTTGGTGTCAGTAGCTGAGGGGGAGTGCTGACATTGGATTGCTATTTGGAGGCTTCTGGGGTACCTCTTTGGTAGCTCTCAATTTAAAAACACATATGTATGGCCCAAATATATGGGACTCTCATTGTTTAGAGTTAGGACCACCCTATTAGCAAAAGCGCCGTGGAGAGGCGGGTGGCTTTAACATACATTTGCATATGTGTGCAACTAAGACTTTTGCATTTTTATCTACAGTACAAATAGCAGTGTGCTGGGGGATCTCTCTGTGTGTTTGGTCCTTTTAGGATAACCCCATCCTTTCACGCACCTGCTATAGCCTATAAATTGATTGAGCAACTTCCATTTCTTTAAAAATAAAGTTGCCCAGTATATGTGTGCTATATGCAAAAGCATGGCTTGTGAAGGTGCAAGCTGCACACTTAAGCTGGATTTCCTCCTAACTGTAAAATAAATCCCTCTTCAAGACCCTGATATGGTTATTTACTGCCCCTCTCTTTATTGAGTCACCTGTGCAAAAGCAGGCTTAGAGAAGTAAAAGCAGAGAGCCAGTGCCCCTTTAGTTACAGCTTTCTTCTTTTTGTCTGTAGCACTTTATGTTACTGGAGGCGTCAGGTATTAGTCATGCAGATTTAGTATCTAACAACGCAGTTTTTAATCAGTTTCCACCACTTTCTTTATATTAATACTTATAAAGTTTGTCACGTCTTTTAAGTGTGATTTTTCCATTTTCGTTGTTTGTTTTGCAGGACTTTAAAACTATTTTTTCCATTCTTTCAATCAATCAAAAATGTAAAAATAGTTTAACTCTCCATTTATGGATAACTAACTTATGTAACAGTCAATTTACACTTCAACATTCACATAATTCCACTTTATAACACCATCAATGGAATTTAAATATAGATCACTCTCCTTTCCAACTTTTATTTATCCTCTTTACTTAAATGTTTCACTGAAAGGCAAAGTTATTCCCTCTCAGGAACAGTAATTTATTTGACTTATCTGTGTGGTTAAATTTAACCCATCATTTCTCTGCCCTCCTCCTAGGTACAGGGCTGCCAAGAGGAATTCAGGGCCCCGGTACAACAAATTCATGGGGCCCCCCTCATAATCGAGAAAGCTAAAAAATAAATTGCGCCATTGGGGCGTGGATAGCACATCAAAATCACTACGTCTTGAATTCACCGGAGCGTAACATATCTTCAAGCACTCCTGACTTTCAGGACATCTAGCACCTCAGTGTAGTATAGAAACAATGCAGTGTGTACAGATAGAGTTCAGTCTTGGCCTGCACCTTACATTGGGCACAACACTCACCAAAAATTGGTATTGTCCCTACTAGAATCAGAACATTTCACACACTCTGCTGCTCTCTCCAACCTGTTCTTCTCACTTTCACCACCTGTGGCTACAGGTTTCTTTAGTTGCGGCTTGTCTGAATCCTGAAATGTTGGAGGACCTATTTTGAAAAAAAATGGCTACATTTAGAAAATTACAGCCAGACCCAGCGTTAAATCAATAGCACCCACGATTAATAATTAGGCCTTCCTCCAGCCCCAACATTAAAATAATAGTATTCACATTCAATAAATAAACCTATTTCCCTTCCTGCAAACAGCCCAGCAATACCTATTTCCCGCAACCATCACTGCCATTAAATAATTCATAGTCACATTTAATAAATAGACCTCATTCTCCCCAAACTAACCCCCACATTCAATAGCCCCCAAACCACCCCATCTTAAATTAATAGTCCCACTATTACATTGCCCCACCTACCTCACACACACTACATTGCAACAAGCCCCCTGTGCCATTACACACACATTACTGTGCCCCTTCATCACAACTACACTGTGCCCCCTTATGCTCACACTGCGCCCTCCATACTGCTTTCCCCCCTTCTTTTTAACTCTGTGCCTCCCTCCCCCTTTTTTTTCACTCTGTGCCTCAATCCCCCTTTTTTTTCACTCTGTGGGGCATATTCAATTGTTGGCAGAAACGCCAAAAATCGTAATAACGGTAATAGTGCGCGTAAATACAATTATTACGGTGGTTTTCTCGCTGGATTTCAGCTCACGACTCAGGGAGCTGTGAGCTGAAATCCGGCTAAGTATTACCGTAATAACGGGAAACCGCCAACAATTGAATATGCCCCTATGCCTCTCTCCACCTTTTTCACTCTGTCCCTCTCTCCACATTTTTTTCACTCTGTGCCTCTCTCCCCCTTCTTTATAGCACTGTCCCTTTCTGCTTTGCTCCCCTTTAAATGACTAATTAATTTGCTAATCCACTTCTTTTTCTATTCACTTTTCTCCATCATTTTCACCTTCCTTTGACAGTGTGTCTGGTCTCTTTCTGATCATTCACTTAGCAACATCTTCACCTTGTCCAAATGTGGTTTAGTGCTGCTCCATTCCCGCTCGCTCAGCCTGTCACCAATTTGACACACCCTCTCCCCTGTCATCAGTGGTGCAACCCTTTGGAGATAGAGTTAAACTTGGGTTTGGATACTCAAACAAACAAGGTCTCAATACAATCCGGTGTTAAGTTTGAGTTGGCACCTCACCTGTTTCTGGGTTTACCTCAAAGCATGTCAAGTTTGGGTTGTTTTACAGCTACATAAGGGATTTCTTCCAAGTAATAATGAATTCTCCACTGTCCTAATATGGCGTTGTTTCATATCAAAATGCAATCTTATTTTTCCAAAAGACTGGCCACTTGTTTAAAGTTACTTCCATATAGATGGGCTTGGACTCTGATGCCATAACGTGGGCTTTCCCCAGTTATCTTTTATGTTCCGTCAATCAAGACCTTGGTATCCATTATTCCTCTTGTTCTGGGTGTTCAAATATCAAGTCACTGCTCCCAATGAGTAGGAAATATTGTGTGTCCTGTAGTAAAGTGTATGTTGTTATAGATCTACTCAAGTTGACTCACATACATTCAGGCAATTTTTTACTTTTTTTACTTTTTTTCTTTCTTCCAGAGTTCTTAAAACCTCATCATTTCCACTAATTCCCAGTCTATTCTGCAGAATCAGTGAACTTTGTAATATTGCAGTACCACTGGACTTATACTGCAGAATGAGTGAACTTTGTAATATTGCAGTACCAATGGATTTATACTGCAGAATGAGTGAACTTTGTAATATAGCAGTACCAATGGACTTATACTGCAAAATCAGTGAACTTTGTAATATAGCAGCACCACTAGACTTATACTGCTGAATCAGTGGACTTTGTAATATAGCAGTACCAATGGACTTATACTGCAGGATTGTTTTGGGATATTTTTTATTTTTTTTATAATTACTTTTTTGTAATTTTTTTTATAACTATTTTTGAATTTTTTTATAATTTGGGAATAATGGGGAAATAACAATGCCCTTAGAAGGACAGAGCACAGGACACAGCACCACTGGACTGAACAGGACACAGCACAAGACCCAGCAGCACCACTGAATTTAGAAGGACAGAGCACAGGACACAGCACCACTGGACTCAGAAGGACAGAGCACAGGACACAGCACCACTGGACTGAACAGGACACAGAGCACAGCACAGCACAGCACAGAACAGAACTGAACAGCACGAGATATAGCAGGACAGAGGACCACCTAACACACCCTCCCTCTACCCTGATCAATGCCCGAGTGAAGATGGCGGCGACTAGCGGGGAATTTATAGGACCCGAGTATCGCGAGATCCGACAGCGGGATTATGACTCAGAGCCTCGCTTTCAGTTTTGCAATTGGCGGGAATACCCGGATCTGTCTCAGATCCGGCTCGGATTCGCAATGTTCGGGTGGGCTCGGATTTCAGAAATCCGAGTGCGCTCATCTCAAGATAATTGACATTGATTCTGCTTTAGAGTACTGTCTGTCAGAGTTCATATAACTCACCTTCCCTGGACTACTTCAGATTCCATTGACTTATACCAATACAGAGATGTCTGGAGGAAGCAATGTAAATTAAGTGTCTCTATTAAAGATCATCATGATTACAGGCACATGCGGAATATATGCACTAAGCAAACATGAGTAGCAAAAGCTCAATATTACTCTGAATTATTTTTATCAACACACTTCAAATCCTGCAAAATTCTGAAAGGTCATTATTAATTTATTTGTCCCCATTTACTATCAGAAACCTGCTAGTATGAACAAGAATGATTCAGTGATCTCAATAATTTTGTGGGGTCGATTCACCCTCAACCTCACAAAACACACTCATACATGCCACTTAAAATGCCACCTGTCTAAGACACTTCTGTCAGTTTTAAAAACATGTTTATGACTTATAACTTCTGTCTGGCACAAGCTCACTATTGTATATTTGTGTTTGACATGTTTGTTATTAGCATTTTATTGGCATCTGGCTTCCCCCATGTATTTACCTACAGAAAATTCAATACAGCAAGATGCGTTCCGTAAAAACGCCCGTAGATATGGTGACCCTAGAAACAATTGTTTCTGTCAAACCAATTTACCTGCATATAAAAATGCCAGTAGTCATAAGCCCTAATTTGTGTGCACAGTACATTATGCTGTTCTTGTTTCCCAGTATACAAGTATAAGGAGTCTGCTGAAGACTTCATAGCACCACCTTCTGGCCGAAGTTTTAGTTAATATTTCTGCTGCCCAAACTAATTTAACATCACAGACCCTCATTTGTACATTGTTGGGTGTAATTACACCGTGCATGCGTATCAAAATTCCTCTATAATTAGATTGTTCAGTCCTCTATGTCTAGTGAGGAACTAGAGCAGGCAGGTGTTAGTATAGTGAAGGCATGTACACCAAAGTGTAGCACGCCCCCTGGAGTTGCCATCTAATGAGACTTGGACACATCCCCAGATATGCTTCTTAAGAACTGTATATTTTGCAGGAATCTGAGGCCAGGCGGTAAGATATGTGACGCTGACGATGACATTAGCAGCCGTATTGAGCCACTTCTGAGCGACTGTTTGCATATTGACCCCACCAGCTGATAGAAGTTCAGTCATCAGCATATTATCTGGAGATGCGGCTGTTTACTCTTTTCACATTTCTTATTTACCTGCTGGACTAGTGGCTACTGAAGGGAAAAAGATTCCTACGGGAATTATTAAATGGCAAACAACAGATGTGAGGGTGTTTGTATTTAAAAAGTGTCACACTCTAAATGACTGCCGTAGAGTGGTCTATGTCCTAATCAACTGCTGACGTATACCCAACAGGCCATGTTTTCAATATGTCCCTGTTTGTGTTAAAGTATTTTTTTAGGCCAAATGGAAATATATGAAATATGGGATAATATCCATCATACTGTAAAATTCTAAGGATATTAGACATCATAGAAGCCATTGCTTTTAGGCAGGCCATAGAACTCGGATGTGACTTAATATGTATCATAATTTACTATCATTTATGATATATGTTTAAAAAAAATAAGAAAACAACATTCTGACACACACTGAGATATTTACTGAAAAGAATACTTTTTTTATTTACAGAGATTTTAAAAATATATTTATTATAGATTATACCACTTTATTATAAAATATACTACTTGACATCCCCACATACCTCCCCCATGACAATAGACCAACCTACCTGCTTTTCAGACCCCATGATAGCAAGAGTGACATGATCAGTAGTAATAGTATAGCACCCTGAAGAGTTAGAATAAGGACACAAAAGTGATAACATTTGGTAGCATGTGTATGTTTAATTATCATTACCCTTAACTTATGTTACCACTGGATGACAGGCATTAGAAACTTTCAGCGTGCCTGCATTGGAACAGACCCCGATCACATGGGGGTAGTGAGCCTCCTGCCCCCACCTCAACCAATCAAAACCTTTCTAGAACCAAATACAGAGCAAGCACATTGACGCAGCAATGGTTAAAGTTGCTTTCCTACATAGTAGTTTTTTATCTTTAAATGGCAAATCCCCATGCATCTGATAGTTATTGTTCTTAGCTAAATTCCTACAGATCCTTATTTCCAGAGACTGGCTGGCTGGACTGGGCCAGTCCCATAGTGGGCTACATTGGGTTGGGTCACTGGGCAACCAGCATATTTTTCCTTTAAAATGTGCCATATAAGCTGCTGAGACGAGTCTCACACCCGGGCAAAAATTTGCCAGCCAGTCCTTGCTTCTTTCCTTTTCAATTCCAAACAAGTATGGCTGCTACAGGGTCACAGCTCTCAGCATGTCATGGGATGGCAGAGTTGGGAGTGGGAGGTGAAAGATCTCACAGTGTACATTTCAGACAGATGTCAGAGGGGTGTTCCAAAGCCTCTCTGCTCACTACATCATGCCCCATGTGACTGTGGTTGCCATGGTACTCCATTACACTGCACAGAAATATGAATCACTAATAGCAGACAAGGAAAATCAAGGTGGAAAATGAAAATGGTAATTATCAGCATTCTTCTTATAGCCTGCCACAGAGATTTATGTTAATTAAGACACCTATTTAATTTTTTTCATCGGAATGCTGCTCCGCTTGTGGAGTCAGACAACTTGTGTGAGGAGCCTCAGGAGGTGGGAATGTGTGGCCGGAACCACAATACTGACTGAGATCAAAGAGAGAAAGAATGCAGGAAGGGACAGCTGACAGCCAAAGCATAGTAGGGGAAGAGTTGGGGAAAGAAAGTAAAAGGAGACAGAATCAACCTGAAGGCGCATGGGAGATAATTCCACAGCTGGGGAGCAGCCCAGGTAAAGTCCTGGAGGTGGGAGTTGGAGGAGGTGATCAGTGAAGTAGTGAGGCAGCAGTCATTGGCAGATTGGAGGGGATGGTGAGGAGTGTAGGTAGAGATGAGTTTGGAGCTGTATAGGGGAGATAATTGATTGATAGCTTTGAATGTGAGGGTGAGAAGTTCAAATTTAATTCTGTAGGCCATGGGGAGCCCACGTAGGGACTGGTGGAGGGGGGACAGCAGAGATAGAACAGTTGGAGAGAAGACCTAAGAGGGGCAAGGTGAGAGGCAGTTAGGCCAGAGAGAAGAAGGTTACAGAAGGCAAGGTGAGAGATTACAAGAGAGCGAATAGGATTTTTGGTGGTTTTCGTGGTGAAAAAAGGCCATATCTTGGATATATTCCGAAGGCAAAAGTAGCATGATTTTGAGAGGGACAAAATGTGAGATTTGAAGGAGTGGGAGGAGTCGAGGATGACCCCAAGGCATCGGACTTGAGGGACAGAAAGGAGAGGGTTGTATTATTAACAGAGATAGAGAGGGGGGAGACGGGAGAGCCCTTGAAGGGGAAAGACGATTAGTTCTGTGGAAGTCAAATAATTGGATGAAGTAAACCAAATTGATTAATATTGTTTTACCGTGCGATTGTGAATTAATACACCACATGTTATGATGCAATCACACAAATTCATAACACACACATTTACATTCGCACTTACAGTTGTAATAAAACATATTTATTAAGGTTCCAATCCACATTTATTAATTAGTAAAATATATTAAAGATATCTAAGGCTCAAGATATAGGAAATATATCATGTTTAGTGTCACTTTGATCTGCACAATACCATCAGACATCCGATACAAGTGATCGCACCTTGCGTATGCAAGTTATGAATGATAAAGAATAAATGGTCAAAATGTTATTTTGTTTGTTAGGCTAATAGACCAGTTTGAACCAGATTTTCGGTGGGAGGACACGTAAGTAGCTGTTGACGAAGTTGACCCCCACTCTTAGAGGGCATCATTTGAAAGGACCTATGACCAGCAGGGAACTGAAACATCATTAACTCTGAGCCAATGAAGACCCCTAGATGTGATTCTTCTGTACATAGTGACATCATCAGTAGTTTTTTCTATACTGAAGCTGCATATAAGCACCGTGCCCCATTCTTCTGGGTCTCTTTGCCTGACTACACAGTAGACATGATTACCTTATCCTGGGCCTGGATGAAGTGTTAGAGGAGATGTAATATCAGTGTTTTTATACTTTCCTGCTTTATTGTAATATCTTTTATGCGTAATAATGGATTGCTGTAAATCCTGCTATATTTTGCAATTAAATATCTTTGTGTTTTGGAACCACAAGAATCGCATTGGACAATGTTTTATAGGTAAGCAATAAAATTACTTTAATAGTTCATTCTTGGAAATATTGAGTTTAAGGAAGTGCTGAGACATCCAAGATGAGCTGGCCAAGAGACAGCAGGAGACACAAGACATAATGGAAGGCAAAAAGTCAGAAGATGAAAGATAGATTTGGGTATCCTCAGCATAGAGGTTGTACTAGAGGCGAAAGGAGTGGATGAGGGCACCAAGGCAGGAGGTGGGAGGGGATGGGGTCCTGTGGACAGGTGGAGGAGGGTGAGGTGAAGTGAAGGATGCAGACTTCATCTGCAGATACCGGTTTGAAGGAAGAGAAGGAGAGTGGGCTAACAAGTGGGGAGGAGGGGAAGGAGACAGCGTCTACAGAGAAGGGAGGACAAAGTGGGTAGGAAGGTGGAAAGGGTGCAGGAAGAAGGGACTGCTGGAAAGAGATGTCATGATGTATTGACTGAATTTTGGAGGTGAAGTGGGTAGCAAAGTCGATAGCAGAGAAGAGGAGGGGAGTGGGACCAGGGGAGGGGTGAGGAGGGAGTTGAAGGTGCTAAAAAAGTGTGGGAGTTGGAGGATTGGGTGGAAATGAAAGTCTTAAAGAATGATTGTTTAGAGAGAGATAGGGTCGAACTGTAAGAAGCAAGTATGAACTTGAAATGTTGGAAGTAAGCATGAGTGCATTATGGGAGCATTTTTGAAGATAGCAGGTAAGTTTTAATTGCCACAGTTGAGGTGGGGACTAATGAAGCTTGATGGTGACAGTTGCAGTGACATAGTCAAGTGAGAGTAACCTTAGGGAATGGGGAAGGTGAGAGGGGTGGAGAGATGCTAAAAGAGAGGAGTTGTTGGTCAGAGAGAGGAAAAGTTGAATTGATGAGGTCGGAGACTGAGGTATGAAAAGACCAGATCAAGGGAGTGGCCGCTGTGGTGGGCGGCAGAGGAGGTTCATTGAGAGAGACCAAGGGAGAGTAGTTTGGAAACAGGAGGGTCTGAGGGACAGTCTATAGGGATTTTAAAGTCCCCCAAGATGAGGGATGGAGGTCGAAGGAGGGAAAGTGAGGAAGCCAGGTAGCGAAGTGATCAAGGAATTAAGAGACAGGACCAGGAGGATGGTAGATAAAGTCAACACGGAGGTGGGTTGGGTGGAAGAGGTGGATGGAGTGTACCTGAAAGGGGGAGAAAGAGAGGGAAGAACCCAGAGAGAGCAGCAAGGGGAGAGAAGTATGTCAATACCACCACCTTGCTGGTCCACAGGTATGGGTGTGTGGGGGAAGGACAGGCCCTCAAAATAGAGAGCAGCAGGAGAGGTTGTGTCCTCAGGGGATAGCCAGGTTTCAGTGATGGCAGGCAGGCAAATTTACACAATTTACCTTCAGATCTGTGATCTTTATCGCTCATATCCATCTGCTGAAAAGATTGTGACTTTGTACACACTCTACAGATATTGGCCTGCACTGCTGGTTGTGAGTGCTTACACACTTTCACATTTGCCCGATATCGCTTTATCGTTGATCGTGATTTTTAGGAAGTTCAGAAAAACAAATCAACTGATGCTGATAAAATTTAGAAGGAGTGATAAGTAGAAAGAGAATGGTGATAATAGAAGATATATCTTGTATACAAAACAAATAGATTATTTCTTAAGGAAATAGAGTTTTTCAGAAATAGTGGATAATAAGGCTGAGTGTTTACTAAGGAGGGATCTAGTGATTAGTCACAATGATAGGTAGCATACAACAGAGTTAGGAGAAAGCACACAGTCACAAGGACCAGTGAAATGTTCCAGAGGCCTGCAGCAATGTTCAGGATTGCCAGAGAACATCATCTTCTTCAAACAGAACTCAAGGACACTGCAGACACGTATCTCAGGATCCAGCCAACCAATTATATTGAGACACCTAGCTTTGTCATGATATCCATACAATGTTACACCTAAACTTTAAGTCCTGGCCATGGGAACATACAACGCTACCTTACTTCCCATCAAACATTTTGCACAGTTAAAACAAAAGGATTTTATTACAAAGACTTCAGAGGACTTTGAATCTAAATCAGGTAACATTTACTGAATATAGACTCACTTTGAAAATAAGTAAGAGTTAGATAGAAAATACGATTGGAACATTTAACAACAACCGAGGAAATACACACTGCAGAATTGGAACAACATTGTTCCATCATTGAACAAAATTTTCAGTTCAGTTTGAATATCTCGATCAACGATGTTATGTGCTTTGAAGCAATAATCGTCTATCATTCCAGGGTACACACTACTGTGATATGGGGCCAATCAGTCGTTTATCGTCTGATTGGTCTGATAATCAGCTGAAGACACAGTACTGTGTATGCAGCCTTACATATATCTAAGGTGACAGAAATGTAGTTTCGACCCCCTGAACAGTAACCATAGAGAATTTGTGGAGTGGACAATGTGAGTCCAAGAGGTCCATATTATACTATTTGTAGGAAAATAAAAATAAATAAAGCTTACTTTCTGTTTAATTATTGCTTCAATGAAAATTGGGCTCTGTTTCTTGATCTAAATCAATCCCCACATTTTATACAGATCCATGAAACTGGTAATCAGAAATGTTAGTGTATGTGTACAACAATATTATTTAAAATAATTTGAAATGTCTTACAGAACTGTAAAAGGTAGTGGAATAACATAGACATATAAACATTCAGTATAAGATGTTCCATATTAAGCATACAATAAAGGTGAAAATTATTGAGAACTCTGACAAGCAAAGACTTTTGCTCTATGAAGGTATTGAAATGTTGTAAATCTAGGTGTAATCCTGAGAAAGTGTATGACATTGCCAGTTTAGAACCCAGGTGTACTGTTAGAGAATATTGTTTGCATTGTCTGAGGTTTTGGTTGATCTACCATGCGATACTTCCATTTTTTGGACCAGAGATGGTGGGCAAAGCCTCGAGATGAGGAACTTTATAATTTTGACATAGAAACCAAACTTAAAAAATTTGTTACCTAGAAAAAGGCACAACCCATTATGTGTATTGTAGAACACAATGCTGCTGTGAACAGTATGAAGCCATTAAATATTAATCGTATTTTTCAGCTGTGTCTACTCATTCCAGACTGCCAAAATGGTCATCATCGTCATCCTTTCCTCCCCCGTGTTGTATCTACATGTTCTTAAGGTACAACAGCTCTGCAAAAAATTAGATACAGGAACTGTGTTTTTGCACACTTGCACCACTGCTATCAGGTGTAATTACTTATTGTTGGGCAGACAACTATACATTTTCCTTGTGCTATATGATTTTTATATAATGTATCTGAATTCACTCCCATCTCTTGACCAGTTTTGTAAAGTGATGATCACATCATGAGTATTATGTGATTAATGGGAATGCAGATAAAAGTACACAATAGAAGATGTAGTGATAGAACCTAGCAAGCACCAAGGTTAATTAGAGAGCATGCTATTAAATATAAAAATTAAAATCCAACACAGAAAATTATCATTCATTAGCTGTGCTGAAAAGAAACAACTAAAACAGGAGATTTTGCATTGAAATTTGGGTGTGTATTGGCTAGGCTCCAGACTCCCTCCTCTATGCTAGTTGTTGTCAAAGACTGTAAATTTTAAAACAAAATTGTAAAACAAATTTTACTACAAAATAAGTATACAACAACTCCAAACCTTAACCTAGGTTTGTAGTTTCTTAGTTGACATGAATAATGCTAATTACTATTGGGACTTTTTAAAATAATGGTATGTGGTCTACATCAATAACACTTTCCCAATCACTCCTTTTTTTAAAAAAAAAAAATGTCACTCAGCCTGTTTAATACTGGGTAAGGACCTTTACTGTATTATACTGAAAAGCAGCAGTACTGTTACTTATGAATATGATCATTTACTATGGCTAAAGAGAATTTGAAGTTTGAATACACTGCTGTTAATAAAACATTCATATTTTGTAGGGATACTTCTGTTTAAAGGAAGCGTCCTCGGCTTGTTGATAAATATAATTGAAAAACAGCAATAATAGAAGGATTCAATTTGTTGTTCTTTTAATGTACATTGTAATAATTCTTCTTATTTGTATAATTATTATTATTATTCAATCAGCCTTCAATAATGGTTGTATTATTCATCTGCTCTGCTGTGTAGTCACACAAAGTCCTAGAACTAGGAAATACAATATCCCCACTGTTACATTGTTAAACGTTCTAGGGCTTCTGCTTTAAATAAGGGAGGGTAAATTATTTCAGACCGTACCATGTGTTACAGCACTGGGGGAGGATGTTTATGTATCCCCCTTTATTTACCGTGCTGGATCGCGGAGGGTCACTGTATAATACACCGATATGAAATAAAGGGAGAGCGGGCGTGAAGGACCACAGCGGAGACCTGTGTCTGCCGCGGCCAGTGAGCGCAATCCCCGGTGTCAGTGCTGCGGCCCCGCCAGCGTCTAGTCCCTGCATCTTCCGGCCTGAGTGCTGTGTGTGTTACTATCACGATGAGTCGGATCTATCACAATAGTGCTCTCCAGAATAAGCCTGTGCACGATGAGTCGGTGTGCGGGGCGTGGGAGCCGGCTGCCTTCCAGAGGTATGAATGGAGGGTTGTGCCCCTGTAAATGTATCACCTTGTGCAACAGGTCAATGACTGCAGGCACAATGTGATCTGACCGACTGTAGGACGTCGGTCTACTATAAATAGATGTACAAGAGTACATATGGGCTGCGTGAAAACCTTGACCCTAAAATACATTCCTATATCACGTGTATGTATGCCTGGCCCCTTACATCGGGGTCATATCTGTCTCTGTTCCAGTATTCTCTTATTTTTCTTGAGATAACCTAGTCTTATTTCATTACCAGATATAAAAATGCATTATAATCATTTAAATGAGTTCGGGTTAAGTTAGGTAAAGTGCTAAGTCTGAGGATACTCAAATATCTTATGGATGGGCCAGGTTGATGTCTATGTGAATGTACCATGAAACTACGAAGTGTTGTGTGTGTGCAGACCAAGAGTATGTGCACATAGAGTTGGTGGTGCAAAAGACACAAAGCTCCCTGCAAAAAAATGCAAATGCATTGCATTTTCCACACAATCAAGTGGTAAAATACTACTTGCTCTTCTTTTCTTTGTCCATGTTAATCATCTGTTAAGTGAAAACATTGTGTGCCCACTAGTGGGATGACAGAGATCTGTGAGCATTTCCCTCCCTCTATCCTTTGTACCCATTTGTTGAAGTGCTCATACTATAGAATGAAAAATGGTCAGTTTGTCACTTTACACCAAAAGCAGCTCCTACAATAGACTGCCCTTTTCTCAATCTCCAAAAATATCTGCAGAGGTATTCAAATGGTTTTTAAAGTCCTTGGACATGCAAACTCAAATAAGTTATAAACGCATTCACGTTATGCCAACACTCTGTCCTTTTCTGTGTGTCCTACAGTGGTGACTTCTGGTGGGTGGTGTGTTGCTCCAGTCCTCCTCTCCCTTCTCTTGGTGCACTGGAATCTTAACTATGTGCTAGTGGTGCTTATAATATAACAGCAAATCACCAACCAGCGTGTCTCTTCAGGCTCGCCAGTCCTAGGAAGCCAATTACACAATAGACCAGTAGGTTTCTGCTGCAGTTGGTTGAGCGTTGTGCAGTGCTGAGAGCCCTGATCGTACCTTGCAGTAACTGAAATTAATTTCAGCATAATTTGAGAAGGATACTGGGCACTCTACAGCTATTTCACTCTGGCCAATCTGTGTGGTGTATTTGAGGGTAGCGTTTATCAGGCTAACTTGTGCCTACAACTCACCTCTCAGTACTGTCTACGTGGGAGCAGAATACTCATACAGCCAACTATCTAAAATATATTATAAATAGGATTTATTTACATAAGCACATAACAAAGATTATAACCTTTGAAGAAGGGTTAACACAATACACAGTATAGGTATCATGAACATGTATCACAAGGGAAATATACATTTCTCATACAAGGGAGAACATATGCACGATAGTACCAGTTTTTTTGGTGGCCAACCCAGGGATGTGGCTCCAAGCTCATCCCCTGCTTGCGGAGGCTTCTCTCTCTGTTTCACTGTTAATCTCAGACCCACAGAAATTGAGGGCGAATACTTGCTGGTCCTGGCAGTGCACCATGTGCCACCAAGCTACAATCAGAATTGTCTCCGATTGAACCTCGCTTATTTTGACAACATTGAGTATGAAAGATAGAGGAGGATTAGCATAAGCTAATGTGAAATTCCACAGTATAGAGAATGCATCTATTGTTGATCTTGGAGCAAAAATCAAGACATGAAAGTCTTTATATTGTGCACTGTTACTACTTGGCAATCTGTTATTTGCCCACAATATGTGATATCGCTGACCACAGTTGTCACAGGGGAGACAGACCCTGAAATTAATATGGCAATGATGTTGGTTCTGTATGGCGCATTTCCCAGTAAATGTGATCCATAGTCCTTGGCGTCATCACCTACTTCCATACCACCGCTTTGTTATTGACTTTAATACTCTTATTAAACCTTGTTGATTGACCTCATTAGATACTATGCATTTGGCTAAGATAATGTGATATTGCAGCTATATAATACAAGAAAAATACTCATCCACACTATAGTTTTCATATTAACATAGGCTGTCTGTTGTCTCTATAGTGGACAAGGTGTTCTCCTGGAAGGAGCATTGGAGGATTACTCTCGTCACGTTATCACAGACACTAAAGGAAAGAAGGTGAGGAAACGTGGTAGCAATTTACTCCCCAATAATATGACATTAATCATTTTATATGCAATCGGGATTTTTTTTAGCAAAAATGAACTATAATGTAAGTGGTATACCCTGCTTATCAGTACAATAGCTGCTTGAAATCATTATTTTGTGATAAAATGTGTGACAATGTGGCCCATATTGTAAAGGCTAAGGTTATTGTACACAGAGGAGTTCCATGGCCATATCAGGTGGCATTGCTTTGATATACATCATGGAAATCCAAGGTGACTGAATATCCCTAACAATTTACAGTAGGGGATGCATTTGTTATAATACAGTGTTCCTCTAGTAAACATTAAACTAAAATTGAATCTCGTTCGTTACAATAGCTCACATATATTTAAAGAGGTTTATACATATATTAGCATCACATGTGTATTATAATTAGAGATGCTCAGGCTCGGTTCCACGAGAACCGAACATACCCGAACTTAGCAGATCCGAGTCGGCTCGGTACTTTCGCGCATTTTCGGACGAGGCAAAACTTCATTGTTATGTCGTCAGATCTCAGATCTTGCGATTTTTGGATTGCTTTTTAAGATCCAACATAATGGTGGGTGGGAGGGAGGGAGGACCCCCATTTTTCTTTTCTGTCACTGCTGTGTGCCAATGTTTCCTAGATGTGCTAGAAACTGCCGTGTGTTTGTGTCATTGCTCTGTCACTTAGCATCCAGCCAGGTCGCTGCAGTCTTTGTCCAAAAGTGTATGAAAATAATATTGTGACTTCAAATGACTTGAAATTAGTTTTATTGAGGTTAATAATAATGTAGGAACAACAAAAACGCAAAATTATGTGATTTTAGCATATTTTAGGATTTTTTCTAAAAAATCCAAAACACACAAGGATGGTTTAGCCAAAATCAAAACACGAATCGGATCCAGACCCAAAACAATAACCAGTTCACGGTGGTCAGTGAGCATCTCTAATTATAATGCACTTTTTAACATAACCCCTCACTCCACTCGAGTGGCGTGTTGCAGATTTGCCATGCTCACGTTCCACTGCTCCACTTCTAACAGGCCCATCTCCAAACAGAATGTGTATATAACTACACGCTTACCACTGACACACAACACTACACCCAAACTAAACCTGGTTTCCTGTCCGAACTGGTCACTCTCTGATAAATCCACTAGACAAAAAGCAAATTCACATACAACAACCCCTAGAGATGAGTATATAATAAATAACTTAAATAACATGCTATAAAAGCTTTGTCAGTAAATTGTAGCATATAAATCTCCACTTTACAAGTAATACATTTGAGTAAAGAATTTCAATAATGCCACAGTCACACTTGTAACAGTTCTGTCACTCTGACTATCTAATGCAAATAATACACACACATATATAACGTTGGGTACTGTTGGTGTATAGTGTATAAGGCTACAATGTTTAACGTCCAAATTTCTTCAAAAATGAAGTAACAACTTTGTAAATTTGTCAGTATCTTTAACTAATGCAATAGGTGAAGTTGCAGCAGTCGAATGTCTTCAATCAAAAGTGAGGTGTAATTCCTAAGATGGCAAAGCTGTATGTGCCAATGTTTTGGTCAGCTAGTGGCCTTATTCAGAATGTGCTCTACAAATTCCCTTTAAACTCTCCAAGTGAGCAGGAAGAAAAATCCATCAAAATCAAATTGCTGTCAAGGTGTAAATTAGTGTGCGTGACTTTTGAGTATGACTTTAGTTTACCTTAATAACTGCTGTCTAATGATATGTGTGTTTAGAAATAAAAGTAAAGGCAATCAATAGGAGTGTACTGAAAGACTTTGGCATAGCATGGAAAAAATGGGACTAATCAATTATAAACCAATAACCAAACTGTGTTTACATCATTGCATAAATTCACTGCTTATATGTGGTTTAAATGTCCTGAGGCTATTAGAGAAGGTAGCTTATACCCCATTCATACTGCACCAAAAACCCGGGTTTTTGCAGAGGCACGCTGAAAAACCCGTGTCTTGGTGCAGTATGAATAGTCCAACCACAAAATCCCGGGTCTAAAATCCCGGGACTTAGACCCGGGATTTTGCGAGGGGTAATTCCCGGGTTGGACCCCGCTCGCCTGCAGTATGAATGGTGCAACCCGTGTAATTCCCGGGTCTCACCATTCATACTGTAAAAAAAAAAAATGGCAAAGTGTAAAAAAATTATTTTAATTAATAAAAAATACATAACAAATGTTTACTTAACTTATTTTCAGCCAGCGGTGTCTCCGGTGCGTTGCCGGCTGTCAGGGGGACCTCTGGGTACTAAAATGACGTCATTTCTAATGGACTAGAAATGACGTCATTTTAGTACCCAGAGGTCCCCTTGACAGCCGGCAACGCATCGGAGACACCGCTGGCTGAAAATAAGTTAAGTAAACATTTGTTATGTATTTTTTTTTAATTAAAATCTTTTTTTAATACTTTTTTTTTTCTAAAACCCGGGTCGGGCAGGTGCAGTATGAACCCGCCCGACCCGGGAATCTTCTTATCTATACTGCCCTGTGCCCCGGCAATATCCCGGGTTAACAACCCGGGATATTGCCGGGGCGGCAGTATGAAAGTGGTATAAGTAAAACAGTGTAGCTAACCAGTTTACTAGCATTGTGTAACCATATAAGGAAATACATTATAACGTGTAGAGATAGTGAGATAACAAAGAGCTGCAAAAAATATAACATTTTAATACTAGTCATTAGCTAATATAAAGTAGTAGTTGTGTATTAAGGGAGGTGGAAAGATTTAAACAATGCCGTACTGTTCAGTTTATCTGTTCAGTGTCATCCTAATTGACCACAGTACCAGTATAATAAAATTGGTTTATATTATAAAGATTTCATACTAGACTCATTAGTCTTGATTCTTGACTATATGCTAGTTATAAACTGCAAACTTATGGAGAGATTAAATTAGCTGCTATGTTCCTGAGAACATAACTGCTGCACATTATCATTGGTACGGTAAAAATCCGCTCATTTTTGATCGCAGCTCTATGGGGGTGGAGATTTCACTAAAAAAAATATGCACAAGGTGTCTTCGCGGCCGTTTCGGAGACAATGAATGTTAAAAATGAAATATGAAGAAGTATTTTCATTTATCGCAAAGGAGATTGGGTACAGCTCTTTACAATGGGTTAATTAATTAATTCTCTAGTTTTCATTGTTATATCCCAGATGTCTTGTTGCAGGCTGGCAGCATATTTTGTTAAATGCTGCACAGTCATATTAGGAAAATAATTTCCACAGTTTACTAGAAATTTCCTTGTCTTCACATCCTCAGTGTATTCATGTTTATTCATCTTATGTATCTTTTTTATATACTTTGAGATTCATATACATTAAGACTTTATCTTCCGGGAACTTCTGATGTCCACAAATGAAAGATCCAAATAGCTCAAAAGAAAGTTGGCTTATACCTACTGTATATATATATTGTGTTCTAAGCTAAAATACATTCCCATAGCTGTTAAAAAAAAAAAGCAGTTCTAATTGATGTTTCCAACAAGTGATCAGTTTTCAGCTCTCTCCATGGGTGTTCCATTGGATTCAGATCTGGACTTGCTGCTGGTTACTTCAGAACATTCCAGCATCTGAACTATTCCTGGGTGGTTTTTAAAGCGTTTTTGGGATCATTGTTGTGCCCAAAGACCCATGATCTTTGACAGTTGCAGCTTTCTAACACTGGGGTCAACATTGCTTTCTAAAATGACCTGGTAATCTCCAGATTTCATGATACTATACACATGTTCAAGGCACCCAGTGACAGATGCAGTGCAGCAACCCCCAAAACATCTCTGAACCTGCTCCATGTTTTATGGAGGTGTTCTGTTCTTTGAAAGCTTAGTTTTTCTATTTGTAAACTTAGCGATGATTTGCGTTGCCAAAACTCTAATTTGGTCTCCTCTGTTCTCCAGAAGGAATTTGGCTTGTTCAGGTGTGTTTTGGCAAACTCAAGTTCTTTCTTATATCCAAGCAGTAGGGTCTTCCATGGTCTCCTACCATATAACCCCCTTTCATTGAGTTTATGACAATGGTGCAAGTTGAAACTGTCCTATCTTTAGTGTGAAGGGCAGCTTGAATCTGTTTAGCAGCTTATCAAGGTGCTTTTACCAACATTCAAACAGTTGTGTGCTTCAATCTTCGATCAAGTCTTCTCCTGCAGCCACCTCCAGGGAGGGCTACAGTGCTTCTTAATAACATTATGTAGGGTGGAAACGGGACCATCGAGGCCTCTGGAAATTGATTTGTGGCCTTAGGATTGTGTATGGTTGGCTACAATCTTCTGTCTGACATTATCAGATAATTCTCTGCCTTTCCTTTGCTCCATGCTCACTACAGTACACACAGGGACACGATACAGGAGAATAGGTCCTCTACACAATACAAGCTAAATTAATTAGTGGTGGTCATATAGCAGACACATGCTTCTATCCACAGTTAGTAGTGAAAGAGGATCACCTGCTTGAAAGCCAACTACTTCTAAAAGGTGACAATTTTGTGTGACCTATCTAAGTATTTCTGTACAAAATAAGCTATGACTTAGTACATTTTTATTTTTGCTTTTTGAGTTGTATTTGACTACAAAGCAAATAAATGCATATGTGGATACCAAAATATTTTTTTTACTTTCTGGAAGAATGGCGCATTATTAGAAAAAGCTGCAAGGATCCCAATATCTGTGGCCATGACTATATATATGATATCCTTTTCCGTTCTACTCTTTGATCCTTTAAAGCTTTCCTTCCACTAATTTAGGGAAGAAAGATTGCCCTAAAATTAAGGCACGTTTCAGTTGGAGAATTGATAGTCAAGTCTTTTATTTTGCCTATAGAGGGTTGCAGGGGTAATTTGCAACATCCTGATTTATTGACCAGGAACATGCAGTGTTTTGAAGTTATTACATGCTCGGATGGTGTAAAGTAGCTTCATGGTAGCACAATTTCTTTGTTGTGACAAGGGAACAAGATTCCCCATTTATCTTAATGTTACGCTGACTGAGTGTATGATAGCTCCAGAATAACATAGTTTCCTGGTCAGTAAATTGTAATGCTTCATATTGCCCTGTTGACTCTGCCCATGGGTATGTAAGTAAGATATTATTGATCTGAAAAAGCTATTTTATGTATAGTTTTAATATAACTGACTTTTTATACGTGTGTTTTGGGATACACTAGGAACGATGGTATATTCTGTATCTGAGACCTAGCAAGATACACCGTAGGAAGTTTGACAGTAAAGGAAATGAAATTGAGCCCAATTTCAGTGACACTAAGAAAGTGAACACCGGCTTCCTCCTAACTTCTTACAGTAGGTATTGTATTTGATTAGTTTTCTTATTCCGTTATTGTCACGTATTTGTTCAAGGTATTTCTAGTCTCATCATCTATTTATTAATTTTGTTTTGCAGTCCTTTTATTATGTATTTATCATTAGTTCTTACACTGGGGCCAATTGTGTGGCGTGAGGTGCGGACAACAGGATACATTTACAATTTGGCCACACGTGTATGTGGCTAAATTGGATGGAGCTGATGTCCTTGGTGCTTTTTAGATGACCGCACACAGGCTGATAGGGGGCACTTGCGGCTATCGTCTGACTGCATTTACTGCCTAATGTTGACCCTGTCAGTTTTGGTAGGAACATTATTGGGCATCGGGGTCATTTATGGGCCTTAAACTTATAAAACAATTATATAAACTCTTGTTTATATAAACATGTTTCACAGTCTAGCAAAACTGCTTCTACCCAAATGGGGATGCAGGAGGGCTATCTTTGACTGGTATTCTTCAGGCATAAATGGAACTAAGAGGATTATTTAATAAGATTGCTTAAAGGTGCAAATCTGCACTAGAACCATAGCAATTAATTACTTGCTAAAGCTTTTATACAGGTTTGTGTCTCTGAGCAATGTTAGTAAGTAGCAGTCAGTGCCCTTTATAGTATAGGGTTAGTTGCCCCAGTAGACACACCAAAACCTCTTAATAATGGTGGCTAGTTAGAAGAGACACAAAAAAATAGCTTCCACTTCAGCCCTTTAGTGGTCTAGATGGAATCTTTAAAAGAGGTTCATTGATTCTTTCAAGTAGGTTGCTTGACCAAGGACATTTTAAAATCTTATCTGTCTAGTGCTGGTTAGGCCACAACGTAGACTTAAACGCTTGGTTCAAACATCCACTGACCTGCAGCTGTCACCGTGGTCTGCAATCCCCTCTAGAAAACAAGGAAAAACACAAAAGATAGTGTTTGACTGTACAGGAAACAAGATCTATGTCAATGTATTAAAAAAAACTTAAACTAAATAAGCTTTTACAGATATTTTAATATTTTTAGTTCACATATAAAAGATAAAACCAATACATATCAAACCAACATATATATATAAACACAAATATCAGTACGCTATATTAATCTCAAACCCACGACCACATAAATAGAATACTGCTTATAAGACTACATAGTGAATCAAACTATAAATGTTTTATAAATGATGGTAATATTCCTCCTGGTGTGTGCAAATAACATCCTGAGGTTGAACTCTCAGTAGTTTCCACAAATGTCTGTAAAACTGATTTTAGTAAGAAAATGCACCAATAACTTTGATTTCTATAAGGCAGATCATTTTTTTGTATAACAAAGAATTTTGTACCATTACAGTTAACAATAACTGTATTGTCTTTACTAGAGGTGGAAGCAAAAGGTGAAACGGACAGATTATCGACAGATGAGCTGAAGCATATCGTCAACAAGAAAGATTTAATGAGAATCAGTGATCGGTTCATTCCCAAAGATACCGTGGCATTTTGGCTACCAGAAGCTGAGACAGAGAAAACCGAACTGGAGTTGGGTGAACAGTTAAGAGTGAAGACCTTGGGAGATGGACCATTTCTATGTAAGACTCTTGTTTTCTGTAATGTATTTGACTGACAAAAGCCACATTAGAGGAAGCCTACGTCATTTTTGAGATCTCTGCAGTTAAAAGGAAATAATTGAAAACTACAGGCCCTGTAAGATTTTAAAATAAAACCCTCGTCCCATCAACTAATAAAATCACAATGTGCTTCTGGGACCATAAAAAATGACTAGACCCCCACAAAATAAACCTGTAAACTGTTTTTGTCAGAGGTCCTACGTTCTAGTTCAGATAATGCTTTGCCATAGCTTCCCTCCAAGTAATCTCTTTTCTCTCCTAGTTTCGTTAGCAAAACTTGAAAGTGGAACAGTGACCAAATGTAATTTTGCTGGAGATGCTCAGACTGGAGCTTCCTGGACAGACAACATAATGGCCAATAAGTCTCACAGCAATGCACCTGCTACTGAGGCCAGGGGCCAAGGTGATGGAGCCGAAGATGATGAATGGGTATGAAAAGCAAATTTTTCTTTCGATAGCCAACTTTAGAAGTGATTTCTAACACCACCCAGACCTCGTCCAACAACCGATTTATTGTTAAGGTTTTCTTATTTTGGGCTGCTTGGGGACACCAATTCTATGTTCAGCTTTCTTCTCTTCTAGTGAAAGTACAAGCAAATCTGGACTAGCAAATATAATGTTGCGTTTGAGGTTTTTTTTTTATTTTTTTTAAAGGACTGTAACCCTGTACAGTGTATGTGTGTGTGTTTCTTGTTTGTTTTTTTTAAAAGGGATGAATGTATAAAAATAACCTTGTTGAAATACTTTACCTAGGTTCTATGCTGGTGCTTAAGTAGCTTACCATTTAGGACAGTTCTATTTTAGTTCCATTTCCTAGAATTCCAGAGCCCTTCTAATCTAACTTGGCTGTGAAAATCCTCTCACAATACCATATTTGGGAGGCATTGCCTAATGGCAAGGTATATGTGTGACATAATCAAGGAGAAGGGTAAATGAGAGAGTGATCAGATCCAGAACGCAACGAAAATATGACACAGAAAAGGCAGAGAGATAGCGGACAAAACTCTCAGTGGCACTGAATGGTCCGAGTTTCATGACTGCCTCCGAAGAGAGCAGCAGAAACATGGAGCCTGCGTGGAAGATTGCAAAGACTATGGCACACACTGATTCCATGGCAGTCTATGCTATCTTCTGCACAGACACTAGTGCCATAATTCCTGTGGTCTCTTTGTAGATCATTAACCCCTCCTGGGCCTAGACCATAATGATTAACAAACCCCTGCTGTACCACAGTGGTCCTGGGTGAAGTAATTAACCACATCCTGCCCCATCCAGCAAAGCAGTGCATCGTAGATAAATCAAACTGCTCTACAGTAGAGAAGTCACTGTTGAGTTTACAGCATTTATTCTGTTCTCCTCAGAATTTGTTAAATTATATTTTGCTTAATTTGTTTTGTCTCTAGTCAGTCTTTCACCTTCCCCTCCCTGCATGTGGCAGTCTCACCCCCCCCCCCCCCCCACCTTCCCATGTCTTCAATAATTCTGCTAGGGATAGGATTTGCTCACTTTCACCAGCAAAGGCGCACTCCCATGCTAATATAACAGGCTGTCGCAATACCTGTCCTGTTATTGCCATTTCAGAGAATAACAACATGTTAAAGAATGCTTTATTTTCTGAATAAACAGTTCTAATGTATAAAGGTTTTTAAATATTTTTTTTACACTTTGTAAAATACATTTTTATTTATTTTTAATTGTAAAGCCCCCCCCTCCCCCCACATTAGTAGAAATGAAGGCCCAAATTTGGCAAGTCAGCTCATGCATGCACACATTTGCAAAGACTGGACTGGCGAAGTAGTAATTTAACCCTAACTAACACTACTATGGTAGCAGCTGGTACCCCTTTGTGTTAAGGACGTTCTGATTTCACCATGCTACCCCACATATACCATAAGAGTAGCGCTTCATTGATTGGTTCATCACAACTGCTAATTGCAGTAGTATCAGGGCCTTGGGAGAATCAGCTTGAGATTCCCGAGGTATTGATACCACTGCAGTGCTGATTAGACACTAAGTGGATGCACTGGTCCTATAAACTGAATAGCATATTTTGATGTCATTGAATATATTGAGTACTACAATACATAATACACATAACTGTAATGCTGGAAGCACTGTCTTGTGATATTTCACCTTGGTCTAGTATGTACATAACCCCTGTGCTTGCCACAATGTAAGCAAGAAAATTCTAGGATGATGTCTCTTTACATATTTATATTTGCATCCAGTGACAACATAATTATCTCTGCATACCACTTAAATGGTCAGTAAACTGTAGTTTCAAGCTGTTTTATATAAAATAGCTACTAACAACATTAACGGATATTATATAACTGTAACCCAGAAATATATTTATATAATACATGTTGGCATCCAGTTATTCAGAACGTTCCAGAAGCTGCTGTTTAGTTATAATGTCCTACAAACAGACATGATCCCAAGTGACCACTGCTAAATTACTTGATGAGCGTACAGAAAAACCTAGGTAGTTTTTAAATGTCAAGTATAATACTTTAATTATGTTGCTCCAAATTTCAAGAAAATTCCTTTTATGGAAAACCTAGAGGCATTCCTGATAAGACACCATAACTGTTACTTTGTATGTTGGTGCGAAGACTGTATTGAAAGATTGTTCTTGTTGTCTATTGTCTGATCTCCATATGTATTTTTTTTCTTATAGGATTAAAGAACCTGCTTTTCATACCAGCAGCTGTTTTGGTCACCACACTAGCAAAATGATTGACATCTGACACACTCGAAAGCATTTCTTTGATTGGTTCTTGGCCTACATATTCCCCACAGAACACTGCAAGTTGTGGCATTTCAGTTTGCCACTTGCACTACAGCTGTGTTGACTCCCTGTGGACACTTATACATCCTGGCAGCTTTGAGTGTGGCTCTGGACTCTTACTTGCAGATCAGAATATACAGCAAGTAAACTTCCCGTATGTAAAGCTGGTAAAAACTGGTAACACCATTTTGTTTTTTTCATGTACACTGAACTGCTACGGTATCTCCAAGTTATACTGTGTTACTGACCATAAGGTGTAATTACCGTGACACATTTGAAGTATGTTTTTCCTTCTAGTATTCCTATATGCATGTTTGCTTCTCTTTCAGATTGTAGCAAGAATTCTAAATGTAGGCGTTACTTTTTATGAATCTGGAAACTCTGTAGCTAGAATGTCATTCAAATAAACAGTGGAAATAAGTTAATTGAATCTGTTCATACAAAACTGCTAATTATCCTCCTATTCCATTTTTATATAACTTTTTTTTTTTTGGCTTTTATTAAATTACTAAATATTCATTGGTGTATATACAAATGTTCATTCAATGAATATTTTATCTTGTGTATCTTTCTGACGACAACATTTGGCACCTACATAAACTGTTGCTATTTGGCACTTTACTTGACCAGACATTGCTGCATTTTTTTCATTGTTTTCAAGCAATCAGCCCCAACTTTGTGCATGTTAATACCCTACAATCGAAATTTCAGTAGATCTCATCAGACATGATTGAAAAACTGGTTACAGTGTATAAGGCCGCCTATGATCCCTCTGGGCCTGGTCCAGATGCCATACCAAACTGGTTACATATTTGGCAATTGGGCAGAACATTAGGTCTGTACTAGTCCCATTTTCCATTATCTGAATTTTTTTTTGGGTTAAAATAAACTTAGTCAATTTTGGAGATCCCATTCAAAAGTGCCTCTCCCCATTAGTAATAAAATGTCGTCCTTCCACCATTCCCCCCTCACTGTTCCCAGCTACCGCTTCCAGAATTGTCTTCAGCTCTAGTGAGATTACAGGTGTCCTTAGCATTGCGCTATAGGCGAAGAAGGTATGCAGCCAATATGCCAACTGATTGGGTTTGACACATTTGTTGCACACCTTGGTCTGAAATACTAATCCAGACTTGGCTGTCACAAGGTATTCTTCTCTAAGGACCGGGTGCTGGTAAACTAGACTAGTGACACCTTTCCCCTTCACTTGTCTAATAGGAGTGGGGGGGAAAGGTGTCACTAGTCAGTGCAGTGGAATTGTCTAAATGTGGACAAACCTAGAGATACCTCGGTCATATGTTATTAGGAAGCATTTATTGGTAACCGTATTGCTGTATGTTCAGTTTATATAGTTGGAAATATTAAAATATGCGATTTCAGCCAATGCTGTGTTTAATTTTCTGTATGATTTTATTTGAGGACAGATGTAATGAGGAGGAACATTTTATGCTTTGTGAAATATATTTTTTGCATCCTATATTGGGATTCCTTAATAAGATTCTATAAATCATTTATATGTGCATTGAAATCTATTCATTTGATATTGTACGGTTATATAATTTTATATTTTCTTTATAAAGCAATAAAAGTAAAGAGATGCTTCATACACTGTTGTTTCTTTTAAATATGCCTGTACATGATTACAGTCTTAAAGGTTAATACCCAAGTGCTACAATCGTTCACACATGTAAAATATCGAAGCCTTGTAGAGGGCTGTAGCTTAGTGGGTCTCTGAATGTTGAACTGACCAAAAATTGTGCGGCAGAAATGACAGATAAAAAATATATACTACAAAGAAACAAACATATAAGAACATAAAGCGTCGAAGAGAAGAACCCAAGTTAACTGTCTGTTATGCCAGCTACAGCCACTCTAACAAATGTATGTGGGTCAGTAATGCACAACATTCTTGTGTATGCAATTTTTTTCATCCTCCTTGTGGGCCTCAGGTACAGAGATATCACTGGAGGAATTCAGTCACTGTATGTAGTCTTTGTATTCACTATACTGATGTATAGTGTACATCCAATAATAAATATAGAACACATCCAGTCCTCTGTCTCTCTCTATGCTATGGTTGCCCTCAAAATTGAAAGTATGATGATCTCAATTGATCGTTTTATAACAGTTGGGTTAGAATTATCCCAATTAGGTATGTACCACAACTCCTAACGTAATGTAGAAAAGCACAATAATATTAGAGCTAAGTATATTGTTTGGAAATTAATATAAAGAACCCTGCATTCAGCATAAAACTAATGTATTTAATTAAAAATCACAACTAAAACATTCAAAAGTAAAAATAAATACCATTGCCAGTACCGGGGATGACTGCAATGTGCAGCTAATCTGAATAAGTTGTTAGTGGTTTGTGTTTCAAGATGGAATGCACTAAGCTTCCAGCCATGGCACCCCAACACTTTTTGTCACGAGAAGTGACTTCCTCAGGGAAATGCGTGCATACCGTCTTTAGCTGCAGATGGGATTAAATAGACTTTTTTTTTTTATTGTCTTTACCTGTATCCTTGTTTTTATAGGTTAAATAAATTTCCCTTTTGACTTGCTAAATAAAGGCTTTATCCACCATTTGGATTTTTCCAAGAATTGATATGTCAATAATTCTCCCTACATCATATATCTAAGCAATTCTGTCTAATTATTTTAAACTGGCCTATTGGAATATTTGAAAGCCAATTAAGAAGATGGCTGTAGTAGTTGGTATATAGCTATTAATATCCACATTACTATTACATGTTTTGCTCTCTACTCCTCTATTGTCTATATATACATATATATATATATATATATATATATATATATATATATATATATATATATATAACACAAGAAATTATACTTGATGTTTGCTCAATTTGGCAGTGAAATGAAGGTTATATGGACTACTGTTGAGGTACATGATAAACTCTTGAATTAACTCCTCTTCACCTTTACATACGAATAATTAATAATCTGTGTATCTTTTATAGAACCAGGTTTGCATAGCTAGGAGCAAACCTGGTCCCCATGGCTGACCCTCACTTTTGAAGGTAATAATTTCCCTCACATCAGAGATAGCGATGCTTTAATATGATTAATCGCAAAAGAGTAGATGTCAAACAATACTGGATATTCTCGGTCTGACAGGAGGATTTGCTAGGTTCTTGGGAATTTGTAGTAATTGTTTCTGATCTCTATGTAATTCTCTGCATGTATCAGAGTGCTGAATGTTAAATGCTTCTTTGATACAAGTCTTGCTTAGGGCCACCACTACCCGACTTTATCGATTGGTGTGATTATTATAGAATTGTTTTTTTAGCTTTTTGTTTTTAAGCTGTACCAAGGCCTCTTACTGCTCTGAGATCAGCGGGAATGTTAACATGTATTGATGGTCTCTAAACCATCTGTTTTAATTTTTTTTAATTAATTTAGAAAAATGTACTTTGGCATAACTAGGATGAAATATGGAAGGTAATTTTAGTTCTGTATGTTCATATGGATCTGGAATGTTAACTTTTCTTGCCCTCAAATATGATTCTATGGGTGACCTCGGAAAAAATGTTTGTTTTGCGGATACATTTTTACAAATACATGTTTCAGATATGTTTAATTTATTAATTCATTGCAAATGGTTGTCCTTTTATTTAATAACTTAGTCTGTGCACTTGTGAGATGGCGATCACACAAATTAAATATACCTATTGATTTCACCTCACCATTAACTATATTTGTGTGGGTTTTTTTTTTTTTTTTTTGCCTCCCCTGGAGCTTGGGAAGTAGCCAGAATTATTGTTAAAGAGCGGTCTAGCAGAGGCTTGGAATAGAGGTGTCGCCAAGTATGGGTACATAAACCAAATCAAATGTCACAGTCAGAATGCTGTGCTGTTGGCTGTGTGGTCTTGCGTCGATTGTCCCGCAGTGTGAGTCAGAGTGGCTGAAGGCAGCTGTGTTCTCTCAGCTCCCTTGCCCCTCCAAGCTTCTAGAGAGACTTGCCTACACTCGCCTCACACGCTTTCTTTCCGCAAACAACCTGTTGGATCCTCTTCAGTCTGGCTTTCGTTCTCAACACTCCACAGAGACTGTGCTGACCAAGGTGGTCAATGATCTGATCACTGCTTAAACTGAACACCATTACGCTCTCCTAATTCTCCTGGATCTCTCTGCTTCATTTGACACCGTTGACCACTCTCTTCTCATACAAACGCTGCAATCCCTAGGTCTTCAAGACACTGTTCTATCCTGGTTCTCATTCTACCTCTCTAATCGCTCTTTCACTATTAATTTCTCTGGAGCCACCTCTGCTCCGCTTCCCCTATCAGTTGGAGTACCACAAGGCTCAGTGCTAGGTCCTCTGCTGTTCTCTATCTATACCGCTTTTCTTGGAAATCTAATAAGTTTCTTTGGCTTTCAGTATCATCTCTATGCGGATGATACCCAAATCTATCTATCCTCTTCTGATCTCTCGACATCTCTGCTGTCCCGTGTAACTGACTGTCTTTCTGCCATTTCATCTTGGATGTCCTCTCGCCAACTCAAACTTAATCTTTCTAAAACAGAGTTAATAATATTCCCACCCGCCAACAAGAGCATACCTGACATTTCTATCTCTGTTGATAACATGACCATAAATCCCACCCACAAGCTCGCTGCCTAGGTGTAATCCTTGACTCGCACCTATCCTTTGTTCCCCACATTGACTCTATATCTAAATCATGTTACATACATCTCAAAAACATTTCCAGAATTTGCACATATCTCACGCAAGACACTGCTAAAACCTTAATTCATGCACTTATCTCCCGCATTGACTATTGCAATTCCCTCCTTACTGGTCTTCCCAAAAACAGACTCAAACCCCTACAATCTATTTTGCATGCTGCGGCAAGACTGATTTTCCTTGCAAATCGCTATTCCTCTGTTGAATCACTCTGTATGTCTCTACACTGGCTGCCTGTCTTCTACCGAATCCAATATAAAATACTTTTACTAACCTACAAGGCCATCAACAAAGCTGTACCAACATACATCTCCTCTCTTGTCTCAAAATATCTCCCAACTCGGCAACTCCGTTCTGCAAAAGATCTGCGTCTCTCATCCACCCTCATTACATCCTCCTATTCCCGGTTACAGGACTTTTTTTGGGCTGCACCCACTCTATGGAACTCTCTCCCTCACACAATAAGACTCTCCTCTGGTCTACAAACTTTCAAGCGTTCTCTGAAAACCTACCTATTCAGACAAGCTTATAATATTCCTCAACCACCCTCTTAACCTCACTACCTTTAGCCTGTTACACAATTTCACACAAGACAACTACCCCCTGACCAACATTGTTGTGTGACAGGATCATTTAGCTTATGAGTCCCTTTTACCTTTGCAGTCTGGCTGGGCCAAGATGCAAAATGTATACTTAACCTCATGTGTCAATCTCCCATTGTCCCATAGATTGTAAGCTTGCGAGCAGGGCCTTCTCACCTCTTTGTCTGTTTTACCCAGTTTGTTTATTAGTTTATTATGTTTGTCCCCAATTGTAAAGCGCTACGGAATATGTTGGCGCTATATAAATAAATGATGATGATGATGATGCTCTCTGTGGTAGAAAATTCTTTCACAGGCAATTCCTTTTGGCTCCTGTTCTGTATAGGAAGAAGGCCCGAAGTTTAGGGACGTCACCGACAGGAATTACAAGCTGTTGTTTCTTAGCCTTGTGACTGGTTATTGGTCCAGCAACCTTTGAGGAAAGATCCTAGTGATAACTAGAGGCCACAATTTAAGGATTTGTTCGAAATGGCCCTATCTAAGGGAGTGATTTCCAAGGAAATTTATCACTTTTTATATATTAAATTTCTGCTTACACCTAATTTTTATCAGCTTCCGAAAATTTACAAGTCACTTGAAAGGACGCCCCGGTGGATAATCATTTTGGGAATTGCCTCTCTCACCTATAATTTATCTGCTTTTATTGATTTTCATCTACAAAAGTACGTGGTCTCTCTGAGATCCTTTGTATGAGATACTATGCACTTACTAAATCTTTTACAGGGAGAGTGTTGGCAAGCATCTTATGCTTTTTTAACCTTTGATGTCCAATCGTTGTATACCCATATTCCTCACCTTAAAGGAGTTGAGGCAGTAAGTTATTATTTGTTACAAGATGCAGGGATCTGAGGGATTACGGAAATTTATTTTAGATTCTATTTTATTTATGTTAACACACAATAATTTTTTGTTTGACAGTTCACTATTTTTGCAGGTCCTTGGGATGGCCATTGGCAGCAGGTTCGCCCTGAATTTTGCCATCTTCTACATGGGCCATTTGAGGAGGAGTTTATTTGGAACGGCCCTTTTCGGGGCGAACCTGGTGCTATATGGCCGTTACAGTGATGACCTGTTTATTATATGGGATGGGGATGCACATTCAGCACTGGATTTTGTTTCTTTCATCAATAGAAATGATTTAAAATTTACTCACAAATTTAACACGAGCACTATGAATTTCCTGGATCTCACACTCTCCGTACAGGGCAGTGAGATAATCACAAAGAATTATAACAAACCAGTTGGTAGCTGTAATTACTTTCATTATAGAAGTGGGCATCATAGATCATGGATACGACATATGCCAAGAGGTCAATTGAATAGACTAAGACAAAATTGTTCATGTGAGACAGATTTTAAAGATCAGGCTGGTATCATGCTCTCGAATTTTGCACTGAGAGGTTATCCTGATGATTTATTGGGGGAAGCTTTAGATCTTACTAGTAATCTAGATAGGAAGGATTTGTTAGTACAGAATTCCATGAGAGGTCTTGGTGATGATGCAAATCTTGGAGTTAGGAGAGGGGATGATTGGATTCCTTTTGTTTCAAAATTCAACCGAAAATCCAACCAAATTAGGAATGTGATAAACAAAAATTTGGGAATATTAAAACAAGACCCTATTCTGCAGAGATATTAGGGGAGAAACTACAAGTAATTTTTAAGAAGAATGTTAATATAGGATCTCTAGTAGCAACCACTTGATTAAGATCTATTATGAGAATATCAGATGAAGTGGAAGGGAGGAAAGGGGATTGGCTCCCGGGTAAAGTAGCTGACTGTCATAGGTGTGGTAAATCTAGGTGTTTAACCTGTACTTGGGAACAAATTACACTCTGTAATGTCTTTTACTAATAAAAGGGTCTTCCAAATTAGGGACTTTATCAATTGTGAATCTGTGTATGTGGTCTATGTTCTGGAATACCCATGCTCATTCCAATAAGTGGGCAGAACTACAAGAAGCCTGAAAGAAAGATTTAGGGAACACAGAAGGAATGTTATTAAACTGGTTAATAGCCATAGTGTGTTGAGACATTTTGCCTGAGTACATGAGGGGGATCCTAGAGGATTGAAGGTTATAGAGTTGGAATAAGTGAAGAATTCGAGCAGAGAGGGAGATCGCTTTGTCAAACTGTGCCAGAGGGAGAAATACTGGATATTTAAACTCCAGACGTTATATCCAGAGGGTTTAAATGAGAAACTGAAGTTTAATGAGGAGTAGAGTGGTTATAAGAATAGAGAAGGGAGGGGGTTTGCCTTTTTGTTTTGGTGTTTTTCCTGAATGTCTATTCACTGATGTATAATCGGGATATTGATCTTCGCTAATACTATGTTTTTATATTGAATATATACTTCTAAGTATGGACTGTTGGAAGTCCTATCTGTCGACACGTTACTGTTTAATAACATAATATTGCAATATAAACATAATTATAATGATAGAATTGGTCTGTCTATTTTGATTCCATATTATTAAAGTATTTATAATTTTTGGGATAGGTATATATATCATAGGATGATAATTCCTGAACTGAGAGAACTCAATGCTTATTGTTGACATATTGAAAAAGCTGCAGGAGATGAATATTGTAATTAGTATCACTGTATTAAATGGCTTTGAAAGCAAAATATAATTATCAATTTATTTTTATTATGCCTTGTTCTTATAATTTTTATTTTTTATTCTTTATTAGACTTTTATTTGCTTTTAAATCTTACTCATTGCATCGTTTAGAAGTAAACCTTAACAGGTGCAGCCCATTCAAATAATCAGAAAATGAATCCGAATTGACTGAAATCTAACTTATAAGGAAGTACCTGTGGGACTCTGTATGCTTTGAAAAAGTTCCAAGAGAACGAAACGTGTCAGCAGTGTGGAGAGTTCAGTATTGATATTGGGACTCATCTGACCCCAGTTCTTATATCATATGGAAGGAGGAATGCCTAGGAACGTATAGTATCCAGGTGGTTTCTGCCTAGACAGATTACTCAGGTGCGCACCGCTAGTTTGAAGACTTTGGTTGGAGCCACAGGATAACAATATCAGAGCGGGTGAGAAGCAATATTCTTCTCTCAGTTTTACCCGATTCATGTTACTAAATTGGTTCTGGACCATGTAGATTACTTTATTCTGATGAACCATCGTGGGACTATTTATTTAAAACAATTGTAGACTGTGAGTTATTTGCTTTTTCTCCTAATTGGACCCCTTTTAACCAGAGCCGGATTTACACCTCATGGGGCCCTAGGCAAAATATCGGTTTGGTCCCCCCCCCCCCCCTTCACACACACACACACACACACACATACATAATACACGCACGCAGTGGCCCCTCACACACACATAATACACGCACGCAGTGGCCCCTCACACACACATAATACACGCACGCAGTGGCCCCACACACACACATAATACATGCACGCAGTGGCCCCACACACACACACACACACACACACACACACATAATGCACGCAGTGGCCCCTCACACACACACACACATAATACACGCACGCAGTGGCCCCTCACACACACACACACACAATACATGCATGCAGTGGCCCCTCACACACACATAATACACACAGACAGTGGCCCCTCACACACACATAATACACACACTATTAATATACTACCCTACCCTTCCCCCAACTTACCTTTTTCCATCTAGGAGCTGTGGACTGGAGTCTTCATCCCCTTCACACATGGGACGGCACCTGTCATGTGGTGCACATCCCATGTGACACAGAGCAGGAGACCAGCCACCACACTAGCCCTGTGTGGCCCCTCCCCCGACTCGCGGCACTCGACCCCCCCGGGTGCCGCGAGTCGGGGGAGGGGCCGAAATTGTTTTTTTTTTTCAATTTGCTCTTGTCCCCCCAGCTAGCGGTAAATCCGGCCCTGCTTTTAACTATATATATCAGATAATTTTGGATTGGCAGTTGCCTTTCTTTCAAGCGGTCTTAATACTGTAGTCTGTTTTTTTTCAGGACTTATTAAGATTTAACTCCTGTTCTTAGGGAGAGTTGGATCCTTATTACATGAAGTTTTCTACTATTTATTAACTTTCATATGATATTATTGTTGTTATTATAGCCTGTATTTTAGAGGTGTTAGCGTATGTCACAATGTGACTTTTATCTTATTGTATTTTTTATTTTATTTCTTTATTCTTTTTCTCATGCCGTTAAAACATATTGTTATTCCTGCAGCTTGTGCCCTTGATTACTCTTCCTTTGTGTATGACTCCTTTTCTTTATAGAGAGGGTTTTAGAGTGCTGATTAAACCCTAGTGGTATATGGGTCTAGCAACCATTTACAAACCTATACATGGTTGAGCAACAAGCTACTCATATACAAGGTGGAGACATTAACCACACACAGGAAGAGGGTCATATTAATTACTGAGGCACAGCAGGACATAAGCGGCAGATAAAAATGAAAAATAGACACCACATAGAAAAGACACAGGATGTATAGAAGTGTAAAAAGAAGGGGTATAAAGAGTGGAGAACATACTTGCCATCTCTCCTGGAATGTCCGAAATGCGGAGACTCCCGCATTTCGGGTGGGTCTCACGGACTCCCAGGAGTGTATGACAATCTCCCGCATCTGCCCACTTCCTAGTGAAGTGGGCAGCTGTAAAATGACGCGTCATGGGGGTCGGGTCCAAAATGACGCGATTTTTGGAGCCCCGCGCACCCACCTCCCCCCAGGAGGCTCCCAGATGCCAACTACAAAAAGTTAGCAAGTATGGTGGAGAAGCATTTATACATTGAGGAGAGGGGCTTGGGAAAAACGTATTAAGATGAGAGCACGGGAATGAGGGCATAGACAAGACATACGAGTGGTCAGGAAGAGACATAGTACACAAGAGAAGAACTAACAGAGGATCAGAGGGTGGAATGCAAACGTAAGGAGGGGAATTGAAAGTTGTGAAGAGAGAGTCATTGAGAGACAGATTCATAGTTGACAACTTTCCCAGTACCAGGTTTTGAACATTTGACCCCTTTTTTTTTTTCTTCTTTTTACTCTCCAAATTGTATTTGTTAATCGTTAAATATTAACACTTAAAAGTTATACTTAATGAACAAATCATGAGATCAGACTACCGTACACTGTTCCTGTGTGATATGCATACAGTAGATGGTAACGCCTCTCCGGAAAGTGTCCTTGGTCATAATTTTACAGTGTTGATAGGGTGACACAGACAGGAAGTAGGTAGGATGGGGGAAACGTAAATAGAGGGAGCATAAGATGGTGGAGAATGAGGCATAGACAGGATACAAGGGAAGTGGTGCATAGACCAAACACATTGAGACAACAGTGTGACCAGAATGGTTGGCTGTGTAAACATACAGTACTTGATTGGCAGCCATGATATGGACTTTTTCATTAAGAAGAGGGTGAGATTTTGTAAAAGCTCAGCGTCAAGCAGTTCACCAGGATAGTGGCACCATTTTGCATGTTCATGGATATTTGGGTAGGTAGGTGCTATGTTGCACTTTGACTCCCGGTTTACTATGGTTTAAGTGTACATATGTTTGTCAGTACATGTAGTTTTCTAATGTTCATGAAATGGCAACAGTGCTATTTTCCATTGTTGCAATTAATGTTTACCCAAGAGAATAACCATCAGGGTAGCAACTGCCATGGGACGTGGCCATTAAGTTGACTAATTAGGGAACCTCTGCTGCCAGGCCGTAAGCAGCTTCAACCCCTGCTGCTCTCTGCTGCAGTTCCCACCGTAAGCAGGGAGCTTAATGATCTGCTTTTGTGAGGACAGGTTTTGTAGAGTGTGTTGGGTCAGGTTGCAGAGTGTCTAGGAGAGTTTAACGATTTTAAATAAAGTGCTCAAGTAATGTTTAGCCAAATAATTCATTATATGCAAAGGATGGGTTAAGAATGTGTTTTATGGAATTGGGGAATGATTGTGTGTCTGAAAGCAGAAGGGAAAATACCTGTGGGGAGGGAAAGATTGAGTAATGGAGTGTGCAGTAGGTCAGAAGAGATTGGATCAAGTGGACAGGTTGTAAGAGGAGGATAAAATGTGTGAACATCTTCAGTTATTGCCCTCAAATTGCTAAGGATGGAGTTGATGGCCGGTCTGAAGGGGTGGTGTGTGTGTATGTGTGTATGTGTGTATGTAATGTTTGAGGCAAATATGATTGTGTTTGTTTTTTTTATTTGAAGAAGCCTACAATATCTTATGCACTAATGCTGCTGTGTTGTGAGAATGAGAGTGGATAATTAAGGTTGTTTAGCCAAGTTGAGGCCAGAGTTAAGTTGGTATCTGTAGATGAGGACAAATATAACACAAAATACTTACAATATTGTGTGGTTTGAAAAAAAAAAAAAAAAAAGCATTTTGAATTCCTGTTTGTGAAGTCCTACATATGCCTCTAGTAGAAGGTATGTACTTCTTGTTCATATGTAGTAATGTCCACTAGATGGTGCCATTTCCCTTGACATTTTATAAAAATTTATTTAGCTTCTAAATTATGGCAATTAGGTTAAACATAGAAAATACTAATTGGGTCATGTTCACTGCCATTGATTTTCAATTTGAGGATTGCACACGACCACCACATCTTTTGTTAGTCTGCATTTAATTAGTTAAAAACACAAAATAGTTTCCCATTGTATGAAAACCAGGAGACACTCAAATAGAGACTCTAGACCCACAGATTAGGTATTTTTGGTATAAAGCATACACAAATTGTGTCTTCATCTACTGATATTAAAGTTTTAAGTGGTAAGAGTACAAGGGTACTCTTCAGTGTCCACAGTTAGCAATGACATTATCCATGGACTCTAACAATAGAAGTGAGCTGGTGGAAACTCTGTGTGTAGGAAGTGAAGTGTAGAGCAGTAGACGCTCAGTAAATAAAGTGGATGGGGGTGTTCATTAGAATCCTCTTGAAAATGTTGCTATGTTCCCAAAGTTCTAGTTACTCCCCTGTAAGAGTACAAGTATTTCTTGTGGCAGTTTTGATTCTGAAAAAGAAGCAGATTTAGTCAATGGGGTTAAAATGCTGGGATTAGAAGAATGTTTAAGCTCTCCATGTACTACATGACATGTAAGTCGTGACCTATGCATTAAGTGCATTTAATAACATTTATAGCAGTGATTTAGACACTTTACAAGTGGATTTTTTGTATTTGTTTTCTCGCCTTCTATTAATTATTGTCTACTTGTATAGCACCACCATATTATACAATGTGGTTTCAGAGTTTATTTAATCATTCACATTGGTCCCTGCCCCACTGGAGCTTACAGTCTACATTCTCTACCACACTAGGGTTCATTTTGCAAGCAGCCAATTAACCCACTCCTGCATCGCCTTCATTCACGGCATCCCCTACAAAGCCTTCATACACATTAAACCACCAGACTTCATCGCATTTCCTTAGATTTCATTGCTTCTGACACCAAAAGAATGTTCTCCTTGGCTGCTCATATCCTTTGGGACTTCATCCCTTTTACACTTTTTGTCAAAATTCTTTTGCTGTTTTTCAGACCTGAGCTTAACTTGTACATTGTTAATAAGTAACCATGTTGTGACTGCACTTTTACCAGCACTTCTGTTCTGCAAACCTTAGCACTTTAAGGTGGTTCCATGTTAACAAACATTAAACTACACATACATACGTACGGGCTATTGTTCACTTTCTTCTGTTTACGCCTGTATTTAGAATAATTATGCTTAATGTTATGTGGATCAAGTGTGTCTCATTACTAAGAAGCAGTAAGTGAAAATGTTTTTTAAAACTCTTCCAATAAACCTCATTGAATCCAGATGTTCATGGAAAGCCTTCTACAATAAATCTTTATGCAGATTAAACATGTCCTATTCTGGGACAATAACTCATTGTGTCACATGACAATTAGAGGCAAATAAGCAGATCATTGTGCATACCTTGCATTATACTCTGCAAATCCTCTTCATTCTCTGCCAAGCAAGTTCAAGGTGCTATCAACTACAAATGTACTTTTGAGAATGTTCTGTACAACAGGACGCCCTGGAACTGTCCAGAACTCCAGGAACTTCTCACGTGTTTAACGTGCCTCTTAAAAATTGTCCTTGAAAGCACGCTGAAATTGACTAAAAGATAACGTTAAGGCCTTATACACAGAGGCAATAATGTAAACTATTTTATGGGAAAGCTAATTAAATACATACTATGTTATGCTGTAGAGAAGCTTTGACACCTGTTAATGAAAACACTTCATATTATTAATTACTTCTACTTTATTTGCACCAGAGTCGGAACTGTATTAAGAAAGAGCATTTTTATTTCTAATGATATGCTGTCCTTTTACTGTTTAAAACCTTTTATTGCTAGTGTTTGTTTGGGAAGTTCATTGAGGGCCTTATTAAAGAACACTGTTCACATGTGTTTGTTAACCATATATATTCATTGCAGAATGGCTGCATAGTGTGTATAGTTCTAAGTGTATAGTTACAAGTGTAAAAAATTTAAATAGCATAATTCTGAGTTATACCGGAGTGAAACAGGAGCAGAACATTTTACCCATTACCACAGCAACACAAGGACAACAGTCAGTATTCACCTTAAACCCCATATTCTACTCCTGATGTTTCCATCTCTCCCTTGCTACAAGCTTTACACCACAAGACGACTGTTTTGGCTCATTTTCTACTCAGCTCATGAAAGTTTGTTTTATCGGTCAGTTTTTTTCCCTGCAAAATCCCCACTCAGCCAGCTCTACTACTTGCTCAGTCACTCCCTACCCATGCTACAGTTATTTCAGTCCTCTATCTTATTCTACTCAAAGCTTTGTCTGCCATCATAAGTAGAAAGAAATGAAACTGAGTTTGAACCATTCTCCTCTCTCATGACTGCAATAACTCAGCTACTCCATCACCTGTTCTTTATTACTCTCCATTCAACACTTCCACCCACTCCCCCACATTATTAGTCCATGCTATCCAGGATTAAACTACATCTACTGCAGCCTCACTCTGCACTACTTCTCTGATTGCACAGGATATTGCAACTAGGTAATTCTTGTACTTCCCTCATTTTTTGCTATTTTACTCATAAATACCAGTGCTTGCCAAATTATTTTTCTTTCTCTCCTTTCATGACATTATATTTAGGACTATATCATCCCTCACCCATCCTGCAACACACGCCTCTCTCCACATTGCCCCTTCATTACTTCACTTGCCTCTACTTAACACTCATGAACTCTTTTCCTATTTAAATTCAATAACTTTAACAGCCTCACCCTGTTGCCAGAAACTATAAGGACACATATCTTACAATCATATTTTCTACCTTTCTTTCACCCTGCTTATATCACCTAATCCAGGTCCCCCTCATTTCTCCCACACATATATCTGAACGCTACAGAAATCCAGCAAACCTCAAACACATCACCTGTCTCCCCTCTCTTCCAAAGTCCTGTAAATGTTCCCTTTGAAATGCACGCTCTGTTTGTAACAAACTTACCTACATAAATGACCTCTTCCTCTCAAACAACCTAAACCTTCTAGCAATAATAGAAACATGGCTCATGTAATCAGACACTGCCTCACCTGCAGCCCTTTCACATTGTGGTCTCCATTTCACCCACACACCCAGACCAGGAGGCAGACAAGGAGGGGGGGGGGGTTGGACTACTTCTCTCCCCACAGTGCACATTCACAGTTCTACCAAGTGTCCCATCACTCACATTCACATCTTTTGAAGTACATGCTGTTAGGATTTTTAACCCATTCTCTATGCGTGTTGCTGTCATCTATCGCCCCCCTGGTCCACACCAACAATTTCTTGAACACTTCTCTGCATGGCTCCCTCACTTCTTATCTACTGATATCCCCACCATCATCATGGGTGATTTCAACATCCCTATTTCTAATCCACGTTCCAATGCTACTTCCAAACTACTCTCTCTAACCTCCTCACTTGACCTCTTCCAGTGGTTTGAATCCGCTACTCATTAGGGTGGCCACTGTCTCGATCTTTTTAACAAACTTACCTACATAAATGACCTCTTCCTCTCAAACCTCAACCTTATGGCAATAACAGAAACATGGCTCACGCAATCAGACACTACCTCGTCTGCAGCCCTATCACATGGTGGTCTCTATTTCATCCATACTCCCAGACTTGGAGGCAGACAAGGAGGTGGGGTTGGACTACTTCTCTCCCCACAGTGCACATTCACATTTCTATGAAATGTCCCATCATTCACGTTCACATCTTTTGAAGTGCATTCTGTTATTTTAAACCCATTCTCTATGCATGTTTCTGTCGTCTATCACCCCCCTGGACGCCAACAACAATTTCTTGAACACTTCTCTGCATGGCTCCCTCACTTCTTATCTTCTGACATCCCCACCATCATCATGGGTGATTTCAGCATCCCTATTGCTAATCCTTGTTCCAATGCTGCTTCAAAACTACTCTCTCTAACCTCCTCACTTGACCTCTCACAGTTGATTGAATCTGCTACTCATCAGGATGGCAACTGTCTTGATCTTGTTTTCTCTAGACTATGCTCAGTTTCTAATTTCTTTAACACTCCTTTCCGCCTCTCGGATCATCACCTTATTAGCTACGCACTCACCCCCAGTTCTTTACCCTCCCTAGTGTCAAACTCTTCCAAGCCTCCTCGTACCCGCAGGAATATCAACTCTATTGATGTTCAACAGTTTTACACCTCTCTCCAACACCTTCTCTCCCCAATTTCTACATTCTCCTCCCCTAATAGGGCAGTACCCCATTTTCACCAAACCCTAGCAACTGCCCTTGATCAAGTGGCTCCAGCGACTCTACATATGCCGTGTAGACTTTGTTGCCAACCGTGGAACACTAAAGTAACACAAACTTTACAAATATTGTACCTCTAATGATTTCATCACATATACTGGTATCTACCACTCCTATAGAAATGCTCTGGACACTGCTAAACAAACATGCTTCCAATCTCTCATCTATGCTTAGGCTTCTAACCCCAAACGCCTTTTTAACACATTTAAATCTCTTCTCAATCCTCCCACCCCAAATTCTCCGACTACCATCAGTGCCCAGGATCTTGCTTTCTATTTCAAGGACAAAATAGATAAAATGAGACTTGAAATAGTATCATCTCTCTCAACAACCAATCAGCTCAATTCCTTTGTAGCACTTTGACACTCTCTCCATTTGATCTCACAAGTGAAGAGGAAGTTTGTACTCTATTCTCATCTTCCTACTCTACCGCCTGTCGTCTTGATCCCATACCCTCACAAATTGGTAGGTCCCTGTCTTTTGTGCTCATTCCACCTCTAACTAAATTCTGTACTCTCTCTCTCGACCAAATTCTCTCTCAAATTACCGCCCCATCTCTCGGCTCACATGCCCCTCCAAGCCTCTTGAGAGAATTGCCTACACTCGCCTAACACTTTCTTAGAGCAAGCAACCTACTGGATTCTCTTCAGTTAGGCTTTCGCTCTCTACAATCCACAGAGACTGCGCTGACCAAGGTTGTCAATGACTTGATCACAGCAAAAACTGAAGGCATTATTCTCTTCTAATTCTCCTGGATCTCTACTGCATTTGACACTGTTGACCACTATCTCCTCATACAAACGCTACAATCCCTAGGTCTTGAAGGCACTGTCCTATCCTGGTTCTCATCCTACCTATCTAATCGCTCTTTCAGTGTTAATTTCTCTGGATCCATCTCCGCTTCCTTTATCAGTTGGAGTACCACATGTCTCAGTCCTAGGTCCTCTTCTATTCTCCATCTACACCACTTCTCTTGGAAAACTAATAAGCTCCTTTGGATTTCAGTATCATCTCTTTGTGGATGATACACAAATCTATCTATCCTCTCCTGATCTCTCACCATCTGTGTTGTCTCGTGTTACTGTCTTTCTGCCATTTCATCTTGGATGTCTTCTCGCCAACTCAAACTCAATCTTTCAAAAACTGAACTAATAAGTTTCCTGCCTGATATTTCTATTTCTGTTGATATTACCATAAATCCCACCCCGCAAGCTCGCTGCCTAGGTGTAATCCACATTGACTCTACATCTAAAATCTTGTTATATACATCTAAAGAACATTTCCAGAATACGCACATATCTCACAAAAGACACTGCAAAAACCTTAATTCAAGCACTCATCATCTCCCACATCGACTATTGCAATTCCCTCCTTACTGGTCTTCCCAAAGTCAGACTTGAACCCCTACAATCTATTTTGCATGCAGCGGCCAGATTTATTTTCCTTGCAAACCGTTCTTCCTCTGCTGAACCACTCTGTCAGTCTCTACATTGGCTGCCTGTTTTTCAACGAATCCAATATAAAATTCTTCTACTAACATACAAGGCCATCAACAAAATTGCACCGACATACATCTCCTCACTTGTCTCAAAATATCTCCCAACTCAACACCCTTCGCTCTGCACAAGATCTGCGTCTCTCTTCCTCCCATTCCCGGTTACAGGACTTTTTTCGGGCTGCACCCACTTTGTAGAATTCCCTCCCTCGCACAGTAAGACTTTCCTCTAGTCTTCAAACCTTCAAGCATTCTCTGAAAACCCACCTCTTCAGACAAGCTTATGATATTCCTCAACCACCATCTTAATCTCCCTAGGTTACCCTATTACCACTCTCTACACTGCTAACACAAGACAACAACCCTCTGACCAATATTGCCACACACACAGCCCACTCAGTACTTTTTACCTTTGCATTCCAGCTGGTCCAATGTGCAATATGATGTAGCACATGCCCTTCTGTTTCAAACTCACATTGTCCCATAGACTGTAAGCTTGCGAGCAGGGTTCTCTTACCCCTCTGTCTGTATGTATTACCCAGTATTGTTTTATTAATGTTTGTTCCCAATTGTAAAGCGCTACGGAATTTGCTAGCGCTATATAAATAAATGATGATGATGATGATCATTCAGTTAAAGCAGGGTACAAGTTTTTGGCTATGTGTACAAGCCTTTAGTACAGTCTTTAAAATGGTGTACAATGCAATTTTGTTTGAACTACTATACCAAACTATATTACATTATATGATAACTGTGCAAAGCAGCTAGATGGAGGCTGGTTACCGAGATATGCCCCTGATGTTTTAACATCAACAATGTCAAACTTGTGTGTCAAATTTAGATTAAGGAGCTCACATCAAAGGTTGTTATACCCATCTCCAGCAAGTACAATCTTCTATTTTTACCACATTTTAACTAAATATATACTTTGCCTGGTGTACGCCATTCTCTTAATATAACTGTATTACACTCTGAACTGACCAAAACAACATGACCACTGTATATGATCATAATACACTTTATATACCCTAGAACACGGAACAGTACGACTTTTAGACAGGGCTTAACCCAGTGGTTCCCAAACCGTGAGCCATGCTCCCTGGGGTGCTGCGGCCAGGGCCACCGGTAAGCAAGGCGGGGGACTAAAAAAAACTTATGGAGACCCTAAGGGTGTCTCGAACTGAGAAAGTTTGGGATCCACTGGCCTAACCAATGGTCCTTACACTAATGAAATTCAGCCACACTCTAATATGACACAAAACAGGTCAATAGGATGGTGTCAAATCAAATCTTTCAAAGTAATGTTCCTTGTTTGATATCACCAAAGAATGCAGATAGTAATAATGCTAGCAGTAAATGGGCTATACTCAAAACTTTAGACTCCAAGCTATTCTCATTAGTTAATTTCATCTGTTACATAAAGCCACACAATTTAACACTTGCACATACCACCTGTGTGATGTCTTGCAACTTTCAGGCCGAAATTTGTTTTTAAATGTTTCTGAGACTCATTGGGGGTATTCAATTGTTAGCTTTGTTTACTTGCGAGCTGAAATTCCGTGAGTATTTACCGTATTAACGCTTTTCGCGCGCAATATTACCGTATAAACGGTAATATTTTTTGAGCGCTCGTTTGAGGGCATTAACGCTAACAATTGAATACCCCCCATTGACTCCAAAAAACTTCACAATTCTAATAATTCACTTCAAGCTGGAAAAATGTACCAGCAAGCATAACTATTATTGTTTTTTTTTTAAAATTTATATGGCACCAACATTCCACAGCTCTGTACAAGGAATGTTTATAAATTCACGTCAGTCCCTACCCCAGGGAAATCTACAGTCTAATACCTCTACTACAAGCACACACCCATTAGGCTGGCTTGTTCTCCCAGGAGTGTGGGAGAGACGCGCGGAATTAAGGTTTGCTGGACAGGCCAGGAAAGTAAGATAGTATAAAGTTAAGTCACCATTTTTTCTCCGTCTCACAACTTATACCTTATAACTGTGCTATATCTATATACTGAGGCAGCATGGTGACACAGAAGTTGGCATTACTGCCTCACATCATTAATTCGATTACAACCAGTGCAATTTAAGTGTGGATTGTGCATGTTCTCCCCATGCCTACATAGGCCTACACTGGGTGTTCCAGCCTCCCCCCCAATCCGAGACAAATGGTATGATGAAAATAAATCCTAACGTGTCTGGTTGAGAAATTAAACAATAAACTCTAATGGGGCATGGACTGGTGTGAATGATTAAACATTGTCCAGAATAGTATGAAGGTGCCATATAATTAAAGGTTAACTAATAATAGCTTAAAGTGATGTAAATGTGTGTAAGTATGCATGTATGTGTGCATGACTTATTTACTAAAATTAGATTACATAACTAAATGTATACCTATTTAAATGTTAGTGTTTGTAGCAGTTACAAAATCATATTTTCCTTTACTTAGTTCCTGCATACCAAACATGGCACGATATTTATACTATATAATATTATATATGTATGCAGACGGAACATAACATAACCATTGGTCATGATCCTATTACTGTATCCTGACATAGAACACTACATATATTCAGTCTGAACACCGAGGTTGACATCATTTTATTGATTTTTTTATTTTATTTTTTTAAATATGTTTAGATGTGTAAAACTTAAAGGATAAGAACAGATACTGAAACCTGCATCCAAGATACAAATGTTCAAACCCCCCCAACACAGGTTTTAAATGTCCAAAATGGGGCACTGATGTGTTCACCTCTAATATTTTTTCAGGGAAGTGCCTTACAATGAATGGTGTTCAAATAGACTTCAATAAAGAAGGACAAATTAGACAAATTTATCATTATGCGATATATAGGTTACATTGCATGGGTAGTGAGCATTAACACATAAAAGAATACAGTATGCTGTGTTGTAAAATATAACAAAATCAATGCATTCTGTTTTTAATGCTCACTTCGTTTACAATCACTTTTACCTGCATGCTCCTTCTCAGACCTTTGGGGGACTTTTTCTATTTCTAAAAATGCCACAGTTCTTTTTTCATACCTATATCTTGTGTGATCTAAAATAAAGGCTCAAATGGAGGTGTGTTTCCTGAACAAACAACAAAAAGTCAATTGGGATGTACTCTTAATATGCCAGCTACCAACACCACAAATCACGGATGGTATATTCCATTGGATTAAAATGCCACCAATGCAGCTTGTCTTATGTAAAAATAAAAAAAGTTATTCAAAACATTTGAAAACGTATAAATACGTCACATTCCTTGACAGAACTTGTGACATCTGAGATTCCATTTACATTTGCTGTGCAGATGGGGATAAGCTTCTGTTCTATCTTGTTAGTGCTAATAACTCTAATATTGTAATGCCCATATATTCATGTCACGTTTAGTGTCCTTTACATAGGGAATCGGGCACTTTAGAGAACCACTGTAGAAGGTATCTGTCAGTACATAGGAGGTAACAGAGGGATCTCCCAGAAGCTGTTCCGGAGCAGGTCTGGTCCTAGTATTACACCGTGGCCGGATGTTCATACACCAATATGGTTTCATTTCTGAGTGTGTGTGAAGATGATTAAGGCGATCCTAGTGTTTAATAACCATGGGAAGCCGCGGTTCCTGCGCTTCTACCAGCGCTATGTGAGTCTCTGCACTAACGTGACGACGTATAAATCAGCGTCCTCATCCAGCATTTGTTTCATTGTGGTCTTGTTTCCTCCAGCCAGAAGACATGCAGCAGCACATTGTCAGAGAGACCTTCCACCTGGTCTCCCAGAGGGATGACAATGTCTGTAACTTCTTGGAAGGAGGAAGGTAAAGCTATGTGGATGCAGCAGCTGTACTGTTCCTTGACATGACATCTGATGTCCAGGATGGTTACATACAGTAATATAGTGTTACTTTCAGACCCATATATTATATATAAGTAGTTAGTAGAAAAAAAATAATTCACATTCTTGAAAGTATGGTGTGCTGTTTTTATTGTGGTATAAAGATAAATCACAGCTTTAATGTTTTGTGTACATATATTGGTATTGTAACACATTTAATCAGCAGAGCATTTTATACAGGTAAGGACTAGATATCTTATTGCATCTAGGTACATGTCACTTTATCCCATTTGCACCTTTTTATTATTATTATAGTATTAGAAATGATTGTAGGACTTGAATAAATATGTTGTAAATATTTAGGCGTATATTTACTAAACTGCAGGTTTGAAAAAGTGAAGATGTTCCCTAATAACAACCAATCAGATTCTAGTTGTCATTTTGTAGAATGTACTAAATAAATAACTAGAATCTTATTGGTTGCTAATGGCCACATGTCCACAGTTTGGTAAATCTAGCCCTTAGTGTTTTTATAAAAATATTTTCACTCTCACTTTTTATACCTATATGTTCAATTGACCGTGTTGTTTCACAGATTTGAATATGTTTAGGTCAGGGCTGGGTAAATGACATGTAGCCACTTGGCCTAAAAAAATTCCTGCTGGCACCTTACTTTTTGGAGTCATTTGTTTTTGCCAATGGCTCTACTTCTCTGCTTACTTAAACATTTCCAGCTGTTTCATAGGTTTGACTGATTGGATCCTAAAGTCCAAATGATTTTATTCAGCCCTAGATTAAGATGTTGTATAATAGAGTACTTTAGCTTTAATTATGATATTTCATATAACTTTTCTAACTGAAATATTTTGGGGCATTTTTATGACAAAAACAAGAATAAAAATTCCGTTGGGGCACTCCACTAAGGTATGCAGCTATATATGACAAAAGAATATCCACCAATATTCAAAAAAATACATATATACAAAAGATTTATACATACACTTCTGCACCCTTCTTAGTACAGTATGATGATCACACTCCAGGTGTACTCTTCACCCGTGTATATAAGTACACAATGATCCTGGAAAGGACTCATAGGTCCAAAAACGAAAACAGCAAAACAAAGTGTAATATGTCACAAATATCACATCTAAAATAGAGTCCACCACCATATAGGAATATATCTTCAATCTTCCACCATGGATAACAATGAGTGTAAGGCCTTGACAAAGACCCTCGTAATAAAATAAATAAAAGATAAATAAAAGATAAAAACAAGAATAACAGTAATGTAGGACCCGTACCGACTGGCAGAGTAAATGTCAGCATTCAGAGAACTCGAACAGATGTAAAAGGTCTGTAGCATAAATGTTTCTCTCCAACACCGTCTCCTCTGTTCAATCGGCGAATATCACAGCCAAAGTGTTTCTACCCAAAGAAACACTTTGGCTGTGATATTCGCCGATTGAACAGAGGAGACATTTGCTGACATTTACTCTGCCAGTCGGTAGGGGCCCTACATTACTGTTATTCATGTTTTTATCTTTTATTATTAAAACTATTTTATTGATTTAATGCACGAGATCCCCCCTCCTTCTTGTTGTTGTTATTTCCCTGTTCATATGGATTGATGAATGGAGTGAAGAATAAGACGTCAGATCGAAGGGAGATGATGTTTTAAAGAAGCTTATGAATTCCTGTGCTGAGTAAGCATATACCTGAAGGGGTTCTGGGGAATTAAGGATCACTTTTCTACTCTTACACACATTGGTTATCCATGGTGGAAGATTGAAGATATATTCTTACATGATGGTGGACTCTAATTTAGATGTGACATATTACACTATGTTTCGCTAGCTTTGTTTTTTGATCTCTGAGTCCTTTCCAGGGTCATTATGTATTTATATACACTAGGTGAAGAGTACACCTGGGGTAAATGTATCATACTACGGTTTGTACAAGTCGCCGGAAATCGGCGAGTTGACAGCTTAAATTTAAAGCGGTGCTGCCTTGTAAAGGCAAGTTTCCCTTTGCAAGGCAGCGCCGTTTCCGGCGACTTGTACAAACCGGAGTATGATACATTTACCCCCTGGAGTGTGATCATCCTACTATACTAAGAAGGGAGCACAAGTGTATGTATGAATCTTTTGTATATACGCACTTTTATGAAAGTAACAAAAAAAATCTGATATTTTAACTGTACTCCCAGCTGTTACTATTATTTAGGAGATAAAAACATGGTTGATGAGGTGGGGGTAATAGGGAAAGTATTAAGGTTGTTGATCACCTCTCATTTACATGGAGTCTAATTTGTCCCACTGAGCTCATTAAGGACTGGTCCAATTTTAAATAATGTATTATAGTTTGTACAATAATTATTTTACAGTTTATTGTAATAATAAAATTAAAAAAAACCTTTATTTGATATGATCTAGTAGGTGATCCTTTTCAGAACTGTTCGTGTTTTTAAATGAAATGTATTAGTTGCATACTGGAAGCTGTCCATGGAGATGTAATCTAATTTCCATCCACTAAGTATAAAATAATGGACTCTTCTATTACAGGATACAATGAACAAATTAATCACAAAGGGCTTCACAAATTTAAGTTCTAGCATAATCTTACTAGATGCTGACATATCTTGAGAGGTTTGATGCTTGCCATTGGTTTAGTAGCAACATGTACAATTGCTGACTTGATCTTTTTTCAAGGGTCCAGCGTCTTTTGCATTCATTGTTCGGTAAGTGGTGCCCTTGCAAGATCTAGTTTTACAAATACAGTTCTGTTCAGAGCATGAAAATTGCACATACATTAGTGATGAGTATTTCATGCATTCTACAGTACTTCATTCAATTGCTGCATGCATGGAAGATCTATGAAAATACATGTGCACTGTTCATGTGCTGAACAAGATTAAATTTATTGAATTAATTACAGTAATCTACTTGTCAGCCCTCTTTTCACTTAGCATGTGAACTTTGTTGTGTAGAGGTGCCTGATGCACCCTAATACACAACAAACTTTGTACCTGTTCACAACTCTCTTAGATTGCTGACATATCCACAAAGTAATGCAGACACATTACTCCGTCCAGCTTAAAACTTCATTAATTATATTTACAGGGACAACATATCTGTGTTTGTGTTTTTATTTTCACTATATTTATGTAAATGTTCAGTAAAACACCTAGGTGTGGGCCGTGTAGCTTAGTTCTTACATCTTACTTCATAGAGAAATGAGAGCTCACCTTTGAACTTTTGATCCGCTCTGGAGCTGGAATCCTTACTATGGTTTCCAAGTCCTATGCAATTGATAGAACAGGGCTGCTCCAAAGATCTAAAATCTCAAAATGTTATTGCACTGTCTTTAAATAATAGAGAGACCAAGGATATCCACAGTGGCAAAGATAGATTAAAAACAAATGTTATACTGATTCCTCTAAAAAACTCTATCCGGTTTCAACACTATCACTACTTTATCATCAGTGCTTACCGACTATAGACTTTCTGGACAAGTAAAGGGTATTTCCTGATCACGTGACTACACTGATGTCATGTTAACTCTCTACATACACCATGCCCTCCCAACAGTCCTTATTTTGAAGGGTTTGCCTTGATTTGTGGACCCCAAAATAAAGTGGTTCACGATAATGTGATTCTGGGAGGGGTTTAGGAAAACATGGAAGGGACTTTTTTGTTTCCCGATTTTGCTTTTTAAAATGTTGGGTGGTACGCATAACCTTAATCGGGTCAAAACCAGTGTTAGTATTTTTACTTAATATATAAGATGTTCTAAGGTTGGTGATGTAGTACTGTTATAGGCCTTTATTATTATTCATTGGCATTAACGCGTTAAAGGTCATTGTCCTAAGTTAAGATGACATAACCATAATGCTGTGATCTGGACATATCCTATTATTTTAAGACCATGTGATTTCAAATTGTGGTTCTGGATCTCTGGAGAACCATTGTTATGTCATATTCTACATATTATATCAACAAGATTGGAAGCTACAGACTGCAATAGAACAGTGCCTCAGTGTATACTTCATTATGGCAAATGTTAGAATACTTAGGGGCATATTCAATTGTCGGCTTGCAGCTCCCTGAGCCGCGAGCTGAAATCCAGCCAACAATTACCTTAATAACGGTAGTAGTTTTAACGCGGCGGGGAATCGGAAGAATTAAAAATGCCCCTTAGTGGTAGATTTATCAAAAATTCTAAAAAGTGGTATTGTTGCCCATAGCAACCAGTCCGATATTAGCTAGCAGTTATCTAGGGCATTCTACAAAATGATAGCTAGAATCTGGCTGCTATGGGCATCACCTCCACTTTTTCTCTTTAGATGGTGTGATAAATCTACCTCTTTGTAACAAAACGTTTTTCAAATAAATAAAATCCATGTTTATCCCTAAAATTACTGTATGTGCCATTATTTTAGTCAGTCCTCTTGGCCTTTATCCTCGCCATACTATTGTACTGACTCTTCACAAGCTGATTCACTTTGTTTTACTGATTGTTTTACAGCTTAATTGGTGGATCTGACTGCAAACTGATCTATCGACATTATTCCACCCTTTACTTTGTGTTCTGTGTGGATTCATCTGAAAGTGAACTTGGCATTCTTGACCTTATCCAGGTAAACACCTAAACACCTGCTGTGTAAAGAGCAATCCATTTGCAAGGTTTTTGTTTTTTTTGGTGTATCAACGATTCGCAGTTTTGCATAAAACACAAAATGGGCAATACACTGTAAATACCTTAGAAACTTTACACAGTTAAAGTTACAAAGCCATTCTTTTATTCCATCTTCAATTACAAAACATGATGTATCCGAACATCATGTCTAGTGTTTCAGCAAGGTAATTGAGCTTGCTACACAGTTTAGAATTGATTAATTGTGAACCTGTGAGGGAGTCCCAGTAATTATTCCTGCATTCAGCATTTGCTACACCTGTAGAGTATACTTCTACACCTCTCTTACATGCTAAGTCAGTGTTGGCTAACCTGTGACACTCCAGGTGTTGTGAAACTACAAGTCCCAGCATACCCTTCCAGCAATAAGCTGCTATATATTGGCAAAGCCTGCTGGGATTTGTAGTTTTACAACACCTGGAGTGTCACAGGTTAGCCAACACGGTGCTAAGGTGTTACTTCATCAACTTTCCTTCTTCCCCTAAGAGCTGAAGTGGTTAATGAGACACATGTGTTTCATAAGCTGGCCATGATCACATAGTACTACTAGCTGTCAAAAAAACAAACACTAAAACAATTTCCCGGTAATGATAAGGGCTGTAAAATATGAATTGCTCAATTAAATTAATCTCTTTATGGTAAAAAAAAATACCATGATGGCAGCTACATAAAATCTATCATACTGTGTGACACTGCTTCCTATACTACATAGAATGGAGAACCATACTGCTATGTGTCATGAGGGACATCAGTGTCCAATCTGACATATGGTTCATTTGTCTGGATGTTACACTTTAGTTTGTAATTACTACACAGAAGCATATGAATACAACCTGAATAAACCCGTGGTCAGACCATAGTTACAGGGCTTATAATTAGGTTTCCATGCAAATTACACCCATCTGAGTGAGGTTCTCACTGTAGCCATTTTATTGGCTAAGAAATATTCATAAAAATGTAGCTTATTACCTAGAAATCGGGATGTCAGTGCGAAATTGGATAATTTCTTTGGTTCTTGGGGAATTATTGGTTCATCCTGTGAAATGGCTCCCTCAGCTGTTTGCAAGCGATCGGTACATTATTTAAATTGTCCCTTATATAGCGCTGCAAAGTATGTTGACAAAATATACTGTATAATGTATTCTGTACGGTGTTCAGCACGATGGCCTAGTGGTTAGCACTTCTGCCTTACAGCACTGGGGTCATGAGTTCAATTCCCGACCATGGCCTTATCTGTGAGGAGTTTGTATGTTCTCCCCGTGTTTACGTGGGTTTCCTCCGGGTGCTCCGGTTTCCTCCCACACTCCAATAAAAACCAAAACATACTGGTAGGTTAATTGGCTGCTAACAAATTGACCCTAGTCTGTGTGTCTGTCTGTCTGAGTGTGTTAGGGACTTTAGACTGTAAGCCTCAATGGGGCAGGGACTGATGTGAGTGAGTTCTCTGTACAGTGCTGTGGAATTAGTGGCGCTATATAACTAAATGATGATGATTCTGTCATGTATATGTTTTCAGCACAAACCATTTTCCTGTTTTGTGTCATGTCCACTAGGTGGCATGTGTACATAAGACTGGGATTTCCAATAATGCTAGTTGTCAGAGTTCAGATTACAATATGTCAAAATGTGCAGAGATCATGAATGCCAACGTTGGCATCCAGTGTACAGACCTGAGTACTATTATAAGGTAACTTTTGCAGAGAATAGTCATTGCATGTGAACAATGAAGACTGGTGAACGAGGTCCTCAAATCATAATTTAATATGCAATATCAACATATTGAATGTAAAGAAAATGGAGCAAATAATATTGCTATGCAGGATAATTTGATTGAGTCCATACAGACTATTGGGCTAAGTGCACTTCATCAAGTGGGTTTAGTGACGGTTTTATTCCATATTGAACATATTGTTGTTCCCATTTTTTCTGCATGCAATACTATATTTTATATCATGGTGTATACCACCTTGTTTGTCAGTGCTACATTGGTGTAATAATGTTAACATGTTGTGGAGGATAAATGCATGTGGTGCAGTTCCTAAGGGGGAAAACATTGAACCAAAACAAAGGGCAATACTAATAAAATGGGCAGCACGGTGGCTAAGTGGTTAGCACTTCTGCCTTACAGCACTGGGGTCATGAAGTCAATTCCCGACCATGGCCTTATCTGTGAGGAGTTTGTATGTTCTCCCCGTGTTTGCGTGGGTTTCCTCCGGGTGCTCCAGTTTCCTCCCACACTCCAAAAACATACTGGTAGGTTATTTGGCTGCTATCAAATTGACCCTAGTCTGTCTGTCTTTGTGTGTGTGTGTTATAGGCAACTTAGACTGTAAGCCCCAATGGGGCAGGGACTGATGTGAGTTCTCTGTACAGCGCTGCGGAATTAGTGGCGCTATATAAATAAATGATGATGATAAAAGCTATCCGGCTATTTTCTGAACCATGATCTGGGTTTTGTTTTAATAAAATGCAAACAAAATCCCAAGAGCCCGGTAGCAAACGTGCTTGGAAATTTCCTTTTTATTTATGCACATCCTCCCTGACACACATCTGCACATTGGCTTCTGCTCTTAGTGACTGGCTCCTAAATGCTATATTATTTTGTCCCCCTTCGATTAAATCATAACGACTGCTCTATACATCAGTAATGTGTCAGGAATACTGATGTGCTTCTCTTGGTCACTCATTGCCTATACTATAACCCAGACCACAAAAGAACACAAGTAATGTGGACAAATATGAAGTAACGTCTAGCAACTCACCAGATTTTATTGATTACTATTCCTTGGCAGTTTAGGAAATCACATAAAATCTCTTGCTGCTGTGGGTTGGAGCACATTTGTGCACATACCACTCCTATTAAGAAGTAGTTTATGGGAAGAGAGACAAAGAAACTGGGCACCTCAAAGCAACGCCTGCCTCTTATGGGATCATTAGACATTGGAATCAATAACACTTTGTTCTCTCTTCTGTTACTTTATGTGTGAAGGATAGGAAGTGGTTTGTTCTCTTTGTGATTGCTTACTGAGGAATAAAATGCATTCCATAAACTGATACAAAATAATAGAAGCTCTATTGTTTAACAGTGAAAATAATCATTTTGATAAACTTTCTCATTACGGATGAAGGCCCTGCGTACAATTGCCTTCCTGGCAAGTCTTGGCATTACTGCTAGAACATCCACATGTAGAAGAAATAAAACCATACGATGCATTGGTAACATTGTGTTCTCTGAGATAAAACAAGTTCATTGTTGGTGGGGACAAGTGTGTGCAAATCCATGACTATTAAGAATTGTCAAATGTTTCTGTCTGATTTCCTATGTGTCAGATATTGGCTATTCTACACCTTTCCTTCATGTGTTACTTGATTGTTCATTGAAAAGATGTAAATGGTAATAGAGACTTTGAGCTTATTTAGTTTATGGCCCTATAATATTAACTGCCTGTCCGCTAGTTGATATGGATGCGTTTAGACTATTGACCTTGTCATTTTTTTTCCAGTTTTTAAATAGCTGCTTGGTTTTGTGAAAGTAGATTAGATGGGTCAGAATGACAGTGCATTCTCTTAGATAATATACAGGCAATTTAGACACATGGCTGTTTAATATTAACTGTGTCCCCTGTCATACTGCACTTATTTCTTTTCTTTTTTCTACTCTCGTTTCCCTGGCTGATTGCTTCAAAAGTTAACAAGTTTGAGGAATCGCAACTTTCAAATAATTATATCCTACCAAATCCTCAGTGTTAGGCCTGCACACTGTAACACATCTAGTTGTTGGCATTTCCCAAGGTCAAAATAAAAAGTTAACTATAATAGTAGTTTCTGAATTTAATAATTACAAGATAAACTGAGCCCACATCTTTAAATGCCTTAAAAGCAAGTAAAGTCCGTTGGTATGTCAATAAAGGACACCTTTCAAAACTTACTGGACAAAAAAAATGGTATGTTCGTTGGCCATTGGTGGGAAGTATGTTGTGTATATTCAGGCAAGTCGTTCCAAAAGTTGAAAATAGCAATTGATTTTGTAACAAAGTGTGAAATTGGGTCATGGGTTATATTAGCAGGTTGTGGTTATTTAAAACGCAAGTAGAAAAATACACCCATTGCACTGCAGAGCAATATAGCTGATTGTACTTGGCAATGACCAGCATATAACATAGTAACATAATAACATAGTAACATAGTTGATGAGGTTGAAAAAAGACACCAGTCCATTAAGTTCAACCTATTTTGGATCTCCTGCGATCCTGCACTTATATTTGAAATTAATCCAGAGTAAACAACCGCCAATCTGTTTCAATTGTGAAAATCCCCCCAGACTCAATATTGCAGTCCTATTTTTACCCTATATCCACTACTATCCTTCATTTTAATTAACGGTCGTATCCCTGGATACACCTTTCCGCTAAAAATTTGTCTAACCCTTTCGTAAACATATCTACTGAATCTGCCATCGCAACCTTCCCTGGCAATGAATTCCATATCTTGACTGCCCTTACTGTAAAGAACCCCTTCCTTTGCTGGTCGTGAAATTTCCTCTCCTCTAACCTTAGGGGGTGACCATGTGTCCTGTGTATGGTCCTTGGGGGTAAAAAGTTCCCATGAAAGTTCTCTGTATTGACCCCTAATGTATTTGTACATAGTAATCATATCTCCCCTTAGACGCCTCTTTTCTAAAGTAAACATGCCTAAACTGGCTAACATTTCCTCATAACTTAATGACTCCATACCCTTTATCAATTTTGTCGCCCTTCTCTGAACCCTTTCTAGTTCTAAATTATCTTTTTTATAGAGTGGTGCCCAGAACTGTACTGCATATTCAAGATGAGGTCTTACCAACGATTTATACAGTGGCAAAATTACACTGTCTTCCCTTGCATCTATGCCCCTTTTTATGCATGCCTATACTTTGTTTGCCCTTGCAGCTGCTGCTTGACATTGAGCACTTTTGCTAAGTCTACTGTCTACGAGCACTCCCAAATCCTTTTCCATTATAGATTCTCCTAAATTAATTCCATTTAATTTATAGATTGTGTTCTTGTTTTTGATCCCTGAATGCAGAACCTTACATTTTATATGTGTTAAACCTCATATTCCATTTAGCCGCCCAATCCTCCAGTTTATTTAAGTCCCTCTGTAGAGAAGCTACATCTTGCTCTGATTTTATTACCTTACAGAGTTTAGTGTCATCTGCAAAAATAGAAACTTTACTCTCTAAACCATCACTAAGGTCATTAATGAATATATTAAAAAGGAGTGGTCCCAGCACGGAACTTTGAGGTACTCCACTTAAGACTTTTGACCAATTAGAAAATGTTCCATTTATCACAACTCTCTGTTCCCTATTCTCTAACCAGTTTTCGATCAAAGTACAAATGTTGATTCCTAGACCCAGTTCCCTTATTTTGTAAACCAACCTCTTGTGTGGCACTGTATCAAAGGCCTTTGCAAAATCTAAGTAGACCACATCTATAACTTTAGCCAATTGTACCATCCATGTGCCCATTATATTTTAATAGCCCTGCTACCCCACACATAATTTGCCAGCCTGTACGCATATAACTATAATATACAGATGGGCACAGCATTCCGTATTGCTGTGCTATTCCAGTGTCCTGAGCTTCTACACAGAAGCCCTGATCTGAAAGGTTTCCAGCTATTCTAAAAAAACAAAATTCCGACCCAAACTCTATCTCAAATTACCGTCCCATCTCTCAGCTCCCTTGCCCCTCCAAGCTTCTAGAGAGACTTGCCTACACTCGCCTCTCACGCTTTCTTTCCGCAAACAACCTGTTGGATCCTCTTCAGTCTGGCTTTCGTTCTCAACACTCCACAGAGACTGCGCTGACCAAGGTTGTCAATGATCTGATCACTGCTAAGACTGAACGCCATTACTCTCTCCTAATTCTCCTGGATCTTTCGGCTGCATTTGACACCGTTGACCACTCTTCTCATACAAACGCTGCAATCCCTAGGTCTTCAAGACACTGTTCTATCCTGGTTCTCATCCTACCTCTCTAATCGCTCTTTCACTGTTAATTTCTCTGGAGCCACCTCTACTCCGCTTCCCCTATCAGTTAGAGTACCACAAGGCTCAGTGCTAGGTCCTCTGCTGTTCTCTATCTATACCGCTTCTCTTGGAAATCTAGTAAGTTCCTTTGGCTTTCAGTATCATCTCTATGCGGATGATACCCAAATTTATCTATCCTCTCCTGATCTCTCACCATCTGTGTTGTCCCGTGTAACTGACTGTCTTTCTGCCATTTCATCTTGGATGTCCTCTCGCCAACTCAAACTTAATCTTTCTAAAACAGAGTTAATAATATTCCCACCCACCAACAAGAGCATACCTGACATTTCTATCTCTGTTGATAACATGACCATAAATCCCACCCCACAAGCTCGCTGCCTAGGTGTAATCCTTGATTCACACCTATCCTTTGTTCCCCACATTGACTCTATATCTAAATCATGCTACATACATCTAAAGAACATTTCCAGAATCCGCACATATCTCACGCAAGACACTGCTAAAACCTTAATTCATGCACTTATCATCTCCTGCATTGACTATTGCAATTCCCTCCTTACTGGTCTTCCCAAAAACAGACTCAAACCCCTAAAATCTATTTTGCTGCGGAAAGACTGATTTTCCTTGCAAATCGCTATTCCTCTGTTGAATCACTCTGTATGTCTCTACACTGGCTGCCTGTCTTCTACCGAATCCAATATAAAATACTTTTACTAACCTACAAGGCCATCAACAAAGCTGTACCAACATACATCTCCTCTCTTGTCTCAAAATATCTCCCAACTCGGCAACTCCGTTCTGCAAAAGATCTGCGTCTCTCATCCACCCTCATTACATCCTCCCATTCCCAGTTACAGGACTTTTTTTGGGCTGCACCCACTCTATGGAACTCTCTCCCTCGCACAATAAGACTCTCCTCTGGTCTACAAACTTTCAAGCGTTCTCTGAAAACCTACCTATTCAGACAAGCTTATAATATTCCTCAACCACCCTCTTAACCTCACTACCTTTAGCCTGTTACCGCCTGTTACACAATTTCACACAAGACAACTACCCCCTGACCAACATTGTTGTGTGACAGGATCATTTAGCTTATGAGTCACTTTTACCTTTGCAGTCTGGCTGGGCCAAGATGCAAAATGTATACTTAACCTCATGTGTCAATCTCCCATTGTCCCATAGATTGTAAGCTTGCGAGCAGGGCCTTCTCACCTATTTGTCTGTTTTACCCAGTTTGTTTATTAGTTTATTATGTTTGTCCCCAATTGTAAAGAGCTACGGAATATGTTGGCGCTATATAAATAAATGATGATGATAGTGTAGAAGTGTGGTTCTGGCCATAGTTAATAGCGCAGCATCATAGAACCCTGCACCTGGGAACTCTAAACACCGGGAGCTGGTTGTTCCTGACTGATGTAATATAGAGCAGACTGCCATGCACAGCTCATTTGAAGTGTGGGGGTGGTGACTGTTTAGTGTGGCAGAGCATAGAAGCAAGGTTTATGAATAGACACCAGGGGTCAGTTGTATGCCAGAAAGCCCTATAACGGCACCATGATGTAGACAAATGGTTTCAGTGGATGATATAGCATTAGTCAGGTCCGACGCCACAAAAGCCATAATTGGACAAACCCTTCAATTCTTTTATTCTATGTAGACAAAGAATACTACACTTACACTCTGTGACCTAACACAATTTTGAATTATTCTCTTAAATATAAACAAACTGGATATAAAGACATTTACCATTCAGCATTTCTAAGGACAGATCTTAAAATCCTGACTATTCCTGGAAGTGGGGGACAGCGGGTAACCACACTACAGGTTACAAATTGCACTTGACCACTAGTTTATAAAATTCCTATGTCATTTAAGCATCATAAAGATGTTTGATTACCTTGGTTGTAAAACTAATATAACTTTTACTGCTAGACTTTTTCTGCTGTGACATGTGCTTAATAGCATGTCTGACTTCTGAGGTGCTGTAAGGCTGGGTACACACTACAGAAAATTTCTCCAGATGCGATATCGTTAATGATTTTACAAACGACTGAAAGTCCCGATCAGCATGCTGATTCATGTGTACACAGTATACACATTATACAAGATTTACCTTCAGATATGTGCTCTTCATCTGTCGTAACTGTCTGTTGACATGATCCTGACTCTGCACACTCCATGGAGATCTGCCTACACTGGTGTTCGTGAGTCCATTGTTTATAGAGATTTTTAGTCCGTTTTTATATAATCAAATCAAACGGTACAATGTGCTTTGGTACGATAAAACATGATCATGGGAGCGTACACACTAATATTATACCGGACCTAACAGTGGTTTATCATGTGATTGGCACAATTATTGGGTGAAAATCCTGCAGTGTGTACCCAGCCCAAGTTATGTCTTTGGCTTTGGCTCGTTCAGTTCAGCTGGGCTGTAATTGTTTTTTTTACATTTAGAAATTAGGTTCCCTGAAATAGATGTAGGACAAGTCCTGTAAAGCAAGAGCAGCAGAAAAATCTCCATACTTTCCAAACTCATTTTGGAGTGTGGGAGTAAACCGGAGCACCCGGAGGAAACCCACGCAAACACGGGGAGAACATACAAACTCCTCACAGATAAGGCCGTGGTTGGGAATTGAACTCATGACCCCAGTGCTGTGAGGCAGATGTGTTAACCACTGAGCCACCGTGCTCAATAGAGCCCTGGAGAAAGCTCCATGTAGCCGTTTTTCCCAGACTTCATCTTTCATCTCAAAACACTGGCCAAAAACTGGGGATGTGTTCACCACAAGGACTAATGTGAAGCCACACACACAGCTTGCAGCCTCCATTTAGGCCATTTCCTTCCAGAGCTCATACAGTGGTGACCAACAGCATGTCTGGTTAGTTGGGAGTAAAGCTTTAAGTCCAGCTAACCCAGGGTAATGGAGCCTAGCAGCCATATTGAGATATGTCCGCTGATCACGCAGGTTGTACAGCTAAACTAGGATAACGAAGGAAAACTGGAGTCTGAGTCCACCTTCTGTCAGCAAGGCTATTTAGAGCATCAAGCCAAGGTCTTGTCTGTGATGAGGGAAATTCAGGCAGCAGAATTTGGGGGAATTAAAAAATTGAGTTAATTACAAAAAAAACCTCAAATGTTGTTTTCACATAAATGGTTTCCACCTTGTTATCATATGTACGTCGTATATATGGAGTCAGACAACCACTATTTCAGTTGTTTTGTCGTTCATGTAATGTATATAATATACAGCCCTGATCAGTGGCCTAACTATGGCAATAGCAGACTATGCAACTGCTGTAGGGCCCAGCCTAATAGGCAGCTCAACAAAAGAGAGAGCATGTGCTTGGTGCGGACATTTATGGTGCATTTGTGTAATATAAATATTAAAGGATGAATGTAAATATATATATTTTTTTTATATGAACAGGTTATATAATGTATATAGAGACAGGCAGACAAAAAGATGACATCAACCATGTTTGCCAATCCATCCTTTCAACTACTGCCATTATTAACGTTTATTTATATGTCCGTAGCACCGTACAGAAGAAGAATGTAAAATAATGAAAAAAAATATATATATATATATATATATATATATATATATATATATATATATATATATACGCTGTACATGTATGCCATATGTATATTTTACAAGTCCTGTTTTTCATTAAAACAAGGTAAAATACAGACCACCTCTAATCAGCCATAGATCCTGAATAGTTTGTGTCAGTAAAAGCAGAAATGGGTTGGCAGTCCTGTCGTCTGACTACCTACATTTACTTCTAGCCTTTACAGAGAGAACATAAGTCCATGTCTATCATTGGCTGATCAGCTCACTTTAACAAATGTTTGGGAGCCCTGACCAGCCCTCTAATATACTCTATAACCTATTTTTTTCCGTGGCACTTCTCAAAGGTGGAATGTGCACCTATTCATGTGCTAAATAGACAGGGGCATTTGCACTTTACTAAATTACCTTTTAGGGCTAGATTTACTAAGCTGCGGGTTTGAAAAAGTGGGGATGTTGCCTATAGCAACCAATCAAATTCTAGCTATCATTTTGTAGAAGGTACTAACTAAATGAAAGCTAGAATCTGATTGGTTGCTATAGGCAACATCCCCACTATTTCAAACCCGCAGCTTAGTAAATCTTACCCTTAGTGTGCCTTATTGGAGGTGTGGATGTACAGGTTACTAATATTTACAGCACACTAAATTATACTTTTATATATCTAAGCTGACTGTCGGTGCTATAGCCCAAAAAAAAATCTACAAGGAACAGTCCCTTAATCTTACACAATATTTGAAAGTGAGCTGTGTGTGCTCTGATTTTATCAGTGATCATCAGGCTCGCTGCTTGTATATTTTATATAAATTTATTTATAAATAGTATTAAGGTTCGAAATATACACATAATGAGGCATTAGTTAATATTAAACATTAAATCACAAGGGTTAACACTCCTGTCCATCTAGTCTTAATGTATTGTATGCTGTACAGTACTTATTTAACTTAAATTATTACTTTTTCACTGTACATTTTCCCTAGTGAGGTGTATTAAATGTATCCTTTTTACCTTAGCACTTTCCTTGTCGCTGTGCCAATTTAACAATTTAAATAGTTACTCCCCCCCCATTACGTGCTGAATTGTGTCCGAGGTATTCCATGGAGAATAACATGTCCAAGTTGACAGGTCTGTAAATGTTATTATAGATTTTGCCCCAAGTAGTAAACTTACAATAATAGTACACAATAGTGTAACAATCTGCAGCTGTGGTAACTGGGCACACCTCATACACATGAAGGAAAACTGTGGAGTGTTCCTGTAGTAGTGACGGAATTAAGAATAAGAGGACCTATTAAGTGTTGGTGTTTCAATAAAGACACATTAAGACTATTTTGTGATAACAATAAATCACTTATCCCAGCCTAATTTATGAGAAGTGAAGCTTCTGGGTATAAGTGGTGTATTTTGTCTGGGTAGGGTTTATATTTATGACTGCTTAAAATAATGTTAAAAGAACCCTACCGTGAGCCACAATATATTATTTAAAATTAATATATTTTTATGGTTGTCAAGGTTAATGGTTTGTATAAGCAGTAAAAGTTACACACTGCACTATCGCCTATTATCAAAATGATTATAACCGATATCTGAGGCCTTGTTAAACTGTGACCTAATGACATAGGCAGGCAGCGCAAAGCAAATCTAACTTTTATTGCTCATACTAAATCTTTAATGCCAAGAAGATAACTTTCCTCAAGTATTGATAAAGTCCACATCAGACTGCTGGCCTTCTTCCCGCCTTGGTAAATCGTTAAGTCAGAGCTCTCAGGCACCTAGAATTGGGGTGTTGACAAACAGCTGCCTGTCTCCTTTCTCTAACACTCACTTGTCATTTGTCAGTATTAGACCTGGGACACAGAGATGATGTTTCATTGTACGGAATGAATACTTCTTTCTTAACCCCATGCCCTCTGCATAGATGGTATTGTCTGACACCGACCAGTAAATGTAGGAATTAGATCTGCTGACAGTGCTGGAAGACATCCAGCTTACTTTGGGTTCAGTTCCTTGTAGTGTGGGGATCTAAGAGTAATAAATGGATGCAAATTTGCAGCCACCACAGTTAACTCTAGCCACAAGTCAGTGCCTTTTGGTAATCGAAGAGGCTCAGCTCTACTTGAACTGTTTGCAGTCACTTCTGTCGATTACTACTAGGTACTAAGTTCTTGTGGGGAGAACATCTCTTTGAAAGAGAGCCTCTGCATTTTTATGCCGTCTCCCTGGCCTGTGCTCTGTTCTGTTTAGCTGTGGTTTGACTAAACCTTGTCCAACAACATCTAAAATGTTTGGCTTTTTTTCATTGCCACGTTAAGTGTCTTCTCAACCATGGCAATTATTTTTGCAAAAGGATGCTTATGAGCCCTTTCCAATGGTGGTTGTACTGTAACTGGGATGGGTTTTCTGGTTTATATAGAACAAGCCCTACAGAACTTTTTTATGGCTAGGTGGACTCCGGGCCAATAAAACCAGTGTAGAATTTTTTCTCTAGTTTTATCTTCCCCTAAGTGTCTGCCACCCACTTTAGTGTGTACAGTTTTTAACACGAACGGTTCATGAACCTTTGGAACTACTAATTTTTCTATCTTTCTCCCATTTACAGTAGCCATTCGAAACAGTACATCATTTTTTACAACAATGGCGTACGGCCTGCCGAGGTGACAGGTCTTGCAATACCACCACCAACATAAATAGCCAATTTAAAGACATGCTGTAAATTCACATCATTTATTTGGTCACGTGCAAAGTTCGGCAGATGTAACCGTTCAGGAAATTTAGACTGGTCCATACCCTCATCTGAAGGCAATGCATGGCCTGAATGGCCGCATGGCCATTAGCTATTGCAATTATTGGCTGCTCCGCTCTGGGCAACAAATGACACCTCTGCAATTGCTTGACCTTTTTCCCCATCCTTCTTGATGTCGGAACTTTATTCTCCCGAACATCACTCTGGTTCAGGTTTTGTGGCAGAGCATTACACTTTTTTTCTCTCCTTTATCCTCAAGCTTGTCCATTTAGGCTGGACCTTCAGCCATTGATTCCCATTTATAGTAACAGGATAAAGAGTCCTGTCAGTATTTCTTGGCAATCCCATGGGCACAGAGAACTTTTACTTTCGGCAATTTGTGAGCTAGAACTTTTGGCAGTATAGAGCTGGAAACCAAGGTCTGTTCACTACTCTAATCTACCAGAGTCACCACCCGATGGTGATTCACAGAAACAGCCACGTGGAATAAGCAGAACTTCCTGCAACTGGAGTCAATACAGCTGCTCAGATAGATCCATTTTGTGCGCCAGTGAACAGTCCACAAGTTCAATGGAGGTTGGACATTGTGCCCGCAAATGTACAGGCTCTACGCACTCAAAGCATATTGAACCCAAAGCAGTTGTGGCAGATAAGCGATGTCTATTCTGATTGTTGATCCTTGAAGACATCCTGAAGACAGGTGCGAGAACCTATCTGATATGGTTAGTTGCAAATTATTATTTGGTACGCATAATTATCATTTCGGTTATAGGATTCTGGTTGCTATAATACTACACTATGAGGTGCCCTGCCTTCTTTTTCTTTTAGACTTGTTTCCAGACTTACCATCTGTCATTCTGCAACGTGGCAGCCGCTTGCAAACAAGATAGTGAAATTAGTGTTTATCTTGAAAGACATTCATTGGACTTGATTCTGGAACTAGCGCCTCCTTGTAGAATTTTTACTACATACGTCTGAGGGTAGGACTGCATTGCCAACCTTGGGAGCTCTCAGTCCAAACCTCGGATGCAATTATCAATAGCCAGAATTTTGATCATTCTGACCACAGTGTTCTTTTCTGACTGCAACCAATTTTTAAGTGTTTTACAAAGTTCAGCAAGCTGTGCACGGACCGGCAAACCTTTGGACAGTCTCCAGTCATGATACTGTTGGCCTCGCCTGCTCTGGTGACTCCAATTCTTGCCAGAATAGCAGTTTTCAGCTGCTGTAATTACCAGCCTTGTCCGTGTCCAAGTCTATACAGGTAGATAGGGAGCTATATGCTCAGCTCAACTCTCATGTGGCCCTTTTGGCTCAAGTGGCAGCATTTTCAAATGCTACCAGATGTGGTTTCACATCATTATTAGACGTTAATTTCTGCAGCATGGTTGCACATGCAGCCTCCCTGTCACGTCTCCCCTCAGCAAACTCCTCGCGGAGAAGACTCCTGTGCTGCTGCCAAATTCACCAAGGCTCTTATTACATCTTCCATTTCCACAGAAGTTTGGGTTGGGAAGCCGATTCATTAATCAGCTTAATGAATCAGCAGGTGTGGCATTACAATAACCAGCAGTTTTTAAAACTTTTGCTTTCTTTGTAAACCAAACAGGCTGCTCCATAGGTCAGTTTTTTTGCTTTTTCCTACAATACAGCAATTTGTCCCCACTGCAATTGATAGCTTTGTTACTGTTTCTTACTTGATAGTGGCATTGAACACATTTCAATCACCACAATTGCATCTGGTTGGTTGGGTGGAGAGAAAGTTCTGGCTGTCCTTTGCAATCCTATGATGACACTACCATGATACTGACAGCCGGCAGATGACATCACAACAACTTGTTGCTTGGAAAAATTGGGCTTTTTATTGCTCATGTCATAAATATCATCTGTGCTACCAGGAGACCCTCGCTCTTACAAGACACAGTTCACCTGCCTAGTCACCGGCCAACTAGCTGGCATTGGTCGCTCCGCCCACAGGAATAGACAGTCTTTTAACCTCCACCCAAGCACTACAAACAGAAAACCAATTGTACCCACGTGTTTGTGCTGTAAGGGACACTAAGAGGGAATTTAACCCTATTTGCAGCGTGTTCCTGCAGACTCCTTGTGTTTTTACTCAGTGGTCAAAGTGGAAATTTAAAGGTGTTATGAAAAATAAAATGAGAATGTAATTGAATGCAATTTTATAGTTTTACAATGAAGGCTGTAGGAAAAGTGGCGGTATCATCATTTGTTTATATAGCACCACTGATTCCGCAGCGCTGTACAGAGAACTCATTCACATCAGTCTCTGCCCCATTGGAGCGTACAGTCTAAATTCCCTAACACACACACACACACACACACACACACACACTAGGGTCAATTTTGATTGCAGCCAATTAACCTACAAGTATGTGTTTGGAGTGTGGGAGGAAACCGGAGCACCCGGAGGAAGCCCATGCAAACAAGGGGAGAACATACAAACTACACACAGATAAGGGCATTGTCGGGAATTGAACTCATGACCCCAGTGCTGTGAGGCAGAAGTGCTAACCACTTAGCCACCGTGTGGCATATCGCCGTATACACCCCCACTTCGACCACTGTTTTCACCTATCCCTCTATTGGAGAGGTGTGGCAAATATGCCTCTTTGTTGCATGGTATACAGGGCATTACTGGGTTACTGAGTAGGGTATTGTTTATATATGCTGGGTAATCTTGTTGGATGTTACTGGTACATGCTGCACTCTGCTGGCAATATCTATCCCTAATGATTCAGCTATGAGCATCACATGTTTGTGTTTTGGGCCCTGGCTCCTTTTAACTTCTAGAGAAATTTGCCCAGCCCTGATTTTAGAGTTGTCTTTTATAGGTGTAACCGCAAAAGTTTTAGTTTACCGTTTTGCTGCAATAATTGGATATATTTGATTACAGTCACATGATTTCAAAAGATGTTTGTGTTTTAATTTCACACACAGACATTTAAGAAAGGCAGTGAGTGACATGCTGGCCTATCCTTTGGGTTCTCAACACCAGTGACTGTTTATTGAGCCTTCAGATAGGCACATGTTTAGGTGAGCCAAACCGTGGAATGTTTTAGAAACCAGTAGTGCTTCTCCCACTACTTCCTGTACAGGAAACTAAAACAGTACATGAATCTAATTCCTTCAAACTTAAATTTAGGTTTCGTCTTGCCAAAAAAAGAAAAATAAACTATGAGTATTTGCTGTTTTTGTAGTGTAGATTTTTTTTTTTTCTACTTCAGATAAAAATATTCTTCCTTTTTTCCTGAAAAAAGCTTTGAGTGCTTGGTAGAGTATTTTACATCACTTTGGATATAGTGATGTTGATAGTACATGTTCTTTAACCTTTTCATGACTGGGGTATTTTTAGATCTGTGTGACATTTCAGTCTTGCTAGGTTGCATTTAAACCGAGTCATGTTTTAACTATTTTGTGCATCTTGGCAAATGTTACATTGTTTTATTATTTCAGGACATGCAGGGCTTATTATTATTTCAGGACATGCAGGGCTTATTATTATTTCAGGACATGCAGGGCTTATTATTATTTCAGGACATGCAGGGCTTATTATTATTTCAGGACATGCAGGGCTTATTATTTCAGGACATGCAGGGCTTATTATTATTTCAGTACATGCAGGGCTTATTATTATTTCAGGACATGCAGGGCTTATTTGTTCGCATAATTGAATAAATATATTTTTAATTTTAAGTGCTTTTATATAGGAAATGGTCTAATACATAGCAATATGAATGCTTTCACATGATTTACTTTGCCCCAATTGTAAAATTAACCCAGTGCAATCTCAGAAATGTATCCAATAAATTAATCATTTTATTTTCCCAAGTATAGTAATACCGAACATAAGTACATTTCTGTCTAACCATCTATCACCAGCAATAGTAGGTTCTGTCTAACTGGGATTTATCAGCAGCTTACATGTCAGTCATGTTTGATCCAGGTTACTCTGGATCTTTAAGTGGTGGCAGGTAAGGAAGGTCCAATCTACCCTGTAGCTTCTTGGGCTTCGTTCACTCAGGAATTCCTGAACACAAGGAGCCCAAGTAATGTGCCCTGGCCACTGCAATGAATCCTGAGATTGGCATTGTCAGCCAGGTTACTTTTTATGGGTTGTCCTACCATATCGAGCTGACATTCATTAGTGTTAGCCTGGCTCAAAGCCATCTTGCTACCTTTTGCATATTTACAGATTTCAGGCAGGAACAGGTTAAAGCAGTGGTTCCTAAACTGTGTGCCTAGGATCCCTGGGGTGCCTCGGCAATCTCACAGGGGTACCTCAGCCAGGGCCAGTGGTAAGCATGGCAGGGGACTGCTTGGTAATTATTTTGGCTTAGGTGTGCCTTGAAAAAATTATGGAGATCCTAAGGGTGCCTCGAACTGAAAAAGTTTGGGATCCACTGGTTTAAAGTGTACAAGTCCTCTACACACATTGAATGATGTATCTTGTGGGCTGGACTAATATTCTTAAGGATGCTGTCTATTAATACAATAGGGACTAGTGACCTGAGCTGCATTGTGCCTTAGTGATGTCACTAGTACTTTGTGAACCAAAAGATTGGATTATCATGAATATTGGTTGCCCATGCTGCATGTAGAAGATAGTTATTTATCAATGAGGCAAGCTTATCTCAGCTTTCATGCCCTTTTGAAGGACAAAGCAGTTGATGACCGTCAATATGATAAACACTACGAAAATGCTCTGTGATTGCATTTGCATGCTAGGCTTTGTTAATTGTTCCTTCGTTTGGATTAACAATAATTCAAAGTTCAAAAACAAGTGGAGATGAGCTAATGATTTCTCCTTTATTACACTATACAAAACCATTTAGAGTTCAGCCGTTTCAGTCATCTCAGTTGTGTAGTCACTTGTGTTTTACTGTGGGGAGTTGTAAAGTAAGTACGGCTGTTAATGTTCACATTCCCGAAATGGAAAAACTATTTATAAAATGTGTTTACAAATTATCCTTGCTCTAGAATGACTCCTATATCTTGGAAAGTATCAAAACCAGTGGTGGGTCGGGGCTTTGCTAATTTCAGATGATTGTTAAGGACAGCTATGGCAAGTTCAACATTATCTAAATAAAAAAGGTGTCTGTAACTTTCATATGGATAGTTCTCTTGACTGTCTTCTAAACACATTATATAATCGCTAACTAAAGAATGAAGGTGGTCAAATGAAAGTGACACAAAATGTGTAGCTTATGCCTACATTGCATTATTATTTCACCCGTTCACTGCCGTCCGTCATCACCAGCTATTTATATAGCGCCACTAATTCCGCAGCGCTGTACAGAGAATTCATTCACATCAGTCCCTGTCCCATTGGAGCTTACAGTCCCTAACATACACACACAGACAGAGAGATATTAAGGTCAATTTGATAGCAGCCAATTAACCTACTAGTATGTTTTTGGAGTGTGGGAGTAAACCGGAGAACCCGGAGGAAACCCAGGCAAACACGGGGAGAACATACACACTCCACACAGATAAGGCCATGGTTGGGAATTGTACTCATGACTCCAGTGCTGTGAGGCAGAGGTGCTAACCACTAAGCCACCGTGCTCACCATACACATTTTAGTGCACATCCCTCAAATGCACACAGCAAGTTTAATGCCAATCTCTTGTGTATAAAAACTGCATAAAAGTATCTGTTGTATAATGTACAATAATGAGTCTGCTATTAATTCGTGTTTGTTTCTCTGTTTGCAGGTTTTTGTGGAGACCTTGGATAAATGCTTTGACAGCGTGTGTGAACTTGACTTAATCTTTAATGTGGATAAGGTGGGTCACAAAGAGCACTTTTAAAGTGGACCTGTCAGCTCTGCATATTGTGGACAAAATTAATATTCGTGAGAATGTAATCTATCAATTTACTAGGAATCAATACCTTATGCTTATGTCAAGATCATAAATGTTAGTCAAGCAGTGCTAAAGTTATGTCACTGGTTTCAAGAAAATTGCTAGGTTGTATACTGCTTATGGATGCATCCGCTCTGAAGGGGACAAATTCAATGTAAAATACAAAATATATTTTTTTTTATATTGTTTAAAAAATATTTTTTATTCAACAAAATATGGTTCCAAAAATATGATTTTATGCAAATGTATTTAAAGCTGTTTGTGTATTATAGGATTTTTTTCTTTCTTGCTTAAAATATGCATTTTGCATGTTCCACTTATTTCTAATGTATGTTGAAAATAAGACATCCTGCTAAAAGCGCAGAATGCTCTGTTTTTCACAATACTAGCACTGAATCTAGGGCAAGTGATGGGTAATTTCCGTACTAGCATATATCTTTAACCACTCAGACAGTGGTGCGATGGGCATCGTGGTGCACAGTGGTGAGCGTTACTGCTTCACAGCGCTGGGGTCACAAGTTCAATTCCATCCGAGTTTGTATGTTCTCCCATTGTTTGCATGGATTTCTTCTGGGTGCTCTGATTTCCTTCCACAGTCCAAAAACATACTGATACATAATTGATGTATTGGGCATGCAAACAACCTTTATTATAAGATGCTCAGATTTTGAAATACATTAGCTGAGAATTATAAACTTTTAAACTTTGCACCTACATAAAGGAGGTGCAAGTTGTGGACTTGATGATTGTTGCATCTTTGCACCTGACACCTAATTTTCAGGTTTCTAACATTGAAGTACAGGGTGCTGAAACCTTAAGAAAAGTAAATACAAAAATAAAACTGATATATGTAGAAATATATAAAAGTACACTGTCTATTGTATGTATCCATATTGATCTGAACACCTGCAAGTTAATGCGAATTTCTAATCAGCCATTCATGTGGTAGAAACCCAATGCATAAAAGCATGCAAACATGGTCAAACATTGCAGTTGTTTTTCAAACCAAATTTCAGAAGAAATGTGATCTAAGTGACTTTTACTATCTGATCTATTTGGGATTTTTACTCACAACAGTCTTTAGAGTTTACAGAGAACGGTGCTCAAAACCAGAATCATCCAGTGAGTGGCAGTTCTGTGGGTGGAAACTCCTTGTTAATGGGAAGTCATAAGAGAATGGCCAGCCTGGTTCCAGCTGACAGGAAGGTGAATTAACCATGGGTGGTATGCAGAAGAGCATCTCTGAATGCACAGAACATACAACCTTGAAGTGGATGTGCTACACCAGCACACAGCACCCTTGTGACCACAACACAATACACAGCACCCTTGTGACCACAACACAGTACATAGCACCCTTGTGACCGCCATACAACACATAGTACCCTTGGGACCACCACACAATACATAGTACCCTTGGGACCACCACACAATACAGAGGCCAACCTTGTCACCGCCACAGAATAAAGGGCAGCCATGAGACTGCCAACTAATACAAAGAACAACATAAGATTTTTATTGATACAAACACACTGTGCAGTTAATGTGTGAGAACATGATTTTCATACCTCCTGATGCCTCAAGTGGCAGCAGGATATAATCTCCATTGAAAAGTTTGTAATTTTGTTGTAAGAAAAATAACTGATCCCTATGCTACTACACGGGCCATTCACACATGCATATTATATTTTCACTTACTTGTTGGGCCTGTTTTCACATATCCCCAGATGGGCCTGATTTCACATATACCCTGTTGTCGCCTATATCACATATCCCCAGTTGGGCCTGATTTCACATATCCCCTGATGTTGCCTATATCACATATCCCCTGTTGGCTGGCCTGTACATATTTCTGTGGAGAGGCCTGGGACTGCAGCCCCATCAGGCCCATCACCGGTATTGGGGTGTCTGATGTAAGTGGTAGAGTATAATTTGGTGCTTGGAGTGGGTATTGCAGATGGGTGAGCTAAGCTACTTGCTTGATTTTAAGAGCATGGGAAGAAAGGTGAGATTTGTTTCACATGGCTTCAGACAGTCAGATTGTTATTTGTTTTGGGTAATGCGAAGCATGCATGCAGAATTTCCTCTGGTGTTGTAAAAATGACCTCAAATTGTGGACATTGTTTATACTAACTAAACTTTAGTGAATTAATTTCTTAGACCCTTTGGTTTTCTGCAGTATGAAGTTCTGCTCACTTTGCTTGCTTAAAGCAGCCCAATCAGCAGTTACATTTTTTTTTTTATTACACAGAGCAATGAAAAAATATCTAATATGTAATATTGTGCTTTCCATTTGTCCCAGAAATCCACATTTCTGCTGACTTTTATGGCAGCCCTTTTTTTTTAACCAAGTAGATTACTGTATAAGGGGGGAAGGGGGGTGACTGAACTAAAGAACTTGAAGGAATTATAGTAATTTAAACCCTTCATGCCAAAAGGGTTGTCCCCGCTTTTCCATGAGGCTAATTTTCATGTTTTGGTGTTGCATCTGAAATACATATTTTTTTTTTGTTTCTTAGTCTACTACTTTTATTTTAGAGAGCGAATGCTTTATTTTGATTAGTAGTGAACATAATTTTATTTGAAAGATATTCAGTTGGGAAAAACAGACAAATAAAATCAATTTGGCGCTGCTCCAACTGTACACCTTATAGTTTCAAGTGCATTGAAACCAAATACAGGCTGGTAGAAAAATAAAGTGCACCCTCTTTAAAATCTGCGTGTTTACATATCAGGGCATATGTAACAGTCATCTAGTCCTCAGCCAAGGCCTGTTATTTGATAAATCTAATGTCATGTGCCAAATAACACAACATGTTTTACTTTGTCTCTACTTACTTTTTCCCACATTGTTTCTTCATGTTGGTTTATTTGTTTTACCAAGTAAGTACACACTTGTTGCTTCAATAATAATAAAGTATATAATATGTAAAAGTTAAATATTGAAAGTTCCGACTGGGTCACCCAGGTTTGTGGTAACGCCATGCCAATGAGAAAAACACCTGGAATGATCTCTTACAAGCAATTGCTAAGTGCCCTTCAGTGTGGAAGAGGGTATACGGGTGTTTCCAAACAATTTCAAGTTCATCATTCTACAGGGAGAAAGATTATTTACAAATGGAAAATATTGACGCCAATTGGGTCTTTGCAGGAGTGGGCACCCGAGCAAATTCACCCAAAGATCATACCTATGATGCTCTGAGAAATCTCAATGACCCCACACGGTAGACGCAGGGATATACTGTCCTCTGCCAGTATGGAAAATGATAAGATTGATTCTACCATCATTCTACCCTTCTCTCCCAAAAAAATAGTACAGTACCTCTAGAACAATGTACAGTGGACAGACAAAACCAAAGTGGAGTTAATTGGTCTTGATGCACAGAGCAATCAACATGCAGTGTATGGCCACAGCCATCAAGCATGGTTGTCGAAGGGCAGTACGGTGGCACAGTGGTTAGCATTGCTTGCCTCACAGCTCTGGGGTATGATTTCAATTCCGAAGAGGGCGTTACCCATGTCGAGCTTATAAGTTCTCACTGGGTTCCTCCCACAATCCAAAAAAACATACTGTTGGGTAAATAGGCTTCTGATAACATGGACCCGTGTGTGTGTGTGTGTGTGTGTATTTCGGAATTTAAATTGTATGCTCCAGTGGGAAGGGCTGATGTTAATGATTACATATCCTCTGTACAGTGCTATGTAATAAGGTTGGCGCTATTTAACTAATCAATACAAATTTGGTGTCAGGACTTTGAGACCTTGCGAACAGTGAGTCTACATAAACTCCACTTATACCTCAATGTTCTAGAGGAAAATTTGTAAGGCCATCTGTGCAGCAACTCAAGCATTACTGAAAATGGAGCACACAATAGGATAGTGATCGTAAAAATCGACCATCAAATCCACAGCTGAATAGCTGAAATAGTGAGTTTTACAATGGCCAAGTCAAAGTCCAGACCTCAAACGATTTCAGTTGTTGTGACAGGACCATAAGAGAGCTGTACATAAACTAATGCCCTCAAACTCCATGAACTGAAGCAGAGTTGTAAAGAGAGGAGAGCCACAATTCCTCAAATTCCTCATTAACTCAGTCTCCTATATAATACAGAAAATGATTAATTCAGGTTTATGCTGCTAAAGGTGGTTCTGTATTTTCGCACGTGGTTACTTCGTGTTGGCTTAAGTGTTGGTAAATAGATGTCAACAAAATAAAACCTGGTATTTGTTATCTGTCGCATTAAATTAGGCACAGATTTTAACGAGGGTGTAATTTAAAATGGACATTGTGACATTGTCAAATATGGCAGTGTCATGGATACAAATTATTTTGTTGTCACGAGTTAGGAGTTAAGACTATCCAGCAGAGGGCTGGTGTATTTGGGCAGAGGACTGTGGTAGTAGCACACCTCCCAACAGTCCCTATTTCTGTAGGCCAAAATGAGCCTTTACTACCAGAAAAGGGGGAGCATGGGCAGATCAGGGTTTGATTGCTTAAGGGCGTTGGGTCTCATTTGTCCCGATTTTTTTTGCAATCAGGAACGTTGTAATGTATGATCTCCTGGAGTAGAGAGGTGTAAAGTTGGCATGTATGCTCTTATTTTACTTTGGTTTTGTTTTATTTAAAAAGTTTTGACCTACTAGTGACTGTAGAACAAAACATATAGGAGTTCATATAACCATTAAAATAAATAGATAAGTGAGGGTAATGCTGCTTATGAAGTGCAGTCACATGATGAGAGGAGGGGGATGAGAGCAAGTTGGAAGACACAAGAGACTTAAGAAACTTGCACACACACTATTCTATAAATTTTAATTGGAACATCTCATAGAATGTAAGCACACATAACAATCTAAATCTAATAAATTTGGACAGTCTAAAATTCATTTAGATGAAGATGTTTTGTGTGCCACTATTGTAAGATCTTGGTAAATATAATTTTGTTGTACAGAAACGTTAGTTGTATGAATGTGGGCATCTTTAGATAGTGTAAAGGGAAAGGGTTCCCAACTAAGAGCAGTCATGTGAGGCTCATATCTACAGCACCGCTATACAAAATAAAGTTAATATACTGAACTTATTTCACTACAAACATGTTAACTGAAAACAGATTTTGACTCTGTGTTTAAATTGAGCTGGCAGTAAATTAATGTAACTAAGATTCTAAGGAACTAATATGTGCAATTTGTTACAGAGTAAATTATGTAATTGCTTATATTTGGCTTGAGAAGCATTTCTCCTTTTTTTTATCATCAATAATTTTTATTAAGGCTTTAAAAGAAAGGAATGGAGGGGTACATAAATAAGAAAAAGGTGGGGGGGAGTACATAATATTGAGCAGACATAACAATGTATATCACGCCAAACACATGCACAAAGACATGTCAACAATATCTTACCAAGTTGGGAGAAGAAACAAAGTGTTAAGGCTCAGCTCGGGGTTGAAGGTAGATTAGGAAGAGTAGGAGTAAGGAGGTTGTATGATTTCAGGTGGTGGATTAATCTATAACCTTCGCCATCCGTCGTAAATTTGTGCCAAGCCATCCACTTAACAATTGGAGAAGATAGAATCATAGAGTAAGGAGCATCTAATGTCTCCATTTGAAAACTAAAGTGAATTTTCGTAATAACTGTGTGTTGGGTAGGGGGTAATGGCTGCTTCCATTGTTGCGCAATTGCCGCCCTAGTGGCTACCAAAATATGGCCCCAAATATATCTGTAGTGTTTGGGCAATTGATCAGGGTATAGATGAAGAAGAGCAGCAAGAGGTGTCGGGGTTAAGGATATAGAAGTAACTTTCCACGCAAGGTCGAATACCTCATGCCATAAAGGCTGAATACTAGGGCACGAACAAAACACATGTATGAGATCCCCTACACCTCCACAATTGCGCCAAGATAGCTTAGATTAGTATTATTAGATTATTACCCTTAGTCAATTTGGAGTAGAGAAGAGAGGTGGGTGGTTGGAGTGAACCGTTCGGACGGTGGAGGACCCCGATCCAATGCCTCAGCCGCCAGTATATATAAAAATCTTTAGATGAGAGGGCAAACGTATCTTGCAGCTGTGCAAAAGAACAGAGGCCCCCCAGGGCTAAACAGATGCACTAGGGATTAGAGGCCGCCTGTATTCAGCTGGAAATGTCAAAATCAGGAAGAAATGTAGACACAGTGAGGAGAGAAATATTACTAGTCAGGAGGGTAACTTCTGTAGAGGAGCCCGTGGTTCTGTCCCAAACTCTCAGAGCGTCTGCTATAGAGGTTAAGGGTTCAAGCCGATGTTTGGGGAGCCAAATACACTTCCCCTTATTTGACTTGCTCGTTGGCATTTTTGTTGGTTTATATACTTTAGACCTTATTACACCTCATGCAAACTCTATGTTGTCAGAGTGATATCACAATATCCTTCTTGGTACATCTTTCTAATTCATCCATAACAAAGTCATAAAGCAATCTTGATGTATGAAATGTTATATACAGCAATCATAAGAAATGAAATGGCAGGTATAAGAACATGTCAATTGCTGTAGGTTGTGACGTTTTTATGGTTTAGTTTTATCTCTGTTATCGCTCTAGATAAAAAGTTGCTGATGTTTGTTTTCTGAGGTTTTAAACTTGCACAATATATTTTTACCATGCAACTTCACAAGAATAGAGTCTAAGAAACAACCTGAATAATTGCCTCCAAAATAAATAATAGTTAAAAAATTGCTTGAATTGCTAAAATTCAAATAACATCTTATGAGTTGTCCTGCCCAATTTTCCTCCGTGAACGTCCATCATTCAGTATTTGTCATCTTGTACTCTTGTGTAATGTTTGCATATTCTTAATGTGGAAGCCGTATACTTCATAAGAAAATAGCTTGAAGGGTATTTGGAAATATTGTTTTCACTGGGATGGGGTTTATTTTTTAAGGTGAAGTCTCTTACTTTAAGTTTTGTTTCGAGTGTAATTACAAGTAACATGTCAATGTTAGGTGTGGGAGTTTAGAGTTCGATCCTAGAGTTCGAGTGAGATTTATTTTATTCATTAAATTTGGATTCATTTTGTTTTAAATATATTTAAATAAGGATATGACTTTTATGTTTTATTGTATGATTAATGAGAGCCAAGTTTGATACAATTATAGGTGGGAACACTTTGAACTAATCGCTAGGGTCTAGCTGTTACGTATGGGTTTTGATAGGACTGCCGCCTCGATTAGAGTGTTTTTTGTTTATATATGTTTATTGTTTAATTTTGTTGCACTAACACATATTTTATAATTATCAGATTTTTTTTTGTCTGATTTTTATGATTTAAATTGATATAGTATTCATACTATAGTCCATTTTAAGTCTGGACTTAGAAAATGGACTTCGTATGGGCTATAGTCCATACGAAGTCCATTTTCAAATAGTTTATCATGTATGATAAACTAAATTGATTCATTGTTTACATCTATGGTAATGTTAAAAGTGTAATTTTATGTCTTGCTTTTTCTCCTTTTGTCTGCAGAAATTGTGGTTGCCTGTAATTATTGTCAACCAAACAGAACATTACAAATAGTGGCATTGTAATAGGGATTGTAGTTGTTGTTGTTATTTATCTGCTGCCAGGCTAGTCTGTAACGAGAGTGCTTTTGCTGTGTGCCCACCACACTACACAGACCCTACTATCACCACTACCCATAAAAAAAGTTGAAAAAAGGCCTTTCATATTTAGAGCTATAGGAGTGCTTACTAACTTGCATGGTAATAGGTTACTAGCGCTCCATATGCAGTGAATTCCAGGAACCATTCATAGTACACACTGTTTCTTTATACTACTACCGCATTAACCTGCTTTAAACAGGCAGCAATGTTGTTCTTGCCATCCCTTCACATGTGAATGGGGAGTACACAGGTGAGGGGAACTGACAAATAAAGCCTTGACAAGACAAGATGTTTGTGTGTTGAGGCCCTAAAAGAGACATAGTACGTATTACAGTGTAACCGTGCCATAATGTACTTATTAGGAGTTAAAAAAAAATGTATAAAAAATGAAGCACTGTTTTTTTCCATATGGTACAATAAATGTGCTCTATGCAATTTTCTGCATATTATTTTCAATATGCATATTTCACAATTTACACACTAAATATTGATTGGTTTAACAAGAGCCCAATTGTATCCATTGTTTGTAGAACGGTCTGGTATTTTACAGTTTCAACCTTATTAGACCCTGAAATAGAGTAAACTTAATAAGGGACTTGCAATATTTGGAAATTACAAAATAACTAAGGGAAAACTGTTCACTAATAGCAAGGATTGGAAGCAGAAATAGATTGCAAAATGTAGCCCTGAGTAAGTCATGATACTGACGAATAGGTCGCTAAGTAATGAACAGCCCGCTTCTTGCATGCATCATTGTTTTTTGTTTTTAGTGAACACTCAGACAATTTAATTCAAGGAGAAGCTAGATATTGTTTGACTGCAATTGTCTTTCAAATGTTTATTTGCAAAGTTATTTTAAAATGAGTATATTTGATGCTCTTGTTTCTGAAAGACACTACAAGTGCTTTACAAAGCCTGCTGCTTTCCCCCCTTGCTCGTCTATCATAATAGTGTTGTTTGTATCAGGGCTGTCCAATTGGCACTAAATGGATGTGGCTTTTTAGACCCTGTTCATCTCTATCAACCTCCATAGACTGTATGACACCATTTTAATAGTATTCTGTGAGCTGTAACATATGTGCTGTCTTCATGTAAATACTTGGACTTCACTAGTCTACAGCTTTTTTTGCTGCATATCATAGTTCCATGGTGAAGCAGTAGGTGCCAAATTACACACACAAGAAGAATAATGAAGTATTTCTGGATGGAAGCAGCATGAAACTCTTTAACTCTTTAGTCAAGTGTACATGACAAATGGATGTAGTGAGATTTGTTTTCCTCTGGATATAAATTATTAGCAGGACCTGTGCAACATTGTTTTATTCAGTGTTCTAAAGAGATACATTCTCAAAAAAAAAAAAAGCTTTGCATTGATGTGTCATCAGTTTATATATTGTGTCCAAGGTTGCTGCTGTCTTGAGCTTGAACATATATTTGTTACAGAAACATAGAAACATTGAATTTGACAGCAGATAAGAACCGCTTGGCCCATCTAGTCTGCCCATTTTTTATTAACCTATGGCAGGCTTGGCTAACCTGTGGCATTCCAGGTGCTGTGAAACTACAAGTCCCAGCATGCTTTGCCAATATATAGCAGCTTATTGCTGGAAGGGTATGCTGGGACTTGTAGTTTCACAACGCCTGGAGTGCCACAGGTTAGCCAAGCCTGGAGTATGGTAAGCTCAAACCCTATTTGAGCCTTTATTCTTTGTAAGGATATTCTTATGTCTATTCCAAGCATGTTTAAATTGCTCTACTGTATTAGCCTCTACAAACTCTGATGGGAGGCTATTCCATTAATGGACGAGTATTCAGCTGTCACATCAAGTGAACAAACATCTGTTTTACTTAGCTGACCTTTAGTTATTTAGTTAATTTGGCAGATTATTTCTATCTTTATGTAAGTACCTATCAATTTCCAGGGAGTTATAAAAGTTTATTTTTAGACTTTAGATAATTACTTGACCCAGAGTTACACTGATTAGTATGGAAGTATAACAAAATAGTAATCTGGGGATATAGCGTCTTTCCACCATTCAGGAACTTGTGTATTCATGTGCACAGGTGAAATGTACTATTCTGTCAGTGCATCGAGTGTCCACACTCATTGACACTGTAATGATTGCACTGTCTGGAACATTAACAGAGATAACTCACTGTTCCCAGTAGGTCACAGCTGTGGTTTCCCAGATGATCTATGAACATTACATAAATGTTAACAAGTTAGATATATGAACATGATTTCTTATAGAGATGAGTTCAACACCACATTCTTCCTACACCAGTTTGACCATAGCTTCGTGTATTAGGGTCACATCCCTTACTTTTAGTGAGATACATTTTGCGCATTCCTGTGCACATTTGGAGAAGCATATTTCTATGTGCACTGCAAACGATATAATACAAAGCTTCACACACACAAAAGTGGTGCATGTAAGTAAGACACTACTGAAGCCCCCTCACTCATGGTTATTTTAAGGCATAAATGAGGATAACAGAACAAATAGCAGGTCATCCAGACGCACTAGTGCAAAACCAAGATGTTTTGCAACCAATGTGCAATCGTAAATAACATATCCTGCTGCTAACATTCTGATTGGCTGCGGGTTGTATAGTGCCATTCCTTTTAGCCTCATGTGTTACCAGTTTTGGGGACTAATTAAAGACACACCGGCTGATTACATTATTTGTAATAATAGTACATTTTACTCCTATTATGCCTTATGCTGATGCTGTTGCTGTGTATGGCAATTTTATTTTTATGCTGCTAAGTGATCATTTAAATCATTTTCTGTTTCGTAAACACTGGGCAAAAGCAATAAATAAAAAAATAGGTGTTATTTAATTTGTCTGACCTGTGACTCACTCTGTCTATTGGCAAGAGGAGGAAGACAACATGTTCAGGGAGGATTTGCAGTGCAAAATGTAAAAATCATAATATAGTTAGTTTTATTAGTGAATTATTCAATTATAAGAAATGCAATCAGTATTAATTTGTATTGGATTGTTTTCTGCTCTTTCTGCAGGTACATTATATATTACATGAAGTGGTGATGGGTGGCATGGTTCTAGAGACTAATATGAATGAAGTCATTACCCAAGTAGATGCCCAGAGCAAGCTAGAGAAATCTGAGGTGAGTTCTCTTGAAAGCTACATGACCTATTTCTCATGTTGTACTGTATGCTACCAGTACCATAGTCTGTATTCGTGAAAGTGTAATTAATTTAAAGCGCATGAAAACCGCGTTAAAAACAAATCACTAAAACATAGCTAAAATGCATGTTTTAATGCATTTCACTCATTTTCCTTGTGCTTATGTAGGAACCAGCCCTAAGTGTGATGAGCTAAGATGGATCCAATTCTATTTCACAATTTCCTTCTGATGGACTTGTCTATTTGTATGACATCATACTATTGGTTGCACCACTTATTTATAGAGCGTTTTGGGACAAGAGTCAACCGGGGTCGTATGTCTTACTCGGAATCACTGACACAATAAACTTGGCTGTCTTTTCCAGCCACTGGCAGCCATAACAATTGGATGCTGGCTGTTATATAGTCAGTGGTCATTTCAATCTTCCTCCACTTACCTGCAACCCCACTAAGGGTAGTGACCTATGCACAGGTGAGATATACAAGGGGGTGTTCATTGTGGGTAAGACATATTACCGTTGATAGAATGTAGAATTGTGTTGTGGGCGGCAGTCTAATGTCAGTGTGTTAAGTTTGCTGATAGTGTGAGCATGATATATTAATAATAACACTGATTGCTAGAAGCAACTGCTGATAGTGTCAGTGTTACAAGTGGGTGATGGCAGTTGTGTGTCAGTGAGGATCATGAGATTTCTGCATGGCAAACCGTGGACACATTGATACTATTGTGTAACCCGTCTTACCCGCCCCTCTTCTGCCCCTTACACGTCAACTGGCTCCCTTTGTGCTTGAGTTTTGTTCACCCTCCCTTAGGATGTAAGCTCATTTGAGCAGGGCCCTCTTCCCTCCTGTTTCCATACCTGTTCTTCCGCTCCGTCTGTACTGCATCAGCCTGCCTGGAGCCTCTGAAGTTTGGTATTGTTTACTGTTCAGTTATGTCTCACCCTGTATAGTCTACTGTTTGTACTGTGAACGGCGCTGCGGAACTCTTGTGGCGCCTAACAAATAAAGGATAATAATAATAATAACAGTGACAAGCTACAGGTACAGTTGGGGCATGGGCCTAAATAACAAGTAACATAATAGTGCCGGTTCAAAAACTGCACACCCCTTTCATCTGTCTAGCTACACAGATGTCTGTACAGCCTTGTCATAAAAAGACAGAACATTTATTTTGTTCGGGTTCGAAATTACTACATCGATAGTACAGATAAGTTATATACTTCTAATTACATTTTATAATATGATCCTTAGGTGTTCTAACCACTTTAAATCACTTTAAAACCTGCACTATTCATACAATCAGATTAGTCCTAAACATTCATCAGCTTTGTATATGGCTTCTACACCAGTGGGACCTACTAGATCACAGAATCTGTTCACATGGCATAAAACTACCAATAGAGACATGTGTAAGAAAGACAGGGCCACTCAAAAAAGTAAAATCTCAGGCACGCCTTGGTCACCACCATTGTTTTTCAAGTGATTGGCGACCACTGCTTCGATCATAGCAGCTAACAGAAGCCACGTCCTCCTTCACTAGCAATAAAAGTAACAGGAATGGCAAGTTATATTACTGGGCACTACTACAGCTGGTGTCTTATGTCAGGAGAAATGGCAGTGCCCTGTAATATGCTAGCAGTAACAGTAATGCCCAATAATTAGCTACCAATAATGGTAGTGCCGAGTTATGTCAGCAGTATTAGTGCCCTTAATGCACCAGCACTAATATTAAAACCATTAGTAAGCCGCTTGTACTGGTAGTGACAAATAATTGTCCAAAGTAGTAATGCCCCTAATATACCATCAGTAACAGCCCATTACTATGCCACAATTAATAGTAGAGTCTAGTAGTATATTCAGCAGTAGTAACCAGTAATATGGACATCAGTGCTCACATCACTTTGCATGATGTAAAGATGCAACAATCAGCTTTTAATTGCAACCCATGTTGGCAGTCTTGTTGTCATCTTTATCTCCTCCCAGCTCTATCCCCTCTGAATTCCTCCCTCAGGGTGTGAATGTGATCTGATAAAAATCACTGCCTCCACCAGAGAGAGAGGTCAAAGGAGGGCCCATGTGACTCAGGGGCCACTGGTATAGCAGTGTTTTTCTAGGCGGACAACAGAGTATCCATCTGCTACATTGAGGGCTTCCCAATACTTTTTAGTAGTAGGCATTCACCTTGTGTCAAATGCATGTTACCTACACTGGTAATAGAATTTGCCAGTTATTCATATAAAATGTTTGTGGGTTGTTTTGTTTTTGCAAATTGTGTAGATTGTGTGTTTTGTGTGACCATTATATGGAGCAGTGTGGAGAATGTACAGTAAACAAGTATGATGAAGAGCTTTCGACAGAGCTTTCTCTCTTTTTCAGAGAGTTCTATGTGTAAGCACAATTGAGGTGAAGATGTAGTCACCCCTGGTCAAATGCCATGTTTCTCTGAAGCACTAAGTAAGGAAGTTATTAACACATTCTCTGCAGAGACTAGAACATTAAATATTGCTGCATAATTACTACTGACTTTATCAGATTGAAAATAATAAATCTTTGAATGTGCATGGGTAAGTTTGGGCACCCTGACAATCAGTACTTAGTAACACCTTCTTTGACAGAGATCAGTTACTAAACATTTATTGAAGCCATCTATGGGCCTCATTTATTGACCATTATTTATATAGCGCCTACATATTACACATCCTGCTACAGATAATATTTAATCATGCACATCAGTCCACGTCCCAGTGGAGCTTACAAGCTATTTTCCCTACCACTCACGCTAGGGTTAATTTGATCAGAAGCCAGTAAACCTACCAGTGTGTCTTTGGAGAAAACTAGAGCACCTGGAGGAAACCTACGTGAACATGGGGAGAACATACAAATTCAACAGAGAGAGGGTTATCATCATCACCATTTATTTATATATCGCCACTGATTCCGCAGCGCTGTACAGAGAACTCATTCACATCAGTCCCTGGGGCTTACAGTCTAAATTCCCTAACACACACACACACAGAGCTGGATTAAGGCTCTGGGGGGCCCGGGGCACTTTAGGCAGGGGGGCCCCTATGATGTAACATGGTTATCATTTTAGACAAACACACAGGCAATGCTGTGTGCACTGCTGTTAGGTGCACGCAGCTCTGCCTTTCACGAGCAGTACAAGGTGAAGCAGGACATACCTCCCAACTGTCCTTGTAGTCGGACCCAATCCTGACTACGCTGAGACAGTCACCCAAATTCAGGACTGCCCGACCAGATTCAGGACAGTTGGCAGACTGCCCTGCTCTCTCCTACCTGTTCTTGTCACTTTCTCCACCTGTGGCTGCTGGTGTCTTTAGCTCAGTTGCTGCTTGTCTGGATACTGGAATGATGGGGGCCCTATTTGGAAAAAAAAATGGGTACATGAAAATTAGAAAATTCCAACCAACCCCAGCATTAAATCAATAGTATTCCCATTTAATATATAAAAATATTTCCCTTCCTCGAAACAGCCCTATCAATAAATTAAATGGCATTTATGTTTAAAAAATATAACCATTTTGCACAATCATCCACTGCATTAAATAATTCATATCCACATTTAATAAACAGACCTAATTTTCCCCAAACAGCCCCACATTCATTTATGAGCTTCCAAACCACCGCAGCATCAAATTTAAAGGTCCAAACACCCCATCTTAAATTGATAGCCCACACTATTACATTAAATTGCCCCACCATCACTCCACAAATAAAATAGCACCCATTAAATAATTAGCATCTACCTGCAATCCAAGATTAAATTAAGAACCCCCCTTCCCTCCCACATTATATTAAAAACCCCCTTCCCTCACACATTATATTAACATACTACCCCCCTCACACACATACATTATATTAACATACTACCCCCCTCACACACACACACATTATATTAACATACTACCCCCCTCACACACACACACATTATATTAACATACTACCCCCCTCACACACACACACACACACACATTATATTAACATACTACCCCCCTAACACACACATTATATTAACATACTACCCCCCTCACACACACACAAACATTATATTAACATACTACCCCCCTCACACACACACATTATATTAACATACTACCCCCCTCACACACACACACATTATATTAACATACTACCGCCACTAACTTTGTTTTATCTGCACGCTGTATGGCCTTGTTTCTCTTCACAAATGGGACAGCACCTGTCACGTGGTGCACGTCCCTGACAACAATAGTAGCCACACATAGGGGAAGAGGGGAACGGATTGTAAGAATCTGCAGCCAGTGACAGAACGTGGCTGGTCTCGGAGGAGGGGCCATCCACCAAGTAATAGAGACTTGGGCCATTGCAGGGACCGGCCCAAAATAGTCTTTTTTATTCTTCCCGCCCCAGCCCGCCTCAGAAAATAGTACTGATACTGCACATAAAAAAAAATAAAAAAAAAAACACCGATAAAATTACATCAGTTTTAACTTATATGTATATATATATATATCAAACTTATTGACATGTTATAAATGTTTCTTTCTTTTTAATGTGCGGTATCATTGCTCTTTATGTATGTGTATGTGTATAAATGTATATATATGTATACATATAAATACACATACATAAAGAACAATGATGCCGCACATTAAAATGAAAGAAACATTTCTAACATGTCAATAATTTTGATATATCTATCTATCTACATATATATATATATATATATATATATATATATGTATATACGTAGGCACACACAACAAATATGTTATGGGATCCCGTATTTTGTCAGTAATTATTAAAGTAATTATGCCTCTTCTATTAAAGGTTCAATTAACATATACATACACATATTATAATATATATATATATATATATATATATATATATATATATATATATATATATATATATATATATATATATATATATATATATATATTTTTTTTTTTATGTGTATATGTATTTATGTGTATATGTGTAATATATATGTAATATATATTACACATATACACATAAATACACACATACATACTCCAAGTGAAAGTGGGACTTACCTAGGAACCCACGTTCAGCACAGCATCCCAGACAGTCTCTTCTGGTATTGCATGTGAGGAGCTGCTGCTGCACATGCGCAGCAGCTCCATTTCGGCCATCTTAGAAAAGCCTGATGTACAGCAGCACCGCGACTGCTGTACATCAGGACAGCTGTCAAATTTTGCGGGGGCGGTGCGCCTGCGTCAGGGGGGCCCCACAGCCGCAAAGCAAAAGCAACAGAATCGGATCACCAACTGACAGGTGATCCGATCAGATGGCGGCTGGCGGCCGGCGGCGGGGGGCCCTCAGAGAGAGGGGGGCCCGGGGCACGTGCCCCCTGTGCCCCCCCTTAATCCGGCTATGCACACACACACACAATAAAACTACATAAAAAGGAAGACGTTGTTCGCGTGTGCTTCAGCAGTAGCGGGCTCTTGCCACAAGTGATGTCAGGAGTGGGAAATGTTTTGACACTGTACAGATTTCACAGCAATTCTTGGAGACCCTAAATGCTAGCTAGACATAGCTCAGCTCTCTCTCAAGACCAGCCAGCTTCCCCAGCGTTGGTCTCACTGAACAAATGATAAAAACAAGCTTTTATACCTGATACTCTTCCCCCAGCCTTAGCTTGATGGACAGGTGACACACCCACCTTCTCTTTAAGAGGAAACGCCTATCACTGGCTCTGTTTGCACAAGTAGACACACCCTGTCTGTTTGCTGAGAGGAAATCATGTAAGTTAACAAAACTTTAAACTACACAAGTTTTTACCTGGTTTAATCTCAACCTAGGTGCATAACTGCGCCAATGTTTTATTCTGCTTGTATGTTTTCTCTGCATCTTATCGGATAAACGCCTCCCTTTGTTACAATAGGTATAATCTATATAGATATGCATTTGTTCCTGTTTCTCTTAAATTACTTCTGGGTCTCTTTTTTTTTTTTTTCTTGCTAAATTTCTAAGATGGCAACTGCACAGTCAATACAGTTATCTATTCTGTATACCTACATAAAATAGTGGACATGTAGGCTACTGGAAATCCATCAGACCTCACACAGAGAGCCTGATGTCAGTCAGACTCCTGCATTGTGGTTGTCAGACCAGCTTTCTGATGCTCATACAAACTGATGCATATGGCTATTAAAGTAATTGTATCGTTTTCAAATAAGCATTGCATTGGCGATTGTATTGTGTTTCTAACGCACAAAGTGATTTATTTTAGCAGATGTAAATAGTCCACGGGACCCAGTGGACAGTATATCTGTTAGAATACTGTGATCAGTGAAGACTGAGGGCTGGGTGCACAGCTATGATCATATATACACATTTAGTGTTACAGAGAACAATGCAAATGACGTGGCTTGCTTCTATAGGTCCAGACATCAGATGGATCCAGGCTAAACAGGTCATAGGCTGATTCAATCTAAGGAATCCAAAGGTGGGGGTCGTCTCTCCAGGGTATGAGCTCCTTTCTTTCCGCCAATGCTTCAGTTACAATTAGCATTTCATAGCCAGCATCATACAAAGGTTTATTCCCTAACATCAATAACTAGAGTATGCAATATGAGAGCTCTTCGGCGATGGAACCGGACAGCTGCTGATGAAAAGGGTTTTAATATAATACTAGGCATGATACCTTTCCTATAACCTGAACCTTGAATATCACTGAAGTGTACATATAATCATATTATATATATATATATATATATATATATATATATATATATATATATATATATATATATATAGAGAGAGAGAGACTACAATAAACCAAATACTATCTGCTCATAAATTAGTGTAACGGAACCAATATGAATTAAATAAATAACTAAATGTTGTAATGCGAGTGTGTGCGTGCGTATTTTACCGTGCGATCGCACCATGCCACGTGTTACGTGGCGTACGGATCGCAATCGCACGGCAAAACAATATTAACCAATATACTTTCGTTCATCCAATTATACGACTTCGACATGGCATTCAGTATTGGAAACAGTGTTCCCAGCCTCCATTACACATGTTTTAATTTTAAATTTTTTATTTAAAACGGCAGGGAATACAAAATACAAAAATGTTTTCATTTTTTTGTCTATCCTTCAAGCATGCTAACTTCCTGCCCACCTGGCTTATTTCCTAGCTTAGTTTATTGCTCCCAGTTTATTTCTTTATGTTCTACCTCTCCCGTGTGACTCCTATTCCTTTTACATGTTGTACCTTATTATTTTGGTTGGCAGGTTAATATATGTCAGGATCATCAATAGCTGCAACCATTATTAAAATGACCTTCACTATACTCATTACTTCTCTACAATATTATTTCTGCCTTCACTGCAGAATAATGGATACACAGAGTTTTTTTGGATCTTATGTGAGATATTGCTGCTTCTGCAGTGATTCCTTTTTCTTTTCTTATCTGATTGAGATTTGTGGATGAGCATAACTAGATACATTATGTATGTGTGTATATATGAATATATGTTTGTCTGTAACTAGGTTATTCACGTTGGATGCCAGCTTCGAGATTCAGTTGATTAATAGGAGTGCAGTTCTATTGGTTCTTCCTTTTGCAGCTCTACGTGCCTTTTTCACAATGTTTGTATAGCTTGTGGTGGTGTTACAATTTATTTGCTTTTTTGTTTTCTCAGATTTGCAAATACTTGCTGGTATACTGTACTATGCTTTACAGATGTTTATATTAGAGATGTTCACTGACCTGCGTGTTTTGGTTTTGGGTCTGCATTAAGTTCATGTTTTAATTTTGGCAAAACCGCCCTCGTTTGTTTTGGTTTTGGATCTGGTTTTTTTGCAAAAATTGCTAAAATCACATAATTTTGCTCTCTTTTTTTTTTTTTCTTCTTATATTATCATTAACCTCAATAACACAAATTTCCAGTCAATTTTGAGCACCGCACAGGTCACAATATCATTTTCATCCACTTTCGGCCAAAGACTGCAGCAAGCTGGCTGGATACTAAGCGACAGAGCAATGGCACAAACACACAGCAGTTCACAGTACATCTAGGTAACATTGCCACACAGCAGTGTCAGAAAAGAAAAGTGGTGCAAGATGGAGTTGTCCTTGGGCCCTCTCACCCTTTTGTAAGATATTGAAAAGGACTTGTACAGTTTAACAAACCAAGCACTCTAGCGGCAAGGAGTGCCACTTTTGTGGCTGAAGTGCTTGGTTTGTTTGGGCCCCCACAAAACAAGCTACCAATAGCTTAGCTGCCTTAAACCCAACAGTGCTGTCAATGAACTCTACAGTGGCAGGCTGTTGTTGTTGTCATCAGTGTGTATATCATCCTCACACAATATTAAATCATCCCCGGTGGAGTGCACCATTACAAAAGTCTCTGTACTTTGATGTAGTTGCCGGTAAAGGCCTTCATCTTTTACACGTTTTTAGGAAGTAGCCTCCTACGCCGATCACTGTCAAGGTTCTCTGCTGTGCTGAAAACTCTTTCGGAGTACAAACTGGAGGGTGGGCATCTTATGTATTGCAAAGCGAGTTTGTACATGGGTCTCCAAAATTCCCGTTTTATCGTTCCAGTATGTAAAGGGACTGTCTGACATATCTATTTGTACACTGTAGTTAAAATAATCCTCCACCATCTTTGGATGTTGATAGTAGGATCAGGTGGTATTATGGCAGCGGTGTCACAAATTTTGGTCAATTCTTTTAGTGTAGACCAGACCAGATGTCAAAATGTTGTGCCAAGTCATCTGCATCATCAATGGGTGTCTTGGGAAAGCTAAGTTTTTCCTAGCAGCAGTTGCCTCAGAAACTGAAGAAGGAGACACCGTTGTGTCACGTACCACTTGAGCTGTCAGCTTGCTCACCAGGAGCTCCTTGCATCTCTTGAGATCTGGGTCAGTTGGAAATAAAGAGAAGACATAGCTCTTAAACCTAGAATCAAGCACAGTCGCCAAAATGTAATGATCCGATTTCAAGATCTTGATAACTCTTGGCAGTGGATTCCAAACTTTTTCAGTTCAAAGCACCCTTAGGGTCTCCAAAAAATTTTCAAGGCACCCCTAAGCCATAATAATTACCAAGTAGTCCCCCGCCTTGCTTACCACTGACCCTGGCTGAGGCACCCCTGTGAGATCGCCGAGGCACCCCAGGGAGCCTAGGCACACAGTTTGGGAACCACTGGCTTGTGGAGTAAGCATGGATGGCTTTTGGCTGTTTCTCCATTCTCAGCAGCATATAAAGGATGGAATTCCACCTTGTTACCACCTCTTGCTTCAGTTGGTGGCAGGGCAAATTAAATTGTTCTTGTAGCTGCTGCGATCTCCTATATGCTGTTGCCGAATGCCGGAAATGTCCCGAAATTCTACGGGCCACAGACAGCATCTCCTGCATGTCCCTGTCGGTTTTCAAAAAGCTCTGCACCAGCAAGTTGATTGTATGAGCAAAACAGGGAATGTGATGGAATTCACCCAGCTGTAATGCTCTCACAATATTGGTGGCGTTATCAATAATGACATTTCCTGAGAGTAGAGTTTAAGTGGGATAGGCCATGTAGCAATGACATCCCTTAGTTTTTGTAACAGATTGTCAGCTGTATGCCTCTTAGTAAAGCCGGTGATACAGTGTAGCCTGCCTCTGAAAAATGTGCCATTGTTGGGTACGTGCTGCTGCTGTTTCTGCTGCTGAAGGCGATTGACCAACCCAGTGGGCTGCCACAGTCCTATAATCTTTAGTTTGCCCAGTTCCGCTTGTCCACATATCTGTAGTTAAGTGTACAGTGGGTAGACTTTTGTAGCCCAATAATTACATTTTTACGAACCTTCTTCATCATTATCATCATCATCATCATCATTTATTTATATAGCGCCAGCAAATTCCGTAGCGCTTTACAATTGGGAACAAACATTGATAAGACAATACTGGGTGATACATACAGACAGAGAGGTAAAAGAACCCTGCTCGAAAGCTTACAATCTATAGGACAATGGGACTCAGAAACACTGGGACATGTGCTACATCATATTGCACAATGGACCAGCTAGACTGGTAGAGATGAGGATTAGCTTTTATAGTAAAATAGTGTTGTAATGGAATTTGGTAACAGAGACACAAGACCTCAATTTACTGTCTAAAACCAGCTGCATTAATAGTGGATATTGGACGCAGATCTAGAATAGTCACCATGGCGTCTGTGATTCGCTTAACAACTGGGTGACCGCTTTCATACTTGCTTCCTCTTGCAAAGGATTATTTAACAGTCAATTGTTGTAAACTACCAGTAGTCTTCTTCTTGGTCTGCTTCTGGGATGAAGATCCACCCCCAGCAGCAGCAGCAGCATGGAGACTAATGCTAAAGAATTCTTCTGAGGAATTCTGCATAGTGGAGGAGTCATCTAGCCTTAGCAACTTGGATGCAGGACTAACTCTGATCACTAGTGAGGATATTGATGAGGTGTTGGGGGTGTAGATTGCAGGTGCCAGGATCTAGATGAGAGAAGGGACCTAGCTGATGCTGGACTACTTTGTTGTTATTTTTTTAGCATAGTTTTCTAATTTTCCCAAACGCTTCCGATAAACTCTCTTTAAATGGCGTAACATGGATGAGGTTCCTAGATGGTTAAGGTCCCTACCTCTACTGACCGTGGCTTTACAAACGCTACAAATGGCTAGACAACTGTTATCAGGATTTGGGTAAAAATAATTCCACACATAAGAGGTTGATTTTTTGGTCTTATGCCCAGGCATGGCAATGGCCGCCTCCTTATCACGTGCAGGAACTGCTTCCACAGGTGCGGGACTGACACAAACAACATCTTCGCCATCAACATCCTCATTAACGCCGTCGTCCGCTACACAAAAAGCTCCCTCATCCTGTTGCAATTCCAAAGTGGCATCCCCAACTTGTGTATCGCTAGCTACACTTGGTCTGCTCATCCACACATCTGCAGAAATGCTGAAAGGAGGCTTCTTTATGAGTACAGTATCAGAAAGGTTAGGCTTACACATAGCACTCGTGGATAGACTCTGCTCAGGGATTTGTGTCATTTCTGAATCTGAACACGCAGTTTCTTCTGCCTCACTGTTTTTTTCCAGCTCGGCTTTTACACTTATAAGTATTTGGGCACTACTTTTTGAGTCTGAATGACAAGGTCTTGCATCATCATGACTGACCTTACAAGAACATGCCTAACTGACAGTTGCAGAACTAGCACTCGTACAGAAATGCAAAGGTCTGATTCTATCCTTGCCACTGCATGTGTAGAATGGCATGTTGGTAATTTTATGTTTTTCTGCAATTAACTTTGCCTTGATTACAAGTGGGTTTTATTTCTTTACCCAGGTAAAAGCTTTATTTTTTTTTTACATTTTTGTTTCCCTGACTTAAAACCACTGTGCACTTAAACATAGGCTTTAGCAGATGACGTAGAGGGATTACTATCATCATGACTGGTGCCAGGAGCTGCTCGGTGCTCCTGGTCTTCTGTGGACTGATGTTAATCCATATTGATGGTACAGAGCAATGTGACTGGAGAGTGACAAAAACACTGCCACCCCTCCTGTTTCTGTATGAGCAATGCATAAAGCAATGTCACTGGAGAGGAGACTGATGACAAGGACACTGCCTTCCCTCCTGTTTCAATGTGAGCTATGGCACAGTACAATGTTACTGGAGACTGCCAAGAACAATGCCTCCCTCCTCTTTCTGTTTTAGCTTTGATGCTGGCCAACTACACTGGTGCTACCCCTCCTGTGTCTGTCTGTGAAATGGTGCTAGATCTCCGTGAAGGGCGGTACTTATAGAATCCAAAACTCACAAGATCTGACGATGCAACAATGATGTTTGCTTTGTTTACAGTTCAGAGGGCACAAGAAAGTACCCAGCCGGCTCCGCTCAGTACTCGGATCTGCAATGTTCGGGTGGGCTCGGTTTTCGCAAATCCGAGCCCGAGCATCTCTAGTTTATATTTGTTTCCTAATTTGCTTAATTCATTCTGTGTACAAAATTACATTTGCAAGTTTCATATGGGGAGAAACCATCCTAGTACTGGGAGAAGTCTTTCATATTAATTATGTACACATTATCTATGTGAATATACTGCTTTATCTATCAAGACACTGTTGCTAGAATTTATTGCTGTCCATTATCTTTTTAAATCTTCCGTCATAGTAACCAGTACCTTGTCAAAATTGTGAGGCTGTCTTATCACGCAAGTCATAGTTTCACTTATGTTACACAACACGGGTTCACAAAGTTTCTAGCACCTTTGTTTCCTAATCCATTATTTCATTTACACGGTGACAGAATGAGTAAGTTTAGAGCTTGAGAAATTGCTTAATGTTGTGCTGTTTGTTCCCTTTTTCAATCCTACTGTATGACTATCAATGTTCAAGTTCCTTTCATGGTCTGAACACCCAGTTCTTCAAGAAAGAATGTGCCTTTTCTTAATTTATGATATTTATGTTAAGCTGCCCATGCAGTTATATTTGCTAAGTTTGGTCAGCCATTCTACTGTATGTGGGCTCAAAATATTTGCCCCAAGAAAATAAGACAGAATGCAATGCTCTACCTAGCTACTATGCTCCTGCTACTGCAGATTTATTATTAATAGCATTTATTTATATAGTGCCTACATATTACAAAGCGCCTTACAGAGAATATTTAATCATACACATCAGTCCCTGCCATAGTGGAGCTTACAATCTATATTTTCTATTTAGGTTGACAAGCAGAGGTAAGGCAACAGGACAAGGAAAATTATGGGACTGACATACCTTCCAACCAGTTATAATATTTTCTGCTTTTCTCAATTCTGTAATTTCAATAACCTGAGCTGGATTTATTATTGCTAGAGATATCCTTTCACTAGTTAATTCATTCAACCCAACTTATTGCACATTAAAAAGGAGCCTGTTTGTGGGCAGAGATGAGGCAAGTTAGCAACAGGCAGAAGCATCATTCAAGAGACATGGAGCGCACACTGGAGGCAAGGGAGTTATGACCTGGGGAGAGCGCAGGGAGAAGGCAAGCAAGACATAGAGAAATGGGCATGAGGTAAGGAGTAGGGGTAACAAGTGGAGACAGACAGGAATCAGGGAGGGAAAAAAGGAAGGTACACTGGGTGGGAAAAGGGGCCAGAGTCTGCGTTGTGTTGGAAGAGGCAGGCATCATGGTAGAAACGGCTAGGGACATTGTAGTTGATATCAGTGGCGGAGAAAGGAATCTTCTAGGCCCACAGCTCACTAGTTCCCAGCGCAGTGGGCCCTATTATCTCCATGGACACCGGTCCATCGCACTTGCTGCACCAATTGTAGTTCCGCCACTGGTTGATATGTCTGCGTGTTCTCCATATGTGATGTTTGTTTGTGTGGTCTGGGGCTGGAGGGCTGAGTCCAGACACTGAAAGCGCGCCATTCTCTCTGCCCAGTCCGCAGTTACTTAAATGACAGCTAGCTGCAAAACTGTTCACTTAGGACACCGTCCACTTATCTAAGACTGATTTCATGTCAGGCTGGTCAGTCATACAAGCAGGAGTACGGAATAGCTATCACACTTACGGTTTTATATGGGGAGATGTAGGAAGTGGGAAAATTGTACTGCAAGGCTGTTTATGATGCCACAGGAATGTCTAGCAGTGTAAGAGGCCAAATCCCAACAGCTCGGGTATAGTAACCAGAAGGGTCAAACACTGCATGCACTCGCTTACTTTGTTCACCTTTGGGGGTTCCACTTTGTGTTGCGTCACTATGATACCACAACTGGTGATCATCTCCACCATGAATCAGGCTGACACTTTAGGAGGTACAGTCAGATTCATAACACATTTTGACTGCTTCTCTCTGTAATTACCTGCTCTGGGAAAACAGCCGTTATTATCCTGTAAGAGTTCTTATTGCTAGACCTTGCTTCTGTACTCGGAGTTGCCTTAATTGCTGATGCCCATAAGTGCCATTAGTTGTGGCTTACTAAAGAAGAGGTCTGGACTATGCAACTCTTGACCCTAGGTCTATGCAATATACTGGATGATTACACATTACAATGTTGATACTTGAGCATGAATTATATGCTGGATAGTTGAATTGTATTACATGTTGAACAGTTGAGGGGAGCTGTGTTGTAAGTAGCTCAATCAAATTATATTATATTCAGGACATTGTGGGTACTATATCTTTTGGTACTGGATTCTGGACAATTATGGCTGCGTTGTATTCAGGGCCAGATTAAGAGCCACATGGGGCTGGGGCTGAAAATGATAAAGGACCTATTGTGAGAAGTGCCATCCCACCAGAGGTGTGGCCAGCTTTGTGTGGGCGTGGCAAGCATCATGGAGGTCATAGCTTGCACCTCCCTCCCATCTTCTCGTATATAAAGAGTGCACCACTAACTGGTTCACACGCCATGTATGTAAAGTGAAATGTAAATACGTCCCAGCTGTCCCTCATACTGGGACAAGCTCCTGGCTTATCAGGAGAATCCACTAAAATCAGGACTACCTGATGGAATTGGTAAAGTTATGGTATTTTATTGGCCATTGAAGACAAAAATGCAAACAAAGGTTTATTTATTTTTTATTGATAAAGTGATTTAAAAGAAACATACATGAAAACTGCTTTTTAGGTTTTTAACATTGAACAAAGTACAGGGTGCTGACAACTTAATATAAATTGAAAAAAACCTTGAATCTCTATATATACAATGTCTATTATATGTATCTATATTGATCTCATATTCTATCTATCACAGGGGTAGGCAACCTCTTTCTGTCAGTGCGCCGGCAAAAATCCTTGCAAGCCCAGGTGTACTAGCTGTGTGTGTGTGTGTGTGTGTGTGTATATGTATATGTATATGTATGTATGTATGTATATATATATATATATATATATATATATATATATATATATATATATATATATATATATATATATATATATATATATTATATATATCTGGAGACACTTCGCGGCTAATTGAATTCCCCCATTATGTATTAAAATTGTGTTACTCTCACCTATCTGTGATTGCAGCTATCACAACCTGCTACTGGATTCTTGCATGGATCCTGGAATTTGGGACCTGTTGGAAAATGTAAACATGGAAAAGCAAACAATAAGTGAACACTGTACATAACACAGATCATGCAGTATATAATACATACATTATAATAAAATATTACATTTATCACACCCTTCTCAGTCACATCACGCCCTCCCTTAACTACATCACCCATCACACCACCCACTGCTAGCTACATTACCTGTCATATCACCCCCTCCAGACACATCATGCAAGCGCACAATGCCATATACATACACACACACACACAATGCCATATACATACACATACATATTGCCATATACACATACAAAATGTCACACATAAATAATGCCATACACATGCATACTGCAATACACACACAATGCCATATACATACACATAGATAATTCCATACACATACACACACAACTCCACATATATACACAAAGCCAAGCTATAACACCCCCACCCATCAGTCTCTTGTACTCACCTAATCTCCAGAGGCTGATAGCACTGCCCCCATGCTCTGAAATGACAGGTAGCCTGGCAGCAGTCTGATTTGTTGCCTTGGTCCCGTTTAGCCCTTTTTCCTCCTGGCCGGGTGAATGTGGGGAAAAAAATAAAGCTTGTTGTCCAGAGTAATTAGTATCCGCTCCCCCTTCCCCCTCAACGCCCCTGGGCAGGATGGGAGACTTTGACCATGTAATGAGAGCCAGCTATATTGTCTCGCCTACGAGCAGAGAAAGTTTAAGTTAATTGATTATGGAGAGGACAAGTGGGTCTATGTAGGAGACAGTCCCGTAACGGGAGCTGGGTGGAACTGCAGTAGTTCAATTTCGGAAAGCTCCTGTTTTTCTGAAGTCACATAGAACTATAGAACAATGTAGTATATTCAGGTTTCTAATCAGAAAAAATACATGATTTGCAAGGAGAGTAAAGAATGGATAGAAAATTAAAAAGTTTATGTAACCAAATGGTGAGAACAAGGAGTTGCACAGTTTGCGGTCAGAGTTGTTCTGATGATTTCACAAAGAACATAGACTTTGGTCACCGCACCACCATAGCCCCATTCATACGCCATGAATATATAAAAACAAAGCAAAAACAGTTATGACTTTAGCCGTAGGTGGCAGTGGAGTCATATCGAACACATAGAAGGATATTGTAATATAGCAAATATGTGAAGGTGATTTGGTAATGGTTACATAATAACAAGAAGAAAACAGCCACAGTTTGTACCAGTCACCACTCAGCCAATTAAACCACCTGTAATCTGGCTGATATCTCAAAACATTATATCAATATGAGACAATATGTTGAGAAGCATTTACGACAATTCAGTTCTTAAAGGAGAAAGAACAAATTAATTAAAATATATTCTATATAAATATATATATTTATATTTATTACATACATACATACATACATACATACATACATACATACATACATACATACATACATACGTGGCTAATGTAATAATGAAAAGTAACAACATCTAGGGACCTGCAGGCCTTTACACCTCTGATTAGATTTGTGTTTATCATTCCACCGTCAGAAAGATACTGAGCTAAAATTGGATGTAAAGCAACAAAGGAAGGAGAAAACCACTGCTCACTAATAAGTCCAAGTGCCAAGTCACCTGGATAATGCTCAAACAATGTTGGTGAGATCTAGCTAGGTGTATAAAATGCTAACGCTGCATTCATAAAAGCATGAACCCCACTGAGATGTTAAGTTCATGCTCAAAACGCCACAAATGTCATTGAGATGGTGCTCTTATGTTGGCAAAGGGCTAACATTCCTCCACAGTGATGTGAGACTGATCAATAATTAAAGGAAGTACTTGTTTCACAATGTTGCTAGCAATAACTGTAACCACAGATTATCTTTCTACTCATGAAACTTTACTATTATGCTTAAAGTGCAGCTAAAGTAGTTTTCTGAACACGTCAGACATTAACAAGCTGTAAATAATATACTAATAAATAATACTAATATAATATATATATACTAATAAATAATATACTGTAAATAGTATAGTATACATCTTATTGTCTTGGGAATGTAATTAGGATTTTGCTTACTGTATCCCTAGCGAGTAATATTTGCAGACATTTACGATGTAGGAGTCACCATAGTGCTGTGACTAAAATATTTTCTTTTATAAATCTTTGAAAGTCCTGGCCAGCGCTCCTTTTCCTGTCCTTTCAGGGGGTTGCACGTACTTTACCATTATTACCAATATAACTGGGTTAACAGATCAGCCATGTAAATCCTCATACACAAGAAATACACCTGTTGGTTGGCTGAACTTGAATTAGTTCACACTCATGCTGCTTGCCTGTATTGTAACAGCTGCAAGCATGGTGGCAAACTCATTGCTTCGCAGAAAGGCATTATGTGTAAATTGTGTGTGTCTAGATTTACATGGCCAATCTGTTATCCATAGGACTGCTTTATTGGGTTTCACTTGTAGCATGTTTATGTAATAGAAAAATAAATTAGCAGTGCTTACTATAAGTCATTATTTATGCCTTTCCAACCTTGGCTCATTGCAGATGAGTATTCTTCAAGGCCTGTTTATTCATGTTTATGTACTGAATAGTTTGTGTGTATTAGAAATGTATTTTTACCAAGTTAATCCGTGCATGATACTCATGCATTCTAGTCAAATCAAGCTACTTAAGGTGTTAAAAAGGTTCTTGTCATGCATTTGGGCCTAGCCCAGGCCTCCTCAGGGGAAGAACGTTACTTCCCAACGCAAGCGCCCTTTTTTAACGTGGTTTTGTCTACACGTCACCAGCTCATCATTTTTCTCCATCACCTCATCCTTCATCTTCATCGCCACATCCTTCATCAAGCTACTTAAGGTGTTAAAAACTCCCCACTGTCACCCCCGGCAACCACCAACCACTCCCAACTGTCATTTCTCCTTCAAGAAATATATAGGTCAGTGTATAACTCTGCCCAGCAGGTGGCGCTGCAGCTTGGGTTTTTTTTGTTTTTCACACACGCCACTAGGCATTTATATAGTAGATAGGCTTAAATAAGTTGCCAGTTTTTCTTTATACTTCTACCTGATCTTAATGTAGCACAGGTTAAATACAGGTGCCTAGTCTTGGACTAGCACAGGTTAAAATCCTGCCTGCTAATCACTAAAATCACAGGACCACAAAATGCTTTGGATTTGCATTGGAACTCATAGATGATCCACCCAGTGCACTTCAAGGTGCATCCCTACTCTCTGGTCTATAAAGACACCTTTGAAAATTAGAATTGCTTATAGATTTGCAGAGATGCAGAAAAATTGTAAGAGGCACACTGTGTTCCACTTAAGAACCTCACCTTTCAATTGGAAGGTGCAAATTAAAGGCCATAAAAGTATAGGACGAGAACCGAATTCTCTGTCACTGCAGGACTGCTCCTCCACATTCGCCGCCATCTTGCTATTCAAACCTATGCACTTTGGTAGAAATGGACACACTGCTCCACCAAAGAAGATTTTGCTCTGCATCTCAGCTCATTTTACACATTGTAAATTACCTCCACAGTGTGCACCTATTCCTACTACTTTCTTACTGAGGTTTTTAATTGGTTACATTTGTATCCCTGTAGAGGGCCGTACCCTATTTGCTACATGGGTATCTGCTAAGAAAGCCAAAAGTTGTCTGAAAGTTGACTTCCTGTTTAATAATGCTCTCTCCATGTAAAGTTCTACCTACATGTAATATGAGAGAATCTAATACTGAAAGTAGATGTTTGTCATGTTCCTGATTAAGGACTATGATAAAATTGCCTAACCCAGCAGTATGGATGAAAGGCATCATTTCCGACAGGCCTGTTATAAACACCGACAGTGTGATTGTCGGCACTTAAAACGGCAACCGGTACATTGCCAGTATTAAGGGGGCAATGCGAGGACCTGCCAGCTCTATAATGTAAAACACTTACCTAAAGACATTAAAAAAAGCATGGAGGTGCTTGCTATAAACACTATTAACCCTAGCGTAGCCAAAGTTTTTTTTTAAAGTTTTTCAATGTTGTACATTACAGAGCCGGCTGGTCCTCGCATTGCCCCCTTAATGCCAGCAATATGACTATTGCTGTTTTAAATGGTGAAAATCACACTGTCTGCATCTTCTCCTGTCAGCGTTTATACCAGGCCTGTCAGAAATGTTGCCTTTCAGTTTTTCAATAAGTCTGTATCTCATACATGTCGCTATTGTAGCAATCTGCATTTTAGTTTTGCTATAACTGTTGTTGGTTTTGTGGTCTTCGTAATGTTGACCACCACCGCTATGAAATACACTTGCAGCAATAATTAGTTTGCAGTTATTTTTATGCATCCCCTGCACATTAAAACCTGCAGGTATGCAGTATACATGTGAGCTACTTGCAGTGCAGCCATGCCACCTATATATATATATATATATAACATGGCTGATCTGGTAACCATATGTAAGCCTTGTAATAATAGCTATAATTTACCCAGGTGTAGTGCAAAAATAAATAAACTGAGACCATGGATTTTAATATCATGTAGTGTGAAACATATATGGCTTTAGGAATGAAAAGGGAAACACCCTTAGAGTGTTATATAAAGGAGGAATGGTAAACTCTGCAAATACAATGGTTCCTTAAAGATTTAACTTTAATGCTAGTGCTGTTTGTCTTCTGCGTGGTCTTGTGTAAGGGGAAAAATAATTCTAGTTTGTACTATGTAAGAAATGTGAAGTTGTTGAATAATGTGTAGAAAATAGCTGTTCGTGATTAGCACAAATGTTGGAAGTATGGACAAAACATTCACAATACAAGAATCACTAATTCCTATTTATCTGAAACCTGCCCTCACGTAGATCTAGCAGAATCCGGAACACTAGTTAGTCTACCTGTGCTCTTAGTTGAGCCTTGAAACATGCATTGGTGAAACAGCATCACATTTCCCGTTATATACAGATCACTAACCAAATTGTTTCTCTGCTTCTGTTTCACACCTCTCTTCCTGATGACTCAGACTGGATTTTCTGCAACTTCGGGGAGAGCAGTTTCTGCCATAAAGAATATGAACTTGCCAGAGCTACCACGAAACATAAATATTGGCGATCTCAACATCAAGGTCCCAAACATCTCTCACTTCGTATGAAAGAAGAGCCTTGAGCCAACTCCTCTTTTCCAACATTCTGCTGTTTTTCCCGACTGACTTTAACCTCAAACTTATTTTCTAGATTGTTTATTTTTTTATATCATCTGAACGGTATGCAGAAAAGTAATGACAAATGTGATGTTTTTACAATACTTTTAGTCTGTGTTGTACTGGTGGTATGAGGGGCACACTGAGGAAAGAATTGACCTACAAATTAGCCCTCATGTGGAGGTGGCGTGGCCAGCATGGGGCGTGTGGGACTAGCAGGGCCAGCATGGGGCGTGTGGGACTAGCAGGGCCAGCATGGGGCGTGTGGGACTAGCAGGGCCAGCATGGGGCGTGTGGGACTAGCAGGGCCAGCATGGGGCGTGTGGGACTAGCAGGGCCAGCATGGGGCGTGTGGGACTAGCAGGGCCAGCATGGGGCGTGTGGGACTAGCAGGGCCAGCATATGGGGAGTGTGAGACAAGCAGGGCCAGCATGTGAAATGCATGGCTAGCTCCCTCCACCCACATCCTCCTACAGAATGTCGGGAGGAGTTGTGACATTGTTAAGGGGGCAGGGCCCCCAAGCGGTGGGACCCATCAGGGATTGCCACAGTGGTAATTTGTTCAGTAGGTGGCCACATCTAATATTTTTGTGCTTATTGTAAGCCTTCAGAGTTCTTTATATCAATAGCTACTGCTGTTTTAGACCCCTAAAGTAGTGTGCTTCTGCCATCTAATAAATTAACTTGCATATATTGTTGAAGTAGAAATGTATTTTCACATTTAAAAGAGAAAAACTACATAAAACATGTATTTGTACATATTTTTTTGCTGCCAGCTTCAGTTTATATATGCATCTGCTAAATATGCCTTTGTAACAAAGCAGCATCTTATTTGTTAAAAATGCAAGTAAACTGATTATGATAGTGTGCTATTGAGATGAGTAAGCTTTCACTTGCATTGTTGTGGAACAGATGCACTGAAGTGGGAAAAGACGAATCTGTTTAAAAATGCAATGTAACACAACAAAGGTTACACACGTAAAATATGTACGGTTTCATTTATTTATTTTTTAATTTTCATTATTACATGCAATTGGGTTTGAAACTCATCTTAAATGCAGAAGTTTAATGTCAATGTGTATGTATGTAAAATTTGAGGTTGTACACACTGGGCCTGATTCATTAAGGAAAGTAAGGCAAAGAAATGAATAACTTTGAACCTTACAAAACCATGTTGCAATGCAAGGGGTGCAAATGAGTTTATTATTTTGCACATAAGGAAAATACTAGCTGTTTTTTCATGTAGGACGCAAATGCTTGGTAGCTTTATTTTTACACTGACATTAAAAGTTAATCTTGGACGTGCTCTACTCCAACTATAAATCTGCCACCACATTTTAAATTACCTCCTCCTCTAATGCAACATGGTTACTCCAAGTCCAAAGTTACTCATTTTTTTTGCTTTACTTTCCTTATTGAATCAGGCTGATTGTGTTTTATCCCCTGCAGCCAGTATAGGTCTGTGAGGTTCGACTTGTCTGTTTTTAAAAAGAGCAGCATGCTGCAGTTTTTATCACTCATTTTCACATTTTGTTTTATTTTTTATTTTTTTACTATTTCAATATCTACCTTGCATGAATGTAAGGAGCACTGCTTGTTGCCACACAGACCTTTGCAGAACCGCTGTCTTTAGAGAGGTAGAGGCATTTATTTGTGTAAAATATGAAAATGCACATGCTTTTCTCATAAAATGATTTGAGGTTAGTAAATTTATAGGAAACCTGTTTTTACTGCTGAAATGACTATATTCTTTCACAATGGGTTGTTTTGTTACTGTTTTTTATCAATAAAGGAACTGGAAGGCTCGGTGAGTTATATCACAAATTAGCATATTACTGCATGCTTTGTGTTTATTGGTCCCTTCAAAATGTTTTACCTGCTATAATACTATTGAATATTAATATTGTATATTTCCTTAAATATACCCCTGAATGTAAGGTGTATAACGATTTTTTTTCTGTAATGTAATTTGAATATCCCATCATGTCTGCCTTGTTCAGGCAAAGCTAACTGTAATCTAATATAATGTATTTCAACAGTGAGGTTCCCAAGTGACAACATTACTTTGGACATATGGAAACATCTTTAAATTAAAACAAGTGATAGCATTTGTTTTTACAAATTAAAGTGTGTTTGGCTAGTGTGAAATCAACTTTGTTATCGATTTTCATCTCGTACAAGACCATTATGTCACCAATTTATGTAGTGAATGTGGATAGAACAATCAGTGCCCAGTGAGATCAGCAGCATGCTACAGCAGCAGCAACATATGATATATGCTAATCCTGTGGCAGATCCTTTTACTCGTGTCATCAAGGACAAGGCTACATATGAATGTAAGATGGGCATCGTAATGGTGTGTGAAGAAACAGACAAAGGGTCACTTAAGAAAACACACATGCACCTATGGTTGGGAAGACTGAAAAGTTTACTGGCCAAGACTGTGGCAATATGTGCGACATTTGCTGGCCAAGACTGTGGTATTAGTGAGGCTGCATAATTTTGTATCTTAAGGGAGGGGTGGGGTTTTGGGCATTCATTGTAGAGTGTGGGCATGGCCCTTGTACCCACATACAAAAACAAGGTTTTATTTTACAGTATAACATTATTACATAAAATGCAAGGGTTGAAGAAGGCTTGTGTGGCTGGATCACGTAGAAATAACTTATTGTAGATATTTATTTTAATTAGGGGTGCAGGGGTATCATTGCAAATGTACTGGTTTTTCTTTATATTGTGTTTGTACTTCTGTATTTATTTCTGAGACAGTGCCAGGGGAGGAAATTGGATTTTCGTAACTTTTCTAAAGGAAGCCTCATGCAAATGAATTATTTTCATGTGAAGTGATCGACTTGTCTTTTTAGCCTGAAAGCACAGCAGGGAGTCGTTATCTGTTATCCTGCCTTGTTAAAATGAAAGGAAACCTCTGAACAATGCGATTTAGGATATCGCAGATTGGCGTTAACAAGATTTACATTGCATGTTAATCCGCGTTTGGAGAACATATTGTATCCTGATACTAAATATCTGATATCAAATCTCAATATTTGCGGAGCCATCTAGGATCAGGGGGCAGTGTTACCATCTGCTAACTTGTCAGAATTTGCTTAAAATGAGCACGGTTTGACCATATAAGGTATCATACCATCTGTAACTTCTGGAAAGATTGCTAGTAACACAAACTGGTGTGTGTTACTGCCCTTATTGGGACTACTTGAGCTAATAAAACATCACTGCTTCAAGAACCTGCTTTGATGCCTACCTACCTGTGGCAATTCCTGTGACCTACAGATTAGACCATACTTGCCAACCTTCTTCAGCTCTCTTCCGGGAGCCTTGCAGTGGAGGTGGGCGTGAGGGGGGTGGGGTGGCGCCCCCTGTGATGTCATGACGCAAACGCGTCATTTGACAGTGGGGGCGGGGCCAAACGCCGCGATTCATCGGGAATAGCGGCGCTTCCTAGTGAAGTGGGCAGAATTCGGGAGATTGCTACACTCACCCGGGAGTCCGGGAGACTCTCGCAAAATGCGGGGGTCTCCCGGACATTCCGGGAGAGTTGGCAAGCATGGATTAGACTAATCTAATCTGTTGGGACCCAGCATTCCAGTACCAAGGCTCTGCCCACTTTCTTGCAGCTCTGTTCAGTGTACAGTCCCCATGTCCCCTCAATCTCATAGTTAAAACATAAATGAAGCTGGAGAAAGCAGAAAAGTTGAAACTGGTAAATAGGTGGTTCTAATGTGGTAGTAGGGTGGACACGTTTCCAATAGACCCACAAAGGGTGCACAGAACTTTCAAAATTTTGAGTTCCAAAGCCCAGAATGTGAACATGCTCCTTGCAATGTGTAAGTAGGAGTGTCAAGAGGTGGGTTGAAAGGGTCTGGGCCTGCTTTGGTAGCCCATAGCAGAGGTGCATTATATATTACTGTCTAGCACAGTACTGTCTACTGCGGATAGCATGCACGTTATGGAATTTTTTTATAGTTAATGGAAGGAGCAGGGTCCTCCAAAAGCACAGGTAGCCTGTCAAAAAGGCTAAATGCAGTGTTTCTAGGTGATCCAGCACAAACAGCCCTAGATAAGTGAGAAGACTGCAGTGTCAGATGTACCTCCTAGGAGATGTATGTGGGGGCATACATGTGTTTTCTACACTAAGTGTTTTTCTCACAAAGTGTTTAGAAAATACAGTTAAACAAGACATCATGCTAACTGCTAATAATTGTTCATCTGTTCTGTTGTGAACATAGAGAACTTAGTTAATTATAAGGGTTAACTCCACATAATTGTGGGGAATAAAAGATAAAACATAACTGCAGTGTAAATATGTTATATCAAATGAATCCATTCATAAATTGCGCTATTAAAGTGTAAAATATGAAGACAGAAATTCTGATTTGAACGCTTTGCACACTTCAGTGTGAGAAGATAAGAGCGTCACCTGTGGCAGCTTCAAAGAGTCCCTGTTATGAGATATAGCCTGGCCTTGGATGGAGTTTGACACCTGAATAGACTTTAAGGAACCCCTCAGCATGGTGTCTGGATCACAGAGCCCATCTGCTAACTTGGCTATACTTTATATAGACAAATAGAATTCAGTTTTAAAATATGCCACTTAAAATCAATAAAAGTGTTGATCAACCACATATTCCTTCAAAGCATGATAAAGAGCAACTCGTATGTCAAATTCAGAATTCTGCCCCACAGAGAAGTTAAGAAAATGAGTATAAGCTCTATGATTACACTGTATCTGGGTGTGTTTGATATCAAAAGATGGACCAATTCATAGGGGATTTATTAATAATAAAATTGGATCTGTGTGACGCTCCACAGAAAAGTTAGGTCACATAGTAGAATTGGTTAGTAAATCAGGCAAATGGTGATTAAAAAAAGTGTCACAGGCAACAAACCCCTGGGGATAGGAAGAGGTGTGGAAGTGTCTTTAAAAGGCTGAGACCAGGTACAGCAAATTATCAGACTTTGGGAAATACATTCACATTGATAAGCTGTCTATCTTATATAGCTGGAGTAAGCCCAATATTCCCCCTCCCTTCTCTAATCAGCTGTCTAGTTAGCACAGATGTAACTTATTTTGAAATCGGCCTCACTGTAACTTACCATTTAGTTTGGGGGGAGAAGTATGTGAGGGCAAACGTGTGTTTTATACACTAAGTGTTTTTCTCACAGTGTTTAAAAAATACAGTTAAACAAGACAGTTGAACAACAATTGAAGACATCTAGAAAAAAATCTACATCTGCTCCAGCTTTACTCTGCTACTTCTGATTGCACAGGGCATAACAACTAGGTAATTATATTTAATTCCTGTATTTGTTGCTATTTTCCTTCCAAATACCAATGTTTGCCAAATTATTTTTCTTGCTTTCCCTTCATTGCATTAACTTTAGAACTATATCCTCCTTCACCCTTCCTGCAACACACACCTAGATCCACATTGCCCCCTTATTACTTCATTCACCTCTATTGAACACTTATGAACTGTTTTCTTATTTAAATTCAATAGTTATAACAGCCTCACCCTGTCGCCAGAAACTAAAAGGAGACACATCTTACAATCATCTTTCCTACCTTTCTTCCTCCCTGCTTCTATTAGCTGGTTATATATCACCTAATCCAGGTCTCCCACACGCATATATCTGAACGCTACCGAAATCCAGCAAACTTCAAACACATCACCTGTCTCCCATCTCTTCCAAAGTCCTTTAAATGTGCCCTTTGGAATGCACGCTCTGTTTGTAACAAACTTACCTACATAAATGACCTCTTCCTCTCAAACAACCTCAACCTTATGGCAATAACAGAAACATGGCTCACGCAATCAGACACTACCTCACCTGCAGCCCTATCACATGGTGGTCTCTATTTCATCCATACTCCCAGACTTGGAGGCAGACAAGGAGGTGGGGTTGGACTACTTCTCTCCCCACAGTGCACATTCACAGTTCTATGAAATGTCCCATCATTCACGTTCACATCTTTTGAAGTGCATTCTGTTATTTTAAACCCATTCTCTATGCGTGTTGCTGTCGTCTTATCACCCCCCTGGACGCCAACAACAATTTCTTGAACACTTCTCTGCATGGCTCCCTCACTTCTTATCTTCTGACATCCCCACCATCATCATGGGTGATTTCAGCATCCCTATTGCTAATCCTTGTTCCAATGCTGCTTCAAAACTACTCTCTCTAACCTCCTCACTTGACCTCTTCCAGTGGTTTGAATCTGCTACTCATTAGGATGGCCACTGTCTCGATCTTTTTTTTTCTCTAGACTATGCTCAGTTTCTCATTTCCTTAACACTCCTTTCCCACTCTTGGATCATCACCTTATTAGTTACTTGCTCACTCCCAGTTCTTTAACCTCCCTGCTGTCAAACTCTTCCAAGCCTCCTTATACCTACAGGAATATTAACTCTATTGATTTTCAACCGTTTTCCACCTCTCTCCAACACCTTCTCTCCCCAATTTCTACATTCTCCTTCCCTGATTTGGCACTTCCTCATTTTCACCAAACCCTATCAACTGCACTTGATCAAGTGGCTCCAGTGATTCTTCATACTCCACGTAGACTTTGTTGTCAACCGTGACACACTAAAGTAACATGAAATGTACAAAAACTTTCTCGTAATGCTGAAAGTCACTGGCGTAAATCTTGTACCCCTAATGATTTCAGCACATATACTGATATCTACCACTCCTATCGAAGTGCTCTGGACACTGCTAAACAAGCATACTTCCAATCTCTCATCTATACTCAGGCTTCTAACCCCTTTTTAACACATTTAAGTCTCTTCTCAATCCTCCCACCCCAAACCCTACAACTACCATCAGTGTCCAAGATCTTGCTTCCTATTTCAAGGACAAGATTGATAAGATCAAACTTGAAATGGTATCATCTCCCTCGACTAGCATCGGCTTAATTCCTTCCCAGCATTCTCTGACACCCTCCCTTCATTTGATCCCACAAATGAAGAGGAAGTTTCTACTCTCTTCTTATCTTCCTACTCTACCTCCTGTCCTCTTGATCCCATACCCTCACAAATTGGTAGATCCTTGTCTCATGTGCTCATTCCACCTCTAACTATAATCTGTAATATCGCTCTCACTACTTTTATCTTTCCATCACTATTCAAGTATGCAGTGATTACTCCTATTCTAAAAAAGATAATTCTGACCCAAACTCCCTCTCCTATTACCGCCCCATCTCTCAGATCCCATGCCCCTCCAAATTTTTTGAGAGAATTGCCTACACTTGCCTCACACGTTTCCTTTCTTCATACAACCTATTGGATCCTCCTCAATCAGGCTTTAACTCTCAACACTCCACAGAGACTGCGCTGACCAAGGTTGTCAATGATCTGATCACAGCTAAAATTTAAAGGTGATTACTCTCTTCTAATTCTCCTAGATCTCTCTGCTGCATTTGACACTGTTGACCACTCTCTCCTCATACAGACGCTACAATCCCTAGGTCTTCAAGGCACTGTCCTATCCTGGTCCCCATCCTACCGATCGAATCGCTCTTTCAGTGTAAATTTCACTGAAACAATCTCCACTCCGCTTCCTTTATCAGTTGGAGTACCACAAGGCTCAGTCTTAGGTCCTCTGCTATTCTATATCTACACCACTTCTCAAGGAAAACTGATATGCTGCTTTGGATTTCAGTATCATCTCTATGCAGATGATACACACATTTATTTATCCTCTCCTGATCTCTCGCCATCTGTGTTGTCTCGTGTTACTGACTACCTTTCTGTCATTTCGTCTTGGATGTCCTCTCGCCAACTCAAACTCAATCTTTCAAAAACAGAATCAATAATATTCCCACCCAACAATAGAAGCTTCCTGCCTGACATTTCTATTTCTGTTGACAACATGACCATAAATCACACCCTGCAAGCTTGCTGCCTATGTGTAATCCTTGACTCGCAAATATACTTTGTTCCCCACTTTAACTCTATAATTACATCATGCTGCATACATCTAAAAAACATTTCCAGAATACCTACATATCTCACACAAGACACTGCAAAAACTTTATTTTATCCACTCATCTCCCGCATAATCTATTGTAATTCCCTCATTACAGGTCTTCCCAAAATCAGACTCGAGCCCCTACAATCTGTTTTGCACGCAGCGGCTAGATTGATTTTCCTTGCTAATCGTTTTACAGCTGCTGAGTCACTCTGTCAGTCTCTACATTGGTTTCCTGCTTTTCAACGCATCCAATATAAAATTCTTCTACTAACAAACAAGGCCATCAACAAAATTGTACCGACATATGTTTCCTCATTTGACCGTTCTGCACAAGATCTGCGTCTCTCTTCCACTCTCATCACTTTCTCCCATTCTCTTTTACTAGACTTTTTTTCGGGATGCACCCACTTTATGGAATTAACTCCTCGCACCACTCCTCTAGTCTTCAAACCTTCAAGCGTTTTCTGAAAACCCACCTCTTCAGACAAGCTTATAATATTCCTCTACCACCCTCTTAATTTCCATAGATTACCCTATTACCACCCTCTACACAGCTAACACAAGACAACAACCCTCTGACCAACATAGTTGTGTGGCTGAGCATACAGTCCACTAAATACTTTTTGTAAACTTTGTATTCTAGCTGGAGAAATATTCAATATGATGTAGCACTTACCCTTGTGTATCAAACCATTGTCCCATAGATTGTAAGCTTGTGAGCAGGGCCTTCTTACCTCTACATATGTATTATGAACAGTCAGTAATAAAACATTTCTGGGTAATTTGTATTACCCAGAAATGTTTTATTACTGACTGTTCCCAATTGTAAAGCGCCACGGAATCTGCTGGCGCTATATAAATAAATGATGTGAACATTAATTTCACTAAAAGAATATTTCTAAAGGTTACTTTCATTTATAATTGTAATTCGATAATTTTTAGACAGTGTAAATTGTTTGTTTCACTTTGCAGAATTATGTTGCGTGGTAAGTGTATGGGGGTGTGTGTGTATATGATATATAATTTGTGTGGGCGTGTTACAACATCGAAAACGTTAGTAAATACTGCTATCTATTCTACATGTAGCATGCTGTTCATATTTGCATTTCCGATCTACAAGCCTGAGTCATTAACGAGAGTAGAGCAAAAAATATTTGATCCTGGACAAACCATGTTGCAATGCAAAGTTACTCCTTTTTTATGCATTACTCTTCTTAATGACTCGGCCCCTACATCTTTACAAAAGTCTTGCATGACGCTAATGCTGTCCACACACACTGCAATTTCAGGCAATTAAACTAATAGGGGTGCATATGTGGCCTCAAAACATCTGTGATTGGAATCAATAAGATTTGTTTGTTTATTTTTTGTTTTTTTAATGCACACGGAAGATGTTGTTACCGACTTGTTTGTGCAGACATGTTTCACCCACACTAACAGACCCCAGTAGCAATGAAAGGGATCTGCCCTAGCTCTGATTTCTGTCTGTACCTTGACCAACTGGGTAGTGATCTTGTCTCAGATCTTGGGCTGAGTAACCAAATAGCAATGTGTGTGAGGAGCCTTGGATCTCTTCTCTGGTGATAAACACAGATAACTTTTGTATTGATGTATAGGCAGTGGTGGGATTCAGCCGGTTCGCACCGGTTCTATAGAACCGATTCCTAAACTACTTGCGGTTCGGCAGAACCGTTTGCTGGCCTGCTCTCCAAGGGACCCCGCCGCCGCATGCACTTTCCTGCTGTCAGTTTCTAACTGACAGCAACTGCTCCGGGCCTCCCTCTCTCCGCGGCTTTCCCCCGCCCCTATTGCCCGTATGACCTAACCTGCTCCCGCTGTCAGTTGCTGTCTGACAGCTCTGCCCATGATTTTTTTTTTTTTGCGGCGGCGGGGGGGGGGGGGGGGGTGGTTTGCGGGCGGGCTCTGGGCTGCTCCTCCTCGTTTGTGGGGGGAGCAGGGTAGCAAATAAAAATATATATATATTTACTCACCTGATCTCAGCGCCGGCGTGCCTCCTTCCTCTCTGCTCTGTTAATGCTGAATGACAGGCGTGACATCATCAAGTCACGCCTGTCATTCAGTGAGAAGCAGCGCGGAGAGGAAGCAAGAAGAGAGAAGACAGAAGTGAGGAGAAGAAAAGAAAAGCTAATAGAAAGGTAAGTGAAAAAAGGGAATTAAGCAGAAAGGCAAACTATGAGGAAAAAGGAGATGAGAGAGGCACAGTAAGGAAAAAGGAGATGAAAGAGGCACAGTAAGGAAAAAGGAGGTGAGAGAGGCACAGTAATGAATAAGGGGTGGAGAGAGGCACAGTAAGGAATAAGGGGAGAGAGGCACAGTAAGGAATAAGGGGAGAGAGGCACAGTAAGGAATACGGGGAGGAGAGAGGCACAGTAAGGTAAAAGAGGGGGATGGGAGAGGCACAGCATGAGAAAAAAGGGGGGAGATGCACAGATTGAGGAAAAATGGGGAGACAGGCACAGTATGAGGAAAAAGTGCGGGGGAGAGGCACAGTATAAGGAAAAAGGTGGGGAGAGAGTCACAATAGTAGGGACTATTAATTTAAGATGGGGTGGTTCTGGGGTGAGTTTGGGGAGAATGAGGTCTCTATTAAATGTGCCTATGAATTATTTAATGGCAGTGACAGGTTCGGGAAATAGGTATATTTCTGAAATGCAAATACTATTCATTTATTGCTGGACCTGTTTGTAGGGAGGGAAATAGGTTTATTTATTAAATATGAATACTATTATTTTAATGTTGGGGCTGGAGGAAGGCCTAATTATTAATCGTGGGTGGTATTGATTTAACCTCGGGGCTGGCTGTAATTTTCTAAATGTACCCATTTTTTTTCCAAATAGGTCCTCCAACATTCCAGGATCCAGACAAGCCGCAACTAAAAAAACCTGCAGCACAGGTGGTGAAAGTAAGAAGAACAGGTAGGAGAGAGCAGCAGAGTCTGTGAAACGTTGTGATTCTAGTGGGACAATCCTAATTTTTGGTGACCGTTCAATGGTGTACACAACAATGCAGGTTTTTTGGTCTGTAGGAGGGTGCATCAACACACCCATTAGCAATTTTGAATAAATATTGAATAAAATTTTAGTACATTTTATATATATATTTACACCTTGTGCACTGCAGCTTGCCCTGCTGGCCTGGACAACGATCCCAAATCAGTTTAATAGCTCACACTGGCCTGGCTCTGCTGTTCTAAGCTGTGCAGGGCTGTTCAGGCTGTCAGTCATCATGTAAGCCCCACCCTGCCTCCCTTGTTCTTTGCAACGATTGGCTCCCCCTACACGTGTCCTGAACGCACAACAGACTGTGCAGAGGAGAGATGCGAGAAGAAGATCCAGCCCAGGGCGGAGGCCGCGGAGCCACCATCAGCCATGACGCGGCAGCGCAGAAGAGCAGAGCAGACAGGCAGCCCGGGCCGGGAGTACGGACATTACTGGGTCACTCACCGTCGCCGACCGTCGGCATCTGGGGTGAGTAACCGTGATGATGCTGATGTGCTGAGCCTGTCACTGCAGGTCTTATCGGCCTACCGCTGAAGGAATGGAATCCTACTCCTACAGTGCAAAGATGGTTAAGGGTAAATCACACAGCTGATGATGCTCGGATAAAAGCAAAGAAAATTGCAAGTGAGGACGCCAATCAAACAGCAATATGGAAATATCTTCACTAACTGTTTGTGAGGTGTTTAATATTAAAAATCTTCCGTTACACATAATCTAGTTGTCTTTACCTCTTTTACTGTTCTTATTGCAGTATTTAATGCGTGAATTGTTAGACTACCTTTCGGTATATCTTTTGGTATAGTTAAAATGGTCATTAGGACATAGAACCTGTTAATTTTTTTGAATCCTACCACTGTGTATAGGTCATTGAGACAGATAAAGTACAGGCATAACAATTGCAGTTGTGTAAAGATGCATATTGTAGAGGTGCGCTAGAATTGAAACAATGACTGATTTAAGTATTCTGTCTTGTTATGGAGCTGTTAGAAGACATTTGGGTAGGAGTGGAGGAGATTAAGAGAGTGCCTTGTATTTTCGTTCCTTCTCTAGTATTTTCATATTTAATGTTGTTCTAATGCTCATTCATTGTGGTACTGTGCATAAATCTCCATAAAGTCTTCAGGCAATAGACGTTCCCAATTGTATGATGGTTCTTCATTCATTATTTCTCAGAAGGAAAGGTTGTGTACCACTCGTTAACATCAAAACTCTACCTTGCTCCTTTGAAGATTAATAAGAGAGTGTGACTTGGGTTCTAGATGTCCTGTATTTCACATTTTAAGTTTATTTTATTAAACTAGAAAATGCACTTACATGAGCATCTGTGACTGATTTTTAAATTATTTCTTATGTCACAAATATTAAAATGCTGAAAAATAAAGCAAAGGTAGGCAACACATGAGTCTATAACTGTCGCAGGATTACATATCCCAGCATGCCCCAGTACTTGTTGTTCCAAAGAGCCACAGGTTGCTTGAACTACAGAATGGGACCAGAGCAGGGATATCTCACATTAGCATCATGTAATTGATAAGAATAGGTAATTTGAAATTACTTGATAAATCATCTTGCTGAAAAAATAAATGTGTGAGGGCAAATGAGAGAAGGCAATGTCTCCTTAAAGGACCACTAAACTTAAAATACAAGCGGGCTTCTATCACCAAGCCACTAATAAAATTTTCTAATATATGTATTTAGGAAATTTTAAATCTTATCAGAATGGAAATGTTTCACAATTACATTATGATTGTGGGGGAAGATATATTCCTATATAGAGCAGACTTCCTGTCAGTAATCCTAGTGAAGGGACACTGCAGCCAGGATCTCTTGTGAAACATAATATGTTCTATCAAAGTTGTAAATGTTATTAATAATTTAGTGATTCTTTTAATGACATCCTTGTTTGGGTGATATTTGTTTGGCATGTTCAACATCATCATCATAATCATCATTTTATTTTTTATTTTTTAAATATAAGTTTTATTAATTTTTATATTTGAGCAAGTTTACAAATATAAAGCATCCATAGGAATTGTATACATAGAGTATATCAAAAATGTAAAAAGATTGCAGAGGTTATCACATATAAGATTATGATAAATGTGAACGACAATGGTATCAAAATATTGGAATGGCGTATACAATTCGATAAGGAGAAACTTGTAGGAATGGGAAGACATACTGGGGGATGGGGGAGAAGAGGGGAGAGGGAATCAAGGGAAGGTGTGGAAGGAGATGGATTCTGAAGCAATCACGGAAAAACATATTTGTCTTTTTTGGCCAGTCATCTCAAAATAGTGAGTGTTCTATGAGATTTAAATATGCGAATGTCAAACGGTAAATAAGGGTGGTTCAGCTTCATAAAAAGATGTCCAGAGGGTCCACACAGCTTGAAATTGTATTGGGGTATCGTTAATAGTAGCAGTAATACTTTCCAATCGGTATGATGACCAGATAGAGTTTATGGTCTCAGTAAGCGAGGATGGAATCGTGGTCTTCCAGTGCAATGCAATCAAACAGATAGTCTAACAGCAGCAGTAGCTAATTTCAATTAAATTCAATACCATTAAACATCATATCTGGATAACTGTTGACCAAATATCTCATGACTGTATGGATACATACATATTAAAAAGTGGACAAAAACTGACATTAAAATATTAACAGTATGTTATTACTCTATCTTTATTGGTTCAGTGAGTTATAATATGCAGAAGCTCATTTGCATACTTATTAATTAAGTATATGTTCTTATTGTGAATTGAAGTATATGATCACTTTGTGTTACTATTAACAATACCTCTCTGGTATAAATGTACAGTGCCAATCCAAGTGTGGATACTGAAGAGATGAGTCTTTGCACACAATATTAACAACTCCATTATGTAACAAGTAACAATATGGATTGAGACAAGACAATAGTGGTTTCATATATCTTTACTGAAGTTAATTTTTGAGTAATTTAAACTAATATTATATACTATTCAGAATGACATAGTGAGGCTTGGTAGAGAGTCTACCATTTTAGTCATCATCATTTCTTATTTTTTCATTCTATATGTTTTTAATATTTCACTACAAGCTTTAGATCTGGGTAAAAAGGAAACCATTTTTAAGAGTATTAATAAAGGTTTAAGTTTTATTAGCATCTGTATCATCATCGCTGAGTGTCCCACACTAGTACAATGTTCATAGCATTTGTAGTAAAAAACAAAAGCTGCAATACATGATTCAACACCTATTGACAAGGCATGGACCAATTACAGTGTGCATATTCAGGCTTCAAAGTAAAGCAGCTGTCATCCTAAGAGATAATAACCAGGTTTACCTGCTGAGGCATGATCTGCTGATGGTTTCACACTCTTAAATCTGGAACATTTCTCTGAACTCAGAGAACAAAAGATATGCAAATAAATCCAAAGTCAGTACCTTGGTAAGTATGGTACCTTAATGAACACTGGTGTACAGGTAACTGTGACTAAAAAATGCCAGAAACCATGTCAACCGGTCATAAACTGATTCAAAAATTTAAGTTGGACTCATTTGGGCCTGAGTCATTAAGGAGAGCATAGCAAAAAAGGAGTAAATTTGATCCTAGACAAACCATGTTGCAATGCAAGGGGTGTAAATTAGCTTATTATTATGCACATAAAGAAAATACTAGCTTTTTTTGTCAAGTAGCACATGAATACTTGATCATTTTAATTTTACACTTAAGTTTAAAGTTGATCTAGGACATGGCCTACCCCAACTATAAATTTGTCCGCACATTTTAAATTTACCTCCCCCTCCAATTCAACATGGTTTTGCCCATTTGCAAAGTTACTCCTTTTTTTTTTTGCTTTGCTCTCCTTAATGACTCAGGCCCATTGTCTCTACTATGACTTAGAGCACCTTTTTCGCACAGTCCAATCTGCAACAGTTTTCATGAATGCCACCTGATAATGTGTAAGTGAGCACTTAAGATCAAATCAGTTGTTTATATATGAGAAAATTGTCCCTTAGTACAAAATATAGACACTACAAATAACTGGTACATTTAATAACCATATTAAATGAAAGGTGACAGGTTACTTTTGTGTGGTCACTTAAAGTTATATCTATTATCTACTTAATAGCCTTGGGGCTTTTTAAACAGAAAAATCTCTTTTCTATGATTTAAAATCGGAATTGAAAAAAATAATATTATAACAATATAATTTGTTCATTATCGGATGTAAACTGATTTATGGGATAATCAAATATTATTTTAATACATTCTTTCAAAATGAAATGTATATTAAATGTGTGGCTATCATAGTGATGGGTCAAAATAAGGAATATTTTGGAAAGTGTTGGTTTTTAATTATTCAGAAATGTTTAGTTCTCGATGCATGTAGACAGTGAGATGGTTTAAGTTATTTTGGGACAATACTTTTAAACCACACAATATTATTGTATCACTGACTCACCAGTATATTTCACTCAATATGTCTCATGCATCAAATTGCTGATACATGTGCATAATTTCTAGTGCCTTGACAATACACTGTTTTATTAACAAATAAATGTATTTTAAAGTGCCTCTTGCGCAACTGATAGAAATCTCTTAGTCATTTCCTGGTATTAAATAACGTGGTTACAAAACATTTAAACCTGCTGTAAAAATCAGATTTCGTCACACATTGCACCAGCTAGCCTGAATTTTGGTCACTGTTCTTACTTGTTTCCCTCGGTTTTTACTCCCTGCATTCACTTGCTGGTCTGAACTGAGTATGCGCACACCTGGTCTTTTCAAAACTTCCTGCATCTCTTGATTGGCTAATTGCAGGTCAGCTCTGTCTATTTAAAGCACCTGCTTCTCTACCAAGTTACAAGATCTTCAGGTGTCCTTACCTATTAGGACGCTGTTCTCTCTGGCTCCTGTCTGCACATCGGTATCCTCTGTTACCTAACAATGATAATGTGCATGGTCTCCCAGTTTGGAGATATTGGAGCATCGGGCACATTAGCACCCCCCAGTAAATACCTTCGATCTCTTCATGCATGTGATTCAAAATTACATTACATTGACCAATAAAGGACAGTGCCTTTTTGTAAGAACAGGTGGAGATTACTGAAAGAGTAGCAGGGTTTCATAACAGGGTTGATCATTAATAGGAAGATCTCGGTGGTAATCGTTTTAATGCTGCCGAGAATTCCAACAACGTTCATAGCTACAAAAAAAATCCGATTGGCTACAAAAACGAATGCTATAAAAACAGACCTACCTGAAAACCGAAGGTCCAGATGTCCGATGGCACCAGCATGCTGACAGGAACTGATGCCGAAGACACAGCTCTCCGGCACTTCAGTGTAACGTCATCGCGACTTACATCTATGTTCATTTAAAGCGGCAATGTGTGGACCCCTCAGGTTAAGTGTTTAAACACTTAACTTGAGGGGTCCAGCGTTAAACTGTACTCAACCCGTAGATCTGCCCTGTTTTGCCTGGTTTTATTTGCTGTTGAATCCCAAGGAAAGGAAATCCCAGGTCTGTGCGATTATCACAGCTATCATTAACCCCTCAAGTTGCTAAGACAAGCGACTGTTAACCTACCATATGCTACAGTCCAGTCAACTGCTGTGGTGCAAGTGTAAGCAGGTTCTAAATGGGAGAGACTAGGCCTGCATGTAGCAAAACCTCTGATCCATACTGTGGTGATGCTGAGCTCCTGTCAAACCGGTGCCGAAAGATTAGGGTATGAAATGTGCCTCTATATGAAACATAGTTCATACATCCCTACACTAATGGTAACCAGATATGACCAATTGATATCTATTATATTTTTTATGTTTTTGCTATGTGTCCGGGATAAGCCCCTCTAGCTACTCCCTGATTAGATATCTTATCATATATTCACATAGTCGGACAATATGTTACCTCTATTTTGTCAGGAAAACATATCCTAACTGCCTTTACCAGTCACAAACTGCACTTTGCGCACTCGTGACTTGGATGTGTTTACTGTAAGGGAACAGACTGGATTCCAGCCCAAATCTCACACTCACCTCTTTCCCTAAGGTTAAAGATTTGCTGAATCGCCCCAAACAGCGCTCACACAACCACACCCACTTTGGTTTTGCCACCACCTATTGAATACGGGCATAGAGGACCTCAATATCCTGTCCCACACTGGCACGCAATGAGCACTTCTTGTTACACACAGTTAGCAAGGCACCAGCAATCAAAGCGTTAACCCTTCATCCCTCAAGGCTCTGTGACACAAATTTACATGCAGGCACACACTAGGCTTCGTATACAAATGTATTTGCAGTTCACACCTCAGCAATGAAAGGTTTTAGCATGGTCAAGCAATCTTATCTTTTCAACACAGGCAATGAATTTGTTTAGAGCAATAAGGACATGAACTATTACATTTTAGATTTAATATACAAAAGTACAATGTTTACAGATATTAAAAAACAATTAGATAAAGATTTGACATACAAATAAAAAAAAATTGCAAACCGTTATAAAAACAAAGGGGATGAAAGTGCAGAGCATAACTTACTTATCATCTGTATGCCTGGGGGTAGGCAGAAAAGATGAACAGTCCTTCAATTAGATTGATCCCCAAGAAACTGACCATTTGCCCCTTTCCAACACAGGTTTTTTAAGAAAAATTAAATGGGACGGTCTTCACAGGGACAGTGTCAATGCTAATAGGGGGGCAGGGATGTCCCCTGGGTGTCACTATATTTTGCTCATAAATATATGGGGAGACGTATGTGGGGTTAGACGTGTGTGATTTCTACACTAAGTGGGATTTTCTCACAAAGTGGACGAAAATGCACAGTTAGACAACACAGTTGGACAAACATTGGACTACATTTGACTTGCTTTAACTCCCAGCAATAAGCAGCATCTGCCACAGCCTATTTCTGCACTACTTGTCTATTTATATGGAAGACTGCTAAGAGGTAATTCTTAAAATACCCTTGCTTTTTGCTTTTACCCCCTTTTTTCACAATGTTTCACAAATTGCTTTTCGTAGTCTCATTTCATGGCATGATCTTTAGGACTGTGTCATCTTTCACCCCTCCACCAACACACAAATTTGTTCATATTGCACCTGCATTACTCCACTCACCTCTATTTAACACCCATGAACTGTTGTCCTATTTATTATCTCTAACAAGTACAGCCTCCACCTGTCGCCAGAAAATAAAAGGCCACACATCTTACAATCCCCTTGCCTATCTTTCGCTCACTCTGCTTCTATTAGCTGGTGATATATCACCTAATCCAGGTCCCCCACACTCATCACACACACATACATCAGAACACTACCGTTCTATAGCAAACCTCAAACACATCACCTGTCTCCCCTCTCTTCCAAAGTCCTTTAAATGTGCCCTTTGGAATGCACGATCTGTTTGTAACAAACTTACCTCCGTTCATGATCTCTTCCTCTCAAAAAACCTCAACCTTCTGGCAATAACAGAAACATGGCTCATGCAATCAGACACTGCCTCACCTGCAGCACTTTCACATGGTGGCCTCCATCTCACCCACACCTCCAGACCTGAAGGCAGACAAGGAGGTGGGGTTGGACTACTTCTCTCCCCACAGTGCACATACACAGTTCTACCAAATGTCCCATCACTCACGTTCACATCTTTTGAAGTACATGCTATTCGCATTTTTAATCCATTCTCCCTACGTGTTGCGGTGATCTATCGTCCCCCTGGAGCACACCAACAATTTATTGAGGATTTCTCTGCATGGCTCCCTCACTTCTTATCTTCAGACATCCCCACCATCATCATGGGTGACTTCAACATCCCCATTGATAACCCACCTTCCAAAGCTGCTTCCAAACTACTCTCTCTAACATCCTCACTTGACCTCTCCCAGTGGATTGAATCATCTACTCATAAGGATGGCCACTGCCTTGATCTTGTTTTCTCTAGACTATGCTCAGTTTCTAACTTTATTAATACACCCTTCCCCCTCTCGGATCATCACCTTATCAGCTACACTCTCACCCCCACTGCTCTAACCTCTCTACTGTCTAACTCAACCAAGCCTCCTCATACTCGTAGAAATCTGAATTCTATTAATCTTCAACAATTTTCCACCTCTCTCCAACACCTTCTCTCCCCTATCTCTACATTCTCATCCCCTGAGATGGCAGTACCTCATTTTCACCTAACCTTAGCAACGGCCCTTGATCAAGTGGCTCCAGCGACACTTCATACTACACGTCGACTTCGATGTCAACCGTGGCACACCAAAGCAACACGAAATCTTCAAAAACTGTCCCGTAAAGCAGAACGTCACTGGCGTAAATCTCGAAGCTCTAATGACTTCTTCACATATACTTCTGTCTACCACTCCTATCGAAATGCTCTGGACACTGCAAAACAAACATACTTTCAATCTCTTATCTATGCTCAGGCTTCTAACCCCAAACGCCTTTTCAATACATTTAATCATCTTCTCAATCCTCCCACCCCGAACCCTCCATCTACTATCAGTGCTCAGGATCTTGCTACCTACTTCAAGGACAAGATTGATAAGATCAGACTAGAAATGGTATCCTCTTCCTCAACAAGCCATCAGCTCATTTCCTTCCCACTACCCTCTGACACCCTTTCTTCATTTGACCCCACAAATGAAGAGGAAATTTCTACGCTCTTCTTATCTTCCTACTCTACCTCCTGTCCTCTTGATCCTATTCCCTCGCAAATTGGTAGATCCCTGTCTTCTGTGCTCATTTCACCTCTAACTCAAATCTGTAATCTCTCACTCTCTACTGGCATCTTTCCATCACTATACAAGCATGCAGTGATTACTCCTATTCTAAAAAAACAAAACTCCGACCCAAACTCTCTCTCAAATTACCGTCCCATCTCTCAGCTCCCTTGCCCCTCCAAGCTTCTAGAGAGACTTGCCTACACTCGCCTCACACGCTTTCTTTCCGCAAACAACCTGTTGGATCCTCTTCAGTCAGGCTTTCGTTCTCAACACTCCACAGAGACTGCGCTGACCAAGGTTGTTAATGATCTGATCACTGCTAAGACTGAACGCCATTACTCTCTCCTAATTCTCCTTGATCTCTCGGCTGCATTTGACACCGTTGACCACTCTCTTCTCATACAAACGCTGCAATCCCTAGGTCTTCAAGACACAGTTCTATCCTGGTTCTCATCTTACCTCTCTAATCGCTCTTTCACTGTTAATTTCTCTGGAGCCACATCTGCTCCGCTTCCCCTATCAGTTGGAGTACCACAAGGCTCGGTGCTAGGTCCTCTGCTGTTCTCTATCTATACCGCTTCTCTTGGAAATCTAATAAGTTCCTTTGGCTTTCAGTATCATCTCTATGCGGATGATACCCAAATCTATCTATCCTCTCCTGATATCTCGACATCTGTGTTGTCCCATGTAACTGACTGTCTTTCTGCCATTTCATCTTGGATGTCCTCTCGTCAACTCAAACTTAATCTTTCTAAAACAGAGTTAATAATATTCCCACCCGCCAACAAGAGCATACCTGACATTTCTATCTCTGTTGATAACATGACCATAAATCCCACCCCACAAGCTCGCTGCCTAGGTGTAATCCTTGATTCACGCCTATCCTTTGTTCCCCACATTGACTCTATATCTAAATCATGTTACATACATCTAAAGAACATTTCCAGAATCCGCACATATCTCACACAAGACACTGCTAAAACCTTAATTCATGCACTAATCATCTCCCGCATTGACTATTGCAATTCCCTCCTTACTGGTCTTCCCAAAAACAGACTCAAACCCCTAAAATCTATTTTGCATGCTTCGGCAAGACTGATTTTCCTTGCAAATAGCTATTCCTCTGTTGAATCACTCTGTATGTCTCTACACTGGCTGCCTGTCTTCTACCGAATCCAATATAAAATACTTTTACTAACCTACAAGGCCATCAACAAAGCTGCACCAACATACATCTCCTCTCTTGTCTCAAAATATCTCCCAACTCGGCAACTCCGTTCTGCAAAAGATCTGCGTCTCTCATCCACCCTCATTACATCCTCCCATTCCCGGTTACAGGACTTTTTTCGGGCTGCACCCACTCTATGGAACTCTCTCCCTCGCACAATAAGACTCTCCTCTGTTCTACAAACTTTCAAGCGTTCTCTGAAAACCTACCTATTCAGACAAGCGTATAATATTCCTCACCATCTTAACCTCACTACCTTTAGCCTGTTACACAATTTCACACAAGACAACTACCCCCGGACCAACATTATTGTGTGACAGGATCATTTAGCTTATGAGTCACCCTACCTTTGCAGTCTGGCTGGGCCAAGATGCAAAATGTATACTTAACCTCATGTGTCAATCTCCCATTGTCCCATAGATTGTAAGCTTGCGAGCAGGGCCTTCTCACCTCTTTGTCTGTTTTACCCAGTTTGTTTATTAGTTTATTACATTTGTCCCCAATTGTAAAGCGCTACGGAATATGTTGGCGCTATATAAATAACTGATGATGATGATGATGATAAATATACCAAAAAGTTTTACCCTTTGGGTAATTCTTCACAGATATATCCCAGAGATATAACTCCCCTTCAATAAACCGGTTATTATCTCCCGCACATTTAAATACCAAACCTGATGGAATTATGACAATGTGACATACCTTTTCCAAAGATATGTGATTATAGCTGTTCCCGGATACTGCCAATACCTGTCATTTACAACCCTGGTGTGAATTGTTATGTGCGTATTGTCGCTACTACTGGGGCTGTCAATGAACCCCTGGGGTAGTCTGGTCCATGTGTATTGCACTCCCCTGTAGGAGAATGCAAAAAGGTATTGGCAGTCAGGGTAAAGAGGGACTGAGAAGAAAGCAGAACATAGATCAATGACAGTAAAATGACTGGCAGACGGTGGAATCTGCATGAGGATGACAGCTAGATTCGGCACTACAGGGAATTGGCTCTCAACAACTTTGTTAATTCCCCTTAAGTCCTGGACTAATCTATAGCCCCTCCCTCCACTCTTCTTCACAGGGAAAATGGGACTATTTGCTGTACCTGCTGTACGAATTAAAATCCCTTGTTGTAATAGCCTCTCAATAACAGGATATACCCCTAGTTCCACCTCCGGTTTTAATGGATACTGTGGGATTTTTGGAGCTATCCTACCACTTTTTAGATTGACCATGACAGGGGCTACGTTTGCCATCAGTCCAGTGTCCTGTCCATCTCTGGTCCATAGTGAACCTGGTATTTCCAGCAACATCCCCTTTACTTGAGATGGACTGTGTTCTATAACAGTAGAGTGTAACATTAACCTTTGAGGGGTGTCCAATATATCCTGTACCTCATGTGCGATCTTCTCCGGTATATCGAAGAACACACCATCAGAAGTACAGTATATGACACATCCCATTTTACATAACAAGTCTCTCCCTAGCAAGTTAGTAGGAGCCGCTGCAGCCAAGAGAAACGAATGCTTAGTATGCAGAGGGCCGATAGTAACTTCAGCGGGTTTAGTTAGAGGATAATGTAACACTTTTCCCGTCACCCCCATAGCTGGAATGGTTTTACTGGTCACCTGTAGATTGAAAGGAGAGGTTATCACAGATCGGGCCGCCCCTGTATCTACAAGAAAGGTTTGTTTCCTACCAGCTATGTCAACTATCATTGTTGGTTCTTCACTCTGACTCTCAGTTAACCTCACTGGCTGTAGACTACAGGTATGACCTGACCCCTAGCGCTGACTATCATTTTCCCGCGCAGCATTTGCTGCTATAATATGCGCGGGTAGCTGTGTGTTCTCTTGCATATGTGTGTTTCTCCGTGGAGGATACCTATATGATTCCCCCCTTTATGTTTCTTTCCTTGCTTCTGGACAGAATCTCCTTATGTGTCCCTCTTTCTTACAGCGAAAACATACCATTACCTTTTTACTTGAGTTGTATGCTTGGTATGTTTGTGGTTGTGTGTGTATTCCTTCTAAAGCCTGAATACTCACCGTCATCAACCTATCACCTTTCTCTTCTTTCTTTCTAAAGATATTTTTGTCATGTTCCACAGCAGACTCCCTAAGAGAGTCTACTGTAATACCTCTCCAATTAGGTAATGAGGTTTGTACTCTGGTTTTAAAATTTTCCCTAAGACCATCCATTAACACTCCTACAGCTACTTCCCTGTGATGTGGATCCTCTCTTATGTCAGTTACTCCGGTAAAGTGTGTTATTGATGCTAGTGCCCTAGAAAAATAGTCTGCTGCTGTTTCACTATCCTTTTGCTTAATGGTGAAAATCTCCAATTTACCACTACTGGAAAATAGATGGCTAAGTGTTTAACAATTTGTTCTATATTTTTTTGGTTAATCTCATCAGTCAGGGTGTCATCTTCCTCCAACAAACAATCTTTAATAAATTTTTGTATGTCAGTATTGGGAGGAAGACACGCCCTCAACACTACACGCCAATCCTTATTGGTTGGTTCGTGGGCATTTCCTAAGTCTTTAACAAATTTCTGACACTTTGCCAACTCTTTTCTAGGATCTGGGAATTCAGTCATAATGGAACGCAATTCTGATCTAGTCCAGGGACAATGCATTGTAACGTTTCTTAAAGGAACTACACCATCCTTATCCGGTTTCCCATTGGGAACTGATATTGTGCGGACTGGGTACGCACCCTCTGGTTCACTGACTTCAGGGGACACTACAGGATTTGCTGGTTCAAGATTTAGAACGCTTTCACTCCTCGTGATCACGCTACTCTCACCTATCTCAGCCATTTTCTCATACTTGCGCTGAGCCTCTAGTACACTAACAGCATGGGCAATGGCCGAAATCACAGTGGGTTCATCTTCATCTTCTGATACACTTGTTTTAAACTGGCTTAAAACAGGATACAACTTAGCAATTTTTCTTTTTTCAGTTTTAATAACGGCTGTACTTACCGCTCCCGCCACATAAGGTGGCGGGGGCGCGCTTGCGCTGAGTTCGCCACGCTTCTCAACGGCTACTTCCGCTGTGCGCGTGTTTTTAGCCACGCCTACTTCCGCAGTGCATTCGCTGCTCTGCCACGTGTTACCTTCCATTTGCCACAATTTTAAACAATTATTATGTCTATTTCTCACTTTTGTTGATTTAATCAGCCACACTTTATCTTTTACATTATTTAGTACCTCTGAATAAAAACTTCCTATTGTTGGGAAAGGCCTATCACAATCTTTGGTCATCTTGACCCACGTGTCGCAATACGCAGTTGCGTATGCACCATATTTCTTAAACATAAGGTACCTAGCTGACCCCAGCGGTCCTTCCTTAAGCAGCACAAAATCAACCATCTCTAGCGTTTGCTTCGCACCCATTGTGAAAACAACCTATTTCTCAGCGCTACGCAAAAAGACTTTTTACCTGTTCTCCTTTCAAACAGAACTTACTAGAGATTTTTTTTTATCCGTGGACGGTTTCACAGGCTACGCCCACACACCTCCTAACACAGAAATATCACTATGGACAACAGAAATATCAGCTCCTCGATATCCTGGCTCTCCACAAAATTCTGTTGAGTATTACTGAACTGGTAGTACCGGAGTTTACCCGTTTGTACCAGCGTAATTCCTCCAGCCGTTCAACCCAAGTCACAAGCACGGTTGCAAAACCATGCGGTCCGATCGCACCGCTTAGCAATACTAACTATCGCTAAACCTTGCGATTGCCCTTGGGGAGAAAGTTTCCAAAAGCTTTTCAACTGTTCTCTTTTCAAACAGGGCTTTTGCTGCCAGTATACCTGCCTTGTATACTACCTCGGTTGCAAGCCCGTCTCGTCAAACGGCAACCGATATCCCTGTCTTTTTGACAGTAAATCAACTTTCACTTCAAAATCATACAATCACCAAACACATACACCTTAGTTTTCTGCGCAGAAAATCAACAATGTTCCCAACAATAGTGATAATATTTCAGAGACTTTCACAAGTGATTTATACTATGCATGTATAACTATCAAATCGATTGTTTAACCACGTGGCAAATCTACCGGAAGTTCACGTACGCACAGCAGGAAATACACATACGCTAAGCAATGCAATACAGTTAAAACGCACAATGACAGTAAAAATAAACAGTTTTCTCTTTTGTCCCTAGGTTCTAGTTAGCGTGCCCTAGACAATGCAAAACGGACATTCGGTTTCACAACACAGAGTAAAATTCAGGTTTTGAACACATTGCGTTCTTACCCGTATATGACGCGTCTCCACCCTTTGTTGAGGAACCGAAATCCGTTGGTTTTGCGTATCATCGGCAACGAAACTTCCAAAGCTCACGAGCCCCCAAATTGTTATGTGCGTATTGTCGCTAACCAATAACGATTGTCGAACCTCGATTTGTGTTTCCAACGCACAAAGATTTATTCGCAATAAGTAGAATAATATGCTCAAGCGAAGTAATAATAAATACAGCCGTTACTTATCGCAGGCGCTCTGGATCCAGTGTGCAGTCATTCAATCCTGAAGTCTGGGGACAAGATGTCTGAACACTAGATGTGAAGCTGCTGCTTATATACACACAGAAATACAGTAATACAATGAAGATGGTATAGCTTGCATCTATAGGTCCAGGTCTTAGGAAGGTCCAAGGGGTTGTCAATCATTGGATAGTTCATCTTAAGGAATCCAAAGGAGGGGGTCATCTCTCCAGGGGGTATGCTCGGCTCTTCCCGCCAAGATTCCTTAGTCTTAAGTAGTTCATAATTCCCTATCATTCATAACTTGTGTATGCACTCTGCGATTCCTTCGCAGAGTGAACCAAACAGTAGGAAATGTAAAGAGGTTTATTATGATGCCACTCATGATATGATTCCTTCAACCTGTTCCGTATATTTCACTAATATGCATGTAACTTTAATATAACACATAAATACTACTATATTTCGACATAACTATGTGTTGCAACTACCATTAATGTGTACTATTTTATTAGTATGCGTGTTTGTGCGAATGTATGGTAAAAGACCAATTATTGTTGCTGCCATGTGTAGTGGATGTGTACGCCCTTTCACGCCGTAGCGTGCCCATGTACGTCGTAGCGTACCGTACGCATCTTTTCAGACAAAGACAACCAAGTTTGCTCGACTTTAATTGAAATGACTTTATCCAATTTGCTGACTTCGACAGGTTTCTGCTCCTCAGTATGGAGTGCCACACAGATTTCCCAAAATATGAACTATGAAGACATTTTCCTTTGAAGCCCATATTTCTATATACCTGTATAGGCCTTCAAATGTGGCCTTTGTTTCCAAGATTCTCACCTAGGCATATGGCTCTCTCATTTACATTTAGTGGTTTTTGTGTTTATACTATGTATTGAAAGGAAGTCAATTGGGAAGTGAAATACATGATCAAAAACAATGGATGTATGTGATCTGCATATCTTAAGCAGGTCTCCTCACAAAAGAGTTTGCTCAACCTAATTACCTCCTACTGGGCTAATTGACCAAATGTTTTGAAAAGCAAACAAAGCTTTATCTGAGAGGAAATTATGTTTACTTCTATGTATCAATGCAATATTTTATTTGGGTCCTGACATTTAATATTCTTTTTCATCCTTGTTAGGAACGCCGCCAGTCGGCACAAGACAACCCGGAGTCTACTCCACCAGTCAGGTTTTCACTGGAGCCCCTGATGGTGGGGACAGACTGGGCTGCAGACTGGTAGAGGGTTGTGAAGTGTGTAGCGGCTGGGGAGAACCCAGGCAAGCGGAGTGAGATCCAAGCAGAGATCAGGGGCCGGCAGCAGACAACGGTACCAATGAACAAGCTGAGGTCAGGGGTCACGAGCAGACAGGGAGGTCGGTATTTAATCCAGAGGTCAGGGTCACAAGGTTCACAAGCAAAGTCCAAATTCAAGCCAAGGGTCATACACGGGTAAACAACAGCAATTCCAATAGACAGGAACAAGGCAGAGAGCAGGTTCAGCAGACTGGATACAGAAACTATAACCGGCAGTGAGGCTGCAGACCTCACTGCCTTAAATACCAGTACCAGCCAATTAGAGGCTGGTACTCAAATCACATGGACAGGGCTCTAATAATTAATTAATTATTTAATTAGCCCACAGGCTTGCTTATTCTTGCGCACGCGCCCGGCTGTCCCTAGCCGCCGGGAAGCGCCGCTACTGTTGTTGGTATCCGGCCGTTGCCTTGGCAACGGTCGGGTGATTCCCGGAAGTGACGTCCCGGTCGTCATAGTGACGGCCGGGACGCCTACAGGAAGGAGGTGAGAGTCGCGGCGGTGCCCGCGGCCGCCGCGACTACTAACAATCCTATTATATTTATGCCCTCATCCTGACACTATGCTTTTATTTTTATTGCAATCTATGCAAATGCAGTTGAACGGCTGAATCTTGTCCAATTTGACCATTTCCGTAAGGTATCAGTTTTGAAAGCAATCTTGTTGCCCAGCGTTTATGGCCGGTGTGTGGGTAGCCTAAAATGCATGTGAGAATTAATGGAATGACTATGTTGTACTGAAGACTTGAACTAAATCACAACCAGAGGAACAGCCATTGACAAAGATGTATATACAATAATAATTTTTAAGGTGTAAAATGCAGCAAAAGGAGGTATAAAATTAGGGATATGGGTACATTGATATGCAGTAGGGAAGGATGTTACTGTGTAAATTCCTGAAATGTTAGTCAAAATCTGTTTGTGTAAAATGGGGATTTGACTATATTTTACATACTAATAGTTGTGTTGATGTTAATTAATTCCATATAATTCTTTTTTACTAGTAGCCTTGTGTGTTTGCACTGTGTCTCCTGAGCATATCTGTCACGATCTGTCTCTGTCTGCATTACAGCATCTCTCTTGTGGATGCTGCTTTGATCATGATCACCTGTGTCTGACCTTTTTAAGACTGCCTTTTCCTACAAACTGGGTCAGTTCAGCAATTGTTACTGTTCTTATTTGTCTCCTGGTAACTTGATCCTGTTTGTCTACTCGCATTGCATGCTTTCCTGTTACCCTCACTCCAGCTTTGTTTGACTTCACTCCTGTTTACTCTCCGGTACTGTTGTGGATCTTCCAGCTTATGACCCCAGCTCGCCTGACCTTCCTCCAGTCTACCTCTTCTCCAATCATGCCTAGTATCCAGTGTATCCTGCTTCCTCGGCTAAACCTGCTAATCCTGATATCCTGCTATCCTGAATCTACAGTTCTACAATTGTGCTTGGTATCCAGTGTCTCTTGCTTCCTTGGCTAAACCTGGTCGACCTGAGATCCTGTTCCTGCTGTTTATATGGACTAGTGCTAGCTGTTTTACCATTGGCTGCATTTAGTTTCTGTGTGACCTGTGTTCAAACTAAAGACACTCTGTTTCATTTACACTACTCTCTGGTCTTCATACTGGGAATCCTAACAAAATCAAGTGCACTAGGATTGATTGTCATCATGGAAGTGGCGTGTGGTTTCCTTTATATATAATGAGTGCAGGTAGAACTCCAAGAGAGCCCATTGAAGGAATCATGAACCAAAACTTGCACTTATTAACAGTATCTCAGTTTAATTGGCAGCCAAATGTAGGTGTGTTGCTAATCTAGATGATAAACAGCTGTACTTCATTGACTACGATTCAGGTGTATTGCACTGACAATATAAATTTGTATGTACTTAAAGTGCTTGACCACTACAGCTGCAAACTCGGTAAATTGAGTGATATATCAGCAAATATAATTCTATCCTTTACAGGACTCCATCTGTCAATCTCAAACAAGAAAATCTTATGCACTTATGTATTTGTTGCAAACACCATTGTTCATTGTTAGTGTTAACAATAAAATTGTGTTCCTCCACTAAGTTCTGAATTCTCAGTGATTGTGTGTACCATGCTGTCTATGGCCCGACACGTGACTCTTTCTTGCCTTATGCCATTGTATTAATCTCTCAGATAAAATTCATGCCAGCATGTCAATTATGTAATAAAAGTTCGCTACACCCTTACACTGATTTTTCTTTACCAGTTCCTGATTTCATCATATTATGGTTGATTAATCATATTATATTAGGTTGAAGATATGTTGCCAAGACTGAAGTATATTACTTATAACAGTCAGAGTCTGGATCCTGAAATAGGAGTGGAAGAGCAACACATTTTCTGAGTAGAATACAACACAGTCATGTTTTGTATCGAGAGAAAAATACAGGTAATCTATTTTTTGGGTGGTAGTTCCAACCATCTCCAATTGATATCTGGACATGCAGAATCTGATATTGATTAAAATCAGCAGCCTTTTTGTGCCCATGCGTGCTGTGATCTGTGGCTGGTCAGGTCTTTCTGAAGGGGCCTATTAGGCTGTCAGAATGCAATGTGTATGGGCACTCTTAACTGTTACATTTCATTTTTTTTTATTTTTTTTTAATGTTTTTTTAAGAATTTTATGTTAAGAGATGATACAACAACAGATGCAAAGGATCAAAATGATAATAGTTAAATAAGCAAGTAGACAGTTTACACAATTAGCGAGTAGAAGCCAGATGATGGATTTGCTCATTTCGAATGGAGCAGGAAATGGTGTTGCAAGGACGGGAATGTGTAACAGGCATGTAGAGAGAGGAAATGTGGAGGGTATAGGGGGAAGAAATGGGGGAGGTGAGGTCAAAGCCAGAACCCTTTGTTCCCACATTTCACTCCTTTATGCATTGACTATAAACTCCAGGGGCGGGCTGGTCAGGGGGGCATCTGCCCCCTGGGCCGCTCGGTCTGGTACCTGTTTGTGCCGCCGCCTGTTGATGAATGCGTTGCCGGTCCGCATATACAGAATACTACACAGCTCACAGGCGGCTGCATCACATGACACTCGATGCGACCGCATCATTCATTCATTGAATGAATGATGGGCCGCCTGTGCGCTGGATAGTATTCTGTATATGCGGACCGGCAACGCATATATAGTAATAAAATCGATTCTGAACAGTGCTACAGGGCTCTTTCCATAGCCTACGGGAACCGTGTAGCAGCAAATCACTGAGGGCCAGTGTGTCAGATTGACAGCCTGTGTCCTGCCTCTCCTCCCCCCTAGTACAGCCCTTTAGATATGATTGGGGAAGCCCCAATCAATCATATACATGGGAGCCTCAATCGCACTAGGAGGCTCCCATGAAGTAAGTAAAAGTTAATTAATAAATAATAAGTAAATATATATAAAGAAATGTGTATATATACATATCTAAATAAATCATTAATGTACCGGTTTGAGGGGTTCCTAACAGGACCCTAATCCCTGAGATCCCTCTCTCTCCCTTTTCTGCCTCTTACCTCCTCATCTCCTTCCCCCTCCCCCCATGATGAGGTTTTGTTATGTTTATATTTTACAAAATTGTTTCTCCAACTAATGACAGTTTTTTCCTTTTTTGTCTGACCTTGTTGAGGTAATTTGTCTCATATTTTATTTTTGAAGCTCTCTAGATATTGTTGCCATCAGAACTGTATATGTTAGTACCTGATTTGTTCTCCTAATTGTTTGACATTGTAGACATGTTGCCCTTTCAGTTGTTTATTTTTCTTTAACATAAATATGTTGCACAAAAACCGAAACTATGATAAAAACATTGCACAATACTGCAAACAAAACAACGGGTGTCCCCTGAATGCTGGCGTTACCCCCACTCTTCCAGATTTGGAGGAAGAAACAGCTAATGAAGTTGCAGAGGGTATGAAATGCTCCCCCAGGCTGACTGCCTTTCTAAGTAGATTACCCTGGCACAACTGCAAGTGCCCGAGTAATGGAGTATTTGTCAGCCAGTCTGCCTGCTTCCTCATATGAAGCAAAGCCATGATCCATTACATACTCTTTCACATCTGCTGGGCACAATGTAAGAATCTGCTCCTGAGTCATCACATACTATAGACTGGCGGTTCCCAAACTGTGCGCCGCGGCTCCCAGGGGTGCCGCGGCACTGCCTGAGGGGTGCCGTGCGACAGCCATAAAAAAACAAACAAACAAACACTTACCAATCCGCCGGGCGCCGGGACCCAGCATCATCCTCTCTCACGCAGCCTGTCATATCAGTGACAGGCTGCGTGAGAGAGTAGGATGCTGGGTCCCGGCGCCCGGCGGATTGGTATGTGTTTTTGTTTGTTTGTTTGTTTTATGGCTGGCGCGTGGCAGAGAGGGCAAAGGACAGGAGGGGGACAGAGGAGAGGGACAGCATGATAGGAGGGGGACAGAGGAGAGGGACAGCGTGACAGGAGGGGGACAGAGGAGAGGGACAGCATGATAGGAGGGGGACAGAGGAGAGGGACAGCGTGACAGGAGGGGGACAGAGGAGAGGGACAGCGTGACAGGAGGGGGACAGAGGAGAGTGACAGCGTGACAGTCGGGGGACAGAGGAGAGTGACAGGAGGGGACAGAGGAGAATGACAGCGTGACAGGAGAGGGACAGAGGACACTGACAGCATGACAGAAGGGGGACAGAGGAGAGGGACAACGTGACAGGAGGGGGACAGAGGAGAGGGACAGCGTGACAGGAGGGGGACAGAGGAGAGGGACAGCATGACAGGAGGGGGACAGAGAAGAGTGACAGCGTGACAGGAGGGGGACAGAGAAGAGTGACAGCTTGACAGGAGAGGGACAGAGGAGAGTGACAGGAGAGGGACAGAGGAGAGTGACAGCGTGACAGGAGGTGGACAGAGGAGAGTGACAGGGGGACAAAGGAGAGGGACAGCGTGACAGGAGGGGGACAGAGGAGAGTGACAGCATGACAGGAGGGGGAAAGAGGAGAGGGACAGCGTGACAGGAGGGGGACAGAGGAGAGTGACAACGTGACAGGAGGGGGACAGAGTGGCAGAGGAGCTGGGACAGTGTGACAGAGGGCAGAGGAGCTGGGACAGCGTGACAGAGGGCAGAGGAGGAGGACAGCGTGGAAGAGGAGCTGGGACAGCGTGACAGAGGGCAGAGGAGCTGGGACAACGTGGCAGAGGAGCTGGGACAGCATGACAGAGGGCAGAGGAGCTGGGACAGCGTGACAGGGCAGAGGAGGAGGACAGCGTGGAAGAGCAGCTGGGACAGCGTGACAGAGGGGGGGGGACAAAGGGCAGAGGAGCTGGGACAGCGTGACAGGGCAGAGGAGGAGGACAGCGTGGAAGAGCAGCTGGGACAGCGTGACAGAGGGGGGGGGACAAAGGGCAGAGGAGCTGGGACAGCTTGACAGAGGGCAGAGGAGGGGGACAGCGTGGCAGATGAGCTGGAACAGCGTGACAGAGGGCAGAGGAGGGGGACAGTGGGCAGAGGAGGAGGACAGCGTGACAGGAGGGAGACAGCATGACAGAGGGCAGAGGAGGGGGGACAGCGTGACAGAGGGCAGAGGAGGGGGGACAGCGTGAGAGAGGGCAGAGGGGGCAGCGTGAGAGAGGGCAGAGTGTCTGGATGCAGAGGGAGAATTTTTGCATACAACTAAATAAGCATTTCTGTCCTGACCTAAATACTTATTACAATTTTTTGACCCAACTGCTTCTAAAACAGGACTGCTCGGTAATTATTTTGGAGGGGTGCCTTAAAAAATTATGGAGACTCTAAGGGTGCAGCGAACTGCAAAAGTTTGGGAACCACTGCTATAGACTCTTAAAGACGTTGATTTTGTTGATGCTCCTCAGGGGTGATGTTAAAGTGCAACAGCAAGACACTTTTAATAGCCTCATAATCCCTGTCCGGTTCAAGGGGAAGGTTTGAAAGTGCCTCTAAACTTTATCTCTCAGTCCTAAACATTACGTACTGCACCCATTGTTTGTGGAAAAACCTGTACTGTCAACAGGTTTTTTTTCAAATCCTGCAGAACAGTATGTAAATCACCATGATTTTCCAGAAGAGAAAAATACTCCAGAGTGTGCTAATATTAGCCCTCCCTGGTTGCTGAAGAACTAGGGAGTACAGCAAGCTCCAGCTGGTACCATTTTAGACTCTTGTTTTGTGACTTCTCTTCCTGCCTGCCGTCTCGTTCAGCTCCTGATCATCTCTCTGCAGCCTCCCGCATTGCTTTTTGCTCAGCAGCCTATATGACAGCCTGACACTCTGCTGCCTCTCTCTCTGCTGGGCAATCTGTGTGGTATTTTGTAACAGTTGCATTTTTGTTGCCAAGTTCATGGACCCAAAAATTTTTAAACGGTTGAAAATAGTAATGTCCATAGTTGAACTATTAGAGTGCAGTATCCAGAAAGTGACATGCCAGTACATTGTACGATTTCCACATCCAAACCATTCTCTGAAGTAGAGCCACGCCCTCCATCTTGCCCAAGCTCCTCCTACAAGAGGGCTTCAATCAGTTGATCTTTGTTTTTGCCAATGTTTGGAACTCCTCTTTCCTCACACTTTGCTACAAGTATATGCTTTGACTGCTGTTTATATGCAGGGGCTGTCACCCTTATACATCTTGAAAGAAACTGAATGTCTGTATATTTTAATCATTAATTTATTTGGTGAATAAGTTCGTATTTCCTCTCACAAATTTCACACAGACATTATTCATTTAAGTTCTTAAATAAAAATATTTCCCACATGTTTGCCACCAATTTGTCACAAACAGCTCTTACCTTAGCCTGCATGATGTGTGTGACAAAGTGTTAATCACAGCAAAACCACCTGATCTGTCTAGCAATGATTAAAATCCCCTTTTTATAGCGCACACTTATTATTCCAAAATTCTGCCACCACCAAGATTGGTTCATAAGCCGTATTTCTGTAGCAAGCCATGGTTTCACCCAGCCCTATCTCAAACTACAATCAAACCTTGAAATTAACCAGAATTATCATTTATGAAATAATACCCTTTTTTTCAGTTATGTACTGTTATATATAACCAAGCTTGATTAGCACATGCATTTGTTGAGGAAACAAACAAAACGGTAATACATACAGTAATATTATGCAAAGATTTCTTTAAAATGAAAAGTAGACATACAGAGACAGAAAAAAAAGTACACAATTTCTTATGCGTTGCAGGAGGAAGCAGAAACATGGACCATTTCCACAACCCGGTTGGTCTCCAGGAAAATATCAACTTTCTCCCTACTCAGCCCCCTTCCCTCTGAAGTCAATCAAAAGGGCAGTGTATAAGCTAGTAGGGGGAACTTCACACCTGGGTGTCAATTGTAGGGGGCAAGTCAATTGCCTGCAAAGTCACGTTGTAGTCTAGCGTGATGAGACTTGGTAGGATCTTAGGGTACTAAAGCAATGCTGATTTTTGCTCACACCTGATAGAGGTGTGTGCAAAAATCAGCAATGTCTTATATACTGTAATGCCCAAAAATGTGCATAGGCACGTATCATGCAGGCCTGATAGAACTTCATTCAGAATTGAATTATCCTCCATACTCTGTTCACGAATAGCTAGAAATTGTTTTACAGATGATGATTTTCTCTTGACAATCACAATATCATAATAATAAATGCAAACAATCAGTATTATCAGTATTAATTCACCTATGTGTAGACCTGAAACATCACTATAAAATATTGATTATTTGGGATAATAATAATTTGTCCTATTGCTTCCTGGCCAGGTAGACCTTTATGCTTGACATATTAGGGTAGTTCATTCTCCTCAGTATGAATATGCAAATTGACTTGCTTAAATAGGAATGATAACAGTAATCGCTTTGAAGTGGACATTTCTTATTTGAAATTACAGATATGACCATGTGCTCTGAATTAATTATGTACAGTCATAAATTTCTATCTGACATGTGATCTGACAACTGTACTATGAGACACTCAGTCCACTAGCTATAGCCCCCTGCTAAGACACAGGACATAATGACCAGTAGTGGTGCCTGGCTATGGCAAAAGTTCAATTGATATGTCATCAAAACTAAATTAACCCCTTTATTATCTGCCCATAGTGAGTTCAGAAATTACAATTAATATTTTAGATATTTGTAATCCCCTATTATGTCATAACTATGACACAAGGTAAGAACCCTGTGTCACTGACATGATGCAGTGCACATGAATCACGCAGGCCAGAGATAAACGAATTGCAGCTTACAAATGACACATCGTATAATGTGCATATTTATATACACTGAATTGATGATAGATGACACTAATAGGTTGAAGGAAATAACTATCTCTGTAAATAAAATGTAAATATATGAAAGGGAAAGAACCCTAAGACAGGGATATGTGGTGAAGTGCTGTTTTGTGTGGGTTATTTGTCCAATGCTAGAGTGGAAATACAGTGGGTTCCTCTTAACACTTTTATGTGTCCTGGGTCCTGAAATATCTTGTATGAAACCTGGGTTGACCAGATCTTCCATATTCATACAGTGCCCTGTTTGCTTGTGGATAGTCCTACAGAAAGATACAGATGATGCCTATTTTGTGGGTCTCAGGAGAGGAAGAGGAGAAACAAAGCTCAGATAGAGCTGTTACAAGAGCATGTGTGAAGGGACTGTGCCTGAAAAGAGACCATCAGCTACGTGACTGTAGCTGTGGTGCCAGTGACTTTGGGTCCCACTGTTACTGGAAGTGACAATATACAGTATGTGTCCCTGCTAATGTATCCCTGTGTGTAAAGAGTCTATGTTTAAGTTTCCATAACCTCTAATAAGACCACTATCAATGGGCCTGTCTGCTGTGGTGTGATACCCCAAGAATGGAGAGCTAATCTTTTACACATGCATAATTATAAATTAAATATGCAAATGTGAACATCACCCTCTGCAACACATTGGGGTCTTTGGAAAAGTAAAATAGCATGCACTGCCTGGTAACTTAATATTATGGTGAATGTTTTCCTATTAATGTCACATGTGTATCATACACGTATCATTCTCATTTACACAGTGCTTAATTTGTACAGAAAATTAAACTCAAAAGCTTATGACATATGCTTGAAATACAATAAAAATTACATTTAAACACTAACGAGTATGAACCCAAAAGAAGCACCAGAACTATGTACCTGTGCGTTCCAGAACCAATGAGGTCCTGCATTTACACACACAATTCTTGTTACCTTTATTGTACACGTACCCCATGCTCAGTGTATCACATATCAAACATGTTACTTGAGGTCAGAGAAAATCAATGTCTGTTTTGTATGTTTTTGATGTTTTAAATAATTTGGTATTCATAAATTTTGTTGACTCTTTATCCCACAAGGACAGCCACCCACCACCACCCCCACCTCCTCCTCCGTGTGCTATTTCATAAGGACTGTGTTGGCAAGCTGTGCAATGTAACTTATAGTTACTGTCTTCCACTTATCTTAGGTTATGAGGAACATCTTTACAATCAACTGTGTTTCAATCCGGACGGATTTAGGTGGTGCGCACCACAGAAGACACATCGTGGAGTCTCCGCTTGTCTGAACCGCTTGTGCGGTGGGACGGGAATTTGGATCTGTATCTCCCTTAACAGGTAAGATCTGGATATTACATTTATTTACAAGCCTGATTCATTACATCGGCATAATGAACACCACCAACAGCGGATTGCTCCATTGCTAATGTATTTCAGCTACTACTATGGAGCTACATATTTGAATATACCGCTCTATTTGTGGGAACTTGTCATCTAATTTTATAGCCGGAATCTGGCGAAACAAAGTTTTCTCATCCATACCCGTATACAGAGCTACTACTCATATGGTCATATGGACAATCCGTTATATGTTAGCAATCTGGCTCTTTGTTGAGACATCTTTTGACATCTTCATCTACATAGATTCCAATTAGTTATAGATATATATCATGTGATTTTGGATTCTATCTGTTGTTATATTTTATTTATTTTCATTATGTATTGTATTCATCTATTGCCGGAGTAAACACATATATATATATGTATTTACCCATTGAGCTATTTGCTTGCTTATTTCCACATACAATTATTTTCAATAGAACATCTCATGCGCAATCTGCTTTTTGGTTGATATGTTTGTTTATTAGAGGATTGCACCCCCTCTATTGATTTGCTGCAATTGATGTTCAATTTGAATTTGTGTTTTTATGTTTATTGTGCTACCCATTAGCGCCGGAGATTCCTTATATATTGTTAATCTGTTGTGTGCTTCATCTCCTGGCTGCTTGGTTAAATATGGCTGAATTACAGTGTTGTAGGGAACGCTACGCTAGACGTGAGAACTACATGTCATCCTTTAATAATTCAGAGTCTATTGAAGACTCTCGAGGTCCCACAGGGATGAATAAACAATTTCTTAGACTTGAAACCTTATTAAAAAATGAAGTTAGACACTGGTGGGATAATGTTTTTTTGCATAAATACGTTGACTCTAATAAAATCCCCAGAGGTCTAAGGATCACGAAACATTTGTCCATACAAGATGATCCAGAACTTAGCAAAGAATGGGAAAACACCCTTGATTTATGCTCTTTAAATCTGATGAAGATCCTTATGAAATATAGAGAAAGGAGGATTGAACAAACAGTAGTAGAAATTGAAGGGATTAAAGCTAATTTGGTCCAATACAAAGACTCTATAGAATTTCATAAGCAAGACAGTGAGATCAATAGAAAAGTGGAATCCTATGAAAATGAAATACTGACTAAGAAAAAGAACAAATTTTCTAGAGATCTAGAAGCGTACCAACGGGGCGATGTTAAGTCCTATAAAAGGAAGGACTTCCCAGAGTCACATCCCAGATATGAGAATCAATATAGAACTAAGAGGTATCAGTTTAGGAATAATAGAACTTCTGGCTATGAACCTAAGACCCGTAATTATTCTGAAACAGAAAACAATATTAGTCCCAGACCTAGAGAACGTAACCACAGAAGGAAAGGATCTTATGGAGAGGATAGAATGAGAAATCCTAGAGACAAAACATATTCAGGATAACCAGGATTTTGATAGAGGCCTAGGAGCCAGACCAAAAACTCATTATAGTGAAAATTTATCCGGTGCTAGTTTTTTAGACAGAGGAGACAGTTGGGAAACCTTTCGACACCCAAATCGATTCAATGTTTTAGCCCCAAGGACCCCAAAACGCCAAAGAGAGTACGAGGCAAGAGAGGAAGGGGGGATAGAAACAAATCCCAAAAGATATCAGAGAACATAGGAGGCATTTTCAATTTATCAAGCAAACCATTGGATACAGGCCAATTAAAACTTTTATCTAAGGGTATGACTTTTTCACCTAGTGTGAACCCGAATCTATTCGATTTATATATATAGAATTGAACAGATATGTAAGGGGTTTATGTAGACAATGGTTCTTTGCATCCAAAAATTTAAAGAAGAGGGAAATTGAGGGTTGTCCTGTCCTCTTAGACGCAGGTGATAACAAGGGTCTCATGGTCCTAGAGGAATTGTTACAAGAGAATAATTGTACGGTAGATACTAGCTATGAAACTGAAACTCTTTTCGATATTAATACTAAACAGAATAGGAGTAAATTTAAACTAAAATCAGAATTTTACCCCATTAATTATAAGAGTTCGGCAATTCAATTGTTTTATAAAAACACTATGGAAGAGTTTAAAACGTTATGTAATAAGATCCCCAAGAGAGATTTGGGTAAAAACAACTTGTCATTGATAGAGAGGAGAGCACTTATCACTTTACAAAATGATCCATCAATTACTATAAAACCAGCTGATAAGGGGGGAGGTGTGGTTATCCTTGATAGAGATGACTACACCAAGGAAGCCCTTAGACAGCTTCACGATACTAAATTTTACTCTATTCTTCAGAAAGATCCTACGAACATCTATTTGAGAGAGTTTAGCTGAGAGTGTGATAACCAAGGATACTTATAATTTTCTGTTTATTCAGCACCCTATTACACCAGTTTTTTATCACTTACCGAAAATTCATAAATCACTGACCACACCACCGGGACGTCCTATTATTTCGGGTATAGGGTCTCTCACTTCTAATTTATCACATTATGTTGATTACTTTTTACAGGATTGTGTTGTCTCCCAGAGATCTTACATCCGGGATATGGCGCAAGTGTTAAATCTTGTACAGAATTTTTCTTGGCGTCCTGGCTTGGGGTTTCTTACCCTAGATGTACAGGCGCTCTATACTAATATTCCACATCTTAAAGGTACTCAGACAGTGAAACAAGCCCTTTTGCGTAAAGGAGATGTATCTGGGAGACAACTCGATTTTCTCACGGATGCTATTATGTTTATGTTGACTCACAATTTTTTCTTATTTGATTCTATTTATTATTTACAGACACTTGGGATGGCCATGGGTACCAGGTGTGCCCCGAGCTTTGCTAACATCTATATGGGGGCCTTTGAGGATGACCTCATTTGGGGCGGCCCTTTCGGGACGAACCTGGTACTCTATGGCCGTTATATTGATGATCTGTTTATTATTTGGGATGGTGGTGCACAATTGGCAGCGGATTTTGTTTCATTCCTCAACACTAATGAGTACAATTTATCTTTCACACATCAATTCAGTTTTTCTTCTGTTAATTTTTTGGATATCACACTCTCAGTGGACGAAACCAATAATCAAATTGTTTGTACAAATTACAATAAACCAGTTGATGCAAACACATATCTGCATTATGAAAGTGCACATTACAAACCTTGGATAAAGAATATCCCCAGAGGTCAGCTGTGTAGAATAAGGCGTAATTGTACTAGAGATGACAATTTTTTTACACAAGCAAAAGAGATGACTAACAATTTCCTTGGAAGAGGATATCCCCAAGATTTGATTAGTGAAGCACGTGATTTTGCACTTAGTAAGAATAGACAAGATATGTTGACTCCACATGAGATAGTGGAATTTGATGAAGCGAGTAGACATATAGATGTAGAGGTTTCTAAAGACCCCAACAAAAACAAGAATATAGAAGAAAATATAAATACAGACAAAGATAAAAGCCAAAGTATAAATGAAGATAAACACATACATGAGGATAAAAATAAGAATAAAAATAAAAACAAAAACAAAATTGGAAAATCGAATAGGAATTCCTTGGTCTATGTTTCGAAATTTAATAATAAGTCCCATGTGATTAAGAAAATCATTACAAATAATTATAAAATTTTACAACAAGATATCATGTTGAATGATGTCCTTGAACCGACTCCTAGAATTGTATATAAGAAAAATAGTAATTTACAGAACCTATTAGCACCGAGTGTTTTGAAAAAACATAAAAAGGGACAAACTGAGGATTTGTCTTGGCTACCCCCTAAACCCTCAGGGTGTTTTAGATGTGGGAAGAAAGTCTGCTTAACCTGTAATTTTATTAAGAAAGGTACCCTTAGTATCAAGTCCTACAGCAATGGTTCTGTACACTGCATCTCACAATTCATGAATTGTGACACCACCTATGTTATCTACGTACTGGAGTGCCCTTGTGGACTCCAGTACGTAGGTAGGACTACTCGTTCCCTGAAATGCCGGTTCAGGGAGCATAGACTAAATATTCTTAAGGGTGTACATAATCATAGTGTGTCCAGACATTTTTGTGAGAGACACAATAGTAATCCACAAGGTTTATCAATCATTGGCATTGGGGTTGAGAAATTCGATTGCACGCAAAGAGGAGGGGACAGATATAAGAGACTCTGTAGAGGCGAGGTTGCATGGATGTTTAAATTACAAACCATGTACCCAGATGGCCTAAACGAGACTATGGAATTCAACGATTGGTATCTCTAATAGCCCCTCTTCTTTGCTTTTAGATGCAATTGTTTGTCATGTTTGACATATAAGAGACTTTAATTGGGACCATATGTCTAGGGACTGTTTTACTGTTGTTATGGTTTTTTGGACCTTTGTCTATTGGATTTGTCTATAGGTTTATGCCTTTGGCCTATCATCAGTATTATTATTATTATTATTATTATTATCATCATCAATTTTAAATTATATTAAAATATTTTATGTATATACATAGATATTGTGGTTTATCCTATCCACTATACTGTGTTTTTAACTTGATTTATATGTGTTTGTTTTTTATACATAATACTCCGAAATATGTTTGTATATGTTACTATTATTATTATATTATACACACACATATATATATATTTTTTCTATATATTATTTTGTTTTGTTTAGTTTTATACAAGTATAGATTCCTAACTTTATTTATTTGGACATTGTTCTCAACATATGGCCGCCAATGACTTTATGAGATTCCTTCCTCTTCCACACTATATATGACCATAGGAGAGAGAGTTAGCTCTATAGCTTGAAAAAGTCCGCTTGGACGGACGAAACGCGTCACTGTTTGTCATCTACCTATCTACGGAACACCCACTATTGAGCATCAGCTCTGTTGAGCCTCATCTAACGGGAAGACACTTGATACAATTTGATATATTGTCTTCAGAGGCTCTTACGTACATTGTGTCCTTAAGAGGAACATCTTTACATTCAACTGTGTTTCAATCCGGACGGATTTAGGTGGTGCACACCACAGAAGACACATCGTGGAGTCTCCGCTTGTCTGAACCGCTTGTGCGGCGGGACGGGAATTTGGATCTGTATCTCCCTTAACGGGTAAGATCTGGATGTTACATTTATTTACAAGCCTGATTCATTACATCGACATATTGAACACCACCAACAGCAGATTGCTCCATTGCTAATGTATTTCAGCTACTACTATGGAGCTACATATTTGAATATACCGCACTATTTGTGGGAACTTGTCATCTAATTTTATAGCCGGAATCTGGCGAAACAAAGTTTTCTCATCGATACCCGTATACAGAGCTACTACTCATATGGTCATATGGACAATCCGTTATATGTTAGCAATCTGGCTCTTTGTTGAGACATCTTTTGACATCTTCATCTACATAGATTCCAATTAGCTATAGATATATATCATGTGATTTTGGATTCTATCTGTTGTTATATTTTATTTATTTTCATTATGTATTGTATTCATCTATTGCCGGAGTAAACACATATATATATATATATATATATATATATATATATATATATATATATATATATATATATATATATATATATATATGTGTATTTACCCATTGAGCTATTTGCTTGCTTATTTCCACATACAATTATTTTCAATAGAACATCTCATGCGCAATCTGCTTTTTGGTCAAGACATAAATCATGGCAAAAAAAAATACAGGTCATTGAAAACGCACTTGATGAGACATGGAGATTAATCGACTGAATATTTTGTTTCCTCTGTGCATCACAGCATGTTACATGGTAGCAATTCCAAATCTTACTTTTTTAACTGTCTGAAACAAAGGTCTATCAGCTGCACATGTTTTCCTGCAATCTTTGATCTCTTGTTCTCTTCCAGAAACAAGCAGATATTGCTGAAATATATTGGCCAAAGTATGGAACAGAAAGCTAACTAAGGCCTGATATTGGGAAACACTGATCTAGATCTAGAGCTAAGAATAGGACACGCATTGTAACAAATCCACTCACTACATCTGTGACTAGGATGTTATTGCAAGCAGTTAAAGAGGATTTTATCACTCAAAATTGTACTCACCTATAAAACAGGTTACAGATCTAGCCGAATCACACCCAAAGCACTTCTTTCAGATCCATACACAACTTAATCGCTCCCAACGCCTATTGATTTGGAGCAACAGGACCCTATAACTCTGTTGCACAAATGTATATGCTGACACACACTATGGCTGCTCTCTGTTAGCCAAAGGGTTGACACTTCATACTCTAGCACTTAAATGGGTAACACACCAACCAATTGAAGAATTAATACAACCAATCAATATTTCTCTTCTTAAAACACTTATGGATTTGTTAACATAACAAGGGCAAACATATTACATTTTAGAGTCAATATAAAAAGGTTCGGTTCTTTGAATATAAGAAAAATATACAATAAATGACATACGAAATAAGTGCAATAACAGAAAGTAAAAGGGATAAAAATTACAGAATGTAGAACACTTACGTTGTATAACCTGTATGCTAGGGGAATGGTAGCAATGGACAGCTTCTCAATTTGACTGATTCACCTGACAACTTCTCCCATCCTGACATGTCTTTATAAGCACTCATGTTGCCAACAGTACCCCTCAAATTCTCTGTGAATGCTAAAGAGTGTTTACAACTCTGATATTGTAAAGCACTTTTTCTTCAGCATTTCTTAGAAACACAATGGGCCTGATTCATTAATTAGCATAACTGGTGATACATTGGGTATAATGCGCACATTACTCTGCGCTTGCCCAGAATCTGGCTATACGCCAAAGAACGCAGGAATGTTCAACTCATGCTCGAGCGCAAAAGACCCTTACTACAGAATGAGGAGTGTAATAGGTATATGCATTTAGTCAAGGTACAGTAAGAGCGTGACAAGCTCAAGCGCATACAGCAGCATTTATTTCAAGCTTTGGGCATCTCTAAGGTATGCGATTTTCAGTAATTTCACTTGCACCAGCTACAGTTCTAGTTAAGTGCTGATTACTATTGATGGTGGCTGAGTATGCATGCGAGAAAATGTGTTTGCATTTAGGAGCAACTGTAAACATGTATTTTATGTACAATAAACATGAATTACATCCTAATAAATGTATTTCATAGAAAAAAATATATATTTTAATGTTTTGACATTAGTAACTCTATTATTAACAGGTGACATTGAACAGTTTTTCTTTTGTGACTTAATATTGCACATATGTATTGAACGTATCTTGCAGTGCTCTGCTGGGCAGTACTTTGACCCGGAGAGCCTATTCTGAGCCTTCCACTGGATGGAATTGGATGAAATCTTCACAGACTGGTAACAGTTGGTCCAAGAAGACATACTAGGGGATTGTGGTCCTGGTCAGACGTCACATTAGTGTACGCTGGACAGAACTTTGATCTGGTTAGCCTGTTTTTGGCCTTCCTCTAGATGGATTTAGTTTGCCTGCCCAGTTATGCATTCGGACACCCCTGCACTGATTGGGATGAAAACTACGCAAGCTGGTAAAGTTGGATTCTATCCAGTTTGTAGGGGGGGTTAGAGTCCTGGTTGGACCTCCTGTTGATGGGCAGAACTTTGACCTGGGGAGCCTCTTCTGAGCCGTCCACTTTATGAATTTGGATGAAACTTCCCAGACTGGTAACATTGTATCCCAGAAGGCATACTAGGGGGCTAGGGGGTTGATGTCCTAGTCGGACCTCCTGTTGGTGTACTGTGACCAGATCTTTGACCTGGGGAGCCTTTTCTTGGCCCTCCACTGGATGGATTTGGATGACATTTAATATAATAACAAACAACACTGTGCAGCCACCTCATGGGTGTGTTGGAAGAGCCACTAAGCTGCTAATTATTTTTAAAATGTTGACAGTTACACACAACTCATTGATAGCTTAATAACTTTAAGATTTAAACCTGAGCAATGCCGGGTAATTAAGGTAGAAAATATATAGGCCTTGTGTGAAGGAGACTTACAGCCTGTGTTCTTTGAAACCCCTGCTAATTGACAAGACTAACACCTTTCAATACCAATAGCTTGTGTCCTTACAAAAAAAACATTAGTTATCGTAGATTGATGGCAGGAGGGAAATTGTGCTATCAGATGGAAGTCCACTGATATGGTGATTGAGGTTTGGGACATGCATATGCTAATCTGGCTTCCTGACAGTTGTGCCCTTTGATGTACTTACCCTAGTTAACCCCCCTACCCCCACCCCCATAATATGGGCTTCCAGCCACCTTTCTAAAGCAATTTAACAGAGGAGAAATCAGTCATATATTTTTTATTTATTTTTATTTGGGCTCCTGCTTGACACATGATTTATTCACTCCAGTTTTCTGTGCCATTTTGCCATCTAATAAAAACACATCTGTTGTAGCAATGGAGGGCCACCAAAATATTAGCCCTCATCTTTTAAAGTGGTCATGTCATGTTTACAAAACAATACCCTTTTGTTACTACCAAGAAACTCTGCTTTACTTCATATGGATAATGATGCTCAAAAAAGTTGGAGCATAATTACTAATATGTGAAGCAATTTTCATGTATACTCTGTTATTGGTATTGGACATCTAAACAGTCAATGCCCTGCATACGGTAAGCAGATATATGACTTAGATTTACAAAATCATTACACCATGATCTTATGACTGTTTTAACAATTGGCACAAAAGCAAATATGAGGCTTTCTGATTTTAAATTATGCCACCCTCAAACACACGACTGTAAATAAATATGTTATATAATGGAGTAATTTAAGTTTATATTAACAATATAAAGAGAAATAACCTTACATTTCCATTGTCTGTTTTGGTAATCCATATTTATTATACTATTATATAAACCTACAAAGATTATACACAATGTAATGTACAAGTCTTAATACTCTTTGTTTAAAGCCATGGTCAAATCTATTTATTGATGTAGGGATTTTGGAGGCGTGCTTTCTCGCAGAAGAAGCACTCAAGGCTACATAATGTCTTTAGAGACACTTAGGCCAGGGCCATCTTAACAACATTATGGGCCCCCGGGCAAAGCAGTGTACCGAGGCCCCTACATATATAGATATATATATATATATATATATATAGATATAGATGTTTAGAGATACAGATATAGATATAGATAGATAGATGTACTTGCCCAGTGACCCTTGAAGGTTTTTTTTGCATGTTTTTTATTTTGCAGGATTATTTATTCTAATTAAGAGCCCTGCCTATGGGGCCCCCTTGCCCGTGGGGCCCCCGGGCACCTGCCCATTGTGCCCAATGGAAAAGATGGCCCTGACTTAGGCAATCAATCTATGTGAAACATTTTCATTTTTCTTCCTTTTTTGTAACACCTTTGTTATGTATTATAACCATTATTAGTTACATGTTATTTTATAAAGGCATTTGGAGAGCTAAGGTTGCTTCTTAAGTAATATTTAACAACATTTACTTATTACAGTCTGTATTACAGGCTCTTGCTGGCTTGCAATTAATATGACGCAATTGCTGCAATCTAGATGATAGAAAATTTTATTATCTCAGTTAATATTTTCTTTTGAGATTAATTTCACTGATCAACAGTGATTGGAGTTTGTATTAGTAAGTAAAGCAGGATTATGACTCAGTTTTCCAATATATCTAGATATATAGAAAAAGCATATATAATATTTAATCAAAACATTTTTAGATCTACAAAGAGATTATCAACGAATATCAAACATGCTGTATAACAAAAGATTCAGTTTCCAGACCACAACATTTGCTGGGCAAATATGCTGATTTAACTGCTAATTGCAAAACCTTGAGTATGCCCATTTTCGGCTTTGGGAAGGGGACCGGTGGCTATTTGCAGGATTGCAGGCCGAGATGGTAACGCAGATGGTGTCCAAAGACATATCAATGAAATTCTGCCTTCTATCGCTTCAGACTCATTCTCTTAATTAATTACAGCTTTACAATTTTACTTTTTGAGCCTCATCTATGTTGTCAATAAATCATTAAAGTGAGGGGTCTTTGGCATTGCTTTTCATTCATGTCTACATTTTAATGTTTTTATTGGATTGGTATTTATGCGAATAAATGTGTTTTTTTCCGTATAAAGGTCACCTGGTCACAGAACACCATTTTGCTCTGCATGACTCCAGTTTTGCAGCTTTGTAAATAAGCATGTATAACTTTTTATTGCCAATATTAAACAGGTTGTCAGGTCATAAACAAAAGGAGCACAAACAGATACTCCAATTTTCCCAGTCCAATTAAGTTATTTATCGCACATGGAACTTTGTACATTGGAATATTTTACACAGCTTTCTCTGTTTTTTACTTTATCTCTGTTTATTATGCTTATCATGTGCTGCTCTCCTATTTGTCCTTCTGCCCTTTGTCTTTTGTTCCATATCTAATGTTATCTTCCAGTATATGAGAAACGAAAATCAGGAGTTGTCACACTTCATCAGTCTATAAAACTCAGATGCTTCCTAATTTTAATTATACAACTCAATTTCCTATACTGCATTAAAGAAGATCATGAAAATATTCACATTTACCTTCAGTCTTATCTAAGCTATAACTTATATGTTAAAAAAAACTTTAATAAAGTCCAAATGTATAAATAACATAACAGCACAGGTTAAACTTAAAGGGGATTCTACAATTTAAATGCATCCATCCTTAGCTCATCCTACCACCACTGCACTGGGTGTGGCCACTATGGAACCTGGAGAGAAGTACAGAACGTCGGCTTCCTCTGAACAAGCTCACGTCTGGCTATGGGCATGAAGCCCCAGCCAGTGCCCACCACAGTTTTAGGGGTATATTTACTAAATTGCAGGTTTGTAAATGTGTAGATGTTGCCTATAGCAACCAATCAGATTCTAGCTGTCATTTTGTAGAATGCACTAAATAAATGATAACTACAATCTGATTGGTTGCTATAGGCAACATCTCCACTTCTTCAAACCCGCAGTTTAGCAAATATACCCCTTAGACTCCCAATATCTTGCAGTCCAGATGTGGCAATGTCAGGACAATTTGGTTAAAGGCTACTAATTTGTCCAACAAAGTTGAAATGTGGATTTGAACAGTCTTTCATTCCTCAGTTGTAACTGACCTCGGGTGATTTACATGACAAGTCCCATGTTGCCTCACTTGTACACTGTTATTATTATTATTATTACCATTTATTTATATAGCACCACTAATTCCGCAGCGCTGTACAGAGAACTCATTCACATCAGTCCCTGCCCCATTGGGACTTACAGTCTAAATTCCCTAACATACACACACAAACACAAAGACTAACAGACAGACAGAGACACACAGACAGGCAGAGACAGACTGATATTTATTAGTAAATAATCAGTCCATTATGGTTCTTGTTTCTTATTTGGACCTCTAAATAGGCAGTTCCTGAATAAACCCTTGATTGAGTTATTTTGTTTGCTCTCCTTCTGTTATCTGAACTGATTTGTATTTAAATTATTTTGAGTTGCTTTCAGTACTGAATCTAAAGTCCATTGGACTTTAGCTAAACATATCAGTATTGGGATAACTCTGTTCAAGATACTACAATCCCAGCGGATGCCATCATTGGGTATTTATTTTTCAGCCTTCGTAAACCTCAGATTGAGTGGGAAATATTCACAGCACAGACAGAACAGAAAGTATGGAATGCCACATGAATCAAGGATGTATATTTGAAGAAAGGTAAATAAAACACACACAGAGTAGAGAGCTAATAGTGTAGTAGTTTAAATGACCAGACTTTAGGGTAGAAGAAAAAAACTGCATACTTAAATATATTAATTTATAACATTACCTGAATAATAATCCTTAAGAGGAATTTCTTTTCCAGCAAGCACTCGTCCCAATTCCTATGAATGAACAACACTCAAATGCCCAAAAGGCCATTCATGTGTAGTAAAGTCTATGACGTTTTATTTTTAAAAGCTAAAAACTTTTTCAGAATGAACCATTGTATCTGATATAATTAGCGTGGTGGCCATGCATAAATTATTTGATTAATATTGATCTGAGTGAGCAGATAAAGTGAAAACATCATGTAGGAGGGAACAGAGATGGGGCGGGATTTTGACTCAGTCCCTTTGACCTAATTGGACTATTCCCCTTGGTAAAGGTAATAGTTGACCATCCCTATCTCTAACAATCTATGCAATATATTAGAAATTTGCAAAATAATCGTACATACAATGAAGCGCTCTCCTAGTTGCACTATACTCCACGTCAATCTTATGAATTAGCGTCTGAAGTAAAAACTAAAAAGAAAAAGAACTTATCATAGCGCAATACAGTTCGGTATATAAAGAAATGATGTATGATATGGGGAAATCTGTGTCTTGATTTGTGGGTCACCACCAATCACCCGTGCTCCCCCTTCCGCTTCACACCCCAATGGGTATATGCTTACAGAATGCAGACAGGTAAGACGTCCCAAAAATTATTTGGAATTCTTCCTTCTGAACTTCAATAGAGGTCTGGACTCTCGGCGGAAAGATGTTACACTCCCAGCAATACAACATGGACATAATGAAACTTACTAACAATTAATCAAATCTAAAATACTAATTATGATACAAATAGAGACATCATATGTTTTGTGTTTATCAAAGTCTTCTCCATTTCTTTAGAATCTCTCTCTGGTAGGCAGACAGTCAGTGTACTCTAGCCTCCTTAATGTAAAGATTGTCTTGGAAGTCACGTGTGATTCAACCTTTGGTAGCAAAATTGGAATACCCCACAATGATCCAAACATTAAGCTGGTGACAGGGGACAAATGAAGTACCAACAACCACACTACCTCTATGGGGGGCCGGGGGCCACATCCTATATATTGCATAGGACCCCACATTTGCAAAGTCCAACTCTGGTTTTTGGATATTGCTATCATTATTGCAGTTTTAAAGTGACTCTTTAACTGTGTTGTGTGAAAATAACATTAATAATATAATATGTGGTTGTGGTACACAGTTATTTTTCTTGAAAATGTATGTCTATGGCTATAGAGGAAATGTTATTAATAGTGTTTGTAGTGGCAATGTCTACAAATTTTGTCTCTCTCTTGGTATCAATATATAGTTTATAAGAAATTGGACAAGTGTGTGAATTTTTTGCAATATTTTCCAGTACAACCATCTCGTCCAGGAAACTAAACTTTAATTTCAAGTCCAACTTCAGTTGTAAAGTCAGCTTATGCACTGTTAAATTTAGTCTGTCATGGAACAAAAAAATGTTATCAAACTTTGTGAAAGTCATGAACATTCTTATAGTTCCACCGAGCAGTTGTTGTTGATCTCCACTGTCAGCTCCAGGAGGCCTGCAAGAACATTGTAGTGGGGTGCAGGAATGCACTCCAGTAACAGGTAATCTCATGAAGTCCAGGTCTCAATGTCAGCAGATTCAGGGGTGTAATGGTAGGGGTTGAGGATCCTCCATACCATCAAATGATTACTAGTGCCACATTATGATGATGATTTCCATTCAGGGTCTCTAACTTTTGGCATGTTGCTGAATCAGGAAGTCTGAAGAAGGTCATGCTTCAAGGAGCTGCATTATGAATTTGCTTTACATAGGGATGCCAGGACGCCAGTTGGATTAGATGTAAATAGTTTAACTACACCTAGTGCTCATAAGAAGGCTTCAGAATCTGACAGGTTAGGGTGAATTTATGGATGTCATTGCAGGAAGCAAATAGGCAGAAAGGAAATCCCCATGGATAAGATATGTCTTCCCTGCAATGTTTTAGTGATCAGTTATAGGAGAGCCCACTTAACAAGCTTGGTTGAACCGCTGCCTTGATATATTTTTAAGGAAATTGGGATGTAAATATTTTGAAGATTAAGCAGATTTTTGCCTGCTTCGCCTTGAAACAGTGTAGACCAACTATACATCCCTGGCTTCTCCCTGGACTACTCATCAGCTGAAAAAACCCCATTCCACTGCAGCAGACATTCTAATACCAAAGTTACAGAGACTACTGTTTATACCATATGAGACTGTCCATATATTTCTGTCAGCTACTGGAGATCACCAGTTTAATATCTTCGTACCAAAGGTCTTAAAGCTAGTTTTTCCTATCTGAGATGGCCAATAAATGAAACTTCTGCCACTGTAATTCACCAATTATTTATTTGGGGCCTTACAAGCTGGATGTGACAAGCCATTAGGGTAGAGTTTGAAGAATCGGATATATGTTAGGAGGCTTTCATTGGCAATGGCAATGGATTGAGGAATGTTCTTCATGCAAGGTATTACGTCGAATCATGTTGTGTCATCTTGGCAATAGTTTAACTCTGCTATCTCCTTTTCCAGAACAATCAGATTGACGTATGTCCTGAATTCTGTCTTGAAATTCCTACGGAATGATCTAATCTCCTTGATAATAGATTGCTTGAGGTCTTGAAGGATATCTTTCAGCTTGTATTTCAATACCCGCATAGATGAATCCTCAGCCTGTCCTAAGTACAAGCATTTCATTTACAACGTCCATCTACAGTGATGTCACCACTTCCTCCTTTTCATGTTTTTTTTTTTCAATTATATGCTCCTTGAGGAGTTTTACATTTTCCTGAAACTTACTACACTGTTCAGTCCCCTATAAATTGTAAATTGAGTGCGTTTTTGTATTTTGATTATGAATATTTTTATTGTTGCTGTCAGTGATATACAGCACAGTACTTCAAATGTTGAGGAACATAATGTCAGTATTAAATAAGATTTCTGTTGTGTCTTTACATGAACAGACAGAGTTGTATCCTTCTGTTGCCGTGGGATATTCCACATCTCTGCTGTGCCCTCTGCATTGTAAGCAGTTGTTACAGACAGCAGCTTAATGTCCTATCCCACAACAAGGAAAATAAACAACTCTGACTGATGATATAAATGCATAGCTAAAAAACACAGGAGGAAACTTGAAAGTGAATGTTGTATTTTTAGTACACTGCAGGAGGGCACATACAAATTATTTGTGGATGGAAAACCCCTTCAGCACTGAGTTTTCATTATACATATTGCCATCCTTATGTGAAAAGCACGATAAAGTGACCAATCTGGCAACAGAGTAGTTTGAAGAGCCAAATACTTGCAGCAAAGAAGAGGAAGGGTCTGGGGTCCAATATACAGCTCTTGTGCAGGCACCGATCCCATTCATTTTAAAACCTTCAGGAAGGATGTTTTAAACTAACATTCCAAAATCTGTGGCTCATTTAGTTTTGTGTAGAAAACAGCATTTTTGACACACAATTATCAATGATATTAGTAAATATTTAAATAAGCTGAGCTTAACTGCAATGTAAAATCCACAATATTGGAGTCAATGAAGTTATGTGTCTAAAGGCAAGTGCAAATGATTATTATGACTATTTATGTATTTAACACCAGTGTAAAACAGTGATTTGTATAACCTACTTGTAGTAGAGAGAGAGAAGGCCCTGTACCAAGAAATATCAGTTGCTGCATGTCCAATTCTGAATTTAAAGGTGCTTTTTTTTATATTATCAATGTTAGTCATAGTTTTAGGTGCTTTTTGCCAAACACGTAAACCACTATGTAATTTCCTCTTATTAACTGGTGGTATGTACAGATAAACATGTGTCCCAGTTTTCTCAGGACAGTCTGTGTTTGCCATTGGAAGGCTCCAGCTTGGAATGCTGATCTCTCAGTGTCTTGGCACCCAAAAGAAAGCAGGAGTTGGTATGAAGAGACTGAGAACACTTCATGTCATAAGAGTCTCCCAGTTTTCTGCCTAAGGCGCTAGTCACATGATCTTAAAGTAAGCACAGCTGCATGTGAAGATTACCTCATACAAGTCTCTAGTCTTATAGTACATGCATTTGGAGTTTCCCATGTAAGCATTTCCTAGTTTGCTTTTTCATTTGTAACCTTGGCTGTTATCAACATTTTCTACTATTCCTTCTAAGAAGTCATCTTATCTCCAAAAGTGTTATTATGTTTAATAAATTGCTGAGAAACTGAAGTCTTGTGACATACTTTAGTACATCAAGGATTGAACATCTCACACATCACAAACCAGCTCTACAGTAATCCCCAAGAGCGGATATACTCTACAACAGAAATGAGAGCTAGAGGATGCCAGTGTCAAGAGCGCAGAACATGATCCCAATAAAATATAAATTCTTTTAAGATAAGTTTACATGTAATCCCAGTAAATAGAGCAATAATTCTTCTATTTGCTGACTGAGTTCTTTAGTAAGAGTTCTTATTGATAATGACATTCTGAATTCTTCGTAATACAGGGGTTAATCCTTTAACTGCCAATCATAACAAGAGGTCAGGATCTCAGACATACCCTCCTTGTACTGCTTCTTTAAAACCCATAAGCTCATCCTTGTATTTTTCAGTTCTCATTAAATTAACCTTATACCACAGACAGGGCCGGTGCTAGGGTCCTTGGCGCCCTAGGCACATTTTCAAAATTGGCGCCCGCCGCCCCGCGCCCCCTGCTCCATTTTCAAAATCGGCGCCCCCCCCCCTCTTTTCTTAGCTTAACTTGCCTCCTCTCTGCTCCGTCTGCTCCCCTCCACTCACTGACACTGTCGGGCCGTGATGATGATGTCACGGCCCGACAGTCAGTGAGTGGAGGGGAGCAGATGGAGCAGAGAGGCGGCGGTGGTGATGATCAATAGTCCCTCCCCCCCTCCCTCTGAATGTATCTGAAGCTGTGCGGTGGCCGTGAAAGGTATGGTCAGCGGTCGCCGCACAGTTTTAAAGAAATTTTTAATCTGTGGCGCCCTCCAGGCACCCTCCAGAGCCCGGCGCCCTAGGCGAGTGCCTAACCTTGCCTAATGGGAGCACCGGGCCTGACTACAGAAGCTGATAAATGTATAGTAAGATGTATAGTAATGTATAGTGTCAGGAACTTCGCTCCCAGTGTCTGTGACTCTGGGTGTTTACTGTGTGGGGTTACACACTATTCCAGCACTCAATCTTTCACTCACTCACCTATCACACAGGTTACGGATTTGCTGAATTGCTCCCAAACAGCGATCTGACACCCATATACACCTGTGATCTGCCATCATCTATTGAATAAGGGCAATAGTACCCCAATATACTGTCCCACAATAGTACACAATGCTCCTTGTTACACACAGGTTAGCAATGCACCTACCAGCAATCAAAGGGTTAGTATTGAAAATGTAAGCTATTAGACCACAAAGTGACAACAGGACAAAGTGACAGCGCGACAAATATTGAAAACATCATTTTTTTGGTTGAAAACAATTGTTTGACTGCTGGAAAGAAATCTCGTCACAACACGATATAATGACAATATGACAAAGCAACAAATCTTATTTTCTAGATTGCATTTTTGGTCTATTTACCAAATAATTTGCTAATATATAAAGACTGTTGAACATTATAAATCAGATCCGATCAATGCTGGGTGACCCTTCTTGTTCTTCATAAAAGGCAAAAGGATTTGTTAGAGTATCAAGGACAAAGTTTATTACATTTTAGATTTAATATACAAAGGTACAGGGCAGTTGGATATAAACAAAAAAAGAACATATAATGACTGATATACGAAAATAAATGCAATACAGTTGTAAAAACAAATGGGATGAAATTACAGAGAAAAAAACGTATGTATCATAGTCTGTATGCCTGGGACAAGGCAGAATCAAATGGACAGTCCTCCTTCAATTAGATTGAGCCCCCAGAGATGACAATCACTCTATGTGCGTGATCTGCATATATAAGTGAGTTTCCTAGAAAGAATGTCTGAGCTTAACGTATCACCTCCACATGGGCTGACTGACCAAATGTTTTTAATTTTTTTTGTCTGAGGTGAAGTCATGTACATTTTATTAGGGCCCTCACCCTGACATATAGTAAGAAAACGGCAAATGTATATTTTATTACATCATTTTTTTTTTAAGAACCTGAAAAACAACAGTTAAAGTACATAAAAATAAAAGACTAGTACAAAATAATGAGCTATACAGACTATATAAAACAGTCTTTAAGATAAAGAATAGAACTGGAAGATTATTAGGACAGAAACATTTATTGCAGCTAAGGTTTATCAACTACAATATTAATTATATAGAGTACCATTAAATCAATATATATTTCACAAGATTCTCAATTTAACACAAACAGGAAATACTGGAATTAAGCCTTCTTGGGTAAACTGTGTCCTAGGTGTTAATCCAGCATGATTTATGGCTTAATAACTGTCAATGTCTTTCAATCTATTACTCAATTGATTTACTTGTGCAACAGGTCGATTGACATTGAGAGGTTTAACTCACACTGTTCTATGGCAGGTCAATAGTGCTTATGAATTATACTTTTAAAAGAACTTAGCCTGCTATGTGGGCAGGTTGAACTGGAGGATCTCTGGATGAACAGCTATCATAGCCAGTCGTCAGAGCAAACTTTAGTCATACATATCTTTTCATGGAATATGCTGTTTCCTTGCCATACATGACAGGGACACAAGGCTGTGAGAACTTCTAAGCACAGCACTTTCTGAATGACATACCACTAGTGAGACACCTAACAGTCTAGGCAGAGGCATCTATGTTGCAGGTTATAGGAGTTTACACTGGAACTCTACCAAAACCGATCTCCTTCAAGCTACTTATACTTCTATCTCTTCTCTTTCTTGAGATCTTCTCAGAGCCTGAATGTGTGGTTTCATCTTAGTTTTTATATTCCTCTAGATGCCTCTCAATACCATTAGTTTTTCATCTCCTGTGTCTATTATCTGATGCACACAATCTCCAGTTCTCCTCTCTCTCTATCTCCCCTCTTACACTGGTTTTATCCCCTAGCAGAATCTCATTTGTTTTTAACTGTTCTCCCCATTCACCAGGACTCAGGGGCTGACAAACATATGTGCACTATAAGGTCACATCAGAATGCATTCATTATAAAATAACAATGAACAATTCTAAACAGTATAATCATTGATAAAAGAAAATATGGTTGGAAAAAAATTTGTATACATATTTTTTTACATTAAATACATACAAGATGTTCTTAATGCATACTGTAAATACAATGCTTTGTATGGTCTCCCTTAGTTGCATACACCTGTTCTCTGCTAGCTAGTGGCACACATACGTATACTTCACTATCAGTTGGCACTTACACTGTTCTCCAAAAAAATGTCCCTATTAGCTACAGTCATCATTAAAGCAAACATATAAAACACTTGTAAAAATAAGTATTTATCGATTGACTGTATTTTTTTTTTATTTTTTTTAAATAAAGCCAGCCTATGCGTAACACATGGTTACCCTATTTTAGCAATAAGCCTCTGTGCAGGCAGGGCCGGATTAAGGGAATGGAGGCCCCTGGGCTAAGGGGGCCTCCATTCCCCCGTGAGGGCTCCCCCCCCCCCGTGATCCGATCCGCCCCTCCCCCCCCCGGTGATCCGAGCCGCCCCTTCCCCCCCCCCCCCCCGCACTTACCTCCTTCTCCTCCTTCTCCGGCGCGCTGTACACTCTTTACTGAGGAGATCTCGTGAGAGTTAGACTCACGAGATCTCCTCAGTAAGGAGAATACAGCGCGCCAGGGAAGTACTGCAGGGAAAGTGCTCAGCAGCACTGATCGGGCTGGGGGCGCCCCCACCCCCGACCGATCAATACTGCTGCTGAGCACTTTCAAGGGCCCCCTGGATGTCATAGGCCCCTGGGCTGTAGCCCAGTTAGCCCTATGGTTAATCCGGCCCTCTGTGCAGGTAAAGCTCCGGTAAGATATGTGTGACATATATGCATAGACACACCACTATAAATAAATATATGGCTGCCTTACCGGACAGAAAGCAGTCTGATGGCCTGTGTCCCACAGCTCAACCTGAGTCGGAGGGCAGAGGATGTTATCAGTAGCAGAAAATCAGGCCTGGTCCCAGTTTGCTGTGATCTCCTCCAGCAGTAGTCACCTGCACACTCAGCCATATAGGTAACATCCATCCTATGAGCACAGGGATGATCCACTGCCACGAGGCTATTTCACAGCGTTAATTTATAACCCCTAGATCAATTCAATCCACCGACCCCAAAAGATCAATTCACCCCCCCACCCCATCAAGATCAATCTGTTGCCATTGTTTGCCCTGATGATTTTATGCTCTCCAGTCTATTTGTGCCACCAGATCAAGGCCCCTAAGGTCTATTCATGATTGTTCCAAATAATAGTGACAGCAGGTCAATACATGCCTCCATCCTATCGATTTTATTTATTTATTTATTTTCAAATACTATTTATTAACAAAATCATGGTCAAATGAACAGAGAAATTCAACAGGAGTCCAACAACAATATTATATAGATAGGTATGAGACAGATCATTTCGAAATGCGACACATAAAGTCATCTATGACCATGTCCCAAGGAAGTTTTCTGTGTGCTGGAAATAAACCGCAATAATGTTCTGTGATTACACTTCAAACAATAAGGGGAGGGGGTTGTAGGTGAAGAGAGAAAAAGAGTGGGGAGGGGGATAGTGGGGGAATAAGAAAGAAGTAAAAGGAAAGTTTCAGTGGTAGTCTAGGCTGAGAGGTCAGTTACAAGTAGAGATGCTCAGGCTCGGTCCTCTGAGAACCAAGCCCACCAGAACTTCACCGATCCGAGTACCGAGCCGAGGCAGCTCGATACTTTCGTGCGCCCTCGGAAGTGAAAGCAAGGCAAAATGTCAACGGATGTCACAAATTTGGTATTCTAAAAGTACCGCCCTCCACGGTGATCCAGCGCCATTTCACAGAGAGACACACAAAGGGTAGCAGGGTTGTTGGCAGTCTCCAGTGCAGTTGGGCAGAGTCATTAATGAACAAGGAGAAAGAGGAGGGATGGCAGTGCTCTTGGCAGTCTCCAGTGACATTCTACTGTGCCATAGCTCACCCAGAAACAGGAGAGGTTTGCAGTTCAGTTCTGAAACAGAAATTGTAATAATAGGGCTGACAGTTTTTTGAAAAGTCTCCAGTGACATTTTACTGTGCCATAGCTCATACAGAAACAGGATGGGTGGCAGCTTCTTTGTCACTGTCCAGTTTTCAGTCACATTGTTCTTGTCACTCTCCAGTCTTCAGTCACATTATTCTTGTCACTCTCCAGTCTCAGTCATGATGATACTAATCCCTTTACATCATGTGCTAAAGCTTATGTTCAAGTACACATTGGTTTTAAGTCAGGGAAACAAAAATGTAAAAAAAAAAGCTTTTACCTCTTTAAAGAAATAAACATCTCTCTAATAAAGGTGAAAGTTTACTGTAGAAAAACATAAAATTGCCAACATGCCATTCTACCCAAAATATTAACAAGCATATCAGCATCAGCTAGCTCTCTTCTCTCAGCTAGATCCCAGCACCTGCAATCTACATTGTCATCATCCTCACCCTCATCAGTGTGTACATCATCCTCACATAGTACTAATTCATCCTCGCTGGAATCCACTATTACAGAAGTCTCTGTACTTTGATATAATTGCCGATAATGGCCTTCCTCATGGAATTTGTAGTTCATTCTACGACAGAGCTGTCATGATTTTTGGGCATTTCTTTTACACCAGACCAAATGTCAAAATGTTATGCTGACTCATCTTCATCACCACTGAGTGTCTTGGGAAAGCTAAGTTTTTTCCTAGCAGCTGTTGTCAAAAAAACTGAGGGAGGATGAGTTGTCGTGTCATGTACCACTTGAGCTGTCAGCTTGCTGACCAGGAGCTCATTGTATCTCTTGAGATCTGGGTCAGTTGGAAAGGAAGAGAAGACATAGCTCTTAACCTAGGACCATGCACAGTTGCCAAAATGTAGTGATCTGCTTTCAAGATGTTGATAACTCTCGGATCCTGGCAAAGCGAATAAAGTACTTGATCTATAAGTCCTACATAGTCAACGGAATTGCTTAGTTTCATGTCCTCCTTCAATTACTCTAGCTGCTTTTCCAAAAGTCTAATTAGGGGAGTCACTTGACTCAAGCTAACAGTGTCTGCATTCTCTTCACAGGTGACTAAAGTACATTCCCCCTCAAAATTGTATTCTTCTTGCAGCTGCTGCATTCTCCTACATGCTGTTGCAGAATGCCAAAAATGAACCGAAACATTTCAGTACACAGACAGCATCTCCTGCATGTCACTGTCAAAGCTCTGTACCACCAATTTGATTGTGTGAGCAAAACAGGGAATGTGATGGAATTCCCCCTGCTCTAATGCTCTAACATTATTGGTGGCGTTATCAGAAATCACATATCCTCAGGAGAGTCCAAGCAGGATTATCCATGTTCCGCAGCGCTGTACAGAGAACTCATTCACATCAGTCCCTGCCCCATTTAAGCTTACAATGTAAATCCTCTAACACACACACACACACGCACACGCACACACACACACAAACACAGTGTGTGTATGTTAGGGGAATGCAAGGAATATGTAAGGAAAATGTGTAATTAGGGGAATCACTTGACTCAAGCTAACAGTGTCTGAACTGACTTCACAGGTGACTATTTCGAGTGGTTTCAGCACCTTACACAACATGGATAGTATTCTCCACTGTGCTGGACTAAAGTACTTTCCCCCTTCAAATTCGATTCTTCTTGCAGCAGCTGCAAATTCCTACATGCTGTTGCAGAATGCCGAAAGTGACCCAAATTATTTTAGGGCACAGACAGCATCTCCTGCGGGTGGGAGGGCCCAATGACAATTCCATCTTGCACCACATTTCTTGCCTGCCACTGCTGTGTGAGAATGTTTCCTAGATGTGCTGTGAACTGCCGTATGTTTGTGCTCGCTGCAGTCTTTGCCCGAAAGTGTATGAAAATAATATTGTGACCTGTCGGGTTGTCAAAATTGATTGGAAATGACTGGAAATTAGTGTTTTTGAAGTTACTAATAATGTACGATCAAAATAAGAGCAAAATTATGTGATTTTAGCATATTTTAGCAATTTTTCAAAAAAATACAGATCCAAAACCATAACCAAAACACGAAGTTAAACCAGATCCAAAACCAAAACCAAAGCACGGGGGTCAGTGAGCATCTCTAGTTACAAGTACTTCATCAGTTTAGAATTGAGTAGAGTAGAAGTTGATTATGGTATGAGACCCATGGGGACCAGATTTTGTACAAGGTTACTGAGGAGACCTTCAGGATGCTGGTGATTTGCTCCATCTGGTATGTGTGCCATACCCCGCTGCCGATTTTATTTTTCCTACAGCACCATACCACTCAGTTCATTTTCAAACCCTCCTTCTTCTCCACAATTTCTCCACCACTACCTTCTCCTCAATTAATTTATCCCCAGTACCTTCAAACTATTTCTTCCCCAAAAGCTTCCCCGCAGTTCATTTCTCTCCAGAACCTCAATTAATTCCTTCCCCAGCACCCTTGCCAGCATACATACATAGGGGCTCATTGAGAGCTGGAGGTACATCAATTTTGTTTGCATAAAATACGCACTTCCCTGCTGCGCATGTGCACCAATATTGCATACGCATATGTCAGTATATACATTTTTGCTTATCATTGACTACTGTTTCCTTACACCAAGAGAGGCATTTTCAAGTAATTGTGACCCAGTTAGATGTCTATGTATCCCCATATTTGCCTATTAGGAGGCTTATCACTTGCGAGTACTGGAGGGCTAGTGCAATGATACGCAATGATGGTGATAGCTGCAGCACACATCTTTCTGCTAGGTCACATTATGTCCGTCATCTCTTCTTTTGACATATGATTATCACTTTTCCCTTGTCACATATGCACCCCACTCTGCCTCCCACTGTCACATATCATAAAAATGTCACATAGTATGCTCCCCACCATTCCTCCCTTGTCATTTGTCCCAGATGCTTCTCCATGAGGATAGGAAATCTGTGCAGAGTGACTGTGACTCTCACTGATGATGACACCAGACTGGCCACATAATGGTGCAGCAGAGGAGCTTGAAGTGGGACATAACTCACGACTGTCATCTCAAAATCGGGACTATCCCACCACAATCAGGACAGTTGGCAGGCTGTGCTAATCGGGGCTGGTTACCACTTAATTTTTATTTATTTTTTTCATAAAAAATGCCTTATAGGCAAGTGGGGCCTGGATTCTGAAGGTGGGGGGTTGAATGACTGCCCATAGTACTGTAGGACTGACACATATATATACGGTTAATGAGGACGGAAGCCCAGCGGATACACTGACAGTGCTGCGCTGTCTAAAGTGATATCTAAAGTGATATCTTGCCTGTCTCCTCTATCTCTATAGCTCCAACCCTTTTCTCCCCTATTTACACACTTCAGGTTTTTTTTTTCCACCATCTCTACACAGGCCTTGTGTGTCTCTCTTCCCTTTCTCTGTCTAACTCTTGCCTATCTCTCACCATTGTACACATACCCTGACTGTCTCTCACACCTTTCTGAACAGTTTATTTTCTTCATAATTCCCATCTCTTTTCCTGCACAGTTCCTACCTATCCCCTCCCCTTCCTCAGTGCATCTCTTGCATGTCTCTTTTCCTGCACAGTTCCTACCTATCCCCTCCCCTTCCTCAGTGCATCTCTTGCATGTCTCTTTTCCTGCACAGTTCCTACCTATCCCCTCCCCTTCCTCAGTGCATCTCTTGCATGTCTCTTTTCCTCTCTGCATAGCTCTTGTCTGTATCTCCCACTCTCTTTGCACAGCTTCTCTGTCTATTCCCTTTTCCCACATTTCTGTCTTCCTCTTCTACATGCATGCCTCAGTCTTTCTCCTCTATGCATAACTTCTACCTATCTCTCTCCTCTCTCTGCATAGCTACTACCTATCTCTCTCCTCTCTCTGCATAACTTCTACCTATCGCTCTCCTCTCTCTGCATAGCTACTACCTATCTCTCTCCTCTCTCTGCATAGCTACTACCTATCTCTCTCCTCTCTCTGCATAACTACTACCTATCTCTCTCCTCTCTCTGCATAACTACTACCTATCTCTCTCCTCTCTCTGCATAACTACTACCTATCTCTCTCCTCTCTCTGCATAACTACTACCTATCTCTCTCCTCTCTCTGCATAACTACTACCTATCTCTCTCCTCTCTCTGCATAACTACTATCTATCTCTCTCCTCTCTCTGCATAACTACTACCTATCTCTCTCATCTTTCTGCATAACTACTACCTATCTCTCTCCTCTCTCTGCATAGCTACTACCTATCTCTCTCCTCTCTCTGCATAACTACTACCTATCTCTCTCCTCTCTCTGCATAGCTACTACCTATCTCTCTCCTCTCTCTGCATAACTACTACCTATCTCTCTCCTCTCTTTGCATAACTACTACCTATCTCTCTCCTCTCTCTGCATAGCTACTACCTATCTCTCTCTGCATAACTTCTACCTATCTCTCTCCTCTCTCTTCATAGCTACTACCTATCTCTCTCCTCTCTCTGCATAGCTACTACCTATCTCTCTCCTCTCTCTGCATAGCTACTACCTATCTCTCTCCTCTCTCTGCATAGCTACTACCTATCTCTCGCCTCTCTCTGCATAACTACTACCTATCTCTCTCCTCTCTCTGCATAACTACTACCTATCTCTCTCCTCTCTCTGCATAACTACTACCTATCTCTCTCCTCTCTCTGCATAACTACTACCTATCTCTCTCCTCTCTCTGCATAACTACTACCTATCTCTCTCCTCTCTCTGCATAACTACTACCTATCTCTCTCCTCTCTCTGCATAGCTACTACCTATCTCTCTCCTCTCTCTGCATAACTACTACCTATCTCTCTCCTCTCTCTGCATAGCTACTACCTATCTCTCTCCTCTCTCTGCATAGCTACTACCTATCTCTCTCCTCTCTCTGCATAACTACTACCTATCTCTCTCCTCTCTCTGCATAGCTACTACCTATCTCTCTCCTCTCTCTGCATAACTACTACCTATCTCTCTCCTCTCTCTGCATAGCTACTACCTATCTCTCTCCTCTCTCTGCATAACTACTACCTATCTCTCTCCTCTCTCTGCATAACTACTACCTATCTCTCTCCTCTCTCTGCATAACTACTACCTATCTCTCTCCTCTCTCTGCATAGCTACTACCTATCTCTCTCCTCTCTCTGCATAGCTACTACCTATCTCTCTCCTCTCTCTGCATAACTACTACCTATCTCTCTCCTCTCTCTGCATAGCTACTACCTATCTCTCTCCTCTCTCTGCATAGCTACTACCTATCTCTCTCCTCTCTCTGCATAACTACTACCTATCTCTCCTCTCTCTGCATAGCTACTACCTATCTCTCTCCTCTCTCTCCATAACTACTACCTATCTCTCTCCTCTCTCTGCATAACTACTACCTATCTCTCTCCTCTCTCTGCATAGCTACTACCTATCTCTCTCCTCTCTCTGCCCAACTTCTGACAATCTCTCTTCTCTCTCAGTCCAGCATTGCCTGTCTCTCTCCCCTCTCTGCATAGCTTCTGACTATCTCTCTCCACTCTCCGCCTAACATCTTTCAGTCTCTTCTCTCTCTCTCTTGCTCTCTCTGCTCAGCTTCAGCCTGTCTCTCTCTGCCCAAATTCTGCCAGTCTCTCTCAGCTCTCTGCCAAGATTTTGCCTGTCTTTCTCCCTCTCTCTGCCCAGCTTCTGTCTGTCTCTTTCCTCTCTCTGACCAGCTTCTTTCCCACTCTCTCTGCCAAGCACCTGTTAGTGTCTCTTCTCTCTCTGTACAGATCTTGCCAGTCTCTCTCACCTCTCTGCCCAGATTCTGGCATTTTCTCTTCTCTCTGCCCAGCTTCTGCCATTTTCTCTCCTCACTCTGCATAGTTTCTGCCAGTTTCTCCCCTCTCTCTGGCTAACTTATGCCAGTCTTTCTCCCTCTCTCTGCCCAGCATCTGTTAGTGTCTCTCCTCTCTCTGTACAGATCTTGCCAGTCTCACTCACCTCTCTGCCTAGATTCTGACATTTTCTCCTCTCTCTGCCCAGTTTCTACCAGTTTCTGTCAGTCTCTCCCCTTTCTCTGGCCAACTTCTGCCCGTCTCTCTCCTCTCTCTGCATAGCTACTACCGGTGCGACTAAACTCACACCTGTACACAATTGGTTATAGTACATTAATAGCCCCCCACCAGCCCCCAAATTACTTTTACAGATCCCATATTACATTGATATCCCACCACCACCACCACCACACACTTCCTCTGTATCCCGCATGGTCACATGTGCTGTAGCATGGAGGGGGATACTGGAGGGCAGGGTTGAGGAAGAGCAGGTCAGAGGGTAGAGGATAATTCAGTAGAGAAGGAAATAGGATGCATAGAAAGTCAAGGAACTGAGGGAAAAGGGAATGGTAGGAGAGTAACAGGAGGGTGAGACATCTGAATATCATTAAGGAGGAATAGAGCAGCCTCCTGCCCTATATGGCTTTGCACCCTGTCTGTCCACCTAGACATCCTGCTCTAGGCTGACAGACAGGGAGCTGTGCCAATCACGACAGGTGGCTAATTCTCTCAGTCAGCAGGAGGATAACTAATAGGGGGTTGATTCCTGGCAAGGGGCCAGCCACCAGAAAGGACCACAGTGCCTGGCTGGCCAAGATAAGCCTAGCCCAGTCTATGTAAGTCAATTATCATTATTGTTATTATCGTAGATTTTTAGAGAACATCTAAAGATTTTGAAGACAGTGGGAAAGCCTGATACGACATGAAAAGCAATTCCATAAGTGGGGAGCAGCACAGGAGAAGTCTTGTAGGCACGAGTGAGAGGTGGTTATCAGAGAAAAGACAAGGTACAGGTCAGGAGTAGATCTAAGAGTGCTGGAGGGAGAGTATTTTGATATGAGATTTGATATGTATAAAGGGGTGGTGTTGTTGAAGGCTTTGAGGTAAGGGTGAGTAATTTGAATTGGATTCTGAAAGACACAGGGAGTCAGTGTAGGGATTTGCAAATTGGTGTAGCAGATGTGGAGCGGTAGGAGAGGAAGATCAATCTTGCAGCAGCATTTAGGATGGATTGAAGTTTGGATATATGGGTGTCGGGAATGCCAAATAGCAGGAGGTTGAAGTAGTCAAGACGGGAGATGATGAGAGAATGGATAAGAGTTTTCGTAGCATGTTGAGTAAGAAAATGGCGTATTCTGGCAATGTTTTTAAGGTGGAATCGACAGGACTGGGAGAGAGTCTGGATGTGAGGAATAAAGCAGAGGGCGGAGTCAAGTCTGATACCAAGTGTTATGTGCGTATTGTCGCTAACCAATAACGATTGTCGAACCTTGATTTGTGTTTCCAAAGCACAAAGATTTATTCGCAATAAGTAGAATAATATGCTTAAGCGAAGTAATAGTAAATACAGCCGTTACTTATCGCAGGCACTCTGGATCCAGTGCAGTCATTCAATCCTGAAGTCTGGGGACAAGATGTCTGCACTCTGGATCACAAGCTGCTGCTTATATACACAATCAAATACAGTAATACAATGAAGATGGTATAGCTTGCATCTATTGGTCCGGGTCTCAGGAATGTCCAAGGGGTCGTCAATCATTGGCTGGTTCATCCTAAGCAATACAAAGGAGGGGGTCATCTCTGCAGGGGGTATGCTCTGCTCTTCCCGCCAGGATTCCTTAGTCTTAAGTAGTTCATAATTCCCTATCATTCATAACTTGCGTATGCACTCTGCGATTCCCTCGCAGAATGAACCAAACAGTAGGATATGTAACAAGGTTCATTATGATACCACTCATGATGTTATTCCTTCAACCCGTTCAGTGTATTTCACTAATGTGCATGTAACTCTGATATAACATATAAATACTACTATATTTCGACATAACTGACTATGTGTTGCAACTACCATTAATGTGTACTATTTTATAAGTATGCGTGTTTGTGCGAATGTATGGTAAAAGACCAATTACTGTTGCTGCCACGTGTAGTGGATGCGTACGCCCTTTCACGCCGTAGCGTACCGTACGCATCTTTTCAGACAAAGACAACCAAGTTTGCTAGACTTTAATTGAAATGACTTTATCCAATTTGCTGACTTCGACAGCTCCACCCTTTGATAGTGTAATAAACTATCACCCAATCACCGTTTCAAGTTCAGGGTTATACAATACTTCTTCACAGAACATGATCTCGGTATCTGGTACCACCCTTTCAGTCTCTTTCTCAGTGTTACTCCTATGAGACAGTTTCCCACACTTCAACACAGTAGGAACACATTTGACAACTAAACCAATTGCTAAGATGACACCCAGTATAAGGAGAAGGAGCTTACCTACACTAGCAACCATTTCCTGTACCCACTCCCCCAGACCAGAAAACCATTTCACAGGGTTCAACCACGAGAACCAACCCGCCACCTTTTCCCCGACCTCATATAACGAAGAATTGTGACTCTTTCGAAATTCCCATTTCAGCTGCAGAATTTCATCCATCTTCCGGTCTATAACCTCTTTAGGGTCATCAGTATTATTAGTAATGTACGTGCAACATTTGACACCGAACTGGGTGGCCAGTGTCACACAGTACCCACCAGTAATAGAGGTGAGATAATTTAGTACCAGTCTATGTTGCACCAACTCCTTCTTGTACGCTTGTAGCTCCCTTCCAGTATACCTGAAAGTGTCATCATACATCTCGGTGATATTATCTATTAATTTAGCTAGGTCTTGGATATATTTAAAGTTTAACGTTCCCCGAGCGGTCCTGGTGAGATCTAGAGCAACCATAACTTGGAAACCAGCAGTTTCACTAATCAATTTTGTAGCTATGGGTTCCTCACCAGGAATCATATTTCTCTTGCCACGGTGTTCATACTGTGTGTGTATGTATGGTGGTGATGTAGTCTTGTGAATATCAACCATTTCTTCATGAGTAATAGTCATGATTTCAGGAACCAGTTTAGATAAGAAACACAAGCCCTTGGAACTCGGAGTCACCCAGGAATAAGCTTTCCTCCCACAAACAAAATACACATCATCAGGGAGAACATAAGGAGCAGTATGCCCATGAATTATATCACACAGAGTTTTGATAAAACTACCCATGCCCAGTGTCTCCATTTGTTCTAGACACGTGTCGGCATTAATGACATTTTTACATTTATCTGTAGAGACTTTTCCAATGGATACCTTCTTATGTTTGGTTATACGCCCTAATCTGTGACTTCCATCAACATTCCTGCCTAGTAGTGACCTTGTTAGTCTCCCTCTAAAATGAGTGTGGCGAGCCATTGTCTGATCTGATAGGTCAGCCTCCCAATTCTCCAGGCGCTTTGCATGAGATATGTTTAGGCACAGCAAAGATCTGCCTATGGAGTATTGTCGAAGCGTCAGACTAGGGGACCTAGTATTATTGTACCTCCCTTCTATGGGCCTCCCACCCCTCAATTCGAGTACTTCAGATATGTTTAGAGGGAATGGCACTAGTCCTATATTATGCTGCCCTTGAGGCACGTGAGAGCACACCCAACACTCGGTTTGGTTTAGCACCTTACCCACCAGGGAGTGATAATCCTCCAAAGGATGCCCGCCTATATTCAGAGTACTGGGGGACTGGCATCGTTGGACGCATCTCTCTTCAACTAGGGAGTCGCAGAACTTGCAGATACAATACTCATCAGACAATAGCCCCTCACACTGCCTCCGAGTTCCTGAGCTAGCAGACCTTTTCATAACCCCTGGACCAAGTTTGATAATGGGCTGCTCTGAGTATCCTATTAACTTTTCTTCGGCCTCCATTTCATCCGTATCACTCCCAGAACTCTCCTCCGTCCTCCATCCTCCTTCACAAAAATAGAATGTCCTAGAAAGAGTAAAAACAAGGAAAATTCTGGAACAAAAGGAAAACAAAAACCGCCACTCCATCGCTGGAAAGATAGTTCTGAGGCAACGTCTCTGGTTCAGGTGTCTCGACTGCAGGCTTTAGGTCTCCCGGAACAGGCTCACAAGTGACAGATCTATGTCGTCGGTCTCAGTTTTATCTTGCACTTTCTCCGGATTATGGACTCTCCTGCAGTGGGTGGAATGGACCCAAGTGTCTCTCTCTGCAACCTTCAGTGATGTAGTACTGGTCAGCAGCACTTGGTACGGGCCTTCCCAACGGTCTGTTAAACAACCTGAACGTAAGAAATTGCGGATCATAACATAGTCTCCAGGTTCAACATCATGACAGTTCGTCTCTGGCATACCAGGTGACAGCATTTTTAGTTTTTGTTGTTGTTGTTTTAGCTGTCTACTCATTCTTATAAGATATTGTACAGTCACTTCATTATTACACTTCAAGTCGTCTTGTGGACTCACGATCAAATGAGGTTGTCGTCCGAACAGTATCTCAAAGGGGGACAGATTAAGAGGAGGTCTAGGAGTGGTTCGAATGCTATGGAGGACCAACGGCAAAGCCTCAGGGCATGCCAACCCAGTTTCAGCCATTATCTTACTCAGCTTGTTCTTTATAGTACCGTTTACTCTCTCCACCTTACCACCGGCTTGTGGTCGGTAAGGGGTGTGAAGTCTGCTACTGATTCCCATGAGTTTACACATATTTTGGAAGATATCACCAGTAAAATGGGTACCCCTATCACTTTCAATGATTCTAGGGATACCGAACCTACACACAAAGTCTTGTACAATTTTCTTTGCAGTGAACACAGCAGTATTAGTGGCTGCCGGATATGCTTCTACCCAACCGGAAAACACATCAATACACACTAACACATACTTTAGATTCCTGCACGGTGGTAATTGGATATAGTCAATTTGTATTACCTGGAAAGGTCCGTCTGTAGGAGGAATGAGGAATGGCTCAGTTGGAATAGTTTTCCCAACATTTTTCCTGAAACAAGTAAGACATGACATTGCTTTCTTACCAGCCTGAGAGGAAAATCCGGGAGTACACCAGTATGCTCTCACCAGTTTGCACATACCTTCTTTACCCAGGTGAGTCAGGCCGTGTGCTGCTTCAGCCAGGCTTGGATAGTATGTTCGGGAAGCTACAGGCTTACCTTGTCCATCCCTCCAGAGTCCTGAGGACTCTTGACCACATCCCTTCGCCTTCCAGACCGCCTTTTCCTGCAGGGAACACAAATCTTGCATTTCAATTAATTTCTGCATGTCTAATGTCTGAAAAACCATCATAGTCTCGGTCGATACAGTCATAGGTTGCCCTGCTGCCCATTTAGCAGCTTCGTCTGCCCTGTTGTTGCCCAATGACACTGGGTCTTCTTCAAAGGTATGGGCTTTGCACTTTATGACGGCTACTGGTCTGGGTAACTGTATCGCTGTCAGAAGTCCTTTTATGTGTTGTGAGTGTGCCACTGGTGTACCTGCTGCTGTCGTAAAGTTTCTAAGACGCCAAAGGGCCCCAAAATCGTGCACTACCCCGAAGGCGTACCTAGAGTCAGTATATATATTGGCTGATTTACCCTCTGCCAATTCACACGCTCTCCTTAGTGCTACTAGTTCCGCCACCTGGGCTGAGTGAGGTGGGCCAAGGGGTTCAGCTTCTACCACATCCTGATCGTCTACAACAGCGTAACCAGTACATAGCTCTCCTGTCTCTGTCTGTCTATGGCAACTTCCGTCTGTATAAAACGTAAAATCTAGATTTTCTAAGGGGGTGTCACGTATGTCGGGCCTTGCAGTAAAGGTCTGATTCAGGTGTTCCATACAGTCATGCGTGTCAGTATTCTTGCCTAACTCATCATCAACCAGGGTCTCCTCACCTCCCACCCTTTGTGTCTCTAGAGACACATACGGAAGGTATGTAGCTGGATTTAAGGTGCTACATCGTTTGATGGTGATGTTTGAGGGTGCCATCAAGGCTAGTTCCCACTTTGTGAATCTAGCTGAAGAAACATGTCTGGTTTGGGCTGAATTTAACAGAGCTGATACAGCATGGGGTGTATAGATAGTTGAATTGTGTCCTAATACTACGTCCTCGCTCTTACTCACCAGAAGAGCCGTTGCTGCTACACTTCTGAGACATGTTGGGAGTGATCTTGCCACATTGTCTAATTGTGCACTGTAGTATGCTACCGGTCTGCTAGCGTCACCATGTTTCTGTGCGAGGACACCTGCTGCACAGCCATCAGCTTCTGTACAAAATAGCTCAAAAGGCTTTTCATAATCAGGTATTCCCAATGCAGGTGCTCTAGTCAGACTATCTTTAAGATTAAAGAACGCTTGCTCTGACTCTTCTGTGTGTACAACACGTTCTTGTTTCGAGGAAGAGACTAGCTCCTGCAATGGTAATGCCAGAATAGAAAAACCTGGGATCCAGGATCTGCAGTATCCACACATCCCCAAGAAAGTACGAATCTGCTTCTGGCTCTGCGGCAGAGTCATGTGTTGTATGGCCTCAATTCTGTCGGTTGTCAGGTGTCTTAGCCCCTTAGTGAGGCAGTGTCCTAAGTATTTGACCTTAGTCTGACATGGCTGTAATTTATCCTTTGCCACCTTGTGCCCTGTTTGTGAAAGATGAAGCGACAACAATTTAGTATCATGTAAACATGACATAAAAGAATCAGAGCACAACAACAAATTGTCCACATATTGAATTAGAACAGACCCATTGTGGGGTTGAAAGGATTGCAAACAGTCATGTAAGGCTTGGGAGAAAATAATGGGGCTGTCAATGAACCCCTGGGGTAGTCTGGTCCATGTGTATTGCACTCCCCTGTAGGAGAATGCAAAAAGGTATTGGCAGTCAGGGTGAAGAGGGACTGAGAAGAAAGCAGAACATAGATCAATGACAGTAAAATGACTGGCAGACGGTGGAATCTGCATAGGGATGACAGCTGGATTTGGCACTACGGGGAATTGGCTCTCAACAACTTTATTAATTCCCCTTAAGTCCTGGACTAATCTATAGCCCCTCCCCCCATTCTTCTTCACAGGGAAAATGGGACTATTTGCTGTACTGGCTGTATGAATTAAAATCCCTTGTTGTAACAACCTCTCAATAACAGGATATACCCCTAGTTCCACCTCCGGTTTTAATGGATACTGTTGGATTTTTGGAGCTATCCTACCACTTTTTAGATTGACCATGACAGGGGCTACGTTTGCCATCAGTCCAGTGTCCTGTCCATCTCTGGTCCATAGGGAACCTGGTATTTCCAGCAACATCCCCTTTACTTGAGATGGAGTTTGTTCTATAACAGGAGAGTGTAACATTAACCTTTGAGGGGTGTCCAATATATCCTGCACCTCATGTGCGACCTTCTCCGGTATATCTAAGAACACACCATCAGAAGTGCAGTATATGACACATCCCATTTTACATAACAAGTCTCTCCCTAGCAAGTTAGTAGGAGCCGCTGCAGCCAAGAGAAACGAATGCTTAGTATGCAGAGGCCCGATAGTAACTTCAGCGGGTTTAGTTTGAGGATAATGTAACACTTTTCCCGTCACCCCCATAGCTGGAATGGTTTTACTGGTCACCTGTAGATTGAAAGGAGAGGTTATCACAGATCGGGCCGCCCCTGTATCTACAAGAAAAGTTTGTTTCCTACCAGCTATGTCAACTATCATTTTTGGTTCTTCACTCTGACTCTCAGTTAACCTCACTGGCTGTAGACTACAGGTATGACCTGACCCCTAGTGCTGACTATTGATTTCCCGCGCAGCATTTGCTGCCGTAATATGCGCGGGTAGTTGTGAGTCTTCCAGTCTATGTGAATCCATCCTTGGAGGATATCTATGTGACCCACCCCTCTGTGTATTGAGTCTTTCCTTTTTACAATCTCTCATGTAATGTCCTTCCTCGTTACAGTTGAAACACCTGATCACTTTAGGTTTCTTGTTATATGGGTTGTATGCTGGTGGTCGTGTATGCACCCTTTATAGAGCCTGTATACTTACCATCATTAACCTATCACTTTTCTCCTCCCTTTTTCTAAAAAGGTTTTTGTCATGCTCCACAGCAGACTCCCTAAGAGAGTCTACCGTGACGCCTCTCCAATTAGGTAATGTGGTTTGTACTCTCGTCTTTATATTTTCTCTAAGGCCATCCATCAGTACCCCTACAGCTATCTCTCTGTGATGTGGGTCCTCACTTATGTTGGATATCCCAGTAAACCGTGTTATCGCTGCTATAGCTCTAGTGAAGTAATCTGCTGCTGTTTCACTATCCTTTTGTTTAATGGTTAAAATCTTACTCCAATTTACTACTACTGGAAAATAGATGGCTAAGTGTTTGACAATTTGTTCTATATTCTTTTGGTTAATCTCATCAGTCAAGGTGTCATCTTCCTCCAACAAACAATCTTCAATGAATTTTTGTATGTTAGTATTGGGAGGAAGACACGCCCTCAACACTACACGCCAATCCTTATTGGTTGATTCGTGGGCATTTCCTAAGTCTTTAACAAATTTCTGACACTTAGCCAACTCTTTTCTAGGATCTGGGAATTCAGTCATAATGGAACGTAATTCTGATCTAGTCCAGGGACAATGCATTGTAACATTTCTTAAAGGAACTACACCATCCTTATCCGGTTTCCCATTGGGAACTGATATTGTGCGGACTGGGAACGCGCCCTCTGGTACACTGACTTCAGGGGACACTACAGGATTTGCTGGTTCTAGATTTAGAACGCTTTCACTCCTAGTGATCACGCTACTCTCACCTATCTCAGCCATTTTCTCGTACTTGCGCTGAGCCTCTAGTACATTAACAGCATGGGCAATGGCCGAAATCACAGTGGGTTCATCTTCACTTTCAGATACACTTGATTTAAACTGGCTTAAAACAGGATACAACTTAGCAATTTTTCTATTTTTAGTTTTAACAACGGCTGTACTTACCCCTCCCGCCACATAAGGTGGCGGGGGCGCGCTTGCGCTGAGTTCGCCACTCTTCTCACCATTACATCCGCCTTGCGCGCGCTTTTCGCCACGCCACGCGAATTTGCATTCGCTGCTCTGCCACATGTTCCCTTCCATTTGCCACAATTTTAAACAATCATTATGTCTATTTCTCTTTTTCGTTGACTTGATCAACCATACTTTATCTTTTACAGTATTTAGTACCTCTGCATTAAAACTTCCTATTGTTGGGAAAGGCCTATCACAAGCTTTGGTCATCTCGACCCACGTGTCACAATACACAGTTGCGTATGCACCATATTTCTTACACATGAGAAACCTCGCTGAACCAATAGGGCCTTTCTTAGGCAGTACACTGACCATCTCCAGCGTATGCTTAGCACCCATGTTGAACAATATACCAACTCTGTTGCTACAATCACAGCTAGAGATCTCTAATGCTCGGTGAACGTATTTCCTTTAGCCGCTTTCACTTGCTTTTCTCGCACCCGGCGAGGATCCCTAATACAGAAATATCACTGTGGGCCCCAAGGGCTATCAGCTCTTCAATACCCTGGCTCAACCACAAAATCTGCTGAGTTTATTATAACTGGGAGAACAAAGTCAATACAATCAACCAGCCTTTCCAATATAATTCCTCCTAGCTGCTTCACCAATTTGCACTAAAGATGCGGTTAGATCACACTGCCTACCAATACTAATTATTAGCAAACCTTGCGATCTATTGGTAGCGCTTTGCAAAAAGCCGGTTTTCGCATTCGGTATACCTGCCCTGTATACCGTCCTTCAGTTGGGCAATCCGCCTCGTCAGACAGCAACTGAGCACAATGAATAATGAACAGTGTATCTACGTTACAACATCACACACTATACACCTTTTCTGCGCAGAAAATCAAAAGTTCCCAACAACAGTAATAATATCTCAGAGGCTTTCACAAGTAATTATACTATACATGTACAATAACTATCAAAACGATTGTTTAACCACGTGGCAAGTCTACCGGAAGTTCGCGTACGCACAGCAGGAAATGCACATACGCTTAGCAATGCAATACAGTTAAAACGCACAATGACAGAAAAAAGAAACAGTTTTCTCTTTTGTCCCTAGGTTCTAGTTAGCGTGCCCTAGATAATGCAAAACGGACATTCGGTTTCGCAACACAGAGTAAAATTCAGGTTTTGAACACCATGCGTTCTTACCCGTTTATGACACGTCTCCACCCTTTGTTGAGGAACCGAAATCCGTTGGTCTTGCGTATCATCGGCAACGAAACCTCCAAAGCTCACGAGCCCCCAATTGTTATGTGCGTATTGTCGCTAACCAATAACGATTGTCGAACCTCGATTTGTGTTTCCAAAGCACAAAGATTTATTCGCAATAAGTAGAATAATATGCTTAAGCGAAGTAATAGTAAATACAGCCGTTACTTATCGCAGGCGCTCTGGATCCAGTGCAGTCATTCAATCCTGAAGTCTGGGGACAAGATGTCTGCACTCTGGATCACAAGCTGCTGCTTATATACACAATCAAATAAGGAATACAATGAAGATGGTATAGCTTGCATCTATTGGTCCGGGTCTCAGGAATGTCCAAGGGGTCGTCAATCATTGGCTGGTTCATCCTAAGGAATCCAAAGGAGGGGGTCATCTCTGCAGGGGGTATGCTCCGCTCTTCCCGCCAGGATTCCTTAGTCTTAAGTAGTTCATAATTCCCTATCATTCATAACTTGCGTATGCACTCTGCGATTCCCTCGCAGAGTGAACCAAACAGTAGGATATGTAACAAGGTTCATTATGATACCACTCATGATGTTATTCCTTCAACCCGTTCCGTGTATTTCACTAATGTGCATGTAACTCTGATATAACATATAAATACTACTATATTTCGACATAACTGACTATGTGTTGCAACTACCATTAATGTGTACTATTTTATAAGTATGCGTGTTCGTGCGAATGTATGGTAAAAGACCAATTACTGTTGCTGCCACGTGTAGTGGATGCGTACGCCCTTTCACGCCGTAGCGTGCCCTTGTACGTCGTAGCGTACCGTACGCATCTTTTCAGACAAAGACAACCAAGTTTGCTAGACTTTAATTGAAATTACTTTATCCAATTTGCTGACTTCGACACAAGGCAGCGGCTTGGGAGACTGAGGAAATTATGGTGTTATTAACAGTGAGGGAGATTTTAGGGGAGGTAGTGATTCTGGCAGGAGGAAAGCTCTGTTTTGGATATCTGGAGCTTTAGGTAGCGTTGGGACATGCATGTGGAAATAGCTGAAAGACAGTTGGTTACACGAGATAGTACAGAAGGGGAGAGGTCAGGGGAAGAGATATAGATTTGGGTGTCATCAGCGTACAGGTGGTACTGGAGGCCGAATGAGCGAATTAGTGCTCCAAGAGAAGAGATGTACAATGAAAAAAGTAAAGGGCCAAGAACAGAGCCGTGTGGGACCCCAACAGAGTGGGAGTGGAGGGGAGAATTTGTCAGAGATAGAAACGCTAAAGGAACGGTTTGATAGGAAGGAAGTAAACCAGGAAATAACTGTGACACGAAGGCCAATGGAGTGAAGGGTGTATAGGAGAAGAGGGTAATCAACAGTGTTAAAAGCGAAGAGAGATCCAGGGAAATTAGTATGGAGAAATGACCCTTAGACATTGCAGTAAGTAGATCATCGATCACTTTTGTGAGAACAGTTTCAGTGGAATGTTGGGGACGGAAGCCTGATTGCAGAGAGTTGAGAATGGACTGAGAGGAGAGAAAGTGAGACAGGCGTTTGTACACTAATCACTAAAGTAGTTTGGAGGCAAATGGGAGGAGAAAAATACAGCGGTAGTTGAGAGAAAGGCTGGATCGAGAGGTGGTTTCTTTAGAATTGGTGAAATGAGCATATTTAAAGGAGAATAGAAATATACCAATAAAGAGAGACAGGTTGAAGAGGTGAGTTAGAAGTGGCTATGCAGTGGAGGAGAGGGAGCGGAGAAGTTGGAAGGAAATTGGGTTGAGGAGACAGGTTGTAGTGTGAGATGATGAGATGAGTGTAGAGACTTCATCTTTATTTACTGGAGAGAATGAATTACGGGTGGATTGGGGAGTGTACGCGAAAGTAAGTAGAGTGTGTGGAGTATGTGAATTTGACGTGAGGAAATATCTTGTTTAATGGTGTTGATTTTTTTTTTGTAATTAGGTGGCAAAATTGTGGGTTTTGAGGGAGTAAGAGGGAGGAGGTGCAGGTGGGCAGAGAAATGAGTTGAAGGTGGCAAAGAGGCGATGTGGGTTAGAAGACTGGGAGGATATTAGAGATTTGAAGAATGTTTGTTTGGCAATTGAAGGGGAAGTGCTGTAATACTGTAACTCAAGAACAAATCTTTAAAAAAAGAAGCGGGGGGGAGTCCACAAAGAAACAGGCGGTAGTCTCTCGATTGCTCCTATCATTCATAATCTGCCACTGGGTAATACACAGAGGATCATGCAGAGACACAGAGGGCCACAGGGTGTCACAAACACACACACACACACTGACTGGGTGAAGTTCTGCCTCCCTATCACCTTGCAGACTGAGCTCTACCCCACCTATGCCCCATGATACTTGTAGGGTTGCACAAGCCTGTGTACCCCCGCCCTCTGCTCGGATTCCTCACTCTCCTAATTGGCAGGCCAGTCAGACAGACATATTGAGCAGGGCAACACAGCACCAACTGATTTACAGCACAATCCATCTTTGTAGTGTAAGATAAATATTGGCTGAAATAGTCTCTAATAGAAGCAGCCCAGAGGCAATAGCCCTCCTGCACCCTGGTCTAGCCTTTCCCTGTCAGTATTACTCAGCCTGAGTTCAATGCCAGAACACTGAGACGTTCAGCAGAGCTGGAGGCCAAGTAGCCTTTGTCTTGGTTTGAGCTTCCTGTGACTTCCTGTGACTTGTCCAGTGAGGGATAGAAAGAAAGAGAGGGAGTAAAAAGGGAATAGAAAGGGTAAAGCCGAGCAAAGGGGGAAGGGCTGGTTACACAGAATATGTCCATGTTTTCTGTATGCCCTCTTTTCCCCACTTTCCAGAGCTGTGTAGCCCTATTGCGCCATATAATTCAATAATAAGAATAATAGCAGAATTAAGTTACAGCTATTCAACCTTCTGAGCATTTCTGCCCTGTCTTAGATTGTATAATGACAGTGTGACACACAGTGTGAGGCGCTCATAGCGCATGCTCCACCAGCTCATTTACAAGAAAAGAAACATGTTACAGAGAAACTTTTGAAGTAGGAAATTAGACTATGGTGGGATAAAGCAACATTAGAGAAATATATCAACCTAAAAATCATAGCCAGAGGTTTGAGGGTGTTTAAAAGTCCCACTCACAATTTAGAGAATATGAAGTTTATGACAAAGTGGAACGATATTTTACAAAATTGTTCCTTTGCCTTGATGGAATTGTTGGTTAGTCAAAGGGATGAAGCATTAAAATATGTGATTAGAGAAATTGACGAAATCCAGGCAGAATTAGAACCATTAGAATACATGGAGGATTTTGTTAATCTATACAGAATGACACAAGCAAAATTAGACAGAATTGAGAGTGGAATAATAGAATGAATGCAGAGCAAACTAAAAATGGATCCAGCTGATCAAAAGAAAGGTTATTTTAATAATCAGAAGAAAAGAGAACTAAGAAATGGTAACAATCCAAAATATTACCAATTTCGAGAATCCGAGAGAGAAAATGGAAGTGACCCACATTGGAGGAAAACTGAGAGAAGTAATAGGGGAGATTATGATAAAAGAGGGAATATCACATCCAGGATGCCCAATAAGGAGGGGTATTATCCTAAGATGAGGAATAATGGGAAGTTTGAGAGGTATGACAATTACCAGTATCATTATGAGAATACTAGAAAACAATATAATAATTGTTATGAGAGTAAAGAAAATAGAAAAATAGCTAGAGAAAATGAGCTTGTACACAACAAGATAGAGAGAAAGAATAAGAAAAGTGAATTATCATTCAAGGAAGGAGTAAAAGAAATGTAAATAAACAATGGATTAATTATCACAGCACTGTTACATAAAATTGAGGAAAATCAGGAGTTGATTGAATATGATGAGAATGAACATTATTCTAATGAGAATATAGATATTATTGACCAGATTTCATTTGGCTTTTTAGAAGTAAGTCCCCAAATGGACACATCCTCGAAGAAAGAACATCTAAACATTGGAGGACAGGAAGAAATATGGGGCGAACAAGACCACTAGAATTTAGAGAGCTAGAAGAGGTAAGAAGGGCAAAAACAATAAGGAATTAAGTACTAATGGCATTTATAATTTGAGTGACTTCACATTAGAGCCTAGGCATATCAGAATTCTTAATAAGGGTTTAAAATTTGCACCACATAATAAATTAAATACATTTAAGACTTATATTGATCTAAATAAATTTATCAGAAAGCTTACACTTAAGAAGTATTTTATGAAAAATAGGACAGATGTTATAACTCCGAATTCAAAAACGATTGATATACAATTTGTACATACTAATCTAAAAAATACTTCAACGTTTTACCCAAGTTTTATGAAAAATTATTTTATAAGTACCTTTGAAAGATTAGTTGAAGATGAGATTAATAGTATGAATGATAAAAAGTATGTGAAATATAATTTAACTTATAAAGAAAACAGAGCAATTAAGAAACTATGTAGGAATAAGGCAGACAAGGGGGGGGGGATTGAATAATTATGAGATGTTAAACAAAGACCCCACAATGGATTATAAGTGGGATTTGTTTGATCTGATTAGTGAGGGTAGATCCTTGGAAATTTTAAATAAATATGAATTTAAGTATCTAAGAGAAGAGGATCCAGGGATACCTGTTGTTTACTACTTGCCGAAAATACATAAAAGTATAGTGGAACTGCCAGGGAGACTGATTGTGTGGTGCATTCACTTCCTAACATCCAAATTATCTACTTATATAGATTCTTTCCTCCAGTCATTGGTGCTAGTATAAAGGAGTTTTTAAGAGATACAACTCAGGCACTAAATATTTTACAATCTGTGGTATGGAAATCAGATTTCATACTAGCCACTTGTGCTGTTAAATCATTATATGCTTGTATCCCACACGGAAAAGGCTGTGATCAGTCGGTAACCTAGAACCAACACAAATAAAGTTTATTATTGATATCATTTTATATTAACGCACAATTATTTTTGGTTTGAAGGGTCCTACTATAGACAAGTAAAGGGACAGACATGGGGACGACCTTTGCCTCAAGTTTTGCCAATTTATATATGGCTAAGTGTAAGGAGAATTTGGGACCACAAACTATACACTAAGCATCTGAAAAAGTGGTATAGATATATCAATGATATTTTAATCATTTAGCAAGGAGATCAGTCATTTTTATAGAATTTTATAACGTATATAAATTCGAGTGAATTAAATCTAGAATTTATGGCAGAGATGAGTGCAGAAAAGATCACTTTTTTAGATTTGGAAATTTTTATTAAGGAAGGTTCTATATGCACCAAAACATTGAATAAGCCAGTAGACTGTAATGGTTACATACCAGCATCCAGTAACCATTATAAGAGCTGGCTAAACAACATACCAAAAGGTCAGTTTAAATGAATTCGGAGGAAATGTTCTGAAATTACTACCTATGTGGAACAAGATCGATCTAATGAAAAACTTTGAAGAAAAAGCATACGATGTTGAGAAAATTTAGATAGATTTTGAAGAATTTGGAAAGATCAGAATTACTCGTATATAAAACAGATAGGGATATTCGAAGTGGTGATGAAGAGAGAGGTAGGAAGGATTTTAAATCTGAGATCAAATTCATTATGAAGTTCAGTAGTTTGGCGAATAAATTGAGACAGATCCTTCTAAGCATTGGTATATCTTGTTGAAGGATGAAACATTAAAATAATTTCTACCTACTAGACCTACAGTAGTTTATAAGAAAGCCCCAAATTTAAAGTTATATTAAGGAAGGGACAACAAATACCGATACATGGTTGAATGCACAAACAGGGGGTTTCTTTCACTACCAGAACTGCTATGGATGAAGCATACCAAATTGCCTTTTTCAAAGGGACAGATAAATTTTAGCTCTGGTGTTAAAAAACAGGAGTTTGAAATAAAACAGAAGATTACATGTGACACAAAAAACGTAATTTAATTATTAAGCTGTCTGTGTGGATAACAATATATAGGACATGCTAAAAGAAAGTTGAAATAGGGCTCACAGTGGCCTAGTGGTAGCACTTCTGCCTCACAGCACTGGGGTCATGAGTTCGATTCCCGACCATGGCCTTATCTGTGTGGAGTTTGTATGTTCTCCCTGTGTTTGTGTGGGTTTCCTCCGGGTGCTCCGGTTTCCTCCCACACTCCAAAAACATATTGGTAGGTTAATTGGCTGCTATCAAAATTGACCCTAGATTTTCCCTGTCTGTCTCCCTCTTTGTCTGTCTGTCTGTGTCTGTGTGTGAGTGTGTGTCTATATTAGGGAATTTAGACTGTAAGCTCCAATGGAGCAGGGACTGATGTGAATGAGTTCTCTGTACAGCGCTGCGGAATTAGTGGCGCTATATAAATAAATGATGATGATGATGATGAAATAGAGAATTTGCAAGCATATGCGCAATATACTGTCGAATCTAAATCAGATTGTTCCCCTGTAAGTGTCAGTTTATCAGTTTATGAGCTCATCAGCTGGAGAGAATTAAATACACTGCATGTTTTGCGTGTACAATTAGCTCTGCTTTATTAGTTACAAGTACATATCTATATAGCACAAAATCACATATTACAGAAAACTACGCCCCAAAAGGTTTTAACCACTCATACTGCCTTTACACAGATGTTGCTACATTCTCTCATTTTCACACAAGCTGTATCTAATCTGTCTTTAAGCTATAAGAGAACAAAATGGCTATAAGGCAACAAGATGGTGTCAGCTTAGCAAAATCACATTTCTCAATACGTTTACGAATTCAGACACACAGTGTATCAGCGCACACATGAGAGAGATTTTAGCAGTCTGAGATTTATGGGGATATGCAAAGTTAATCCACAATGGAGAGGTGGTCATTTTGATAAACTTATTTCCCAAGAGGAGAGTAAATGGATTTTTAATGTAGGAACTCTAACCCCAGGAGGCTTAAATATAGAATTTGATTTTAATTCCTTCTTTTAATACAATACGATAGTGTATTAGATATCATAATTTTGGTCAAACTAAGGTATACTTTTGATTAAACTTTTTTTTTAGGTTTAATAATGGTATATAATAATAATAATATGGATATTTTATTCACTAATAGTGTTGATTTTAGGTTACTTATTATCCTATTATGAGGTTCATGTATATATATATATATATATATATATATATATATATATATATATATATATATATCTATACTATACATATATACAGTGCTGATGATATTTGTGAGAGGAGGTCTATGAAGATGGTAAACCATTTATTTATTTTAATGGTATTCGTTTATGATAATAAAGAGGTGGGATCAGAAGTGGAAGACTCCCTATTTAGGAACAGGTATCCTTGGATAACACCCACTCGTTGAGAAAGTCCAAAAGGACGAAATGCGTTGGCACGGATCCTGGATTGGGACGTTTACATACTGGAAGATGTGCGCACACCTCGTCAACCCGTCATACCGGATGTCTACATGCGTTCCAGAGAAGAGAGGACTGAGTGACTGGAACGCAAGCGACTAAGATCGGATAGCGGGACTGGCACGGGGTACCATATACTCCCCAGTTTAGTGAGTAACACTGAAGTCTTAAAGGAATGTGGATTTAGGACTGCTTGGAATTGAGACTGACCACATTCAAATGAATTGTTGACACCAGTATCATTTTGATGTTTTTCAATCAGGGCACTACCACTGGTCGTGGACAAATATGACAATTAGAACTTTATCCTTTTGTGTTTTTAATTTTTCTGGCATTTTTACTGTATGAATTGTTTTAATTAAAACCATGTAATAAATATAAGCATTTTTATGAAGGTGACTAGGTACTATTTATGCTAGAGGTTGTGCGCTCTTTTATGCACGATATATGAGCCTTATTGAAGGATCTATTTTGAGCAGCACCCCCATGCATGAACTGCGCTGATTACGATATTCAATGTATATAAAGAGAGTTGTTATACAGTGTATGGGATCGGTGTAGCGCTAATTTCTGTTGTTCATAACATTATAGAGGCTGGAAACCACCGCTTTACAATATCAACAATTTGAACACATGCACACAGTAATCAGGGCTGGATTAGGCAAAATTGTATCATAGTTTGAAATGATGGTAGAACCCCTTATATGGTGAATCCTGAACCACAGGCTACGTTGCCAGACCCAATTGCCAGTCATGTTGCACATTCCACATTGACAGTTACTTTGTCGGGACCCCATTATACAGACCTAACATTGTTCAAGATAACATTTGGGGCTTCATATAGAGTTAGACATTTGCCAATTGGAGACTTTCTGCACTTCACACTCTAAGCTGAGCACAGTAATGTTGTGTTCATTTAAATACAAAATAACTAGACATGGAGGCATCTGCAAATATGCCTCTTAGGAGACATATCTCTTGCAGGTCCTGGAGGGCTGTGCAATGATATGTGGCTATGATGATGACCACCAGCAGCAATACCTAGCCGCTTCTGATTGGCTGTTATGTATTGACCTCTCCTGCTTACAGTGCTTAATTCATAAGCATTGAGGCTATATTATATGTTGCTATTATTCACAACTCTTGTTTAACATTTGTATTTGGACTACTGAAATAAAGTAAATTCCCAATGGATCTTTAAAGGGATAAATAACAGATATACGGGTGTTTATGCTGAGTAACATTTTACATGTGACTTTTGCATTTGTAGTTATAACTAGAGATGGGCGGGTCCGGTTCTCCGAGAACCGAACCCACCCGAACTTTGGGTATCCGAGTACCGAGCTGAGCAGCTCGGTACTCTCCCGCCCATTCCGAATCCAAATCGAGGCCGAACGTCATTGTGACGTCGTCGGATCTCGGGACTCGGTTCTCGCGATACTTCAACTTTATAAATACACGCCTCCACAGCAATCCATCGCCATTTGACAGAGGGAGAGAGCAGGGTGTAGTCATAGGCTAATTAGAGCAGGGACAGAGAATACAATATTGTTCTTGCAATTGCTCTAACCAAAATCGCTAGTGCAGAGAGGAGGATAGAGGTTTATTATTTTTTCTTCATATTTGGCACTCCCCAGCGCTTTTGGGGTGTCCCCCATAATTGTGCATTAATATTTCTGGCTGTCAAAAATCATATCTGTCAGCAGTATCTACTAAATAATTTGTAGCACACCTCAGTGCTTTTGGGGTGTCCTCCCTAATTGTGCATTAATATTTCTGGCTGTCAAAAGTCATATCTGTCAGCAGTATCTACTAAATAATTTGTAGCACTCCTCAGTGCTTTTGGGGTGTCCTCCCTAATTGTACATTAATATTTCTGGCTGTCAAAAGTCATATCTGTCAGCAGTATCTACTAAATAATTTGTAGCACACCTCAGTGCTTTTGGGGTGTCCTCCCTAATTGTGCATTAATATTTCTGGCTGTCAAAAGTCATAACTGTCAGCAGAATCTACTAAATAATTTTTAGCACTCCTCAGTGTTTTTGGGGTGTCCTCCCTAATTGTGCATTAATATTTCTGGCTGTCAAAAGTCATATCTGTCAGCAGTATCTACTAAATAATTTGTAGCACTCCTCAGTGCTTTTGGGGTGTCCTCCCTAATTGTGCATTAATATTTCTGGCTGTCAAAAGTCATATCTGTCAGCAGTATCTACTAAATAATTTGTAGCACACCTCAGTGCTTTTGGGGTGTCCTCCCTAATTGTGCATTAATATTTCTGGCTGTCAAAAGTCATAACTGTCAGCAGAATCTACTAAATAATTTTTAGCACTCCTCAGTGTTTTTGGGGTGTCCTCCCTAATTGTGCATTAATATTTCTGGCTGTCAAAAGTCATATCTGTCAGCAGTATCTACTAAATAATTTGTAGCACACCTCAGTGCTTTTGGGGTGTCCTCCCTAATTGTGCATTAATATTTCTGGCTGTCAAAAGTCATAACTGTCAGCAGAATCTACTAAATAATTTTTAGCACTCCTCAGTGTTTTTGGGGTGTCCTCCCTAATTGTGCATTAATATTTCTGGCTGTCAAAAGTCATATCTGTCAGCAGTATCTACTAAATAATTTTTAGCACTCCTCAGTGTTTTTGGGGTGTCCTCCCTAATTGTGCATTAATATTTCTGGCTGTCAAAAGTCATATCTGTCAGCAGTATCTACTAAATAATTTTTAGCACTCCTCAGTGTTTTTGGGGTGTCCTCCCTAATTGTGCATTAATATTTCTGGCTGTCAAAAGTCATTACTGTCAGCAGTATCTACTAAATAATTTTTAGCACTCCTCAGTGCTTTTGGGGTGTCCTCCCTAATTGTGCATTAATATTTCTGGCTGTCAAAAGTCATATCTGTCAGCAGTATCTACTAAATAATTTGTAGCACACCTCAGTGCTTTTGGGGTGTCCTCCCTAATTGTGCATTAATATTTCTGGCTGTCAAAAGTCATAACTGTCAGCAGAATCTACTAAATAATTTTTAGCACTCCTCAGTGTTTTTGGGGTGTCCTCCCTAATTGTGCATTAATATTTCTGGCTGTCAAAAGTCATATCTGTCAGCAGTATCTACTAAATAATTTTTAGCACTCCTCAGTGTTTTTGGGATGTCCTCCCTAATTGTGCATTAATATTTCTGGCTGTCAAAAGTCATATCTGTCAGCAGTATCTACTAAATAATTTTTAGCACTCCTCAGTGTTTTTGGGGTGTCCTCCCTAATTGTGCATTAATATTTCTGGCTGTCAAAAGTCATTTCTGTCAGCAGTATCTACTAAATAATTTTTAGCACTCCTCAGTGCTTTTGGGGTGTCCTCCCTAATTGTGCATTAATATTTCTGGCTGTCAAAAGTCATAACTGTCAGCAGAATCTACTAAATAATTTTTAGCACTCCCCAGTGGTTTGCGCTCAGAATGGATTCAAAGCAGTCCACATATGATCTGAATGAGCAACCAGGTTCTGTCACCAGTCCTGATGTTAGTGTTCCCAGTACGTCATCTGGCCAAGGCGATGTCAAACAACAGAGTGTTTTCAAATTAGTGCAAAAAACAAAAACCAAAAAAAAATTTACTGTATTGAAGCGAAAAAGAAGTGTAACTGAGCAAAAGTTAAGTGACGATAAAAAAAAAATTGCAAGCATGCCATTCTACACACGCAGTGGCAAAGAGAGAATGAGGCCTTCACCTTTGGCTATTAGTGGCAGATCCCAAAAAGTTACCCAGCCTACAATTGGTGCACAACTACTGTTACGCGTCAAAGCCGAGCTGCAAGATAACAGTGAGGCATTACAGGAGAATATTTGCTCTGATTCACAAATGACAACAATCCCTGTGGAGAGTCCATCCAACAGTGGGATGTCTAATCGTGACCATTCTGTTAGTCTACCCATAAAGAAGGGCCCTTTCAGCAGTTCTGCTGATGTGTGCCTGAACAGCCCGAGTGTAGCCGGTGATACACCAAGTGAGGATGACACTTTGTCTTTAGAAAAGGATGTGGGGGAGATTTGGGTATCCGACGATGAGGATGCGGTTGATTGTGTAAGTCCTGCAGCAGTGTGGCACCAGTGGGAGCAGTTCTGGCATGTGAGGTTCTGGCACCAATATGCACTTTCCAAACACAAGCAGGGATGACGCAGGGGGCAGACCACAACAGTTTGACATCTGGGCTGGTTTGAAGGATTTGTCCAAAAAATGTGTGACCTTGACCATAATTCCAACCAATCCTACTATTAACATGCAAAGGATGGTGGAGGGCCTATCAGGGATTAAACTATATTTTTCATAATTTTCACTAATAATGTTTGGGTGTAATATACACCCAAAGACGACTGCTCAATTGCTAAGAGTCATTGATGGAGAGGAAGACAAGCAGGCTTGTCTGTAGAATTTGCAGGCAAATTGTGCTGCGTTATATAGGTAACACCCAAAGAGAAGAGCTCCATTGCTCCATTGCTAATTGTAATTGCTGAAATAGAAATAATAGGGCTGACAGTCTTGGTCTAAATCTGCAGTTACATTTTATTGTACCATATCTCAGTGCGAAACTGGAGAGGTGGCAGGGTTTAGTGATAATCTTCCTCCAACAATACTAATTCATCCCAATATCCCAATATCATAGAAGTCTGTGTAGTATGATGTAATTGCTGATAATGGCCTTCCAAAGGGAATGACTAGTTGATTTTTAGGGCAGAGCTGTCATGGTTTTTGGGCAATTCTTTTACAGCACAGCAAATATCAAAATGTTTAGCGGACTCATCTGCATCACCACTGGGTGTCTTGGGAAAGCAATTTCTTTTACTACAAGCAGTTGCCAGAGAAACTGAAGGAGAAGACGTCCCAACAAGATGTTGATAAGTCTGGGATCCTTGCAAAGAAAATTAAGTATTTCATCTACAATTAAAATATAGTTAGCACATTTACTTTGTTTTATTGCACACTATAATTTTATGTAGCACCTTTTCAAAATCTATTATTAAGGCAATCACTTGACTCAAGCTAACCGTGTCTGCACTTTCTTCACAGGTAACTACTTCGCTGGACTAAAGTATATTCCCCTCAAATGCTAGTCTTCTTGCAGCTGCTGTATTCTCCTACATGCTGTTGCAGAAACCACAAATTGACCCTAAATGTTTATGGACACAAACAGCATCTCCTGCATGTCATTTTTCAAAAGTTCTGTAACACCAAGTTGACAGTGTGTGCAAAACAGGAAATGTGATGGAATTCAGCCCCGCTGTAATGCTGGACCAATATTGGGGTCGTAATCAGAAATGACATATCCTCAGGAGACTCCAAGCAGGATTAGCCATCTTTCAATGACATCCCTTAGTTTTTGGAACAGTTTGTCAGCTGTATGCCTCTTAGTGAAGCTGCTGATACACAGAGTAGCCTACTTCTCAAAAATGTGATGTACCTGGGTACATGCTGCTGCTGTCCATGCTGGGGAAGGCGAATGACCAACCCAGTGGGCTTTCACAGTCATATAATCTTTTGTTTGCCCAGTTACGCTTGTACACATATCTGTGGTTAAGTGTACAGTGGGTAGAATACCATTTTGTCACCCAATAATGACATTTTTAGGAACTTTCCGGTACAGGAGAGAATTAGCTTTTCTAGTAAAATGGTATAGTGATGACATTTGCTAACAGGGACATAACACCTCAATTAAATGTCTTAAACCAACTGTATTAATAGTGGACATTGGACGCAGATCTAACACTAGCATAGTACCCAGGGCGTCTGTGATCCGCTTTGCGACTGGGTGACAGGTTTCATTCTTGCTTCCTCTTGCAGAGGATTGTTTAACTGCCAATTGTTGGGGGGGAAGACTGCAGGTGCTGGGATGTAGAGGAGAGAAGGGAGGTAGATTATGCTGGAATGCTTGTTGTTATTTTTTTTTTAACCGAAGTTTCTGATTTTCCCAACAGTTTTCCAATAACTCGCTGAAAAATGACGAAACATGGATGAGGATCCCAGATGGTTAAGGTCCCTACCTCTACTGAGTGTGGCTTTAAAAATGCTACAAATGGATAGACAACTCTTGCCAGGATTCGTGTAAAAATAATTCCACACTTAAGAGGTGGATTTTTGGTCTTATGCCCAGGCATGACAATGGCCTTTTTGTTATCACTGGCAAGAACTGAAACAATTTTTCTTTTCAAGTGTATGAAAATCATATTGTGACATAGGAGGTGTTCAAAATTGAATAAAAAATGACTGGAAATTAGTGTTACTGAGGTTAATAATAATGTATCTACAAAATAATACCTAAATTATGTTATTTTAGCACCAATAAATGTAATTTTTATAACAAATTGTAAAACAAAACCAAACAAAACCAAAACCAAAACCAAAACACGCAATGGCGGTTTTGCAAAACCAAAACCAAAACCAAAACACAACGGTAATCCAGATCCAAAACCGAATCCAAAACCAAAACACGGGGGTCAGTGACCATCTCTAGTTATAACATACATACAGTCCTCTGGACTTGGATAGAGCTGTTTTAGAGCCTTTCAGTGATTTCTAAATACTTTTATTAGGATAAGATGAGAATAGACTGTAAACTAAACAAACAACTACTGTGTTCTATGCTTGTGTTTTGTAGTATGTGCTATTACTATTAAATATATTTATATAGCACCAGCATATTCCATAACACTTTACAATTGGGAACAAGCACAGTAACAAAACAAGAGGGGTATTACAGACAGACAGACAGGCAGGGAAGTAAAAGTGCCATGCCCATATGCTTACAATCTATAGGATAATAGAAGCTTGATACATAAGGTTAAGTGCTACATATTGCATACTGGTGCAGCTAGATTGCAAGAGTAAAAAGTGCTTAGTGGGCTGTAGGATGCAGTCCCACAGCAATGTTAGTCAGGGGATCAGGCAGTTGTTGAGAATAGGAAGAACACATGTCAGTCTTGTGTGAACATTAAAGTAATTAGATAAAATAGCATAGAGAGGTTAAGAGGGTGGTTGAGGAATTTGAAAAGCTTGCCTGAAGACATGGAGTTCCAGAGACTGCTTGAAGGTTGGGAGTTTAGAGGAAAGCGTTTTTGTGCAAGGAAGGGTATTCCACATAGTGTGTGCAGCCCAAGAGAGGTCTTGTAACTGAGAATGGGGCAGGTAATGAGTTTGGAAGAGGGATGCAGATTGTGCGCCAAATGGAGGTGGTGAATTGGGAGATATTTTGAGACAAGGAAGAGATGTATGTTGATGCAGTTTTGCTGATAGTCTTGTATGTTGAAGAACACAGCGGAGCAGCAGTGGAAGAACGTTTTACAATGAAAATAACTGTATGCAAAATAGATTTTAGGGGGGAGAGTCTGGTTTAGAGGAGACCAGTAAGGAGGATATTGCAATAGTCAATGCAGGAGATGATGAGTGCATGAATTACCATTTTGCAGTGTCTTGTGTAAGATATGTCCATATTCTGGAAATGTTTCTTAGTTGTATGTAACTGGATTTAGATACAGATTGTATGTTGGTAATAAAGGATCATTCTGAGTCAAGGATTACACCTAGGCAGCAATCTTGGGGGATAGGGTTTATTGTAATTTTGTCAAAAGAAATAGAGATGTAAGGTAAGTTACTTGTGTTGGCTGGTGGGAATATTATTAGCTCTGTTTTTGAAAGATTGAGTTCGAGGTGGCGAGAGGACATCCAAGATGAAACAGCAAAAAGACATTTAGTAATGTGGGCCAATACAGATTTCTAGAGAACTAGAGAGGATAGATAAATTTGGGTATGATCCACATAGAGAGCATCGTGCAGTTGTTCTCAACAGCATGTAACTCGGCTCTGCATACTTCCAGACTCAGCCAGGAACGGATCTCAAGATGTGTGGTGTTGACTATGGGTGTAGGTTCACTCTGCTGTACTAGACCAGACACTGCAGAATACGTACAATACGTATGTGGAATATGAAACAAACTAACCTCAAAAGAATGCACAGAAAAAAATATATTAATCAATTAATGTTACCTGTCAATAATATAGTCATTTATGATTAGAAATGGATATTGTATAAAAAAAAGTTTTTTATATAATTTTTTTTTTTTGCTGAAAAACGGAAAAAAACGGTTAGTCTGTCCTTAATGTCTACTGTGCATAAAATACATCTTTACAGCTGCTCCTGATTGCAGACACGTTATAGCATTCATACGATACGGACTTAGATTAGCCCCTCAGCTGGTGCAAGAGATACGGCAGATAAAAGAAACTTTCACACACGCAGAGCTCCATTCCGACGTGACTGCATTCGCTTGAGTTTGGCACGCCCACATTGTGTATCGAGCACGGGCACACGTCCTTTCCCCGCCCCATTCACTCCTCAATATCGTAGACCATTGTAAATGTCATTTGCGTTGGCATACGAAGCAGACTTGCTTTCATTGACAGCCAAGTGTCCTCGTTCTTCGAATGCACAGAAGGGAATTGCGAACGATACGCACAAAAAGAGAGATATGTTCCTTAATGACTCAGGCCCAGAGATGGTACTGAAATCCAAAAGAGCTTATTGGTTTTCCAAGAGAAGTTGTGTAGATTGAGAAGAGTAGAGAGCCTAGAACTAGGCCTTAGAGGTTCTCCAACTTATAAAGGAAGCAGAAAGGAGGTGGATCCAGAGAAACAAACACTGAAGGAGCGATTAGATAGGTAGGATGAGAACCAGGATAGAACAGTGTCCTAAAGATCTAGAGTTTGGAGCATTTGTGTGAGAAGAAAGTGGTCAACAGTATGAAATGCAGCAGAGAGACCTAGGGCAATCAGAAGCGGGTAACACCCTTTAGAATTAGCAGTATATTAAAAACAGTGTATCAATATAGGTTTCATTTGAAACATTTTATGGTGGAATTATGTTGTCAAGGCAGAAGCAAAGCTATGGCCTTCTCATTTAATAGATAGGCTTGTTACCCCCTGACCTTAAGAAAAGGAAAGTGACAATGCATGTCATTGATCCCCTTGTATACAGTTGCAGTAAATAGAGTAGTCAGCATCCAAAAGATTGTGTAAGTGGGTATGGAGTCATTTGTGTCATTATAGCCCAGGGTGGAGGCTATGCTCACTCTATCCAATCCAGGACAATAGCTATAACTGTACCTATTGATTGCTGTTCTGCTCTCAGACACTGCAGTAGCAACCCAAGTACCGTCATCGTGATTTCTGACACACTATAGCTCTAAAACTGTACAATATTACAGTAATACTGCACATATGGATATATGCACCACAATAACAAGAAAGGACTTTACCTGTGTCCGTACACTATGGATGCACCTCTTCCTATCAGAAGTCTTGGTCATTCATGTCCTACTGCTTGTGATTGTAGTGGTGCAGCCTAGATATCACCCAGGTTTAGGCAAACACACAACAATGCAAACACCACTTGTCCTGGAAGAGACAGCACTCAGTTCTGGCACAGCAGGAGCGGTAACCCCCAACTAGAATTACAGTCTGCCTTCAGTCCCCGTTTATCCCACGTCTCTCTGATTCTACTCTCCTTTCCAATAACAGTTCAGGCTAATGGGAACCATAATACTTAGCCAGTTTTTACTTTAACCACTGTTGACTGAACTTCAACATTGAACTCGTTAGTCTCTCCTGGAATGCACTTAACTTTCCCCATTTCCCACGCTCCGGCCCTCTGTGAGTAGGTGGGTTAATGCCCCTGCTCTCTGTTCCAGTAGAGTGTGTAATTTGCAGGGGACTGGCCAGCAGATTATGGGTACTGCTTGTCTCCCACTCAACCCTTGCTGGGAACTGCCCCTACAAGTCTGGAATTAAATCTCCAAGGCAATGGAGAGCTCACACAGGGAACAATGCTGTGTTAACCTTGTTAGCTGGGGAGGGCTGGCTCAGCGTCGGACTGGCCCACCGTGGTACCGGTTAAATCCCTGGTGGTCCCCACTGCCTGAGAGTCCCTCACCTACCCTATGGGGCTGGGGCCCAGACTGTGCACAGCTTCCTGAACCCTGAATAATAACCGCAATGGCGCAGCAGTGTGATTCAATAGGTCACATGTGTGTCAGCTGACAGGAGCAGGGTAGGAGAGAAGAGAAGAAACTAATAGATCATAGTTGCCTACTTTCACGAATTTCTGGGACTCCTCCCGGACTCCCGGGACAGCAGAGCAACCTCCCGGGTCCTAATCGCCTCATTGTAGTAAAGTGGTGGGCGGTGGGGCTTAGGCGAATCGCACGTCATTGTGGCCCCACCCCCTTCTGTGATTGGTCTGAAAATGAGAATTCTGTTTAGGGGGTGGGGCCAAATGACGCGATCTGTCGGGCGCCGCTCCAACACGCCCACCTCCCCCTGATCTCCCGAAGCAGTGCTTGTCAATGTTGGCAAGTATGTAATAGGTAAGTAAACTATCTCAGTGATTAGAGAGACCTTGGAGGCTGGCAGTGTAGTGAGAACTGTGAGGGAGGGGGACTATAACTGAACTTGAATTGCAAATCACTGTTGGTAGTATAGGGGCAGTGAGACAGGTGGATGCCATCAAATGTGTACTTTACTAGATGAGAATAAAACAGGATTGTTTTGTAGTGCAACCTATACTATTGTATTCTACTAATAATGATGAATTAAGCTGTCACAAATTAATGATAAATGCTGTATACAGGCAATCAGAGGCTGTGCTAATGGGGTGTGTGGGAATAGTACCATCCAAAGTGATAGTTTAATAGAAGCAGGTTAGTTTGTTAGAGGGAACAGCTGACTTACTGAACTGCATTAATTATCTGTGAAAATAATGTGATGTTACCTATTTTAAGCTATATTTTGGGAAGCTCAGCAGAAAATATATTATTCCAGTCGCCCCAAAAAGACTATCATTATAAGTATTTTGGGATGGCAATTGCTAGTGCTTACATTCTGCGGTGTGCCATCAATCGTGTGCCCATCTTGTGAGTGATTTATTTTCAAGGACACTACTTCTATACAGTGTTTGTATTAGGATAGATACATGTGAATTATTGCATGTCTAAAAGTGTTATATACACTGTATATAATATTAGTGTTGTTTTTAAGTCATAACATTGTGAAATAGCTTATGTTATGCTTATAATAGTGCAAATCAACGTACATTTGAGGGTTCCATTTTTAATAATTTGCTCTGTAGTAGTTGAACTACTGACACAGTAACTAAAAGCAACAGTCTAATCTTTTTAAATCTCCCTGAAAATTCTGTACCCCCCCTACCCCTTTGGAGTTTCGTGGCCCCCTCCCTTTATATTGCTTTCTGTACCTCTTTATACGAAAAACCTTTAATAAAGACTATTGTTGTAAAACAAACAAAAATTCTCCCTGAAAGATTGTGAAAGATTATTCCTATTTTAATATCAACCGAGCACAGTTGTGTTAGATGTAGTTTTTGTGTGTATGTGTTGTACATATGGAGTGCCCAGTATCATTTGCCTTGTTTTAAAGTGTGGAGGGAAGGAGGACTCTCTATGTAATATGGCTGGGGGCTCTTTGCCTATTAGTATAGTGTGAGGGCTAGTCCTTAGACAGTATGGGATATTAATTTATTGGTGGGGTGATGGTGGGGGTAATTTAATTTAATAGGGTGGTACCTATTAATTTAATTGTGGTGATGGGACTATTTAATGCTGGGGTAGTTTTGGGGGCTGATAATTGATTTTTGGCCTGATTTTACTGAGAAAGAAGGCTATTTATTAAATATGTTCAGGGCTGCTTGGGGGTGGCTTTATTTATTAGATGTGAACATTTATTGTTTAATGTCAGGCAGGTTGGGGGAAATAGGTCTATTTATTAAATGTGAATGCTATTCATTTAATTTAATGTTGGGGCTGTTTGCAGGTAGGCAGGCCTATTTATTAAACTTGGGTGCTATTGATTTAACATTGGGGCTGGTTTGGGGGAGGGAGGCTTAATGGGTTCACTCATACTAGGCTTTCCATACTTTATGTACCTATCCCTTTTTCCCCAACATTCCAGGATCCAGACTAGCAGCAACTGAGTTTAAGAGACTCGCAGCAGCAGGAAGTAAAAGCAGCAAGAACATTTAGGAGAGAGCAGGACAGTCTGCTAACTGTCCTGATTCCAATGGGGCAGTCTCCATTTGGGGTGACTGTTCTGGTCAGTAAGGACTTTATCCTCACGGCAAGGACAGTTGGGAGGTACCGTATTTCCCCATGTATAAGGCGATCCCATGTATAAGACGCACCTTATTTTTGGCTCCGAAATTTTGAAAAAAAATATATTACGGTAGCTGTCAAAAAAGGCAGGGAGAGTGTAATGGCCGGCTGCTTTGATAGTGATCAGAGCAACCGGGCAGCACACTCTCCCTCCTGGATCCCCGCTGACACTCTGCCTGCTGGCTACTGCATCCCCGCTGACACGCTGCCTGTCTCCGCCTGCTGGATCCCCGCTGACACTCTGCCTGCTGGCTACTGCATCCCCGCTGACACACTGCCTGTCTCCGCCTGCTGGATCCCCGCTGACACTCTGCCTGCTGGCTACTGCATCCCCGCTGACACGCTGCCTGTCTCCGCCTGCTGGATCCCCGCTGACACTCTGCCTGCTGGCTACTGCATCCCCGCTGACACGCTGCCTGTCTCCGCCTGCTGGATCCCCGCTGACACGCTGCCTGTCTCCTTCACTACTCAGTCCGCTACTGGATTGATTACTTCCCCCAGTTTAATCTCAAAATTGAAAAATCCAGCCTTCAGTCATCAGAAGACCCTTGAATTCATATTGACTGGGAATCACATATACAAAAGAATATACACATTACATACATTACGTTATAGTTATATACACCAGTGATTAAAAACCCTTTCCAGGGGTATTAAAATAATCAAACAGTAAAATTACATTTATACACCATGAAGCTCGTGTCTTCAGATACTGATAAGAGGGCGTCCTGGGCAGACTGAACCTTAATTTGAGAGTGCCTAGTACCATCTCCACTCGTATACAGGAAAAATAAATGGACATGAACAGCAAGTTAAATCAATAACAGTCCATGAGAACTCCACCACATGGGATATCACAGCTGGGTTGGTGGAACAAACTCCTTATCACATCAGTGTTTCTATTTTTTCTTTCTAATTGTAAATGTCAAGGATAAATACAAGCACTGCAATTCCAGGCAAAAATAGTTTCAATCTTCTGTTGATGTTAGTAAAAGCTAATTTATATACCTAACCTAGACATCTAGTCAACTAGACAACTTTGACAGGAAACAAAATATCTTTATCCTACAAGTAGAATAGTAATTTGCTATTGCAGAAATAATTAGATAGAAACTGTTGAATCCAGTAATTATGAAATTGCTAAGTATGTGTACAAATAATTATAGGTGTCAAACAAACATCCTGGATTTTAGTGAAAAAACAAAGTAAAATATAAAAAGAAACAATAATTTAGCCAAAATAAAATGTATTTGTTAAAAGCTATAAAGTGTCATTTGAGGTGTCCTTTTTACCTCCAGGTTACTGAATATATTTATATAAGATCTTTCAACACAAAGAAACCTTTTTTAAAGTACCCTTATTTTTTCTTACATTCTATAGGCACACAATATTCAGCAGATATATTTTAATGGCATTTAATTCCTAGAAAACATCAATAGCCATAAAAGTGAGTGTGGAAAATTGAGAAACTGCCACATCTGAGTAAAGGGTTAACCTCCTGGGAGTAAGGAGGAAGTCCCATCCATTCCTCAGAGGAGAGGAGTTTGGGCTTAATCCAGTCTAGGCTTGGCTGGTGTCTGGGAGGGGGGAGACTCACACTTCTCCACTGAAGGAGCTAAATGCTGAACCTTCTGCATAGCATTGTTTTGCTTCTCACCTATATTGATGTGTTATCATCATCATCACCATTTATTTATATAGCGCCACTAATTCTGCAGCTCTGTGCAGAGAACTCACTCACATCAGTCCCTGCCCCATTGGGGCTTACAGTCTAAATTCCCTAACACACGCACGAGACACACAGACAGACACACACAGACTAGGGTCAATTTTGTTAGCAGCCAATTAACCTACCAGTATGTTTTTGGAGTGTGGGAGGAAACCGGAGCACCCGGAGGAAACCCACGCAAACACGGGGAGAACATACAAACTCCTCACAGATAAGGCCATGGTCGGGAATTGAACTCATGACCCCAGTGCTGTAAGGCAGAAGTGCGTGCTATGCTGTGGATCCTCAAAATAAAGCTCATGTTTCACACCGACTCAACACTTTGGCTAGTGACTTGTTTTTAACCCATTACAAGTTGCTGGGACGAAGTCAGGTGCTGCTTGAAGACTTGGGAGCCAGCATGGAGTCAGTGAGGCGCAAGTACTTGGCATATATTAAGGAACTGCAAGAACACAAAGGGCAACAGCAGATCCAGCAGGTCAAAATGGAGCAGATGGAAAATACAATAAAAAATCTACTTACTGTTAGGAGCCGCAGCGGCCACGGGCACCGCCGCGACTCAGCTCTGGCCCCGCCTGGCCTCCCGGTCGTCAAGGAGACGGCCGGGATGTCACTTCCTGCAGCTGGTCCGACCGTTGGTATACGTCGTATATATCTACAGCACGCCCCGGCAAATAGTACAGCCGGGAGTCTTCCCTAGCCTGTCGGCTGATTAATATGGCAATTAGTTGTATTAACCCTGGCATGTGTATGATTACAGGGCTGAGCCCTGATTGGTGTGTCTGAGTATTTAAGGCAGGGAGGCTTAACCTCCCTGCCAGTTATAGCGCTTCTGACCCAGTTTGCTGACCTGCTATCTGTTGTTGAATCCTGTTCTGTGGATACTCTGCCTGTCGGATTTTCTGTGTATGACTCCTGCCTGGACTTTGGACTCTGCCTGTTTGCCCGTGACCCTGGCCATTTGGCCTGTACCTTGGACTCCGCTACTTTGCCTGTGACCCTGACCTTTGGCGTGTTTATTGACTACTCTGCTTGCCTGTGACCCTTGTCCTTGGCTACCGTCTGACTATCCGCTGCCTTCTGTCCCGCCTCCTGGCCTGCTGCTATGGGCCTGTATTACCAACTCACACTACGCCTGGAGTTAAGTCCTTGGGGGCATCTGAGTACCGGTGAGCATATAAAGCTCTAAGGGTAAGGTGGCTGCTATAGGTGAAGAGATGTTGGAGATGTATGCTGTACCAAAGTGTCCTTGATCTGCTCCGACAAACCTATCTAAGCGAAACTGACTGCGCAAAGCAGAATCATTCCATTCGCTGTCAGTAGACCAACGCCTAAATTCAGCACAGTATTCCACAGTAGATCGCTGACCTTGCTTCAAGGCCCTAGGGTGAGCCTCGACTGAGGCCACCTGATCTGGATCATCGTAAAGCAGACCCAAAGCATTAAAGACTGCATTAACAGACTGTAATGAAGGACTTGCAGGGGCCAGACTGAACACCCAGGACTGGAAGTCACCTTGGAGAAGGGATATTATAATATCGACCCTTTGCTGCTCTGAACTGAAGAACGGGGTCTTAGCCGAAAATCCCTGGATCTATCCCTGACGAAGCCGTTTTTCGGCGAAACGCGTAGGTAATGGATACCAACGATTGCACTGAAAAACGGAACTTCCCTCCCGCTGGGCTCGCATGTGCGAGGAAGACGAAGCTGCTGCGTCCATCACCCCGGACTACAGAGTCATCTAGACACGAAGTAACCACTGAGGATCGGGACCTTTGAAAAAGATCAACTACAGGGTAAGCGATCCCTTGGGTTCATATCATCAAGTGACTAGTGTGTCTCCATAACATCAGACTGAAATTTGACATCAGAAACCCTCAATATTGGATATAGCCCTGAATACCAGAGTGACTATTATACCAGAGGCTATCTCTTAGTCATATCAGCAAAAGAAACGGGGCACCTACTCCAACATCCTGTCCCTGACCAGTTTTCACTTATGGAAATAAGTTCCACGCTGCTTGGTTTGGCGCTATATACAAACAACCACTGATTGCACCAAAGTGGCTTGCCAAGTATTATGCCAACCTATTTATCCCTGTAGGACTGGATATATATGGATATATGTGTCATATTGTTATCGCTATAGATCTTATAGCAGCAGAAACGGGACTTTGTACATCGGGACACCGAATGAATCATCTTGCCATTTACCAATAATTGCTTGAGATGTAGTTACAAGCAGCCTGCTTTTAGACTGTATACACAATATACCACGAACTGCATCCTACAGTGGCTAACAATGTAATATGCCTATATGCTCGTCCTTGCAGGACTTGTTGTTTATGTATATATGTGTTATGATATCTTGATTTTATATCAGTGCACTGATCATATATGCTGTATAAATATACACCGTGTTGAGAATTAATTTGTGCCTACATTGTATACCACTTTGGCGCCTTTGAGAAAACTCTGTTTTTAGCCGAAAATAGAGCTTACAACTTTCTTTAAAGTTGTGGAATAAAGCTCTCTCTCCAGAGAAATAGTCTGGCAGATTCAACTTAGGTTCTACAGCAGGTGCCAGGGGAACTTGCTTGGCTTGCAAAGTCCTAGAGGCTTCCTCGTGTGCAGATAAACGATGCAATAGTACGCGCACGGCTTTCAGCATTGCTGGGACACGGCGCTGACTAAGAATGGCGTCCCGGGCCACAGGAAGCAGAAGTGATGTCCCGGCCATTGTCATGACAACAGCCGGGACGCAGAGAGGAACGAACGGCGGCTCCCAGCTCCGAACACTCTTGAGCAAAAATACTTCTTAAAGGTCCTGTGGCTGAGTTTCCAGATGTGTTCTTGTTTACATCAGGTCAAACTAATTTTGGTTCAGCATGACATTGCATTGTGACTCAACCCAGTATGGTGGTCCTTCAGAGGCCATACAGATTCCCTAGGGGAAATCGTGAAAACAAAGTATGTGATATGCTACACTTAAGTGTCATAGGCTCCACTACTGACTGGTGTAGCCCTAAGGCCTTCCGTTATTACCAAGGTAATAATGGTGAAATACACAATGTTGTTGTCACTGATCATGCTGCCTTAAGGTGGCTCCATTCTATGACAGACTCCAGTGCTCGCCTCACATGGTAGTACCTTACGCTCTTTTGAGGTGCACCACTGGCAAGGACACTTGCACATTAAAGCAGACTTTTTGTCCCGAACACTGACTGAGTGACTGAGTGCTGGGCTTCTCTTGTAGAATAACTCCACCCTTTCAAGCACCTGCTATGGCCTATAAATTGATTTGAGCAGCTTCCACTTCTGTATTTGTCTGAGAGGCATGTTGGTGTCAGTAGCGGAGAGGGGATACTGGCACTGAATTGCTGTTTGGAGGCTTCTGGGGTACCTCTTTGGTAAGTTAGCTCTTAATTTAAAAACACAAATGTATGGATCAAATATATGGGACTCTCACTGTTTAGAGTTAGGACCACCCTATTAGCAAAAGCGCCTTGGTGTGGCGGGTGGCTTCAACATACATTTGCAAATGTGTGCAACTAAGACTTTTGCATTTTTATCTACAGTAGAAATGGCAGGTCTTTTGTTGGCTATAGCAGTGTGCTGGGGGGAAATATTTTGCGTGTTTGTTCCTTGTAGAATAACCCCACCCTTTCAAGCACCTGCTATGGCCTATAAATTGATTTGAGCAGCTTCCACTTCTGTACTTCTCTTAGGGTAGTCAGGGACCACTCTTTAACGGGGGAGATTTGTGGCTGGGTGAGAAAATGCAATATCTGAAGAAAGGGTGAACCTCCTGAGAGTCAGAAGGATGTCCCCCCCACTCATCAGAGGGCAGAAATTTTGGCCTATTTAAGGGCTCATATTCAGTCTAGACTTGGCTAGTGGCTGGGGAGGATGCAAGTCTCAAGCCTCTCCACTGAAGGAGCCTATATATGCTGAAGTTTCTGCATTGCTTTGGTTTGCTGTTCACCTGTATCCCTGTGTTATGCTGTGGATCCTCACAATAAAGCTCCTGTTTGACCCCAACTCAAGATTATGGCTGGCGGCTTGTTATTTAACCCACTACAGTTTATTTTAATCCATTGATTTGAAAGCAGTTTTGGGGCAATTTATAAAAAAAAATCTTTAATTTATTTGTAAAAATAATGGGCAACTAAATATATTATTATTGTTTATTTATGTAGCGCCACTATGTTACACAATGCTGCACAGAGAATATTTGTCATTCACATCAGTGCCTGTCCCATTGAAAATCAGTCTAAATTTCATCACAAAAATATATAGGAAATATATATAAAAGTGAGCGCTCCACTAAGTAAGGTAGCTTTCAATGTGAACAAAAGGAAAAAAATCACCTTCCCCAACATAAAAGAATAATCAAAAGATAATTCAACTAAATGGGCACTAAACTTCATTACTTTAAATTATATACACTGTAATGGTCCAATACCAAGGAAAGTTCTGAAGATGTGCAACAGATTTTTCTGTTTATGTTATTCGGTCAGAACCTCACACACAAATGCATTTGTTTCCAATAATTAGTGCTCAAATAAAGTGGTAGTGAATATAGCACACTTTCCACTAGTGTGTAATAGAAACAATGACCAACCACCTTTGTATGCAGAATAACTACAATGCAATAAGATGAAAAGCAGAATCTCTTCAGGGTTATCCCCATGTGTGATTGTGCTTACTTGATAACAAAAGAAATCTGGCACATAGATATTATTCAGTAGAAGGTCTTTCCAATACTCCACTGATCCTTCAGCAATCCTCCAGATCTTATTCCAAATGAAAGAAGAGAAGGAGTATATAGTGCATTACCTCACTTTTTATTGATAAGCAAATTTCTTCAAACAAATTAAAAACATCGGCAGACGACCCACTCCCACAGAAAGACAATAGGGTCTACCTGCCTACCAGATAGCCTCAGGTGTAAGTACACAGCAAAAGTCTTTCAAGGCCCAAAAAGTTGCTGGATATGTTAGCTGGAAAGGCAGAGGTCCAAAATTTCTTACAGGAAAACACAAGAAGCCGCCAACACGTTTCAACCCGCAGGTCTTTGTCAAGGCATTGTATTCATTGTGTGTCCTGTCCTCCGTTTGGTAGCATTATGGTAGCCTCACATAAATTCTCAGAGTTCTTAACAGTTTCTCATAATGGGGTTTATATATATATAAAAAATATCAAGCAATCCAGCTTAAAATACTTTTAGATATGTAAAAACATAAAAATGATATAAAACACATATAAGAAGGTTCTGCCTCATTTCTATGTGGCATTTAATATACAAAGTAAAGTCATCCGAACTATTGTTCTTTGCTTTTGTATCCACTCCCACTTTATTTTGAACACTATTTATTGGAAACAAATGTGTTTGTGTGTGTTTTTTTAATAAATATTACACTATGTTTGTTGTATATTTTCTTACATATTCGTGAGGTTCTGACTAATTAAATCATATAGAAGAATCTCTTGGACATATTCAGAACGTTCATTGGTATCGAACCATTACATTCATAGTGTATATAACTTATGATAGATTCCATAGCAGACAAGCACATCCAAGGGACCATTTTAATCAGCAGTTAATTAAACTACCAAATATGTGTTTTGGAAGGAAACCGGAGCACTTGGAGGAAACCCACAAAAACACGGAGCAAACATACAATCTCCACACAGAAAGGGCCATGATTGGGAACCGAACTCATGATCCCAGCCACTGTGCTGCCCAATATACAGGGACATAGCAACGAAGATTTTCACGGGGCAAAATACCAAGGACTAACATAGGGCTTGGAGCTCCTTTTACTTCCGTTTGGTATCTTGTTTTACGACAGTTGTACCAGTGACTGTAGATATACAAAGACTCCCAATCCTATGTTAATTTTTGTCAGTGTTTTAGGGGTTGGCCAACCCCAGTTTCATTATTTATTTTATTATAAACATTTATTTATACATTTTTATATAAATATTATTATTAATATTAACTACCAATTAGTACAATAGCTGTTAGAAAGATAGATAAATTAATTTATTCATCTGAAAAATTTAAATTTTTCATAGTCCTTAACCTAGTTTTATTCAGATTTCATTGACAGCCTAATCTTATTTGATTCAGAGTATTTTTTTAATCTATAGTCACTGCCTCGTTGGTTATGGTCTGTTCTATAAACTCAAACTGTTATATCTCATACTTGTTACTGGACACACTGTACAAAATTCAAAATAAGTAAAGTGAAAAGCTAGATGTTTATCATCAATACAGGTTATTTATTAAAATATTTATGAACATAACACTTAGAGTTCTTTAAATAAACAAACCAATCAATCTGTATTAAATCTATACTAAGGCACTCTATATTAAAGAACATTTGGTAGTTATACTACTAAGACAATCTATTATTTAAAAAAGTTTCACAAGTTTAGAACAGATCTGTCTTTGTCCTAGATGGTTGCTAAGCAGTTAGGATGCTTCTTCCAGCTGCTCTTGTGATCTTGTGATCTGCTCAACCTATCCCTTCAGAAGGGTTTGTTTCTGCAGGAGACTATGATTGGACACAATTGTTTCTAGTGTAGGAATAAGAGAGAGCAGAAGAAGAAGGAAGACGAGAGAACTGGAAGGACGAGAGAACTGCCATTGTCTGCATAACATTCTATATAGAATACATTTGCATTCTAACCAACTAGAAATAGTACTTATGGCTCGGGCCGGTACACAATACCCAGGGGTGGTCCATGACATCATATTGTGCAAATGGGTTAAGATTAGTCAGCTCTTCCTAATGCAATCAGGATCCATACCATTGGGAATCTGACAATATGAATTGCATATTTTTTCAGAATGTTCCAAATGTTTTTGTGAAGTTTCTTGATGCTTTTTTAAATAGATATATGAACACTGAATATATTAAACTGCGCTTGTTGCAAACATGGATACAGCCATTTTGTGGGTTAAACCAATACTTGTGATAATGCATCCTGTCATTCACTAAGTGTTGATATTGAAATATAGTTTCTTTATTTTGACAGTATATTTAACACTGACCACTATTTATGACTAATCTTTGAAATAAAACAGTGTACATGGTAATATCAGGATTTTTTTGTCATGTACTAACCAAAACTAATTATATTTCTTAGGTACAACATACATTTAAATAAGTATGCAAATAAAAGATTATGAATATAGGGCCTGATTCATTAATACATGCAAATGCTGACACATGACGTATTTTGCGTTAAATCGCTCTGCACATGCCCAGAACCGGATCCTTACTACAACCTCTGATTTCAGGTGCGGAACGGGAGGGGAAGGGGCATATTCACATAGCCTATGTACAATAAAGGTGTACCCTGCAGACACGAGCAATTCCAGCTTGAGCGCACACATTCGTAGGCTGCTGCTTTTCATAACTTTGCACCTGCTCAAGGTCAAGTGTAACTGATGAATGATAGTTATGACCAAATACAGCATTCACATCCTCGTCATCTAATTGACTATTCACCTGCACACCAGTTACTGCTCATCTTATTGTACAACACTATATAAGACCAACAGAGGGAGATTACCACAGTGCCATTATAGTGATTCATTATACACCCCTTATTGCCAAATACAAGTGGATGTATATACTGAAGACGTAGGTGATTTCTTTAATAATTCAAAAGCAGGCAAACTTTTATCATGAGCGAATGCTTGAAATTGTTTCACTCTTTAAAATCATTTTCATATATTTGCAATGTAGTAATTTCTCACAGTAGCAATGCTGATGTCTAATGTATAATGTTATATGCGTGTTGTCTAGTTCCTACACGGTTGCATACATTTGCATTGCGGATGTGTGTTTTAAAAGGTTGTGAACATCTTGTGTATTTTTTTTTCTAAAGAAATTGTCATGTTTCATAATTTTCATTTCATGTTTGCATTTTTTTTTGTGGTAATATTCCAGAAAATTTGTGATTAAAATGAGTCGATCCATACTAGTAGTAAGTATGTCTATAATGTATAATGTATAATGTGCAAGGTGACTCCAAAATCTGCAAAATTTGAAGTAATTTTATTTTATTTATTTTTTTATCCCTCTTTGCCACATATAGCCAGGCATGGGCATGGTTGAAGTCCGGATTCTAGTGGACGACAGGCATCATCCCCTTTGAAACTGTTTTTTCACGGCCCAGGGAGCGTATCTTTAGGCCATGTGTCAGCCTCTTTAGGATGTCTAATGCTGAGGTGGTCTGTCACTATTGGCTACCTCCTCCTGTCATCATGGACACCCACACATTGTGCAGAGTGACCTAGGGCCTTACAGTAGTACTGCCGCTGACCAAACTCTTGGCTGTATTGCATGGATCTTTTCAGACCACAGTGGGTGTCTCGGTAGGATTGTCCCAGGCCACCGTCAGTTGTATGCTGTGGCCTTTCCTGATGCACATCCGGTTCTTCATCCATGTGCCATCTGATGAGGAGTCCCTGGTGCCCATAAAGCGGCAGTTTTCCACCATAGCTGGCTTTCCACACGTTATAGGAACAGTAGTATACATGTAGCCCTGGTCCCGTTTGGTGGAAATGCTTCTATTTATTTGAATTGAAAGCATTTCCACTCGATTAATATCCAGGCTATATGTTATGCATCTCTCCAGATTCGATGCCTGTTTGCTAGACGGCCGGGGAGCACCAATGACTCTTTCTCCTTTAGACAATCAGGCATGTGGCGCATATTGCAACAGAGGCAAGGAGGTGCAAGGCCATATGGTGACGTGTGGCTAATAGGTACTACTTTCTATCACATCATTATTAACAATAAACCCTTTGTTGTCCTAAATAGATTAGTATACATTGTAGTAATAAATTGCAAGTCTACCACCTTTGCAAAATATTATTCCTCTTTGCCTTATGGTGTACTTGTAGAATCAATTGTCAAATAATGTAGCATTACAGTAGTGCCATATCATGTACAAAGATCTCCCTAATTGTTTGTATGTTTAACTTCTCATTACCAATAGTTTTTTTTGCTTTTTTGTAAGGAGACAACCATACCTTTTCTAACCTTGGCTCCTCACTCCCATTTAAAATCCACACATGGAGCAAGAATTTTCATACAATTCAGCACATACGCCCACCAGATCGGATATGGAGAGGACTTTTGGCCTTTGAAAGCCCTTGACCAGTCTTGTGGAGCTCTTATATTGTATGCAACATAATTGCTATGTGTGTGGTATTCCATAACATCACACTCAGGAGTGGGGTTCCATGGGTGGAAGAGGCTGAGGTTGCTGTCCAGTAGGAGGATGTCATTAATCCTAGTCCTCCAGATTCCCAAGACTTTCCTGGCTTCAAAGAGTATGTGATTTCATCATACTTTGCATGTAACTACCTTTCAGGCTTTGATTCAAATGTAAAGCTTAAAGTAAATGGGCAAAAAACAATTAAACTATTTTTGTTTACAAAATTGTGTATTAAGTGCAACAAACAACAACAAAAACTGACACACAAAACCACACGTGAAAGATATATCACTACTTAGATTTGCGCCCTCGCTTGTCCCGTGGACCAACATTTTTAGTGCTGCTCATTTTATTTTACTCCGGGTCTTCTGTGCAGTGGATTCCATTGTTGGTGGAGGAGCAGATGCTGCATCAGCTGTTGGAGGGGCAGCAGTAGGCAGTGGGGCAGGAGGGAAACCTTTGGGCTGAAAATGATGGAAACCTTGGAGAAGATTATGAGCGAAACATTGGGAAGGATTATAAACATAACTTGATGGCATAGTGACCTGAGGGTAGAAATGTGGCATAGGGGCCCGAGGGGAGAAATGAGGCATAGGAGAATGAGTAGAAACATGTGGCATAGGGGCAGGAGGTATACTGGTGACATATTGGGCAACGAGGCGTTCCAAGATACTGTGATTGTTTTGAAAAGTGGAAAGGGTCAGGGTAAGGGTTGTACTGATTTGCTCCATGTTTGCTTTCAAATTTGTATTGATAGCATGCATTTGATCATAAAACAGTTGCAGACCTGAAGACTGCCCACTGCCGCGCGCTTCTTCATCCTGGGGCTGCTGTTGTGCAGCAGCACCCTCACAAGGTGTCCTCCATGGTGGTGTCCTCTTGCTCATCAATATCTGCATCTACAACGAACATAGTGGATGACAATAAATCATCATAAGCATGTGTGTCTGTGTCCATAACATCCACGTTTTTGCATCACATAAGTACATTTCATCACACTCATTTGTCAGTTCACATTTTTTTGTTTGTTTTTTGGATTTACGTGTATATGTGGGGTCATGTATAGCAACAATTACACCAAATGATTGGACAATCTTAAAAACACTTAAAACTGCATATCTTTGTCTTGATGGGAATTTTAGCTATGCATCTATTTAAAAATTCTAAAGGATCTTTACTGAAAATACACAGTAATCTTGAAGAACATGGGCAGATTATTAAATAGACTGGTTAGGATTCAGTATAAGGCAAAAGGTTTTAGTGGTTTTATTTGATTTCCATTTTATAAGAGCCTTGTATATTTATGTTGGGGTGAATAATATTAGACAAAACATTAGTCATTTGAATAGTTTCTGCATGTATTGTGATCTGAAAATTACTGGGGGATAGTGATGTGGTTGGGTGGGGCTGTCTTTGCTATCAATGCGGTCCACACTCTGCACTAACTGATCCTTTATACATGTCCTAGGACGCCATGGGACCACCACTGGTTCTCTTAGCATGTCTGCGGTGGTCTCTCAGATTGTCGTTGAGGCAAAACTTAAAGTGTTGCCACCTGTGTGAAATGTCAAAGTTAAAAATATTGCAATTTATACTGTCCAAAATTTCCAAATATTTGTGCAGACATACATATAGAAATCAATGTATTGGGCTAAAGGTCACATAATAATAACAGAAAGCTACCCATCCATAAAGATTTTTTTTAAGACTTGAAAAATGGTTGCAATGTACGATTGAAAATGTAAAAGTTTCTAAATTTATGAATGGTATTGGTCTTACCTTGGACACTGTTTCTATTTTTTAACAAATACTAGAAGAAGTGTACTAGGTATGCAGAGCACATGATCATTTACAAGAAGAAAAAATTAACTGCGTGTTTTTACTGTTCCTTGACCTCAGTCACCTATCTTCCAGGTGGAGCCCCGGCATTGACGTGCACAATGATATCATCCTGGGTTCGCTGTTTGGCTTGCGCGGAGAGCTGCAGGATGGTAGTATGCAGCTTCTTTATCACCAGCTCAACCAAGCATTTCACCCTCATGCTGTGTGAAATTTGGCTATCTCCGCTTTGTTGTTGTAGTGCATATACTTGCAATAAATCCTAAACAGGAAAATAACACAGTTATTATTAAAAGGCCATTCACGGTATATTACTGTTGTACTATACAACATTCAGTATGTCCTTGTACTCATGAAGCATCCTAACTGCTTATTCAATATCACATTTCTCTAAAGTCTCCTATTACATTTTCTGTTCTCTTCATTTCAGTCTCTAAAACTGTTAAAAAAAGAATTGAATTTAGAAGTTTAGAAGTGGTAATAGTGAATCATTCAACACATGGCATTCTAAGTGGAAATTAATGCCCTAGATCATTTTGTAGTGACAGGACTTTAATAAAAAAACTTCTTTAGCATCAACTCTAAAAGTGGATGTAAAGTGTTGTAGATATTTAAGTAAACACATTTATAAATGAAATTGCAGATTGCAATATAATAGCCATTTTTATAAGCATGTAGTAGAAGTGTTGGAAAGTTTTGCTGCAATCTAAGCTTATAAATTAATTTGCTATATTTGGGTATATGTGTTAGATGTATTCCAAAGTGGTACGTGCAGTATCAGCAATTACTTTGTTTACATCAGGAACAATGTATCTCTAAATCTTATGCCTCTGCTTCAAGGTTTGCAGACAAATAAACACCAGCCAGTCACTTCCCAGCACTTTAAGGACAGGGTGAGTAATTCTCATGTGTTCTCTAAAAAAGTAAATTGTAGAACACCATGTCCTATGGTATTTCTTGGAAACAAAACATGTCGGATACATTTTATGCTGAGACAAGGGGATTGTATTGCAAAATAAACAGAGTAAACCTGTAATAGTATGTACTAGTATAAACAGACAGTAAGGCTTTACAGATGCGCAGCACATGATGTTTTATGGAAACGCACCTATTACCAGCCTAGAATATTTCTGAATTCCACATTGGGAAGTCACTTCTTGCAAACATTTTGGTAGATCACTTGAGGGCCCAGATGGAAATGTGCATGCTGGGAAAAGCCTACTATCGGATTAGGACCACTCCTTCATTAATTCCAACACGTACATTTCTAAAATGCTGCCTGTAACAACTTCATCCCACTCTTAAATAATTAATGAGATTGAGGGGATTTTAGGGCTGTCTTTATTGCTAGAAATGCAGTTTCCCCTACAAAACACACCTGGCGGATACAAAAGTTTTCCTTTTGAAAGTATAGGCTGCCATCAGTGGATGAAGTGGGGGTGGATATGGTGGTACACCATACCCCCACTTCTCCTACTGTCTTCATTGTAACACTATAACATTCCACTCACTTACATTTCACTTCGACCACTAGCTGTCATCCTATTATCTGCACCACTGAGAACATACACATATATCTTTTAGCAAGTGGAAAGGGGCTCTGTGGACACTTGCAAACTGTCCCTAGATTGGAAAGTGACCTATGTAAGCCCGAGGCAAGTAGTTGCATTTCTGGAAAAGTAAAGGCACACTGTTTTGTAGTTAATAAATTACATTTAGTATCCTAAAGAGTGGTTAGATCTTTCCTGCTGTTACGTTCGAACTCCTTAATGACCGAGGGTATTACTGGATGGTAGGACCTCAATAAAAGAATGATCACAACATATACATAGAAATATTGAGAATATGATACCAATAAAATGTATAAACAGATGTGTACTTGGTGTGTCTACTTAGTGCGACAACATCCACTTTTTTCTGAAACTTCACAAAAAATAGTAATATATATATATATATATATATATATATATATATATATACTGTATATATGCACTCTATTAAGAAATCAGTGCCTTCATAGGGATAAGCTGTAAGGAGGCCCAGCACCAATGCTTGCAGGAAGATGCACTCATAATTGGATCATTAATTACTAACAATGAAGTGGACAAGCTGGAAGAAGTTCAGCATTGACAGCTAGCTATACTCAAAGAACTGGAATAGCAAACTCAAGGAAGAAGCTGATGAACTGTAATGTAGTACAGTGCTGACATTCTAGTAGGATGTATTGCAACAACCACAAAGTGAAGATAGGTCAAGCACTCGTGGCTCCTTAATACCATCGATCCCTAAAACTCAGCAGGTGTACATCACTGGACACAGCAGTTGTAGGAACAGACTACACATAGCAATTCAGTGCTAGAGAGACAGACACTGCAGCAGCACAGCATAGCAATAGTTCAATAAGTATAGCAATAGGTCAACTTCAGGCAGTACACAGCGGTATACAGCAGTGTGTCAAACAATGTATATTGGGAATGGCATGCAGTGAGCAGCAGGAGTCAGCACAGAGGAGGATCGGGATACAGGTAACAGTATTCCTGTACACTGGTCTGAGTGACTCTCTCACCCAACAAGGGATCCCTGAACTCACTAGACCCCATTAACACAAGTATTTCCTCCAGCATATGCACAGCATCAATGTTCATCAAGACAACATCAGATCAACCCTGCTGTGTTTCCTTAGTCCCAAACCAGCTGCCAATCTAGAAATGTCTGTGAATGATAATTCCTAGCATGTATTGCACTTTCTTTATACCAAACATTACTCTAAGCTTCCGAACCTCAGATAACATCAAGGCTGAAACTATTTTTGGCACCCTGATTACAAATAGTATTGTGAAAAAAATATTACATTTTAAAGTGTATAATAAGACTTTAACCATACACAAAAAACAAGTTGGATGTATGAAGTTCATTTCATAGGGAAGCACTTTGCCAACACAATCTTCAATTAACAAATTGACAACAGCATCAAATCAGTATTCTGTGCTGTTAGGGAAGTCTGTAAAATATTTAAAACTCAGTCTGTGGCTACCTAGTTCCCTCTGTTTCCTTCCGCATCATAACACCAGTCATTCTCACTCATTGGCTCCCAAATCTCATCACACTTGTCTCCTGAAATAATCTGTGCTGCTATAAACTGATTCACAGTTTTACAGTAGCCCCACCTACTTTGAAACTGGTTTCATATGTACTTTTATGAGGATGGAATTATGTTAAATGCAGTCGATTGGTAGTAAAGACATGTTTTAAAGATATAAAATATGGTTACCTTAGACTATTTGATGTCTAGCCTAGCATACAAAGTGAACGTATACAGTACATACTTGTCCAAAGGCAAATTATAATTTACTGTTCTGTGCCAAGCAGTTTATACTCAAGTTGAGTGACACCACAGAAGCTAATTATGGTGTAGGTCACATGATCAGTCTAGTCAATGCTGTTGAATTGGAACTTGTCTGAATTTTGTAACTGAATGGGAAAAAATGACATATATGGTTAGAACTTTTTTTTAGATTTTAGTAAACAATGTAAACTTACACTTCCCAGGTTGTCCTACAAATCCATTTTAAATCATTTTTCATTACTACATGGATGATTTTCAAGGAGAAAAAAATGAAGTTAATAAACATAAGGAGATGTTTATTCTTATGGTGCTTTTCAAAACATGTCTGAATACCTAGCCTGCAGAATTGGATTACTTCAGGTTTCCATATAAATTTGGCTATGACACCAGGCTGTTGTAGCCTATTAAGGTATATGGATCAAATAAGAGAGCTGAGTATGGCCACTCCATCTGACTAGCACTGCTCACAATATGAGACACATGAGTACATAGATTTAATCTAGGAACGCTCTGATCCCCCATCAGAAGGTGCATATTGCTGCAGTTACACTGCCATCCTGACAAACAGATGCATGAGCTTCCTGTAAAATAGTGCTGTGAGTGCGTAGTTTTACCCTTTATATCTATCTAACAGAAGTGGAAAGAAGACCCTGAGGTCCAGGAACACTAGAAGCCAAAACATTCCTGAAAGGCAGGGTAAGTATTTGGGTAATGGACGTTTACCATGGAAGGAGAAAGCTTGATGACAAATTGAGGAATGGGACAGGTGATGCTAGAGGAAGGTGCAAATAGCCAGTCTGTCATAGTAAATTGGGACAATTCTTAAAAATGGAGTTAAGACTGGGGATATCTGAGGAAGTCTACCAGAGTCTATGGTATGTCAGAGTAAGAGCAAGGGACAGATTAATCCACACATGGACAGTATGTGGCAGGATAAGAAGTACTATAGCCAGGGACATTTTATTAAAAGTATAAGAAGGGGCATTTGACACTTTAAATGAGCGGCCAATCTTCGCCAAGCACCCCTGCAAGAAGTTGATGGACTTTGTGGGTAGACACCCAAATATTGCAGCCCCAGGTAAGCCCCACTGTACAGCAGATGATCCAAGTCGTACTAGACTGTAAGGGATGAAACACAAACATGTTCAATGTCAGAAGAGAGCTGAATGTCTGGGCTACAAGCAGACAGGGAAGGGTGGAAGACAAGAAGCTGGGTCAGAAACAGGAGATTGAAACAACCATACAGACCGACATACAATAGTCAGACATAACCTTTTGCTCACTCACTGTGCTGCGTACTATAAACTTTAAACCGGGTGCCTGCTGATCTCAGCACACAGCCTTACATTGGCTACTATATCTGAAATATATCCCGTTTTGGTGCCCCCTCTCCCTCAGTCACGTAGATATGCCGCGCCCACCATTTCACCAATGGGGAGGCAGCCGCTGTGGAATAAGGCACACCAAGAGTTTCCATTTCAAAACTGAAATTAATTTTAGAGATAACCTTTGCCAGTGGAGGAGGGAGGGGCTGTTTCCACGCCTGGGCGATCGCCACTCTAGCGGCTACAAAGATCTGCCCCATCACATATCTATCCCACTTCGGGATTGAAGTTGAGTAGTGGTGTAGGAGGGCCAATTCAGGTCCTGGGTAGCCAAAAATCTTATTTAAGAGCGTGGATACCTCATTCCACAGGGGATGTATCACCGGGCAGGACCAAAACGTATGGAGTATATCTCCCTTCTCTGAGTATATCTCCCCTCGCCAACATGTTGGTAGGGGGGGGGGAGGTGGAGGGCCACATTTTGTGTAACTTTTCTGGGGTGTCATACATTCTGTTTATAAGCTTTACTAACATTTCCGTGTGGTTGAGACATTTGGACAATAAAATGTAACTTTTAATTAATGCCTCTTTAAAAGATAATTGTTTCTTCACTACTCTTCGAAATATTATAAATAGATAGAAAAGGATATGCGTTTAGAAAAAGATATTATAGGGTGTTTTAAAATTAGTCTTTTGGAAAACCTGTAGTGTGTAATCAACATAACTATATAAGTAGCCAATAAGACTGTAAGTAAATTCACCTTTTATTCAAACCACATACAGTATATAACAGACGAAAAGGGATTTCTCGATACAGATTAGCTAAGGAGGAACACTGAGCCCAGGAACAGACATCAATGTAAATTAATTGAATGGGTACATATGGTAGATATCTTTAGTCTGCCAAGCAAGATTGAACACACCCCATAATCACGCAATCCCAGAACAGAAAGACGGCTTATATAATCTATCCAATTATAGGAACCTTTAGAACAGGTTCCAATGAGAACTTAATAGAGTTATTTTTAAGTACTAAGCACTTTCCAGTAATTAATTATAAATGCTAGGTAAGCACATATGTTTGCAAATAAATATCAGACATAAAGGAAATTCACCAGTTCTATTTTTTCTATTTTTAATATTTTGCTGCTATACTTAATAAAAATGTTTTTTTTTATAATTCTTAAAAATGTATTTTTTTAAAAAAAAGACATTAATTAAAAGTTATATTTTATTTGATATTTCCTTTGTGCATCCAAATGGATTGACACTTTTTCTCTAACAAATTTACTGTATCTTAAATTGTAGTTCCACAACAGCTAGGGAGACAGATTTTGCACATAAATCCTATATAACCTGATACCATGATTACTGCAGTTATGAAAGCCAATAAATAATGAAAAGCAGAAAAATGCCTTTGGATTGTGTGTTGCTTTGTAATTAGTATAGTTTATGAAATCCAGCTATTATCCTACTCCCCATGTAAACACACACACACACACTGCTAATGATATCCTTGTGTGTAGCTCTCTCTTGTATCTCTCAGCACCAATTAAGAACAATGTTCATCTTAGTCTTATGACAACAGTGTTGCCCCCCTCAATCCCAAGATTGAGTATATTAAATAATAAATATCACAGCCTTGCCAGAAACGCAATTGTTCTAAAACACTTATCATATTTATATTGACAGCTATGACTAAAATATTCCTAAATGAATAAGCATCTTGTAACACAAACAAACAAACTTTACAAGGCTTTTGTATTCCTTAACTCCTAGTAGCCTCCAACTCAGAAAGTGTGGAGCCCAAAACAAAATTTGTTCTCCAATGGTTCCTCAACAACCCAAATCTCGATATAAATAAAATATATGCAATAGCCAAATTGCCCAAATTATGCCATCTAGTACCAGGCTGTGGGTGGTACTGATAAGTGGTGGGCATGACCATGGAAATACTGGAAACGTGTGACCTGAGGAGAATGCCGATGTAAGTTGTGCATGGTTGTACAGCACCAGTTACATTAATAGGCCATTATAGGAATAAAATAAGTATGTACCGGATTCAGTATTCAGTTCAGGATTTAATTGAGTCTATACTAGTTTTAGAAAGATTTGGGTTTGGCCAAATTTATACATTAAACTTCGATTGGTATTAAATTACATTCCAAAATAAATTGGGTTTGGTATTCAGCTAGATCATTAGTGAAATGATTTGGTTATTGTCTGAGATATACAGAACTATTTAGCCATTGTGGTTTAGCATCTCTGTCTTGTAGAATTGTCAAGGTTTATTTATTAATTTAGTAAACAGCCGCAGAAGTTGCTATGTAATGAATGCTGTGTTCATTATGTGCAACAATAAGGAATCTGTGAAGTTCAACATTCTTCTGCCTGCTTAGGCAGGATAAATAACCATTGTGTATATGACAGTGAACTGAGTATCTTCCAAAGCACAGGGGTACCAAACATTGTTCCACTGCAATCCTGTGGGAAGAGCCTTTAATATTTAGTACGTTATTTGGGTGAACATCGGCTTTCGGTGCTGTAGATCTCCTGAAAATCACAGTCAAAATTTTTTATAGTTCCTGTCTGATATAAAATGTTCCAGTCAGTGACCAAATTAGATTTGCATTCTGCATATAACCTAGTGGAAGAAGGGGACGTAGTCAAAATGTCTACATTCATAATGTCTACACTGTTAAAATGTCGACATACAAAGGTTTACATAAATAAATGGATGTAAACAAATATACATGTTGTTATGTGCGTAGTGTCGCTAACCAATAACGATTGTCGAACCTCGAGTTGTGTTTCCAACGCACAAAGATTTATTCGCAAATAGTAGAATAATATGCTCAAGCGAAGTGATAATAAATACAGCCGTTACTTATCGCAGGCGCTCTGGATTCAGTGTGCAGCATTCAATCCTGAAGTCTGGGGACAAGATGTCTGAACACTAGATGTGAAGCTGCTGCTTATATACACACAAAAATACAGTAACACAATGAAGATGGTATAGCTTGCATCTATTGGTCCAGGTCTCAGGAAGGTCCAAGGGGTTGTCAATCATTGGCTAGTTCATCCTAAGGAATCCAAAGGAGGGGGTCACCTCTCCAGGGGGTATGCTCTGCTCTTCCCGCCAAGATTCCTTAGTCTTAAGTAGTCCATAATTCCCTATCGTTCATAACTTGTGTATGCACTCTGCGATTCCCTCGCAGAGTGAACCAAACAGTAGGATATGTAAAGAGGTTTATTATGATACCATTCATGATATGATTCCTTCAACCTGTTCCGTGTATTTCTCTAATATGCATGTAACTCTAATGTAACATATAAATACTACTACATTTCGACATAACTGACTATGTGTTGCAACTACCATTAATGTGTACTATTTTATAAGTATGCGTGTTTGTGCGAATGTATGGTAAAAGACCAATTACTGTTGCTGCCATGTGTAGTAGATGCGTACGCCCTTCCACGCCGTAGCGTGCCCTTGTACGCCGTAGCGTACCGTACGCATCTTTTCAGACAAAGACAACCAAGTTTGCTTGACTTTAATTGAAATGACTTTATCCAATTTGCTGACTTCGACAATGTAATAAAAAAAACGGCAGATGTGAAGAGCCTGGATCTAGATGAGCAATAAAGAGGGTGAATGAGGGTAGTGTACAGGTGTTTTTATTTAAAAGAAAATCATTTTTACTCTTGAGTTTTATTTACATTTTTCCTTGGTGCAGTTCAGGTCCCAGCGTCCCTGGGTGCCACACCATGCTGGCACTTGGGGAACCACAAGTGCCAGCATGCCCTGGCAGAAATGGGTATGGTGGTGCGTGTAGTATTACAAGCTCAGGCATGCCGATACATTCAATGACAGCCTGGGCATGCTGAGATCTGAAGTGCACCAAGGACAAATAGATTTATACACTTAAACAACATTACTCCATATCGACTGCCCTAGGGGTGCTATCAGCACAAGGCTGGTTAAACTTTGGGGAGGGAGGGGGCCATCTCCCTAAGAAACCCATCCCCGGGTTGACTGGCCTGGGGTGTGGCATGATGGCAGTAGCACCCCACGCTGCGGGTTTCCCTGCTATAGTGCCACTAGCCCTGGCTGGTAAAGCTTAGTGCAGGTAATTGTAAAATCGGGGGGTTCCGCACTCTTTTTGCCCTCCCATTTGTGCTAGCACCAGTCCAGGCTGGCACCACTTAGACTGGTTACACTGTTTGGGGAAGGGGTGGCACGCCATTTTATTTGTTTACATTTAGGGTTTTTTTTACCTGTGTCGCGTTTTTGTTTTTTGTTTACATCCATCTATTTATGTTGACTTTTTGAATGAGTAGACATTATGCATATCGAAATGTAACTGTGCAAACATTTTGAGTGTCTATAAATGTGGATATTTCATACCCCACCTAGAAGAAGCTGGACCTATGTAAAATATACTGTAAGCTGCACTAACATATTACTGGCAGACATTGACTAATGTGACAATAAAATGTCAGAGAAGATCAGTGCCTGGCTTTGTAGAAAAGTCACCAGGTTCCTTAAATGAAATCCCAGCACAGGAGGGAGAAGATTGTTATTTTAAAATGTTAACATTTATTTAGGTAAAACGTAATGTGCAGCAGGGATTACAAATACTTGTAAATAAAATCCCCTCTGTACAACATACAAATCCAATCTTCCACACTTCCTATCCCAGGAACCACGTTCCTGCACTGGACAGCATCCTCCTGTGGTGCACACAAGGGGTTAAGTGTAAATATGTGCTGTTCAGGCACTAGGTCAGGTTACTAGCATTTATGTAGACAGAGATTCTGCCTACCCTGTTTCTAATTTTGAGAGAGTGAGTAAGAGAGGGAGAAGTTGAACTTATTCAGTTTAACAGATCAGTCATCCGCACATTTTTTTGAGTGTGTATCTGAATCTGGGTGTAAAAAGACTAATTGCAGAAGTTAGTAAGCTCCCTGGATGCAGTCATTCTGCCCTCTGGTCCAATGAACAAAACTTTTACTTGGAGTAAAGAAACTTTTCTGAGCACTTCAACACAGCAAGAAACCTCTATGTTTGTGAATCTGTGGGATAAATAGACAAAGGTGGGTACGATCTCTTGTGGTTTAATGTTTCCTGTTCCACACAGTACAATGGAGGATTCTTTTAAGGCACAGGAATCAGTAGGTAATTTAAATGTTATCTCTTCATTCCCACAGCCTGTGGATATTTGAAAAGTAGCATATTGATGATCATAATACCCAAAGCCTAGAACTGTAATTAAGAAGTTAAAATATTATTATAGTAAAGACTAATATATTTAATATTACAATTATATCTCCAGACATTTTCATATTTCCAATGTTTAAAAAGATACATTGTTCCTTTTATAATTATTTTTTATCTCCCTTTAAATGAATTCTAAAAAAAACTATTAAATCTCTCACATCTTTGGTGCAGAAGAGGCACATTATTTTAAATACTTGAATAGAAAATTATGTGTTGTGTAAAAAGACAAAGAAAGTGTTATAAAGGTGAGAAGTTTCTAATTAATCTATAAATGAACAGGGATGGGCTTTGACACTTGGCATAAACAGCAAAATTGCATTCTTGACAATTCCGCATTTTTGTTTTTGCAAATACATCATAGCAAGTTAATTAACGCTGCCTTGGTTATAGCAGTAATGAGCATTGCAATATTTTCTAGGCATTATCTTCATATATGATGTGTAGCAACAACAGTTGTGATTACTTATACAGTGACATTATAGCATGAATTTAAAATTCAAAAATATGTTTTTAATAATTGTACAATAAAGTGGTTCCTAAACTGAGCATTGCGGATCCCTGGGGTGCTGCGGCGATCTTATAGGGGTGTCGAGCCGGTAGTAAGCTGGATAAGCAAGGCAGGGGGACTACTTGGTATTTATTTTGGCCTAGAGGTGCATTGAAAAAGTTATGGAGACCCTAAAGGTGCCTCGCACTGAGATAGGTTGGGATCCACTGGTTTAGTTTATTTATTGTTTCATAGAATATACTCCATATGGTTGTATTTATACCATACTTTTTATCTTTAATTTACCTTTAATTAAATGTGTGCTAGCAGTTTTCTAAAAACCATGGGAAACAGCCATTTTGCTTAATAACATACCTTAGTTAATTGAATATCATGAATGAACAGGGCTGTAAATAATAAGAAAATATACTTTTAGTAGTATTTTGCTAAAACGCTTTTTAAGTAGAAAAGTGATTCAGTGGAGTTTCCCAGTACAACAAAATGGTAGTTCTGTTTTGGTAAGTATGATAATACATTTTACAGAATTGGAACTGCACATAAAATATTAACACAACCTATTGTTCAAAGTTATTATGTCTTGGATCAAGCAGAGAATGTATATAGTGTTCTTCAGGGCAGTATATACAAGTAGGAAGTGTTCCAATCAGATGCACAACAAATTTATACTGCTTGAGAAAGGCCATATTCTGAAGCAATACTTTGCAGGAGATCAAAGCACTCTGCAATGAATCCTTTAAATGTGTCTTGTTAATAATCTGCATTTCTACTTTGACTGGCATCCAGAAAATGCCTTTATCTAGGGTGAGCTCTATTTTTTATACTAAATTTTCCAAAACAAGCTCATGCCAATTTTGTTGCATACAGAAAAAGAGCTTTAACCCATTGCAAATAATCAAATTTTTACTGCAGTTTTAATAGTTCAGTTAAGAAATTGAAAGCAAATGTCTGATTCTTTGCTATAAATTACAGTAGCTTTTGCTCTGTGTACCATTTTTTATTAATATACCATGTTTAGCACATTTACAAAAATAGAAGAGAATCAGGGTTATTTAACCTAATACTACTACTACTATTACAACTACTTCCAAGCTTTATTTTTTGTTAAATAATATCCCTCATAGTTGACGAATAATAATGTTGGTTTTACTGTATTCACTTATCTTGTCTGCTAGAGAATCCAGCCTGCCAGTGTTAAGTGAGTGCAAAAGACTCTAGTATAGGCTTTCAAACCTTCTCTCCCCTACTTGCTGCAGTATAGCCAGACAAGATGCAGGTAGACCTCTGACACCTTTTAAAAGCATTAATTTAATACATTCTGGAGACAGTTATATTGGAACTACAGACCACGTAAAATCAAATGAAAAGACACAGAAATATAAAACAAACAATGATCCATGATTTGCAGAGAGAACTGATATATTCCTCATATTCTCTGCATGTATTTAGCAATTTTTTATATACATTATTTTACATCTTGATGTAAATTGGTGTTAAAGCAATAGTAGAAGTTTACTATACAGAAACGTCATAAAGCCTTCACCAGAAAAGGGAATATGTCACAATCCACAAGAATAATATATGTAATAGTATATGCTGTCATAAATTAGTCACTGAGAAGTTTTGTAACTTTTATATAGACCACAGAATCCAAGGTGACTTGTAATATCCATAATAATGTAATGTATTTGAGCAGTGTTATTTTGCTTATTCCCTCCCAGAGGGGAGGTCATGAGACAAGAGCAGGAGGGGGCCACCGACCCCCTGCTATGAAATGCCGAAATCCAGAGCATTTCATGCGGGGGGGCGTGGCTTGATGATGTGAATCGCGTCATTAAGCCATGCCTCCACCAAAACCCGGGAAGATGCCTATTCTTTCGGGAGTCAAGGAGGACTCCCCAAAATTCGTGAACCTCTCGGAAATTCCGGGAGAGTAAGTATGCTTATAGCACACAAGTTTACCTAACGATCAGTGATGACATGATAACTCTCAACTCCATGTTTTCGCTCTCTCTTTACCTCTCACCCTCTCCTTGTCATCTATTGAGATGTACTACTGGTACTTGTAACTTAATCATGGAACAGTATTGGATATCAGAGATTGCCATAGCATATACCACCTAAAATAAATGGTTTGCATACACATTCAAATAGTGTATAAACTTGTGAATGCTGTACTCAATTATATATATTTTAAAAGATGAACCAGTCACCTACTTATGAAAGATTTTTGCTATTTATTGCAAAAATACCATTTTCTTGTCTCCATAGTTGGTTATATGCCAAGAATATGCCATGAGAGAGATGCCATGCTGAGAATAATAATTTCTCACAGAGCAAAAACAACAAAACAACATTTCATATCCAACAATAGAAGAAACACCACAATGCAACAAAAGTACAAAATATAATAACAGTGTATAATAAAATTATAATATTAATTTAAAATCGATAACAATGTAAAAACAATAATATAGTACAGTTAAAGTTTAAGACTTATTTAAATTAAACCTATGACTAAGGCACAAGCTTCTCTTATATGCACAGTGTGTGCGATCTGGATATATTAATTATTCTTATATCTATCACTTTTCTAGAATGTTATATGGTTTTGTCAACATTAGCCAATTCCGCATACTGGTATGTATTTTGGCTTAATAAATATAAAATAATAATATAAAGTGAATCAACAACTACATGAGACTGAGAATATTAAGACTACAGTGTACATACCATGGTGAAGACCCAGAAACTTTTCCAATGCTGTTGGGGTAATTACCTACTAGTACAGACAGAAATCCACAGGTTGTGTGGCCTGTGTGCAGAACTGAATCAAACAATAAATAACCATACACTTCTAATAGATCAACAAATATGTTTGGAGTCTTCTTGTACTGATTATTATGTATCCTATTGTTTTATATATGCTGCAAAATTTCCTCCTTTACTTTTTGAGCAGCAAAAATGTACTCATTAATTTTAATCTGTAATTTGAATTTGTTTGTAATGGTGCCTAGCTCATAGAAAGTCAATGCCATATAGCCTGACCCAAGTGTTTCCTCACAGTGATAAACAGGTAAAGGAAGTATTTGCGGCAAATGAGAGTTTGTCAATGTCACCAATGAACATGTGTTAAACTTTGATGATTCATAGACCTGTGCTTAATTAAAATATATATATATATATATATATATATATATATATATATATATATATATATAACATCAGCAGCATAAATACTGTTTTCTAGACTTATGTAAGTACATGAATTTTTTATGCATAGGGAAAGAGCGTTTGATACTTTTGGGTTTGTCCGCAGAAATCAGTGGCTTTGTGTTGAGGCAAAAGCACACTATTATATATTCTTACTAATAGTTTAAACAGAATATAATGGCACAGTAGATATGTGTGAATAGCCCTAAAATAAAAAAAATGGACAGCCAGAACTGATTTATCTCACCAAGCTTAATAAAAAAAAAAAGTACAATATAAGTATTAATTATATTGGCTCATCCTAACAGTGAGGTCTTTGCCAAATCAGATGTCTAATATGTTGCACATAAGGGCAGCTCATCACTTTTTTTTAAATCAGCAATCCCTCGAAAAAGTTAAAGCAGTTTGGTAATTACCCTTTTTCCTTTGTTTGTTTCTTCAGACTGCTGTTAATGATTTGTAATTCTGCCGAATTTCCACAGTGTAATGTGATTACCATGGCTGAGCTCTATTTTCAGTGTAAAAATCTCTTACTCCTTCTGCACTCTTTGCCATCACAAGACAGACTGAGAGCCTGTGTCTGTGAAGCAGGCAGACTGTATCTGTATCTCATACTTACCTACTTTCTTCAGCTCCCTTCCGGGAGCCAGCCAGTGGAGGGGGGCGTGAAGGGGCGGGGTGGCCGAAATCGCGTCATTTCGGCCCCGCCCCCTGTGACGTCATGACGCAAATTGCGTCATTTGACAGCGGGGGCGGGGCCAAACGCCGCGATTCACCGGGAATCGCGGCGTTTGGGATCTAATTCTGCCCACTTCACTAGGAAGTGGGGCACTTCCTAGTGAAGTGGGCAGAATTCGGGAGATTGCCACACTCGCCCGGGAGTCCGGGAGACTCTCACAAAATGCGGGAGTCTCCCGGACATTCCGGGAGAGTTGGCAAGTATGCTGTATCTGACAGCCATATTTGTTTTCCCTGCTGAGAGATTTTGATAATGAATGAGATAGTGACTTGTATGAGGATAGCTAAGAAAAAGTATCTATACGTAAAAGGTACTTAGCTTTCTATTTAAAGAAAAAACATTCAATGCTCAATTGCAGCTTTAAGTTTCAACTTTTTCATTTTCAACCTTTTATTCAGTTGTTCATATTCATACTGACTTTGAAACAGTTTGTGTGGTGCACAGAAACCAGGCACCAAGGGTAATTTACCTACATTGCCTTTAGGTGTAAATTTGAACTAAACCTCAGCAATCAATCAGCAATTAGTCTTTTTTTAGTGTATGTAAATCAAATTAGACATTGAAAGCAAATGCTTTGCTATAGTTAAATGCAGTGTTAGTAAGTAAGGCTGGGTACACACTACAGTGTTTTCAGTCGAATATCAGACCAATCACCCGAAAAATGACTATTTGGCACAATATTGCATTAGTGTGTACGGTGCAACGATGAACAATTATCATTCCAAAGCTCATTGTATTATTCGATTTGATTTTTAAACTGGACTAAAAATTTAATTCAGTGATGGAACTATGTTGTACCAATTCTGCAGTGTGTATGTACTCACGATCCGGATCTCTATAGAGTATACAGAGTCATGGGGGTAAATTTGCTAAACTGCGGGTTTAAAAAAGTGGAGATGTTGCCTATAGCAACCAATCAGATTCTAGCTGTCATTTTGTAGAATATACTAAATAAATGATAACTAGAATCGGATTGGTTGCTATAACCAACATCTCCACTTTTTCAAACCCGCAGTTTAGTAAATATACCCCATGATCTTTTCAGCCGATGGTTATGACAGATGAAGAGCACAGATCTGAAGGTATATGTTGTAAAACGTGTATAATGTGTACACATGAATCAGCATGCTGATCAGGACTTTTTTAATTTTAATGAGTCATTGGTGAAATCATTGGTGAAATCGTTATACATCAGGAGAAAATTTCTGTAGTATGTATCCAACCTAACATTCAGTAAGTTAGTTGGAATGTACCACTTTGGGCCTAATTCAGAGTGGAATGGAAGTGTAACGTAACTTACGATTGAAAAAGTTGCAAAGAAGTGAATGTGTATGTACGTCATATTCAGAGGTCCATGTGTCCAAGGATGAAAGAGTAGCAGATTCGTCTGTTTAACAACAGACACACCCCTCAGACACTTACGTGTACAAACAACTTTAATTTTATATGTTACAAACGCAGTTGTTATGAAGCATCTTTTAAATTTGAATAACAGCCAATACTGCAGGAATATCTTCCCGACATGCGTACAACACACTCATCAAATCCTAGTCTATGGCTGAGCGACTACTAAAGTCTTAATAAGTGTCTGAAAATCATTTGCAAAGCACTAATAACAAGTAGTTTGCAAGTTTTGGGGGTTGATCATCATCGTTGGCTACTTACACCTGACTACACACACAAATAAACCTCTTTTACAGTCATATATGCAACTATGTCCAAGTCTGAATCCTTACACAATTGCTTGAATGCACCCTTCTACATTACATGTGTTAAATCGCCCCTTCCCTCCCCCATCATCAATAGCCATAGTTGCATACATTATTTTTCTCACTGAATCAGGCCCTTTATCTGTAACTTTATTTGGCAGTAACACGCAATGAAACTTACACTATACATTTGAGAGATTATGTCAGGGATTGTGGTGGGATATTGCAAGCAACGGGAGTGGAACATTGGTTGGTGCTGGCTCAGCTGAGGCACTAAGGAGCAGCCCCCAGGGTCCCAGACGTTGGGGTGTAGCTGAAACAAGAAGGACCAGTAATGAAGGGGCAAGATGTAAAAGTAGTTAGAGATAAGCCAAAGGTCAGTGCACACAGGTTCAATGTATACCTAAGGTCCGACTAACAAACAGACAGATATATGGTTGGAAGATGTGCTGTGTCGGGAAACAACAATAAAAATTAGCAGACAATAGGAAAAATAACCTGTTGGTCAAGTACAGTGCTGTGCACTGAGCGCACCTCCTTACTATAGCTAAAGAAGAATAATGCTGCTGGTATGTGGGAGAATGCCCAGCACCAGCTTTGAGGAATGCCACCAAGTACGGTGAAATATGGCAGATTAATGCAGCGGTGTCCTCGGATTGGACCTCTATTGGCAGGGGAAGGCCATAGACAAAACACTGCCTTCAATGAAATGCATTCTCCCGAGGCTCCTGGTCTGCTATTCTGAGCATGCACAGGGGATGGTACATGTGAAGTCTAGGACTGAAAGCCCAAAACTGGGTGTGACTGGTCTGAATACTCAGAAGAGCAGAGTGGGGGCCTTCTGAGGATGGGCCAACATCACTTTACCCCTTTATATTTCCATCTGGGGCCTGGCAGTGTAGTTTCCCATCCCTACATAAATGCCCCATTCCATTCACTCACATGAGAATGGAGCATGTGCCTTTATGTATGTGATCCATGTGACCACCAGCGCTTTTTATGTGTTTTACGTGGAGCATAGATACATAGGGAATCCTTTATGTAGTTATAAATAAATGTTTCACAGTGCAAAAGCCATGCTCTAAAATGAGATGCCCACTACATGCTCTGCTCACTCAGACTTTTGTGAAATAGCAGTATTTAGTTTGAGTAGTGAGCAGATTAGGGAGGATAAGGGCGTTCTCACAGTGTACACTACATTTTGCACAAATTTACACGCCTACATCACTAGATGAAGCATTTATTCTGCAAGTGAGAAAATGTAATTAACTACAAGAGTGAAGTTAGGGTAGCTTGGAATGTGTGCCATGATATGTAATGGTTTTACACTATGTAAATTACCTTAATTTTACTGCCATCTTCGTGGCGGTATTCAATACTTTTAGGTTAAGCAAATGCATGTTATAATATATAATTCACATAATGCTAACTTCTTGGCACTGATTCACTATTTCTACTCCAATCCTACTACAGTTTTGTTAATTAAATGGTGCCGGGTAGACCTGATTTCAAAGCAGAGAGTAACGAGGCACCGATGTCTGCTTTCACCATTACTCTTCAATCTAGCACTGGATCCTTTGCTATGCCAGAAAGAAATTAAAATGACAGCTTTCGTGATCATATTCTCTTATATATTGGTAACCCTCAGGCCACTTTGGAAAGGATGCTTGCAATTCCTTTGGCACAGTCTTGGGCCTTTCTGTCAATCTCCACAAGTCAGCGGAGATGTATATGGTTAGGGGAGCTGGGATCCCATCTTGGGGTTCTGGTTTCCATTTACATTGGGCAGCAAACCGTTTTACATACCTGGGCATACAGTTATCAAAAACAATTACCGAATGTTAAATATATTCTGAAAGTGGGAGTAGGTTGTAGGTTGAATAATGCTGACATTAGGTAGGGTCAAGTAAGCTTACTATAAGGTGGATGGTCCCTGGGCAGGGCCAGACCCCAGGAAACATGGCATTGGTGTCGTCAACCCCTTTATGCCGCAAATACCATGGCCCAGATTTCCATCAGCCTTCCATCCCCTGCTTGTTTTTTTTATGGGAAAAAAAAAAGTTGGAAGAAAGTATTAAAAATGCTTAAGGCCAATTTCCTTGCTCAATAACGACAATAAAAAACACAAAAAACCTTGCAAATTGCCTCCGTGCTTAGCTCTATCGTTCTCTGTGACCAGGTGGGTTTTGTCCCAGACATACAAGCAAGGGATAACAGAAGGGGAACTTTTGACCTTAGCCATATTATAAATGCCAGAAAAACTCCCTCAATTATTTTAGATGCAGAGGCTTTCAGCAGGATCTCCGGGCAATTCCTCTCTCAGACCTTAGCACACTTTGCCGTTATGAAAGCTTCTAAATCTCTATACTCCCATCCCTTAGGATTACCCTTTGCAGCTATCATCAGGGCCTCTTTGGATATACGAGGAGTAGAGACGGGGACTTGCAAAGCAAATTTCCACTTTTCGTAGATGATGTCTTGCTAACTCTCCAGAAGCTTATGAATTCCCTTTCAAAACTGCTCAACATCTTGGACCACTGTAGCAACCTTTCAGGCTATAAAATTAATATTGCAAACTCTGCAGTTTTAATACTCAAAATGCTCCTCTCCAAGAAGGTCAGCATATTACTTTTCAATTAGTTGGAAAAATCAAGATAAAATATCTAGGAGTCTACATTACTAGGTCCCATGATTCCCTCTACCAGGAGGTGAATTACTCAGGCCTGCTCACCAGAATCAAATCATACCTATTCACCTGGTGGACTCTAATAATCTTGTGGCTGGGCAGGGAAATTGCTGTGAAAATGAATGTTCCTAAATCTTTTCATTGGGGTACTATTTAAAAATGTTTTGCAAAATTTATTTGGAACAGCAAGTCTCCCAGAATTAAACTGGCACATGTCAAGAAGCCCACAACCCAGGGAGGGTTTTCTTATTTAAAGCCTACTTTAAGGCTGGTCATCTTAGACAAATTGTGGCCTCTTTAGGTCCTCTGGCCTCCCTCTCCTGGGTTGACCTACATTCCTACTACCTTACACTGTAGGGCCTACCAAAAATGGGCCTACCAAAAAATATTCTCTAATAAATCTCCATCACACCTCTATGGAACAATTCTAACTTCCCACCGGGTCAGTCTAATTGTCAGGGCACTGGTAAAAGGTTTGTGCCTATTTGCTGAGATAGTCGCTGCTGCACCAGGAATCATGGAGTTTAGCGTGCCCCTGCTCTTCTCCAAGGAGCCCCCGCAAGAGGGTTTGAGTTTCAACCGCAATGGATGCACAGGTCGTGATTCACCTGGGCAGCTCCCAGAAAAGTAGAAGGGTGTATGGATGTAAACAGTCCGAGGTCAGGCCAAGCGGGTAGAGAAGTGCCGAAGGGAGGTCTAGAAGAATGGTCAGCGAAGCTAGAAGTCAGATGCCGACCCGAGCAACAAAGTACCAGGTTAGAGCCAAAAGGGAGGTCAAGGCAAGCAGAGGTCAGAAACCAATATCCAGAATACCAAGGGGAGTCCAAAAGAGTAGTCAGGGAGAATCCAAGTCAGAAGCCAATAATATCAGGTAATTGGAATGCAGAAGCACAACGTTGGAGTAAAGGTAAGACCAAATACTCTGCCACCCTAATGGTGCCAGAGTCCTGTTTATATAGAGGAACCAGGAAGGGTTAGTTGCCGGCAGCGGTGATGTCACACACCGCCGCTGGGAGAAAGCACGGAGCAACCAGAGTTCGTCCGGAAATGACACGTCCAGTTGCTTGGCATCGGGCGCAGGCGACCGATCCTGCGCTGGAGAGAAGTAGGGATGGCGCCTGACACTAATCCCTTTTCTCGAGTGTGGATAGACTTGCGAGTTCGGTTGATTCTAGCTTGATTAAGGAAAATGCTTATATATAGTCTATTTCAGATGGTATTTGACTTAAACTTGCAAAAATATATCCTACTACCTCTTCTGTTTGCTGGTGGGATTGTGGTCAAATAGGAATATTTATACATATCTGGTGGTCCTGTTCAAGGATATCTTCTTTCTGGGTTAAAGACAAGTCTCCTCTCCTTGCTCCTCCAATGCCCAGTGTGGAAAGACCCCTGGCACTTTCCTCTTTGCCACCTTCTCCGAAATGTGGCCAACCACTCGGCAAAGCTGGCTTCTCTTCCGTCACTGCCCAATGCCTATTGCCAAGTCTTGGAAACAGAATAATCCCCCCCTCTGCATCTCTTTGCTAAATTACTACTTTGATTTATTGCCTACTCATTCTCTTATTTATACTCATTCTCTTTGTGTTGATTTATAGCAGTGTGGTAGGAAAAAGGTGTTCTACGGTTCACTTTTGATTTTATTGGAAATTTTTCCTGAATCACTGATTAATTAAGGAAATTCATCTTCATATTTTTACTTGGAGTAGTAAGATTAGAGATACAATCAAAAAGCTCAAGCAGGTTAATTTATGAAGTTCTTGTCGCTATACTGTAGTGAGCAGAGCTCCAGCTCCATAGTGTCTTACTCAGGTGAAACTTGATATTTTATTCTTGTGAAACTCCACCTCTTTATGTGTGGTCTTTTGAGGACTCAAAAGGTCCTTGAAATATTCCTTGCTCTTAGGAGTAGATTTATCAAACCCCAGAAATAGGAAAAATTGAAGTGTTGCCTATAGCAACCAATCAGACTCAAGCTATCATTTTTCTAATACATGTTAGAAAATGATAGCTAAAAGCTGATTAGTTGCTATGAGCAAAAATTATACTTTTACTTTTTAATAAGTTTGGTAAAACTACCCCTTAGTCTTCCACAGAAAGATTACCTCCATAGTGCAAAATTATGACTTGGGCTTTTAACATTGTCTTTTGCCATTTTTTATTATGTTTAGTTGTTTAGTCTACATGCAGTACATACAGCAAATATTCACTGCTGTTTCACTGATTGCTATCTTACACCTTGTGTAACTGTTTGCAATTGTGTACTATGTTGTTTTCTATTTACATATAAATACATGCATGTTAAAAATTGATGACATATATCCTGCAATGTAATCCAGGTGCTTGGGACTTAACCACCAGTAGGAATCTAGTGACTTTTTAGAATTTTCAGATTACTTTTATTTGTGGTATGTGGCCAATAACTCACCGTGTGCTGAGCACTTTCACACTTACCTACTTCACCATATGCGAGCCATCTATTTTGCCTTTTATAAATGTATACATATATTTTTCTTATGTACATAATGTCACACTGATAGTGAAAACAGTGACAATTCACCGTCATGTAACATTAAGGAGTTAAGGAACATATTTATATAGCTCTGAAACAGGCTACATTTTATGATTACCATCCCAATGTAAAGTACTTACTTTCCAAAGGCTATCTTTAAAACAGCTAAAAGCTAATTTGTGAAAGTGAAATCTGGCATGAAAATGACATTGACATAGGGTAAATAAACCTGTGGCATAAAAGGTCTAAAGTCCATTTTCACAATGTGAGGTAAAAGCAAAATGTTACATTTTTCAAGAAATAAAGTAACAGACCAATGTAAAATCTGGTAGATGCATTGAAAGTAACTACTTTAAGCTGCACTCCCAGGTAGGGTGAGAAAACTCATCATCCCGATGATGCCCCTCTCCAGAGACCTGGGGGCAGATATTTTGGGAGGGGGACCCTCATTCACCTCTCAGTCATGGAAATTGCAACTTCTTATTGATCATCCACCTCACACTCTTCTCTGCCTAGCCATTTTAAAGTGCTGGACTTAAATGACTTGTAGTTACTCTACCACCAAAACAGAAGAGTTCCATATTTCGGCACGCAGTATCCAGAGCTCCAATAAGGGTAATGCTGCTTTATGCCAGGTCTGATACGGCCTCATTTTTGGCAAAAGTTTTACACTATTATAAAAATACATAATATATCTTTTGTGCTGATGAGGATGTGGTCTTCTTATGAAAATGAAGAGGAGAGTAAAATAAATCTATTATATAAAGTGTACTATTTCACAATAGTATAAATAGTCAAAACATTATCAGTACCCCGTGAAAGGAAGCACCAACTTCAGAGCTTTATAAATATACACCTTAGTCTTCAGAAGAGGTTTTATGTAGAGCACCATAGCAAATGCAATTTGCAATGACTTCAGTGAATTCAGATATTTTCTCAATAGAGTGTTAGTGTTAATTAGCCAGACATTACAGAATTGTTAATGTCATTCTGGATGAGCTATAAAAAGATTTGCCTAAACCATGATAATTGCTATGCAAATATGTGTATACGTAAGTCTCATTGCCCAGATTTATATAATATTGGGTGTAGCAAATATTGAGGCAGATAAATGTGACAAGAGCCTCTCATACTGGCAAAAGTTCAGGACAAGTTAATGGGCAGACACCTTCAAGGTAAGGAGAAGTATTATATTATTACTTATAGTATACATTATATTATATTACAATATATATTTCTATAAGTCTGCTGCTGCCCTGTAATACAATATACATTTTCAGCACTAGTGGTTTAATATGTGGTACCGGGATATCTTAATTTGGATTTCATTATATGAAAAAGGGTAAGAATACAATCATGTATTCTTTAAAGCTTTTCTCTTTCGTATAATGAAATCCAAAAGAAAACTATATAATATGAAGTAGTTAAGACACTAGTTTTTATATTGATACTTCTATACATAGCAGCAATTTGTTTTACTGTAAGAAGTTTGGCATGCTTTTTAAAGCTGTGTGGATTACAGCAAACAGTATTTTTTATTGATACCAGGTTCCATTCATGAATCCGGTATTTACAACTTTTATATTTAGTTCAGTGTTGGATTGTGTAGTGGCTACAGTACTATGCTGGTAGATCTAATACATAGACGGTGAACCATATGGAATTGTAAAGATCGGTCTCTGGGAGTTTTAGCCCTGTTAGTGCATCTGTTTTACAGTGTTAACGAACTTCACAACAACTCTACTCGCGGTCTGTATAGTTATATTTCTCATTTACTGATTTTAATTTTCTGTGCTGTGTAAGTTAAGATCTAGTCCACCTTAGTTATAAAATGTTATTATATAACAGTGCAACATGACAGTTGATAAGATTTAATGACACCACTCAAATACACATGAAATATATTATGATTATGGTATTTAACATTGGTCTATTTTTTTCAAAATAAACTAATATTGTAGAAAATATTTAAGTTTCTATTGTTGCAAATCGTATTTTTTTCTGGTCACTGCAGATATTATCCAGGAAGTCTTTGATAATAGCTATGCAGTAATAACAATGATTACATCTTCAAAAGAAATGCCAGAATGAAAAGAATAGACCAATGTTACTTGGCTGATCTAAAATTATTACCATGCATTACGTAGGGGAATCAATTCAGCGCACGGACACTACGGATTATTACGATAGAAAAATCTCAGTTTATTTTTGCTCACACATCTGTGGGTGCAAACAAAAATGAGTGGAGACTTCAACCTGAACAACACAGCAGACTGTTTTTGCATGGATTCAATTCCCCTCTATGTGTTATTAATACTTATATATTTACCTTACTTATAAGGGTATATAAGTCCCCAGCTAAGCGCTGATCGCAAGATACGCCTTAATCACATCTGACATTCTTATCACATAAAGCAGAAGACTACATGGTATGAATGATTGAAAGTGTGGCTGTCACTTAAAAGTAGTAAAGGTTGTTTATGAATTGAAAAATTTGGTCTCCACAGTGCAAAATCATCTTTAGAAACCCCTATTTACACAAGCAGATTTCCTTTTATGGAGTGAGATTAATGAAATGAGATGAGCGAGAAGGTGCATTGTTAGGGGTAATACTTGCTGAGCAGAGGGGCACACAGCCATGTGCACTCCTGAAATGGATTTTTACATCCTAAACTTGTAATGGGACCTGTTTTGCGCCTCCATGTTGCATTTCGTCGGAGTAGGACATTTCCAGGCCCTCTGACTAATGCAATAAAAAGCTACACAGACACACAGACACACACATAAAATAGCCACAAGACATTCCCCATATACCCTCACTCTCGTAATTATTATAGCCATAAATGAAGCTAAACCTAAAAGTATTTTAGGAGAAATTAGAACTATTATTTTATTGATAGGGGAGGTTCTGCAGTGTTAGGTTTTATTTTAATGTGATGTCTGTCTACACTTTTCCATAATGAGCCTCTGAAGACCTTTCCACCTCTCCACAAACCTATGAGCACTTTTAGGTTGTTGAGACTTCACCTGAAAGCAGAGTGTAGGCTTATACCTTAAACTGTGTTGGGCAGACAATCCAGGCCAAGGTGTTTTGCGGTGCACTTTGTGTGCATTTTGTAATTGACCCCCAGTGGAGGCAGTTATGCCAATGACTACAAGTGAGTTGATAAACTGAATTTTCATAATGGCGACCTCCACTGTGTACAGGCGACTGGTGCACAGATGTACTTTGCACATCCTAACAATTTAATCTACACAGTAAATAATTATTTTATTTGGCAATCATAATAGAGTGATTTTGGGGTAACTTTGTGGTGCTGATTGTGAACAAGAATTGCTAGATTGGCTCTAATTTTTTAGATAATTGGTACTATATTGAAAATCGCATTGAAATTGTCTTCAATCGTACAAAAATAAACAAATGAAATACATATTGGCATTTTATTCGGTATAATACCAGCTAAACATAGTAAGCTGATTCAGATAATTATAATTAATGCATACTAAATTCTGTTTGTATGATTTTCTTTTACGTGGGTTTTTTTTCAGGGCAATCATATTGTCCCATCTGCCTTGATACATTTCCTCCATCACCTCTATATCTTGACAAAACCTCTCCTCTTGTTCCTCACTAAAATCACTGAGATTATCCGGAAATCTGTGTAAGTGTTTATGGAGAAAGTACCTTTATACTCATATTAGTATCCAAATTTATAAAGTTTGTGAGCATACTTTGCACCAGTTCCTTATAACTGTCTGCTTTGTGGTTATCCAAGAAGTTCTTGACGACTGAACATAACTGCACCGGCAGAAGTTTCAACACCATTCATACATTTTGTGAAATTAGAATCCTTGATAAGTTTATGAATTTGCGGATCATCAAAGATTTCAGCTTTTAGTTTTTCCACAATAAGTCCAGGCAACGATCTACAAATGTATTCAAAACAATCGCCCATCTTTGTCCAAAGCCATAACAAATTGTTTCATTAGTCCCAGCTTGATGTGGAGTGGTGGGAAGGAATAACTTTATTCTTATTTGAAACACTCTGTATATACAAATTGTCACTACAACCATTCCATATACTACTTTATTTACGTACACTAATTACATGTATGCAAATATATTACACAGACGAGAAGCAAGAAAACACAATAGACAATGCGAACCGCTCAACTGTCAACTGACTGCTGATTGGGTGACCGATCACTTATACACGAAGGGGCAATATACTAGAATGAAGAGTGAACACCGAGAATATTCGTGTGTCTCAACTTCTAGAATTTTATGGTTGATTCCCATATGCTTATGGCTAAGTTCCATATTAATTGAGAGTATTCATTATCTAAAGAACTAGAGCCAGTTTGAAAAAAAATACTTTCATTTTTGAATTCAGCAACCACAAAATACCATGAATTCGTTCAAATTAGAGATGAGCGCACTCGGATTTCTGAAATCCAAGGCCACCCGAACGTTGCCGATCCGAGTCGGATCCGAGACAGATCCGGGTATTGGCGCCAAATTCAAATCTGAAACCGAGGCTCTGACTCATAATCCCGTTGTCGGATCTCGCGATACTTGGATCCTATAAATTCCCCGCTAGTCGCCGCCATCTTCACACGGGCATTGATCAGGGTAGAGAGAGGGTGTGTTAGGTGGTCCTCTGTCCTGCTATATCTCGTGCTGTTCAGTTCTGTGCTGTGCTGTGCTCAGTCCAGTGGTGCTGTGTCCTGTGCTCTGTCCTTCTGAGTTCAGTGGTGCTGCTGGGTCCTGTGCTGTGTCCTGTTCAGTCCAGTGGTGCTGTGTCCTGTGGTCTGTCCTTCTGAGTTCAGTGGTGCTGCTGGGTCCTGTGCTGTGTCCTGTTCACTTCAGTCCAGTGGTGCTGTGTCCTGTGCTCTGTCCTTCTGAGTTCAGTGGTGCTGCTGGGTCCTGTGCTGTGTCCTGTTCAGTCTAGTGGTGCTGTGTCCTGTGCTCTGTGCTTCTAAGGGCATAGTTATTTCCCCATTATTCCCAAGTGTTTTTTAAAAAAAATAAATTATAATAAAAAATACAAAAAAAAAATTAAAAAAAAAATTAATTACAACTAAATTTGCAAAACCAATCCTGCAGTATAAGCCCATTGGTACTGCAATATTACCAAGTTCACACATTCAGCTGTAAAAGTCCAGTGATGCTGTGTGCTGTGCTCTGTCAATTTTGAGTTCAGTGGTGCTGCTGGGTCCTGTGCTGTGTCCTGTTCAGTCCAGTGGTCCTGTGTCCTGTGCTCTGTGCTTCCTAGGGCATAGTTATTTCCCCATTATTCCCAAGTGTTTAAAAAAATTAAAAAAAGTTATTAAAAAAAATACAAAAAACTAATTTAATTTTTTTTTAAATTACAACAAAATTTGCACAACCAATCCTGCAGTATAAGCCCATTGGTACTGCAATATTACCAAGTTCACACATTCAGCAGTAAAAGTCCAGTGGTACTACAATATTACAAAGTTCACACATTCTGCAGTATCAGTCCAGTGGTGCTGTGTCCTGTGCTCTGTCCTGCTGAGTTCAGTGGTGCTGCTGGGTCCTGTGCTGTGTCCTGTTCAGTCCAGTGATGCTGTGTCCTGTGCTCTGTGCTTCTAAGGGCATAGTTATTTCCCCATTATTCCCAAGTTTTTAAAAAATAAAAAAAAAGTTATAAAAAAAAAAAAAAAAAAAAAATAATAATTATAACCAAATTTGCAAAACCAATCCAGCAGTATAAGTCCATTGGTACTGCAATATTACCAAGTTCACACATTCTGCAGTATCTTGTGCTACATATAATGAAGACCAAAAATTTGGAGGATAAAGTAGGGAAAGATCAAGACCCACTTCCTCCTAATGCTGAAGCTGCTGCCACTAGTCATGACATAGACGATGAAATGCCATCAACGTCGTCTTACAAGCCCGATGCCCAATCTCCTAGTACAGGGCATGTAAAATCCAAAAAGCCCAAGTTAAGTAAAAGTAGCAAAAAGAGAAATTTAAAATCATCTGCGGAGAAACGTAAAGTTGCCAATATGCCATTTACGACACGGAGTGGCAAGGAACGGCTTAGGCCCTGGCCTGTGTTTATGACTAGTGGTTCAGCTTCACCCAAGGATATTAGCCCTCCTCCTCCTCCCCCCCCTACAAAAAATTGAAGAGAGTTATGGTGTCAGCAACAAAACAGCAAACAACTCGGCCTTCTAAAGAGAAATTATCACAAATCCTCAAGGCGAGTCCAAGGGTGTTGGTGGTTGCGAAGCCTGACCTTCCCATCACTGTACGGGAAGAGGTGGCTCCTTCCACCATTTGCAGCACGTCCTCTGCATATGCTGGAAGGATCACCCACAGTCCAGTTACAGATTTGGCTAATGAAGGTGTGAATGTTGTACACCGGGAGGAGGATATTGATGTAGCTGGGGGTGAGGAGGATGTTGATGATTATGATGCAGACAGATACCAAATTGCCTTTCTCAATTTCTATTTATATTCTAGATTATATAATGGCTGAATAGTTTTCTATTTTACTCCTAGTGGAGAGGGGATCTGATGCAGACAGATACCAAACTGCCTTTGTCCATTTCTTTGTATATTTGAATTTCTAGTTCTACAGTCTATGCAGGCTGTTTTTTTATATTCAACTACAAGTGTAGGGCGGGGGGGGGGAAGGGGGGCATAGATACTAGCCACCAAAAAAATGTGGTCTATTTAATTTAACTTTCTAGCTCCACAGTTTGTGCAGCCTGCTTTTTTTTATCTTCAAAGTATTTACAAGCCTTGCAATCTAAATTAACAAGAGGTAGTGACATGCTAGAACTCCACCCTCTATATGCTGCAGAGGATGGAGGAGCATCAAAAGGCCATTCAAGCCTACACAGCCACCTACGACATAGGAAACCCTCATTTTCTTCCACATCTATGGCTGCGAGGAAAAAGCTCAGTTTTCCTAAAAGAGGCGCTGGCGGGGATGCTGATAACATCTGGTCCGGACTGAAGGACCTGGCAACCATTGCAGACATGTCTACTCTCGCTGCATTGGATGCTGTCACAATTGAAAAAATGGTGGAGGATTACTTTGCTGACACCATCCAAGTAGACATGTCAGACAGTCCATATTGTTACTGGCAGGAAAAAAAGGCAGTTTGGAAGCCCCTGTACAAACTGACTCTATTTTACCTGAGTTGTCCCCCCTCCAGTGTGTACTCGGAAAGAGTTTTTAGTGCAGCGGGTAACCTGGTCAGTGAGCGGTGAAGGAGGTTGCTTCCTCACAACATTTACTACCGGGGCCACTCCACTGTGCAGTCCATATTTAGGTGTATCAGATATTAAACAACGGTGACAGTTGATGCCCAATTTTTTAATTATATTGTTGGCGCTGTAAAAAATTGTGTTCCGGGCACACCACACTACGCAGTCCATACCCTTTTTTAGTGGAATTCTGACCCGTGGAGGGTTTTTTAATTATATTGTGGCCTCGGTACCAAATTGTGTACCGGGGCCACCACACTACGCAGTCAAGAAAGATAGATGCGTATCATAGATAAAGTACATTCAGTGTTGTGGGGCAAATTGAAAAATATTCAAAATGCACTGACATTATCAAAAACAAGAGGTTTTGACACGCTGAAACTCCAACATGTATATGATGGAGAGGATGGAGGAGCAGCCATATGTGCAGTTTAATGCAGACCTGTTGAAGGTTTTCTATATATTTTATTGTGGTGCCCAGTGCCCACTACTCTACGCAGTCCAGATACTATTTTTGGGTGTAATTCAGACCTGTTGAAGGTTTTCTATATATTATATTGTTGTGGCCAGTGGCCAGTCCTCTACGCAGTGCAGATACTATTTTTGGGTGTAATTCAGACCTGTTGAAGGTTTTCTATATATTTTATTGTGGTGCCCAGTGCCCACTACTCTACGCAGTGCAGATACTATTTTTGGGTGTAATTCAGACCTGTTGAAGGTTTTCTATATATTTTATTGTGGTGCCCAGTGCCCACTACTCTACGCAGTGCAGATACTATTTTTGGGTGTAATTCAGACCTGTTGAAGGTTTTCTATATATTTTATTGTGGTGCCCAGTGCCCACTACTCTACGCAGTCCAGATTCTATTTTTGGGTGTAATTCAGACCTGTTGAAGGTTTTCTATATATTTTATTGTGGTGGCCAGTGGCCAGTCCTCTACGCAGTGCAGATACTATTTTTGGGTGTAATTCAGACCTGTTGAAGGTTTTCTATATATTTTATTGTGGTGCCCAGTGCCCACTACTCTACGCAGTCCAGATACTATTTTTGGGTGTAATTCAGACCAGTTGATGAGTTTTTAATTATATTGTGGGGAACACTCCTCTACGCAGTCCAGAAAGATACCTCGTTGCAACGTTTTGTACTAAAAAAATAAATAAATTGTGAGGTGTTAGGTGTTCAGAATAGCCTTTAAATTAGTGGAAATTATTGTTATTGAATGTTATTGAGGTTAATAATAGCGTAGGAGTGAAAATAAGCCCAAAAACTTGATTTTTACACTTTTTATTTTTTTTTTCAAAAAAAATCCGAATCCAAAACCTTAAATCCGAACCAAAACCTTTCGGCAGGTGTTTTGCGAAACAAATCCGAACCCAAAACATCGCGAAAATCCGGATCCAAAACACAAAACACGAGATCTCAAAAGTGCACATCCCTAGTTCAAATATCCTTAGTAACTAAAAAAAAACAATTTGTGAGAGGTGAGATTGCTCAAACAGCATGTTGCCATTCAAAACATAAGAGGATGCACCATTGACTTTCAGGGAAAATCATTATTTATTGATTAAGAGAACAAAACTAATTTTTCATTATATTAAGCGGCAAAATATTGTTTATTATATTAAGGGAACAATATAAATTTCCGTTATATTAAGGGGGAAATATTATGTGGTTGCTAACAGGGGCAATAATTATTTATGCTGGGGGTAACACTTATTATTTTACAATGGGGCATCATTTATACTGCACACGTGTGGCACTACAAGTGCCAGCATACACTTACACCCATTTGCATGTGCCTCCTCTTAAGTTCTGAATGAAAAGATAGCTCAAACAGCATAATAATTTAGCTATCTAACCTATCAGAAGCAGGTCTAAAAAAACTGCCCTTTTCTGGCGATTTTGACTAACGTGCCGGCGTGTTTAGTAGATTACTGGCGATTTGACAATACAAACGGCGGTTTGGAGGTGAAAATTGCCGGCGATACTTCAAAACCACCTAAAAAATCACACTCTTACAAATTTTCCCCAAACAAAGTTCCTGTGTAGTTGAAATGAGAAGTTGAAGCAACTCCTGCTAAACCAATGACCAGGAATAAATAGTAGCTACATTCAGAGCAGCTCCATTCCGTGAGAGATTGCACAGGTTCCACTCACATCTGTTTGCAAATACAAGCAGATGTGATTGTTTTTCTTTCTAGCTTCAAAACAAGTATGACGCAGCACAATACTCTGACATGCAACACATAGTAAATTGTTGTACATTGCTACAAGCCTCCCTGGCCTCTAAGCAGTGAGGGGAATGAAATCCATTTGGTGCAGTAATGTTGGCAATTCATTATCGTTCACAGCTTGCAGTTTGTGTAACTAGCTTGTGTTTGTATATGAAGATCCAGTTTTAATTTTGTCCTGGCACTTTCCTCTGTTCATTCTGGTCTGGTGACTTTTTTGTGTGTGATCTCATTGTCTTTTCTACTAAATAGTTCACTGTGTATGCCCTCCGTTAAACACCAATACCTTTAAGTAAACATAACCAAACTTATATAAAATAACGACACAGAGACTTGAGTAAAGTGGCACTAAAAAATTATTTTATTATATCCTAACTGTAACCTGGTGGCGGAGAAAGGGCACTGAGAATCAGCTCCAACGATACCTAACCAAGCGTGGACATGGCAATATAGCCTTAAGTCCACCCACTTCTCTCATAAACCCACTGCTTGGCCGGCCCTAACCTGGTGAAGAGTAAACTGCACTCACCTTACTTTTCACTCCCCCTCCCTCACTGAGCCGGGCGAGGCCCCTACCCACGGAAGGGACAAGAGTAACCGATTGCCTTGTAAGGGGACAGATACCTGCGACCAATCACGATAGAGCCGTATATATCAGCCGCTGATCGCAGTGCCTTCCTCCCACGCAGCTGGCCCTAGGGGCCAAGCAGCCCGCCACCAACCAAACCGAGCACTCCCCTCACCTCCAAACAAATGCTCTCCATAAAAATACGCAACCCCTCGTCCGAGAGGTGCACCCCATCTCTCCTATAAAGATCCCCTTTATCTACTGTTATTTCAGGGTGATCTACCACAAAACCGCCGAGGGACCTGATAACCTTCCTAAGTGCACTATTTAGTTTCCGCACCATAACTAGCATCTTTTTTAATGTGATCTGTGATCGCCATGACAGCCTCGGGATCATAACTGACCAGCCCAAAACCATTGATGGCCACGTCTTATTGATGTAGTGCAGATCTTCTCTTATTTTAATAATCAGCTCCGATACTTACCCTTACCCAGGTCGTTACCCCCAAGGTGAATAACTAATATGTCGGGGACTCCCCATCGTTCTATCAGCTGTTTTAACCAGGGCAAAAAACTATCCCATAATAAGCCCCGCCTACCTAACCAATAAACTCGGCTATTTCCTATCCTGGAAAAACTCATCTGGACCTCTGTCTGCTTAGCTGCCCAGAAAATGTAGGAGTGCCCAATGATCCAAATATCTTTCGCATTAACCACAGCATCTAAAAAAGAGATAAGTGTTAGGTCCTGCAAACCTTACCGGATCATCACATACAGCACAAAGGTGCACATAGTAAATTGACACAGGCAACCCGTCAGACAGGCATGGAGAATAGCTGCTAAAGGAAAGGAAACGGGGGTGGAATGGGTATGGGTAAGGGTAAGTTACTCACACGAAGGTGAAACCCGATCAAACCCCAGAGGCACACCACTGATCAGGCCTCTGGAGAAAAAAAACGGGAGAAAGCCCTTCGCACCCTCGCTCAACGCGACGAGCAGATAAGCCTTGAGTAACAGGATAGGGGATAGGGGACCAAACAAAAGGTAATGAAGAACCAGAACCGAACTATTTTGACAGTGAACAAAACAACTATAAATGAGAGCCAGAAAGTGAAAAGTTAAGGTCAGCGAAAACAATCTTCACATTAACAAATATCAACTTTACACATTAGGCCTAATATAACTTTGGTAAGCCGCAGATTTCCATCTCCCTAGTGATTTTATAGTATCCACTGAAGCCCCTGACAAAGCCGCGGTGGTGGCTGCACCAATTCTAAATGAATGTGAGCTGAAGAGGGAAGGGTTAAAACCTAGCAACTTAATCGCTTGTTTCAAAACAGCATTGAATTGATATCTTGTCAGCTGTGATTTGTTCCTATGGATCAGGAAAATTGAATTACAGGGCCTGATTAAACTAAATTGGGTAGCTAACTCGACTGGACATAACTCTTTATCATTTTGGGCCTGCAAATTTACCCAGCAACCTCTTCCTTTTTGATCCGTTTTTGAGCTGGCAATCTTACAGCTCAGATGATCGCCACGTATGACCACGTTTTCCATAAGCAATCCTGTCCGACCCTGACCTAAAGACTGACCTACTAGCTCAGACACCCTGAAAGCCCCAAATAATGCTAAGCTGAATGCAGTCCTAAACAACAGGACCTCGTATTCGTCCCACGCCACCTCAACTACCCTCTGCAACAATTGTGATAAAATCTGCGTGGTAATGGCTTGACGTGTGTCAGATTTGAGAGGTCTCGCCTTTGCCCAACCTTTGAGGGCCTTAGATATTAAAAACCCCTTAGTTATGTCTACTGTGCCATTCAGACGCAACATAAACGAAATACCCGCTAGTGAAGATGACATACTAGTCTTAGACGCTCCCTCACAATACTTCAACCACATGAACTCCATTACTGCCTCCCGCTGTGCAGACTCCGACTGGACCTTGGTGGCACGGAACTGGACCCACTGCTGCCACGCTGCCCGGTAAATTCGCAAAGTTGACTGTGCTAGACCGCGTTCTGCTAGGTCTCTTATGCCGGCGTGATGATCTGCCAAACATAAGGGGGACAGGGAATGCCTATGCTATGAGCCTGAGGGGCCAGTTCCCAAAATCTCCTCCATTGAAAACGGGACAGGGCATCCGCTATTTCGTTGTTAACCCCAGGTACATGACGTGCATTAAACTTAATCTCATGTTCCAGGCATCGAAGTATCAGATGGCGCAGCAAGGCTATCGCCTGCGGGGAGGATGCGCTCTGGTTATTGACACACTGTACTACCCCTAGATTATCACACCAAAAAACAACATGCTTACCCCGAAGGGCAACAGCCCATAGCTCTATGGCCACCCCAATCGGGAATAGTTCCAGCACAACCAAATTCTTAACCCATCCGCTTCTATGCCAAGACTCTGGCCAGGCCTCTGCACACCATTGACCACCCAGGTAAGCTCCAAAACCCTGAAGCATCCGTGAACAGCTCAAGGGTAGTGTTGTTTACCGGGGGGGTGGGCCAAATCCTTTTACCATTAAAATTCCTAAGAAACATTCGCCAAACGTGGAGATCATCTTTGATTTCCTGTGACAGCCGGACTGCTGCATCGGGTTTACTCTTACCCGCTGTGGCTCTTTGCAATTTACGACAAAAAACCCTACCCATTAGAATTACTCTGCAGGCAAAGTTAAAAAGACCTAGTAGTGACTGGACTTTCTTTAGTGACATAGAGGGTGATGTAAGTGTGACCCCAATTGCCTCCTCCATTTTTTTTTAACTTGTCCTCCGGGAGTCTACAACAACCCACTTCTGAGTCGATCTCAATGCCCAAAAAGGCTAAACAATGGGTAGGCCCTTCTGTCTTATCACTGGCGATGGGAACTCCCATCACTGTAAAAAATGCCTGTGCTGATTTAAGCACATCTAAACAACGGCTGGACTTGTCTGGGCCAATAATCAGGAAATCATCTAGGTAGTGAGCGATCCCCCTGTGACCGGTCCCAGCCTGAATGCACCAGTGAAGGAAGCTGCTAAACTTCTCAAAAAGGGCACATGAAATCGAGCAGCCCATGGGTAGGCAGCGGTCAACATAAAACCCGCCGCTGTGTCTAAAACCCATCAACTGAAACGATTCAGGATGGAGCGGCAACAGACGAAAAGCTGACTCAATGTCAATCTTGGCCATCAAGGCCCCTTCCCCATACTCCTGAACTAGGGCAAGGGCATCCTCAAATGACTGATATTGAACCGCGCTGACTGCTGGGTCTATGGCGTCATTTACTGATTCGCCTAATGGGTACGACAGGTGTTGAATGAGTCGAAACTTCCCTTCTGCTTTTTTGGGCACAACACCAACAGGGGACACAACCAAATTGGGAATTGGAACGTTCAAAAAAGGGCCTAACATCCGGCCTAACAGACTTCTTTGGCGATCTTCTCATCAAGGATTTCTGGGAATATCACAGCTGATTTCAGGTTATGGGGCCATGGTAAGTCTATTTTTTTTTGGATAGGAATACGGAAGCCAAAATGGAAACCTTCCTTAATTATGGCTGCAGCCTCGGCGTCGCTATACAGCTACAGCCACTTATCTAATTGTTCAAGCTTAATTGGGGATTTGGCCTTGAGCCTGAGCTGTTGAAGCAGCCCCTCGTCCACGCCCACCCCCAGGTCTGGTTCTAATGCACTCTGATGCGGGATGGAAACCGCTACACACGGAACAGGAGTGGCGGAATCTGCACGCAGCACCCCTCTGGCACGTCCCTGAATTGAATGCAAAACACTTCCCTTTGCCGGGGAGGGTTGGTTGCGCCCTCCCCGCCCCAGGAAACCTCTTCCCTTGAGAGACCCCCTGCCGTTGACTGCTTGGCCTCATGAGGTCTATCCACGTGTCTATGTCCTTAAAGCCTAACGGCAACTTTTCTCTCCCTGTTATTTTCTTGCGGAACATTTCATCATAATTTCTCCAAATAACGGGCCCATCCTTTAAATACACATTCGTAATGAGGTGGAGGTATTTCCACACTTCTACTTGTTCCTCTGGCCTAAAGTCAGTGTACAGGGTTGCGAAAACACAAAAACCTTTCACCCATCTAGGGAAGGTTTTGTAACTCTCCTCCCCCTCGCCATTCCTGTCTAACGCCGCCTCAAGCCCTTTCTTCCCTTCGTCGGTAAGGGTAAACATGTCCACATAGTATCCTTTTTTAATTTTGTCTTTGATGCTCGGTCTAATACCGTATAGCAGTGCCTCATTCTCGACCCTTCCCGAATCCCCTGCTCGCGCAACTATGTCGGGGCCAAGAGCCTGCAATGGCTTGGAAGTTTTTTTTACATCCCAATTGCGTCTCTAATAGCTTAATTAGTTTGCGGGGCTTGTGCCCAGAATCCGAGGACTCCTCACTAGTAGTAGACTTCGGGGGGTTTACATCACGTGTTTTGTGTGTATTTGAAGAAAATTGCTCACCTTCTTCCAATGGAGCACCAACCTCCGTCCCGACTCCCGATGCCTGCTCGACCCCAGGCCTCTCCCGTGTCTCTGCGGCTGCCGTTCTGCTCACCCCATCTGCCACGCCATGAGATGACATCCTTACCGCCGCTCCTGTCTCATCGTGTAGCTCTCTCTGCTCCTGCGGCGCCGGATCATGGCCCTGTGATGCTGCAGACAAAACAGTGTGAGTTGCTGACACATTCAAATTGATGTTCCCATCAACCCCAGAGCCTGGAGGGGTCCTACGATCTGGTATAAATGTTGAGGAGGCGACAGGCCTACCCCGAGGGGCCTCACGAAACTCTGTTTCGCTGCTCCCAGACACATGATCCCACCCCCCTCCAACTAGCGGGGTATACACACCACGCGTAACGCCCTGGTGGCCACTGACATCACTATACCCAGGCCCCTGCTGAACTCTATCGGCGCCATGGTGATAGTCAAAAACCCTACCTCTTGGGTGGTCGGCTGTCGAGCCGTCCCGAAAACAATCCAAGCCATAGGAGCCTGAACTCTGTGCCAGGCTCTCCCCAGCGTACTCGCTATATGAAAGGGCATGCAATTGGTGCCGTTGAAATCGTCCAACCCATGGCCCCCTCTGACCTCCACGTCTAAATTCCTCCTCCTCATTAACCCCTAAATCTTCACGTGCTCCCCAGTACACCCTGGCCGGGTATGACCCCTCTGCTAAATAGGCCCTGTTCTGTTCAAAAAAGGCTCTCCTCTCTGCCATACTTTCGACCGTCCCTGCCGCCCGAGGGTACAGTGACCTGCGTACCGATGCCGTCGGAGCCTGAGCACTGACACCCCCTGCTGGTCCCCTGGCGCTATTGTCCAGAAATGGGCTGGGTGGAAAATAAAGTTGGTGGGGCTGACTGACAACCTCCCTTTCCCTCCTATGTGAATGCAGCACAGGAGGGGTTAATGGCAGGACTAGCCCTGCGCTACTGAAAGAAACCTCACTGGCTCCCCCTGGTGGCCTACTCCTGTCACATCTGTCCTTGTGTGAATTATAGAGATGGGGAGGGGGGGGTTTGCGCCCCCCCTTCTGCTGCCTGACTTTCATTAGCGCGCGCTTGCCGCTGCGCTAATGTGCTGGGTTCCCCCACAACTGAAAGGCTGACTCCAGCGCAGGGAGCACTCTCCCTTGCTGGAGCCCGGGCTCTGCGCCTGCGCAGGCTGGCCGGAGGTTCATTCTGAACCGTCGAGCCGCGCCCGTGTCCCCTCCTCACTCTGGAGGTTCTCAGGGGAGATAAATCGCCCCCCGCCCCCGACCCTAGCCCAGAACCTATGCGGGGGGAGCACTGGAGATGCTTCCCCCGCCGCTGCCGCCCAAACCAGGCCCCGCGCTCGTGTCTCCAAGATGGCGCCGGGACACGCCGGGAGATGGGGAGCGGAGGCGGGCTGGCCTGGACACTACCCTCCTTGGACGGGGCATGGTAGAGGGAAACTAGAAAATGAAAGGGGAGCAACAGAGAGCTAAAATGGATGGCTCGTGCGGAGGAGAGGAGAACACAAAGGGAGGAAAAGGGGGAATGGGAGTAGAAAAGAAAAAATGACAAAAGAAAACAAAATAAAAACAAGAAAAAATATGGGAAAAAACGGAGAAATCAGGTATAAGAAACAAGAAAGAAATGACAGGAAAAAGTATACTGAAAATAAACTTATATTCCTATCTGGCTCGACGTGGCCTTCCCTCCAAGACGAGTGACTGATCAAAATTGAGTGCCTCCCCTCTACCGACCACAAAGGACCTCCCCTCATCCCCATTGGAGAGCAAAACCTCATGTTAACTCTTCAAGGTTAGTGCACACTACGAAGCAACCCTGTCACTATTTATTTTCGTTCGTCTAAAAGGGACTCTCTTGTACTTAAGAGATAGAGGTTACGTAACAAAGACTTTGTGTCTCAATATTAATATTTGTATGCATATATTTTATATACATGGCTGAATCACTAGGTTGGGATATCATTACTGGACAGGACTTAGCCCAATGAGTGTGAGGCTCTTAAGAGAATAGGATAAGAACTCTTTACTCCAAGGAAGTCTGCTTAAAGCCGGGGTCATAAATGTAGGTACATGAGCCAACTGATGAATCCAAGGGAATCAAAAAGACATGAACAGGTCATCTTTTCACAAAACTCCAGAGTAATATACAGTGGGCTCTGTAAAATATCATGCAGCTACCAAAGCACAGATAGATCTGGATGACCGAGATTTGTAGGGGAACGGATGAGGCAACTGGTAACATCTGGACAGATATTAGAAACTGGTCGATTTAGTGAAATCAGAACTTAAAATGAAGTGCATTAGGCAGGGAAGCCATAGGAATGCATTAATATCAGATACACAGAAGCAAAGCAACAGCCCAAAAACAATATATTCAGGTTTCAAAATTCAAGTGACCCCTAAAGTACACCTCCCCAAATAATTTACAATGTACTCCAGTATAATGCATGAAGATACTAATCTTTTGACCTGGTGTGGGTCCAAGGTATAATCCCCTCCTGGATCCTTAGTCAGGTTCAGTAGTAGTGTCAATGAACAAACACAGGTTGTGTCTTCAGGGAACCTTGTTTCAGGGTATTCTTATTCAGAAACATGAGACAGCATGAGGATTTGGAGGCATGTACCTTAGAATGGGGCTACAAAGCCCAAACCACTGTCTAATTTTTCTGAATAAAAATACTCTGAAGATACAAGCTCTGTGCATTCCTTGACCCTATTACTGAAATTATTATGTCATCATTGGGTGAATGGACTGGGATGCTGCAAATGGTGAAATACCACAACCACTATTTACTGTGCATCTTGATATTTGTTGTAACGAACCATGGGGTATAGTTACTAAACTGTGGGTTTGAAAAAGTGGAGATGTTGCCTATAGCAACCAATCAGATTCTAGCTGTCATTTTGTAGAATGTACTAAATAAATGCTAACTAGAATCTGATTGGTTGCTATAGGCAACATCTCCACTTTTTCAAACCCGCAGTTTAGTAAATATATCCCCATGCACGAGATGTCCAGCAGCCATTTTGACCAGCCCAAACATCTATTGATTCCTGTGCCTTGATCTATACACTGTCCCTGCAAAAGTGACTGTGAGATAATGTAGTCCGTATCTTTTTCTAGCAAATAGTTTTTTTTATAAAGCCACTAGTCTGGATTAACCCTTAAGGCAGTTGTAGGCAACCTGATACAATTCAGGGACCTCACTGATGGTCTTCTAACAAATGGGCCAAACATTACCCTTAATCTCAGTAATACGTCAAAATAATACATTTAATCACAGAAAGAGAAATCTCTCTGTAATAGCACATCAGCAGGCATTTTAACAAGTGTTACCAGCGATAACACACAAATGTGACAATAAGACAGGAATGAGCTGTGGGCTGCAGGTGCAAGCTCAGGGGGCCTCATGTTGCCTATCACTGCCTGAAGGGATGCAATTGTAATTGGATCTTGGAGATCATACTTTCATTGCCAATACAGTTTGGCAAACAGCTAGATGTGGTTAGTGCCTCATATGTTTTTTTTAAAATTGAAAACACAGGCAACCCTATATTAATTTTCTCAGTCCATAAAACACACCCTCTGATGTTATTATAATACTAATCTATAAAATTTAGGAGAACGAATTTGAGGAAGTAGATATTCTAAGATAAAAACTTCTTGCAGAATAAACCAGGTCACATAGGAGTCATGTGACACCTGTAACCCTCCAGAATGTGATCGTGTGTTGGAGTAAATCCAGTTACAACTGTAGCACACATATCTTATTCCATAAATACACAATATAATAAAATATAAGCCTGTTAGGGAGATTTAAGGAGATAATCCCTAAATTTGGAGTTTTCACAAGATTTAGGGCTTCACCCTATTTGTTAAAGCCCCCAGACCGGTAATGACAATAGCTGGTTGCTGAGTACAAGTACCACTACCACTGTCCACCGACTGTTGCCTACATCTCAGGATGGAGATAGCCAGGGGTGCCCACAGGAAAAAATGCTTGTTATTAAAATAAAGCCTTTTTTAGGCCTTTTTTAATGGGGTATATTTTATTTATTTATTTAGATTTTTTTAAAGCCACGTTTTTTTGTTTTTTTTTAATGAATCTGGTACTGAAAGGCCAAGTCCCGGCATGGCGGCTCATACATGCCCTGGCCTGGCGAGCAGTATGACTTCTCCTACCGCTACTGGCCAGGGTCACTGTGGTGCTGAGCATTATTTAGCTGGCCCGGTGACATTACAAAGATAAATTTAACAAAATTACAATTTTCTATCTTCACTTTAGCAGGGTTTTCATAAATAGACCCCTTAGTCTGTGCACAATTTTTTTGTGTAGAAATTACTTTTTAAATAAAATTCTGGACAATATATCATGTTTTTCTACTTTATTTTCTTTCTTCTTGTAACAAATATGTAACTGAATTTGCAAACCTTTTCTATCATCCCGCTTCATGCTTGATGTAGTTATGATGGATAATCAACGTAAGTAAATACAGCATTATCTACAATAACAGCTCTTAGTCTGGTCATAACTAATCTTGTTGCTTAGTGATGCAGTCACTTCAGCATTCACTAGGAATTAGGGATACACTCATCATACGACACATTCAGTGGCAGCACACAATCACATGGGTAATGCGGACAGTTTACCTTTATGCTTTTCATTTGGAAGACGCAATCTCGGCTATTTAATGGGTGTTATTGGAAAAAGGTAAATTGTTGACATACTGAACCTATTACTACATTGTTTAACCTGTACAATGAGAGACACATATTCCCTTTATAGCCTGAACATCTGGAATGGTATTATCAAAAATAATAACAGAGGAAACAAGTTAGATATAATTCAAACCGAATGCTTTATTTCATCAATGTGCTCATTTCAGTGAAACTCTGTTTTATGCATTCTTTATATAGACAAAAAATAGCTGTTTATTACTGTTAATTCCTCTGCCCGCCCTTTCAATTTCCAGTTCCCTGAATCAAACTTTCACTTTGGGGCATCCTGTAAATTATAATTTTCTATTTTGTGTGTTCTGTTTGTACTGGACCTTAGATGAGAAAAATGGGGAATTCATAAGAAAGGTATCAATGAATATATTCCGTCTGCATACTGACTTCAATTGTCATTGAAGTCTATTTTTGAGGGAAAAGTTAATACCTACCTGCAATGTTTTGACACATCCTTGAATAATAGTGGTGACGAAGCATTTTCTGGACATATATTGGGCCTGAGTCATTAAGGAGAGCAAAGCATAAAAAATAAGTAACTCTGCACTTGGGCAAAACCATGTTGCATAGGAGGGGTAGGTAAATTTAAAATGTGGGGACAGATTTGTAGTTTGGGTAGATGTAGATGCACATGGCGTATTTACATATACATCGCACCCACATTACAGCAGACGCTTTGTGTAACCATTTGTGGGCTTGTAGTCCGAGTTGTGAGTGTGCATGGTAAAAAAAAAGTAAAAAAATGTCACTTCAAGGTCGTTTTTTAGCCACCCTCATAGTTAGTTACAACTTTTACATTTAAAGAAATGGAAGTTGCTCAAACAGTGAGAGTCCCATATATTTGGGCCATACATATGTGTTTTTAAATTGAGAGCTAACTTACCAAAGAGGTACCCCAGAAGCCTCCAAATAGCAATCCAATGTCAGCACTCCCCCCCAGCTACTGACACCAACATGCCTCTCAGACAAATAAAGAAATGGAAGTTGCTCAATCAATTTATAGGCTATAGCAGGTGCGTGAAAGGGTGGGGTTATCCTAAAAGGAACAAACACACAGAGATCCCCCACCACACTGCTATAGCCAGCAACAGATCTGCTATTTCTACTGTAGATAAAAATGCAAAAGTCTTAGTTGCACACATTTGCAAATGTATGTTAAAGCCACCCGCCTCTCCACGGTGATTTTGCTAATAGGGTGGTCCTAACTCTAAACAATGACAACTTTTACATTTGCCTCCTGAAAAAATACTTGTTGCATGTTCATTTGTGTCTTGAATAAGCCATTACAATAAGGGGATGTCAAGGATGTCTTTATTCCCTGCAACATAATTGTACATTTAATTTTTTCTTTGCCATTATTTTCGTTTCTTTCCCATATTAATTGCTCCTGGATAGAGAAATTAATCTCTGAGACTTCAGAAAACGCGTAAAAGTAATCTTATGGCTCTAACCACCAGTAGAACTATTGGCAACCTCTCAAATGTACAATCTCCATCCCTTGAAGCTCACTTAAATATCTTGTCCCACAAGAAGAAATCTCATGTTTGCATTCAGTTGCAGTACAAAGTGCACAATGTAACTGCCACCAGAGTTACAAATGGGTAAAGTGGCACAAAATAGGAAATTAATGTCACAAACTGGCATTTGTGCTGCTGGGCCTTTGAAGCTTTACAAATGATCCCTACTGAGCTCTAGTGTTGCCTCTAGCGCTAGAGCATGTGTTAACATGCTCTAACATAGGTTTTTAATGTCATAGTCAACCAAACCTGTGTTATAGTATGTTAACACGTTATTGTAATTAAAGGACTAGTTATCTCCATATAATGCCGCAAATTAAAAGTATATTTACTTAACTATAATACCAAGTTATTAGTATTAAATGTGCTTATGTACTTTAAAATATAAATAGCTGCATCCTGTGTGATACAAACTCAGTGCATAAATGTGCAAATTGGTGCTAACTTGTCACAAACCTGGCAACAAAAGAGTTACTTATCTAAAGCCAAACAAATAGCATTTGCTTAAAAATGATTATATTCCTTTCTATATAACATATGCTCTAACAGCTGGAACATTTCATGGGAAACAGTTGATGGAGTATTTGTTTTCTATGATTTTTAGTTGAGAAGCAGAACCTTTGATAGCCATCCAATGAGTAGAGTGTTGGTCCAAATGTCCACCTATCGTCAGTCCTTGTTTAACAATATTCAGTGACCCATTCATATAGCTGAATCATGCTGCTTCCCTTATTAGATATTGGCCACAGAAAGGCAACATGAAGAGGTTACTCAGGACAAGCATCTAGTATTCTAATAATATATAACTGTGATGTGCAGAAAATATTTCAAAATGTCGATAAAAATACTCTGACATTTCGCCTGATTGCCAATCTGCTAAGTAATTATTTACATTCTAGAATGTCAAGATGTGAGTCAAATGGTTTCCATTACCAAGGGATTAGTAAGAATTATATAACAGGAGAATCAGAGACACGGCATTTCTTCCTGTTTAACAGTCTGGAATCGCAGTCACTTCCAAACCATTGTAATGTATTTAAACTAATCAAAACCTTCTACCATATTAAAGAGGGTTCATTGCCTAAACACAGTGGAGACAGTCATTTTGTGGGCTAAAGAAATAACATTCATAATAATGCAGTCACCTGTCACATCCCCTTAGGTGACCATTCCAGTTTTTCTTATGTCTGCAGGGTAGAAGATGCCTGGAGTCACCCATAAAGGGAATGTGGTGGGCGGGGGGAGGGGTTACTGTCACATACTATTGTGCTCAGCGACATCTCCCTAAGCGGCTCTCTTCCTGGCACCAATGCATTATCATTAGATGCTCGCCTGCAACTCTCTCCCATCATCTATAGTGATGTGAGCATGTGCAGAGTTGAAAGGCATGACTTGATGAGAAGACCGAATAGATGTGTAAATCTGCAGCTCTGTTCTATTAGCTTATAACACAGCAGATGACTCACGCAAACTATGGGCATCAATAAAAGGCAGTAGACACCTGTTAAGCAGAGTAAGAACAAACACAGAGTTCAAGCACTGCAGGGTATTCTCACCAGTCCGCTGGTCCGGCACTATGGGGCATATTTAATAAAGCACGATAGTGCTTTTAACGGGTCATTAAGGTCCCACAGTGTCCTCCGCAAATTTATTAAGGGGGCATTGCAGCAGATATCATGGATATCTGCTGCTTTGCATTCCTCTTCGTTTTTAGGAACAGTCACCATTCAACAGAATGGTGACTGCTCCTGGCCGCAATCTAACAAGTCCCGAAAAAACATTTTTTTCGGGAACTTGTCATGTTAATGTACGCCAGCTGAAGCTGGCGTACATCATCCGAATTGAAGAAATCTAATGCTGTCAGCTCTGCTCCGAAGAGCAGAGCTGGACAGCGCATGTGTGGAGGGATCACATGATCCCTCCCTGTCACTCAGCGCTCTCTCTCTCTCTGCAACTATCGTTGCAGAGACAGAGAGGGGATCTGTGTGCGCATGTCCAGTTCTTGGAACTGGACATGCGCAATTGAAGAGTGAAGAGAAGACCCGAAGACAGCGCTTCCGAAGAGGGGGGTAAGTATGATTTTTTTTATCACTGAAACAGCAGTTTTTCGGAACTGCTGTTTCTGTGCAGGGCTGTACATAAATGTGAGAAGTAGTTCAATCCTTATCATTGCGATAAGGATTGAAAACTACTTTTCACTTTATGTGAATATTGATAAATGTGCCCCTTAATCTCCTTAGATGGTGTTCCTGATTATGTCATACGTGATGTCAGAAGACAAGTGTGATGCGGACACTGCTTGTTATTCTGCATCTAGACTGGACAGCACTTATGTTAAACACAAAAACTCTGATGCTTTGTATATGATGGAAGAGTATTGTACTTTGGGGCACATTTATCAACAACTGCATAAAATGAAAAATTTCAAATCCTTATCACATTGATAAGGATTGAACTATTTCCCATATTTATGAAATAACTTCAGCAGGGACAGCAGTCACGATAAACTGCTGTCCCTGTGAAGTGTAGCACTTACTTTTTCACTGACTGGTCACTGCGAACAAACTTGCGATACTGGCATCTTTGTTGTACTCCTACTGCGCATGCCTGACTGAAAGTATAGGACATAGGCACAAAGACTATAGTAACGAGGAACTGTTATCATGTGACAGGGAGGGATCACATGATCCCCCCACACATGCGCTCTGCAGCTCTGCTCTTCGGAGCAGAGCTGACAGCTAGGAAAGTTTTCAATTACGTTAATATATGCCAGCTTCAGCTGGCGTACATTAGCATAACAAGTTCCCGAAAATTAGTAATTTTCTGAACATGTCAGATTGCGTTAGGGAGCAGTCACCATACTATTTGATGGTGACTGCTCAGAAAAATGAAATATAATGCAAAGCAGCAGATTTCCACAATATCTGTTCCGATGCAACAATAATAAATTTGAAGGATACTCCAAATTGCGCCTAAATGACGGTAAGTGTGCTTTAATAAGATTACACTTCTTGATAAATAGGCCCCTTTGAAACTAGACGCAGGCCATATACTTGGATATAGGTTATCTGTTTTCTACATGGTTCAGGGCCCCAAAGTGCTCTATATCTCCAAAAGCTCCATATTGCATCCAGGACAGGGGGGACAAGTTACTCAGAGGTAATCCTAGAAAGTGGACACGTTACCTAAAGAAGTGAAAGGAGTTCCAAAGTGCCCAGTCGGCTTGATTTAGCACAATTGTTCATATATTTTGTGATTGTATAGATATAAAACATTCTTCCATTTGATCTATTTTTGGCTTTGTTTGATGTTTTCTCCAGTCACTCCATTTTGATACTATTCTGCATCTTTGTCATATTTAAAAACTTTACAGACTAAAGACAACTTTCATGCTTAGTAAATGAACTAAAACAAGCTGTTGCATAGGTAAAACCAACAGAAGAAGGTGCCAACAGACACCCAGGGCTATATTTACTAAGCTGCGGCTTTGAAAAAGTGGGGATGTTGCTTACAGCAACCAATCAGATTTTAGCTGTCATTTTGTAGAAAGTACTAAATAAATGAAAGCTAGTATCTGATTGGCTGCTATAGGCAACATCCCCACTTTTTCAAACACGCAGCTTAGTAAATCTAGCCCCCAGTCTCAGGGGAAATGACTGAAAGTTGTTTCTCTGTTTCAGATGCCAAGTTAAAAATTGACTGGAATATTTTTGTATTGAGACGGATTTTTTATTTATAGAATCACAGAAATACTGAACCCAAGGATAGAAAAATTTTCGGTCCTTTCCTATCTGCTCTTAAATCATGGACATATGCAACCACTAACATATGTAAAAGGTAAATGGAACAGGCAGTTAATTATTTATCTCTCCCCATGTTTTCTCTGCCTCTAGTTTTGCAAGGTGTTGTTTGAAATGAATTCTATATATTGATGTTCATTAATGATACTTATGTTGATACTTACGCATTTGAAAGTCATAGCACTATGCAAGTTTGAGGTTTTGCTTAAAATATACTCAGCTAAACGCAATCTAGGAATAGGGCGCGCAAAACCCCTTTTGGTCCCTGGTGCAATCACACTTGCCCTGCCTCTCCACCTCTACGTAATACAAGAATGGTGTGCTGATTCCTTAGTTCCTAGTCAGCAGATGATACCCTTTTATTGTTATTTCTTTATATCTTTCTTTATATCCCCAATAATCTATCAGCTTTTCACCTTTAGGTCAAAAGAGTTCATACATGGAACTCTACGCTATTATCTTTCAACCTTCCAACACTCCCAGATAAATGTTAAAGTATAAAAGTATAACTAAACTAAGCTTCTCATTCCCCTCAGTGGGGCCCTGGGAAATTCACACTGAAGATTTTTATATATAGATATATAGATATATATATGTGTGTGTGTGTGTGTGTGTGTACACACACACACACACACGCACACACAGGGGTTCTAGAAAATGGTAGATGCAGTAGCACCTATACCATACTTGTCTACTCTCTTGTCTAATTTCAAGGAGGCTGCTGAATTTTGTTGAGTCCTCCCGGACGCCCTCAAGAGTAGGCATAATCCTGGATTGTAGAGATGTAGAGCTTAATGATGCAGTCGCGTAACCAAGCCCTGCTAGGCAATGACGTGAATTTTGCCATTTCATAGCAGGATGCGACGGCATCATCACACCCCCTCATGCACTTCTTGTCACCTGACCTCCCCTCTAGGAGGTTTTAAAAAAATTGGCAAGTATGGTGTATACCTAGATGTATTATATTGGCTGCAGTACTAGGTATTGACAATTTAGGGAATCACTGATGTGACCAGGGGTTATTTCTACAATTAAAACATGATTTGTATGTCTATTCTGTCCCATTTGATGAATACTAGTAGAAAACAACAATAGTAAACAGTTTCGAGTATTAAAAATCGAAAATGAAAAAAAGAATGGAAAATTGTATTGAAAATTACTCATATAGTTTCACTTCTGTAACTTTCCCTAAACTATGGATAACTACAGGTATAGGTATCTAAATAATCAATGGCTATAGTTGAATACGTTAAGGTATAGTTCTGGATGTACACTAATTACAAGGACATTATCATGGTCCAAATCATGACAAGATATTTATTTTACTATTTATATGAAATTATATTTATTCCAACTAGAGATGCTCACTGACCCCCGTGTTTTGGTTTTGGTTTTGGATCTGGATTACCGTCATGTTTTGGTTTTGGTTTTGCCAAACTGCCCTTGCGTGTTTTGGTTTTGGTTTTGGTTTTGGTTTTGTTTGGTTTTGTTTTGCAATTTTGTTTAAAAATCAATGTTTTTGGGCATAAAATAACCGAATTTAGTGCTCCACCTGTTTCTTGGATAAGTAATGTAATTGTAAAGCTATATAATTATGAAAAAAACAGTTTAATTCCTGGTAGGCCGTCATTAACTCTACACACAAACCAGATTGTCTTCCTCTCCATCTATGCTTATTGGCAATGGAGCCATCGTCTTTGGGTGTATATTACACCCTACACTTATAGTTAAATATCTAAAGAAATGGACAAAGGCAGTTTGGTTTCTGTGTCTCTAGGCCCCCCTCCACTTGTAGAAAATACTAAAAAATTCAGCCGTTATAGACTGTACAATATAAATCATCATCATCATCATCATCATCATCATCATTTATTTATATAGCACCAACATATTCCGTAGCGCTTTATAATTGGGGACAAACATAATAAACTAATAAACAAACTGGGTAAAACAGACAAAGAGGTGAGAAGGCCCTGCTCACAAGCTTACAATCTATGGGACAATGGGAGATTGACACATGAGGTTAAGTCTACATTATGCATTTTGGCCCAGCCAGACTGCAAAGGTAAAAGTGACTCATAAGCTAAATGATCCCGTCACACAACAATGTTGGTCAGGGGGTAGTTGTCTTGTGTGAAATTGTGTAACAGGCTAAAGGTAGCGAGGTTAAGAGGGTGGCTGAGAAATATTATAAGCTTATCTGAAGAGGTAGGTTTTCAGAGAACGCTTGAAAGTTTGTAGACCAGAGAAGAGTCTTACTGTGCGAGGGAGAGCATTCCATAGAGTGGGTGCAGCCCAAAAAAAGTCCTGTAACCGTGAATGGGAGGATGTAATGAGGGTGGATGAGAGACGCAGATCTTGTGTAGAACGGAGTTGCCGAGTTGGGAGATATTTTGAGACAAGAGAGGAGATGTATGTTGGTGCAGCTTTGTTGATGGCCTTGTAGGTTAGTAAAAGTATTTTATATTGGATTCGGTACAAAACAGGCAGCCAGTGTAGAGACATACAGAGTGATTCAACAGAGGAAGAACGATTTGCAAGGAAAATCAGTCTTGCCGCAGCGTGCAAAATAGATTGTAGAGGTTTGAGTCTGTTCTTGGGAAGACCAGTAAGGAGGGAATTGCAATAGTCAATGCGGGAGATGATGAGTGCATGAATTAAGGTTTTTGCAGTGTCTTGCGTGAGATATGTGTGAATTCTGGAAATGTTCTTTAGATGTAAGTAGCAGGATTTAGATATAGAGTCAATGTGGGGAACAAAGGATAGGTGTGAGTCAAGGATTACACCTAGGCATCGAGCTTGTGGGGTGGGATTTATAGTCATGTTATCAACAGAGATAGAAATGTCAGGTTTGCTCTTGTTAGTGGGTGGGAATATTATTAACTCTGTTTTAGAAAGATTAAGTTTGAGTTGGCGAGAGGACATCCAAGATGAAATGGCAGAAAGACAGTCAGTTACACAGGACAACACAGATGTCGAGAGATCAGGAGAGGATAGATAGATTTGGGTATCATCCGCATAGAGATGATACTGAAAGCCAAAGGAACTTATTCGATTTCCAAGAGAAGCGGTATAGATAGAGAACAGCAGAGGACCTAGCACTGAGCTTTGTGGTACTCCAACTGATAGGGGAAGCGGAGCAGAGGTGGCTCCAGAGAAATTAACAGTGAAAGAGCGATTAGAAAGGTAGGATGAGAACCAGGATAGAACAGTGTCTTGCGACCTAGGGATTGCAGCATTTGTAGGAGAAGAGAGTGGTCAACGGTGTCAAATGCAGCCGAGAGATCCAGGAGAATTAGGAGAGAGTAATGGTGTTCAGTTTTAGCAGTGATCAGATCATTGACAACCTTGGTCAACGCAGTCTCTGTGGAGTGTTGAGAACGAAAGCCAGACTGAAGAGGATCCAACAGGTTGTTAGCGGAAAGGAAGCGTGTGAGGCGAGTGTAGGCAAGTCTCTCTAGAAGCTTGGAGGGACACGGCAGCTGAGAGATGGGACGGTAATTTGATAGAGAGTTTGGGTCGGAATCTTGTTTTTTTTAGAATAGGAGTAATCACTGCATGCTTGTATAGTGATGGAAAGATGCCAGTAGAGAGCGAGAGATTACAGATTTGAGTTAGAGGTGAAATAAGCACAGAAGACAGGGATCTACCAATGTGCGAGGCAATAGGATCAAGAGGACAGGAGGTAGAGTAGGAAGATAAGAAGAGCGTAGAAATTTCCTCTTCATTTGTGGGGTCAAATGAAGAGAGGATGTCAGAGGGTAGTGGGAAGGAATTGATCTGATTGCTTGTCGAGGAAGAGAATATCATTTCTAGTCTGATCTTGTCAATCTTGTCCTTGAAGTAGGAAGCAAGATCCTGAGCACTGATAGTAGATGGAGGGTTCGGGGTGGGAGGATTGAGAAGATATTTAAATGTATTGAAAAGGCGTTTGGAGTTAGAAGCCTGAGCATAGATAAGAGATTGGAAGTATGTTTGTTTTGCAGTGTCCAGAGCATTTCGCTAGGAGCGGTAGACAAAAGTATATGTGAAGAAGTCATTAGAGGTGCGAGATTTACGCCATTGACGTTCTGCTTTACGGGACAGTTTATGAAGATTTCGTGTTGCTTTAGTGTGCCACGGCTGACATTGAAGTCGACGTGTAGTATGTAGTGTAGCTGGAGCCACTTTATCAAGGGCCGTTGCTAAGGTTTGGTGAAAATGGGGTACTGCCATCTCAGGGGATGAGAATGTAGAGATAGGGGATAGAAGGTGTTGGAGAGAGGTGGAAAATTGTTGAAGATCAATAGAATTAAGATTTCTGCGGGTATGAGGAGGCTTAGTAGAGTTAGACAGTAGAGAGGTTAGAGCAGTGGGGGTGAGCGTGTAGCTGATAAGGTGATGATCCGAGAGGGGGAAGGGTGTATTAAGAAAATTAGAAACTGAGCATAGTCTAGAGAAAACAAGATCAAGGCAGTGGCCATCCTTATGAGTAGCAGATTCAATCCACTGGGAGAGGTCAAGTGAGGAATAGAAATAGAAATGGACAAAGGCAGTTTGGTTTCTGTCTCTATAGGCCCCCCTCCACTTGTAGAAAATAGTAAAAAATTCAGCCGTTATAGACTGAACAATATAGATTGAAATGGACAAAGGCAGTTTGTTTTCTGTCTCTATAGGCCCCCCTCTACTTGTAGAAAATAGTAAAAATTCAGCCGCTATAGACTGTAGAATATAAAAAGAAATGGACAAAGGCAGTTTGGTATCTGTCTGCATCAGACCCCCTCTTCCCTAGGAGTAAAATAGAAAACTATTCAGCCGTTATAGAATCTAGAATATAAATAGAAATTGAGAAAGGGAATTTGGTATCTGTCTGCATCATCCTCATCAACATCATCATTAGCGCCCTCGTCGCCTACACAAATCTCCCCCTCATCCTCCTCTAATTCCAAAGTGGCATCCTCAATTGGTGTATCACCGGCTACACTCGGGCTGTTCAGGCACACATCATCAGAACTGCTGAAAGGGCCCTTCTTTATGGGTACACAAACAGAATTCTCACGATTAGACATACTACTGGTGGATGGACTGTCCAACAGGGATTGGTATCATTTCTGATTCAGAGCATACATTATCCTCTAATGCCTTAATGTTTTCTTGCAGCTCGGCTTTCCCGCGTAACAGTAGTTGTACACCACTTTTAAACTCCAAATTACTTGGTCTTGCTTGGTCATGAGTGACTGTACAAGAAGAAGGCTCAGTAACATTTTTTGATCTGCCACTAATAGAGAAAGGCGAAGGCCTCATTCTTTCTTTGCCACTGCGTGTGTAGAATGGCATGTTGGCAATTTTTTTTTTTATCGGCACTTAACTTTTCCTCAGTTACACTTCTTTTTCGCTTCAAAACAGTAAAAAAAATTTTGGTGTGTTTTTTTTCCCCCTTATTTAAAAAGACTATGTACTTTTACATAGGCTTTACTAGATGACGTACTGGGAACACTACCATCAGGACTGGTGCCAGCACCTGCTTGCTAATCCTGCTCATATGTGGACTGCTTTGAATCCATTTTAATGAGGCCAAAGCACTTGTAGTGTAAAATATTCAATAGATAGTGTTGCAAAATATGACTTTTTGCAGCCAGAAAAATTATTGTTTCACACTGGGGAATATGGGACACCCCAAAGCACTTGTAGTGCAAAATATTGTATAGATAGATACTGCAGCTAAATATGACTTTTGGCAGCCAGAAAAATTATTGTTTCACACTGGGGAATATGGGACACCCCAAAGCACTTGTAGTGAAAAAAATGCCTCCTCTATCCTCCTCTCTTCCTGCTCTAACAATTGCTAATAGAATTGGTAATAATAATAGAATTGAATATAATAGAATTGAAATAATAATACAAAGAATAAGGTGTACAATTATTGCTCTGTCCCTGCTCTAATACAGCCTGTGACCTAACCCTGCTCTTTCCCTCTGTCAAATGGCGATGGATTGCTGTGTAGGCGGGTATTTATGCTTTTCAAATATCGCGAGAACCGAGCTCTGAGATCCGACTACATCACGATGACAGTTTGCCTTGATTTCGATTACGAATGGGCGGGAGAGTACCGAGCCTGCCCGGCTCAGTACTCGGATAGGTGAAGTTCGGGTGGGTTCCCATCTCGGGGAATCGAGCCCGCCCATCTCTAATTCCAACATGCTTTCAAAAGAATTCTGTCATAAAACATAAAATTCGCTCAAAATAAAAATGTTGCTCTTAGTATTACTTACAAATAATAACAGTGTTGAAACTGAATTGATCATTAACTGGGGAGACTACTACACCACTGAGCCTCATAGCAAAATTTGAGGGAGAGTCCATCAATGTCCTCCGATAGCCCCCACTCTACTGCATGCACTCTGATACCCTGTTTCGGCTTCACTGTGCCTGCTCTCAGATCATAGTGGGTGCAGGCAGAACCCCAGCGAGTGCGGTGGCTACGGCTCCCACCCACCGACGGGACCAGGAGTTGCTGCACCCACTGTAACAGTGGCACTTCTGCCACTGATCATTAATGATTAGTTCAGTTTACAGACATAAGGTTTCATTTCTCACAAAGAAAAATAGAAAAAAGTATAGCCTATTTGTTTGTGTTTTATCTGTGCCACCTTGTGGTTGTTTCAGGTCTTGCACTACATTGTTAGGTAGATTAGAGGTTCTCTCCACCAAAGCTTTACCTTACAGCGTGTACTGCTTCATGTATTAAAAAGATGTTCTATTATGAAAACCATTTAATTGTCTTTACTTCAGTCCTAGCCTTTGGTATAATAATTACTTTGTCAAACTAAGGCAGTCACTTAGAGCACCAACATTTCTTGGGTGCCTAAAACACTAAATGAGTGACATCAAAAAAAACGTATCCATACATACATAAATATATAAAATAGACCTAAATATTAAGTACAAGTGGGAACATTGAGGATAATCGGTGGCAGATTAGTGCTGTACAAAGGTGTGCATCTTATTTATTCCTGTCTCACCTCTGTGTAGCATACAAATTATGGGACGCTTTCAAGTTTACCTAGTCTTACCCCTAGATGCAGATTCCATCGTTTAGATTCACACAGCCAGGGGTATCAGTGCACAGCCAAGCATATGTCAAAAGACAGATTTCTGTTGTAATTAATCCCCATTGTATAGTTGTAAGTTCATGAACTATGGCAGCATGCATTGTGATCCACAACTATCAAAGGACTAAAGTTTTAATAACTCCGGTATACATACAAAAATCATGCACTATACAAATGACACTTGATTGATACAAAAGCAATGTTTAGTGCTTTTAGTTTGGATCCCAAATGCTGCAAATTACTATAAACTTTTATTTTTTGCATGGCAGATTTATTTGTAATTTTGTTGTTTTTTTCCCCCATAGGTGTACTGTTCATCAGTATAACAATAGTTTGTTTTCTAAATCTGTAGAGAATGGATCAGTGCCGAACATTTAGATAGATAATTACGTTAACCAGTTTGCAACCTTTGCTCCAACTAGTTAACGTTTGACAAAGTAACTGTACACAAAGTGCAAACTCCTGCCTCTGGGTTCCGAGGAGATATATAAAACACAGCATCTCCATTCACTCTTCCTGTGTCACCTTCTCCCAGCACAATGGCAAAGGGCTTCTATGTTAGCAAGATCGTAGCTTTTGTTGGCATATTTTTTGCCATAGCTGCCCTGGCTACAGTAATTGCTCTAGCAGTTGTTTACTCAAATGAGAAAGCCAAAAATAATAGACTAGAAAATGGAGCATCTACGACCGCCTCGTCCGCCTCGTCCGCCTCATCCGCCTCGTCCGCCTCTTCCACATCTACAAGCACACTGACGTCTACCACTCCTGCATCTAATGAACTTTGGGATAAATATCGGCTTCCAAAATCCTTGATACCAATTCACTATGATATTGATCTCAGACCCATCTTGAAGAAAGATGATCGAGGACTCTATGTCTTTCATGGCAAAAGTGCTGCCCACTTCAGATGTGAGCAAGCCACCAACGTTGTCATTATCCACAGCAACAAACTCAATTATACCAAGAGCCCAGAGCTCCGGGATGATGCCAGTACTGTTATCTCCATAAGTAATACACAGGAGGTGGCGAAGACAAATTATCTAGTGCTACATCTTGGTCAACAACTGACTGTTAATAAAACATACACACTAAACACTGAGTTTATTGGAGAGCTGGCAGATGATCTGGCAGGATTTTACCGCAGTGAATATGTGGAAAATAACGAAACCAAGTAAGTAGCAATACAACAAATAACTATATTAATAGTCACTTTGGTCACAATAAGGTTTTGTATTTTAGATTTGGCATATGTGTGTATTTTTTTCATTGTATATTGTTTATAGTGGGTTACCTGTTTTACTTTACTTGCATACCTAAATAAATCACAGTCTGAAATAGTCAGACAAGCACAGGTTGATGGTCAATGCTCTGGGCGAGTTGTCTGTATGCTTGAGCTGTGGTCCTAGCATCCACCCACTGAGTTTTCCAGCTAACATATGCTTTTGATGACAGGATCATCGCCACGACTCAAATGCAGGCACCCGATGCGAGGAAGGCATTTCCCTGCTTTGATGAGCCAGCAATGAAAGCTACTTTCAGCATCACCATCAGGCACAAGCCAGATTATGTGGCGCTGTCCAACATGAACCCAATCAGTAAGTTGCTGACTTCTCAACCATCTATGTGTCTATGTGTGTGCTGGAAGGGATATAGGACAGATATAAACCTCCAAAATAATTATATTTACATACACATATCCAACTTTCTATGCTAAGTATACCTAAAGGTCGCAAGAAGCAGGATATATGTACATCTCTCAATGAATTCGGAAAATTTAAAAAATAATATTTTAGGAGACAGATTGTAAAGGAGGCAAAATCTTCCCGAAAGGTAACTCTAAGCCTCCCAAAATTAAACTCCACCAATAATATACGGTAGATGGAAAGTAGAGAAAAATAAGGTGGTGGTCTTCACTGACTTGACTGATATCTGAGAAGGCTTCTGTTGCTTATAAATTGCTTTTCATTGACATGTATGTATGTATTGTGACTGAATGAAGTCATTCCCTCATAATCTGAGCTCTTTTACCCTAGTATCTTCACTTCTGTCTGGTCTGTTCTCTGACCCCAATGTTGTCATGTTCTAGGTGAGAGCACTGAAGATTGGGATGGTGAACAATGGAATGTCACAGAGTTTGACAAAACTCCAAAGATGTCTTCGTATTTGGTGGCCTTCATTGTTTCTCAGTTCAGTGCGATTGGTAATGATAAAGTAAGTGCATCTTCAGATTAGACATCTAATGTTGCAGGACTGGGGGGAAAACGTCTACTGATTAACAAAATCTATGTGTCTTTTTAAATGCAAATAATTGTAAATGTATGAATTTAGACAACACAAAGAAATGTAACTAAGTTTAATTGACCGTCAGTAAATTTACTGTTGGTTGCCAACTATAGTATTGTGGTACGGCCATGGCCTCTCTGGTGGCCCACACAGTTTACTGTCTATGGGAGAAAATGTTACATAGAGAAATAGATATCTTCTGTGGTGATGTCAATGTAATGTACATTCAGTCAATAAAACATATTGTACAATTTTGCAGGTTAAAATCTGGGGCCGCAAAATTGCTGTTGAACAGAAGCAAGCGGATTATGCACTGAGTGTCACTCAACCAATTCTGGATTTTTTGGAGATCTACTACAATACTCCCTATCCTCTGCCAAAGTCAGGTATGCGGTGATCTATTGTACACAATTATATATGTTTAATTATATATGTGTCCAGGTTTCATGGGTTACTTCCTCTAGTTCTTCTGCATCTCCATTGCTTCTTTTGTCGGTCAGGACACTGCTGGTAAAGGTTGAGTAAAATTGATTAAATTAACAGATTTTGTAGAAAATATTTAAATTGTGTTCCAAAATGACTTACTTTCCTAGTTATGTAATTAAATATAAAGAGTAAACTTTCCATGTCATTACATTAATATTGTTTCAGGAATTATCTAAAGTTATGTGCATCAGATAGCTGTGTAGGAACATACAAGTTCTAATGGTTAGTTCTCTGTTCTAGATCAGGTAGCCTTGCCTGACTTCGGTGCAGGAGCCATGGAGAACTGGGGGCTGGTGACATACAGAGACACTGCTCTTCTTTATGACGAAAATGAGTCTTCCATTGGCAACAAGGAGAGGGTGGTCACAGTAATAGCTCACGAGCTTGCTCATCAGGTTATTCATCTTTTTATATGTCATACTGAAAGTATTACTATTAGAGAAACTTCTGATATATGAGTTTCACCAAAACTGCTACAAATATCATCATCATCATCTTTTATTTATATAGCGCCAACATATTCCGTAGCGCTTTACAATTGGGGACAAACATAATAAACTAATAAACAAACTGGGTAAAACAGACATATATGCCGTAAATACATGTTGGAGGGCAGAATCTTATAACCCTACACAAATGTGATGCCACGGCTTTGGATACTTATAAAGAACATACAGCCAACATACAACAATAATTTGTTACACATTCAAGGATTCAGTACATTTACTCAATGGGATTTTTTAATCTATGCATTCAAGGGCAGTATGTTAAAATGAACTGTTGACTTAGTTCAAATTACTGTCATGTATCAAACCTTAAAGCGAACCTGTCAACTCCACCTAATTAGGCATTATACAGTTATCTGAACAGACAGCATATAAATATAACATAATATAATATATAATATATATGTTATAGAATATATAAACATATAATACACATACTATATGTTCTGTGAATTGCAGCCCAAATGTTACTTATATATTTGCCATTTCTACATGTCTGCATTAAGTTAACCACTTTTATCATATTAATGAGTGCAAAGAAATTAAAGCGGAAGGAATTCCACCAGGATTTATATGGCAGCAATCATATTACGCAGCATTGTACAGAGGATATGTAGTCATTTATAGTTGTCCCTGCCCGAATTGGAACTTACAATCTAAATTCCCTAATACAGAAACACACTCTAGGGTCGCAGTGCTGTGCATAGGATATGGAGTCATTCATATTTGTCCCTACTCAAACTGGATCTTACAATTTAAATTCCCTAATACAAAAATACAAATTAGGGATACAGTGCTATGTAGTCATCCATATTTGTCCCTTCCCTATTGGAGCTTACAATCTAAATGTCCCAATTTACATACACAACTAACTCCAATTAACCTACCAGTATGTTTTTGAACTGTGGGAAGAAAGCAAAGAAACCAGAGGAAACCCACACAAACACAAGGAGAACATACAAACTCCACACAGATAGAGCTCTGCTCAGGAACGTACTCATGACCTCATCGCTGGGAGGCAGCAAAGCTAACCACCATGCCTCCATGCTGACACTTTGTTTATTGTGGCAGAATAAAGACAAGTACAATGCTTATTTGCACTAGTCAACAGTTGTTTTACAGAGTGATCCTGAATATTAGAAATAAATATGAATTATTTCCAGATTCCTATTATTAATGAGAGTGCGAAAAATAGCTGTCTGTTCTTCTGAGACACTTTCTGTAACATTTTCAAACTTTCACCAAATTGATTTATAATGATCACAAGATTATTGTCACCCAAGTTTCAGCCCCGTGGACAGCCCACACCAAAAGCTAATTTAAACAAAATATTCAAGCAGGAATTAAAAGACAGTGAGGGAGAGCCCAGTTTTACAGCTGATTTTCTTAAGCATGGTATGTGTGGAACTAAGCATACATCGTAATTAGACGTAAACACTGGATTCATTATTATTATTGCTATATTTACCAGACTAGATGACAGATACACTTTAATGCATTTTGTTAATTCTTTTTATTTTGCTACTGTTTTAGTGGTTCGGGAATCTTGTGACTATTCGATGGTGGAATGATTTATGGCTGAATGAGGGTTTCGCCTCTTACGTGGAATATTTGGGAGCGGACAGAGCAGAACCCAGCTGGAACATAGTATGTCTCCTATAGTCTATCTCATATCAAAGAGCAAAACAAGTTGTCTTAGAGGCAGAGATAGAAAACTGATTAAAGAAAGGAAAGGAAGGAAACAAATAGTATCAAGCTATAAAGTTGTAGTACAGAATAAAGAATCTGTGCATATGGCGATCTTAGTTCTAGGTGTTAACATTGACACACTGTATATCAGCAGACTCCAGCATAGTAGACAGATTCAGCAAAACTCCTATGTCAATACTAGCATATTCCCATCAGGTGAGTTTCTGAATTTAACATCACATTACTAGGATAGGTAGTTTGTGAGCAGATAGTTCAGTGCAGTTTAAAGAATGATCTTTAATAACAGGCTTCAATGTACACAAACATGCTCTAACCCATCACAACCCATCAAAAAATATATTTTATACCACACTCTTACTTCTATTCTACCTGACATTACATGATCGGCTCCTGAACTTCAAAAAGTGATTTTCCTATTCAAGGCCTGAATTAATGAAATGATGGAAAGTATGTTTCTAAATATTAATTAATTAATTTAGTACAGTTTACTACAATATAAAGATATGTTGGATAACAAGAGCATAGCATTTTGTCCCTGGTGAAATGGGTCATTGTGAAGGGTAAGGTCATTCATAATATTGACTTATTTTGTTAATGATTTTGTGTTAACACAGGGTTATAAAACCATTACAGACATGTTTTCCTGAACAAAACCTTGTAGAAAACATGTGAGACTTAAGTCTAACTTGAGGACTACTGGCAGTGGCTACTTCCAGTTGTTCTGCCAGTGACTACTGGCAACTAATGGCCAGTCTGGGACTGTGTGCGAGTTAAACGTGCTCTAAGTAGGTGCTATGCAAACTCAAAAGGGACCATTATATAACTCAGTTCAATCTTAATCTATTACATTTCCAACAAGAAGCTTTCCATACCAGAGTTCATCTTATTGTGTGACTGATGTTTTCAGTTGATATCTTAGAATATTGTGTCTTTTAGTTCAGTGTTACATGTCATTACTGTTCTCTGCAAGCTGTGTGATCTGGAAAATATACCATTATAAACAGGTCGCTTTATATTTGCTTCACTGAACAGTAGGTTCCTGATGCAGTCTTATTAGATGAATATTTCAACTCCTTCATTTCGAGGGAACATCACCTATTATATTTTTCTCTGGGACAAAATTGCTCTCTGGATCTAGTCAATAATCAGACAGATCTGTGATTAGTTTAACATAGAAAGTTATACACAGGTGCTCACAACTTACTTACAGCAATTTGTTTAAGGGAGTGTTCAAAATATAAAAGACACACTAATGGACTCTATGAGATGCCCTGTATCCACAAATATTGATGGGTTGTCAATCCAGAAGTGTATTGATTGATGTAAACATTGGCAAACATATATTTGACCAATAGGAGAAGTTAAACATTAACTTACACTGTATTTGTGTTGTAATCTGACCCTTACAGAAAGACCTGATAGTGCTTTATGATATACATAGAGTCATGGCGGTGGATGCCTTGCTCTCTTCCCATCCACTCACATCAAGAGAAGATGCAGTGAATTCTCCATCAGAAATAAGTGAACTATTTGATGCCATAGCTTACAGTAAGGTGAGCTAACTATGAGTGCTGAGTGTGATAAATGGAGTGCAGATTTGTCTTAGCAAGCAAATGTTTGTATGAGAATATCTAGGGTACATCTGCTTCCACTTAAAGCCTTTATTTTATTCACACTAATCATTCTGTCCTGAAATGGGGTATAAAATTTTATCATATTTCCTTCTGAAATATAGCAGGTGATTTCTGACATCATCAGTGGTTTCATAAGTTCACAAATGCGTGCTTCAGCCTTGATGTTTGCTTTAAATCTTACCTGGTAGTCTCATCACAAGCACAAGAGAGGTTATTTACCAAATCAGATCAAACGGATAGAGCATAACACCTTGGATTTGCACTAATGAGTGTCAATGGTCGGCCCAGTGCATAACTAGACGCAGTCTCCACAAACTAAAAGTCCATCTCAATGTGGGAAAGATGGAAAAATCTTTGGGAGGTGCACTGTGCTAAAAATGTAATCTAAGCACCTACCTCTTCAGTACCACCCTTTCAATTAAATATATGTTTCTGTTTTCTGTTAAAATACTGCTCAGTTTATCCTGTGCGATTGCAGATGGGTGTGTGGCACCACAAATTGCATCATGGAGCCCCCTCCTGCCCATTTCACTAGGATGCTAAAGAATAGCCTGCTCTCCCAGGAGTCCCCGAGACCTCCCGGAAGTCGGGAGTCTCCTGGGCATTCTGGGAGAGTGGCCAAGTATGCTGTGTAGAATAAAACAAATAAATAAAAAATGGGTACATCCCTCTGAAGTTTTATTAAATTTAGAGGATGAGAGCTGATCTCCGCCAGCTCTGACCTAATGCAGAATTGAAGTCCTGCTGAAAATGCATCCTCTTCATCCCTTTATCTAATCTCTCTCCACAAAATAAAATTTCATTTTTGAACTGCTCTGCAAAATAGAGCACAGCGGTATACCTACCTCGAATTCTGCAGATTTGCATTTACCCTGCACAGTCATCTTGCTCTGTAAATCTATGAGCAGAAATCTAGGTGAATTTGCGCAAATTGAAACTCCGTCCAAAGCTACTTTGTTCTGCAAACTTGCTATTTTGTACCTCCAATGATAAAGAAATTATTGCATCTATGTTTATATACTTTGATTTTTTTTTTACTTACATGTATATCTTATAATTTGTTTTATTTTAGGGTGCATCAGTTATTCGGATGTTGTCCACATTTCTCACTGAACCTCTCTTTGTGAAGGGACTGAGTGTAAGTATCTCCTGAATATAACAAATGTTTACAAACGTTCATATCCTAATGAGAGTGTGAAGGCATGTACTCCTAACTAGGTTTGTCAGCTATTTAAAACTATACACATATGAAAGCCTTCTGCTTTTCCACTTGCTTGTTGCAGTTTTGAATAGCTGTAGTAGGCAATGGAGCCTCAGTGGGATCCCTGGCCCTTCTAGACTGTCATAGAGGGAGTGGAGCCATTATGCTGCTAATGGTTGGTGCTGGATTATCTGAGTCTGATTATCATTTTGGACCTACAAGAAGGTCAAGGACTTCAGAGCAGGACACTACCAGGTTCACCCTGCTAGGCAGCGGCTGACACAAACACATACAAGCCAACTCTCCCGGAATGTCCGGGAGGCTCCCGAATTCCGGATAGGTCTCTCGGAATACTGGGAGAGCTGGCAATTCTCCTGCATCTGCCCACTTCACTAAATTAGAGCTGGCATGAACAGGCGGAGGGGGCTGGGCTTCGCGAATCACGTCATTTTGGCCCTGCCCCCAGTGATGTAATACTTGTTTGGGGTCTTTTTACCACTGTCAAAAGATTCACGGAGCCCCGACCCCTCCGTTTATACACCCCTCTTGCCCTCCAGGAACTCCAGGACCCGGCCAACATAAGGTTGGCAAGTATGCACAAAAAGGGCTAGGAATCACGGGACAATACAGGAAAATAGTTATACAAAGTTCAATGTCAGGAAAACAAGTCATCAGAAGACAAGCTGGGTCAGAAACAGTACATCAAAGAAACTGTACAGAGGGGTCTATGCATCAAGCATATTTGACACATAAAAGATGCAGAAACTACTGTTTCTGCATCTTTTATGTATGTTTGCTATGCATTACATGCCTATCGGAGGAGATTTAACAGAACGCGCGGGCATATGCCTAAGCAGAAAGCGAGTGTGCCAGGTGCTGGCAGCAGAGCCGCTTCAATTATCACCGCCGAACACAGGGCTATGTAACATTTATATAATGTTCCTGTAAATAAAAAGTGCTGCAGCAAAGTTATATTGTTTTAAAATTGTAATCATATTGCCTAGCTGTAAACATCCAAGCTGACAAAGAAACATTGTTTTGTTCCTCTAGACATATCTGAAAGCTTTTGAATATGACAACACCGAGTATACAGACCTGTGGACTCATTTACAGATGGTAAGTTAAAATACTGGAACAGCATTTGTTATATGCAACACATACAGGGCCTGACTCATTAAGGCACGCAAAACAAATGTATTGTGCATGTTTTAGTTTTTTTATAAAACGACACATATATCAGACATACAGACGTCCGTATTCAACAAGATGCGGATGTAAAGGTTTAGGAATACAGGTCTAGCTCTGCTTTGCTCCAACAGACAATACACTCGGGCCCGGCGCTCCCATTAGGCAAGGTTAAGCAATTGCCGGGCTCTGGAGGGCGCCTGGAGGGCGCCACAGAATGAAAATTACTTTAAAATTGTGCGGCGACCGCTGACCATACCTTTCACGGCCACCGCACAGCATTCAGATACATCCACGGGGAGGGGGGAAGAGGCTATTGCTCACCACCGCCGCCTCTCTGCTCTGTCTCCTCCCCTCCACTCACTGACTGTCGGGCCGTGACATCATCATCACAGCCGACAGTGTCAGTGAGTGGAGGGGAGCAGACGGAGCAGAGAGGCGGCGGTGTTGAGGCAAGGTAAGGAAAGACGTGGGAAGGGGGGAGGAGGGAGGCGATTTTCAAAGTGTTCCTGCGGCGGGGGGAGGGCAATTTTTGCGTGGGGGGCGGGCGCCGATTTTGACAAAGTGCCTAGGGCGCCATGGACCCTAGCACCGGCCCTGAATACACTGCAGGATATATCCAATACAAATGTGGAATACAGAGTGCCAAAAGAACTCACAGAGAAAAAACCTAATTCATTAATATCAACTGTCAATATTATAGTCTTTAATGACAAAACATTAAAAAATATCATTTTTTTTAGGATAGCATTAATGTCTACTGTGCATAAAATGCATTATTACAGTTGCTCCTCAATGCAAACACATGTTCTAGCATGTATATGCAACTGTCATCACTAGTAATTGTCACTTACACCAGGGGCCTGATTCATTAAGGAACTTAAATTAAGAAGTTTCTTATTTAAGTCTCCTGGAGAAAACCATGTTACAATGCAAGGGGTGAAAATTAGTATTCTGTTTTGCACATAAGTTAAATACTGACTGTTTTTTTATGTAGCACACAAATATCAACTTTAAATTTACAAATAAGCTATCAAGTATTTGTGGGCTACATGAAAAAACTGACAGTATTTTACTTAGGTGCAAAATAGAAAACTGATTTTCACCTCTTGCATTGTAACATGTTTTTGTCCAGGAGAGTGTTCCCTATATACATGGCTGCTGAATATGTTTTCTATTTAGAAATTAAGGATAATAATCATTTAGCCCTGACTTGTGGCAACAGTACCAGCAGAACCTCATCAAAGTGAAATATATCAAATATACCATTTGCAGACATGTAGTACAATATTGTTGTCAACATACTATATATATATATATATATATATATATATATATATATATATATATATATATATATATATTCCTATATAAACAATAGCTGTATTCATATAAAAAGTAGTAATTAGAAACACTTACACTCCATAGAAAACATAGGTTTAAGATGATAATGAAATCAGCAGTCACTTATTGCAGATTTTGGCTCTAGTAATGTGCCTTTATATATTCACAGGATTCTAATGTCAATATAAGAACCAATCATCAAACACTAAAAATATATTATATATATATTACATGTTCTTACTTTATCCAGTACAAACATGTAATAAAATGTTCATTTTGTGCTAGTTTATGTCCACTAATTTGCAGCAAATTCTGCAAATATCATTTTCAGCCCTTGCCATACTCCCTGTCTTACAAGTTGTGCATGTTAAATGTAATCTACATATAAAAAAAAGAGTGAGAACGAGCAGTGTGCTGAGGTGAGCAGTCTTATTTGTTACACTAACCACAGTCAGAGGTGATGTTTGCAATTGTAAATGTTGACCAGTATTGCTACAAGCAAAACAATAAGGATCTCATTTTGAGGTGAACATATCTGTAATCTAACTAGCATTAGTGTAGGTTACATAAAATCCTAATAATTATATTACAGAAAGAGCTGCCTAAGCTTGTATTTTTACAACAAAAACAGTGAGATTAAGCCTTTTAAATGTATATTGAAAGTCATATTACCCCACTTATAACAGACTTCAAATATATTATGTGATACAGAAAAAGGCAGATCATATGATCATACTTACCAACTTTTTTCAGTTGGTGTCCGGGAGCCTATCTGTGGCAGGTGGGCGAGCGGGGGGCTCCAAAATCGCGCCATTTTGCCCCCGCGATGTAATGTTCCAAAACGCGTAATTTGACAGTGGGGGCGGGGCCAAATGCCACGATTCACGGAACATCGCGCCATTTTGGCCCTAATTCGGGCAGATGGGGGAGATTGCCACACTCTCCCGGGACTCCGAGAGACCCACCCGAAATGCGGGAGTCTCCCGGACATTCCGGGAGAGTTGGCAAGTATGCATATGATCTATCCATATGTCCTCTTTTTAGTCGATGTGATGTTGCTAGCACAGTCTAGTTACACTTTGTGCGAGTGGAGCAGGCATGGAGTAAACAGTAATTTGATAGCTAAACATTTATAATTTGCTGTATTCAATTTGAATGGTACTATCAATTTTATATCTAAGGTAACGCGTCCTCTTTTATTTTTGTACTAGGCCATTGATGAAGCTTCGTTTGAACTTCCAACCAAAGTAGATACTATCATGAACACATGGGTCTTGCAAATGGGTTTTCCAGTGGTGACAATAAATACAACAATTGGGACTGTACACCAGAAACACTTTCTTTTAGATCCGGATGCACAGATTTTGGAGTAAGATGATAATTAATCAAAATAAGACAACTATATGTGCAATAATCTTTAATCATAGTACAGAAAATGCTTATCAGAAAACTAGATTATTTAACAATTGATCAAACTTAAGTGTAAGGTGGCTTGGAGAAAGTATTAGAATATCAGAACACATTGAAGTGGTGGAAGATTGGTCAGCGTAAGTGCTAGAAACTTAGAACATTATAAAGGGGTCAAACATCAGTCAAGAGAGTCATTACAATTATAGACCACACTAGAGTGGTAAAAAAACAATAAGAAATTAGCACATGTTTTACAACCACAGACCAGACTGTAATGATAAAAGACAGACTAGTGGAACAATTAGAACAATAGATCACATTAAACTAGTGGAGAAAATTTCAAACATACAGTATATGGAGGGTCATATTGGATGATCTGCTCATTTGGAGGTTGGGGAAAGTTATTGGATCACAATGTTTCCAGGTCAGCTGATGACCCTACACACGCACCAAAGGATGTCATCAGCCAATCCATTTTTATGTACTTCTCATTGAAACCTGCTCACATTTGTATGTTCACAATGATGATTTCACTGGCCATACATTGCAAACTATCAAATTGATAAATCATATATGACAGTGCCCTGTGGACAGCATAAGAAGAGGCTGCATCCTTATGGACCATATTAATTCTTATGAACAAAATGCACAGGTTTACCATGGTGAAAGACCAAAGTAAAATACTATTCCATGGTAATTTGGTTATTTACCATGGTAATTTTGTGTAAGGGTAGAGCCCAGAATTTGACATAGTATTGTTATAGTTAAGATTTTACCAAGCAGTATAAGCTAAAGATCCAAATGTGTGCTTCTGTATTCAGTCACACAAGCATGGATACAGCACTCTAACAAGAGTCTGACCATCAAGCAATGCATTTAAACAGTCTTATATATTTCTCTTGTTACTGGGCAGATTTTAGTAACACGCCCTGGCTTAGCACTCCCCACTATACAGAGTTTGACCTTGCAAATACAATACATCTGGTCGCATCTGGTTTTCTCAAAACTGGCACAGTGAAGCACAGAATGCACCTTTCTATTTGTTTGTTAGGCATAATTGAACAGATTATTCTCCCCTGCAGGATATTGACTTTTATTTATTAACTATTTAAAGAATATATATATATATATATATATATATATATATATATATATATATATATATATATACTTGAATTTATCCAAAATCTATTAAATATATAACAGTATTACTATGGTAAACCACCTGATCACCATGAAACACAATGGTAATTTACTAGAGAGTAAAATTTTACAGATATTGTGCACTCTAAACTGTGTGCATTGTCTGTACATGGAAAAGAAAACTTTCATGCTTAACACATTTCACATGAACCAAGAAGCATTTAATAAACAATGAGAGGTTTTTATTCATGATCATTTGGTTAAAATTAGCAAACAGATGGATTGCATATGGTTTGTTGTACTGTTTCCAATGTGGTAATGTAATGTATTTACAAGGCAGTAGATTGTTGTTCTGTCCATTTCATGCATAATGATTTTCTGCCAAACTAATTTCAGCTATTTGTGGCATGTACCTATCACATACACTAGCAGTTCTTCTGGACAAAGACATTTCTGGAGTTCCCAACGCTTAGGTATGCAGAATTTTCCATATCCATTGACCATCTGTTACATTTTGTTTTGAGACCTGTGGTTGACCATGGCATTTCAATTGAATGGGTTCACCAGCTCTGAGACCTACATACTAGGCTTGTCAACTTTGCAACTCTCCCTTTCGGAATATCCCGGTGGGGAGGTCAAGTGGTAAGTGAAGGGGGCAACATAGTGTTGCAAATTGTGTAATTTTGTCCCCTCCCCTCACATCAACGTGCCATGAGGTGGGGTCAAAATGATGCAATTCGCAGTGAAGTGCATCATTGATGCAGCCATCCCTCTCACTTCCCCAGGAAGTGGGTGGGATCTGGCAGAGAGGCCTGTTCTCCCAGGGTTACTGTAGAACTACCTGAAATTCAAGAATCTCCTGGACATTCCGGGAGAGTAGGCAATTATGCCACATACACGTCAGTTATTTTCAGAGTAACATTGCTATTATATATCTTTTTAACATACTCTTCACTGAAATCGATAGTGATTTTTCTGAAAGCAAGTTCTGCATCTTCTTGGTATTGCCATAGTTTGGGCACATTTGTTGCAATTTCACTAACTTTTTAATTTTGACATGACATGAAAAGAAAAAAACTATATTTACACAATAAGAAAAATAGAATTCTATTAAATACACATACAAAATATCATAATATCATGAAATATCGCTATCTCCCTTTAAAAATACTTGTGTATAAAATCAACCATTACTAGTTTTCCTTTATTCCACACTTTGGATAGCTATGTGGAAAGAGTGTTTGCAAAGGTTTCCTGTTCACTGATAATAAGGCCCTGCATTCTGTATTGTTAGAGTAGAAATTGCCAAGGTAAAACATGCTAATGTCACAGATTCAGATGTGACAGTTGCCAGTAAACTACAACAGGTATAAAAGTAGTGGTTTTAGAATAGTTATTGTAGAACTGCAAGTCCCAGCTGGTAGGACATGCTGGGACTTGCAGTTCTGCAATAGCTGGAGAATCACAGACGGGCTACCTCCTGTGTAGGGCATGAGAACGTCTCACTTCTAATCCTGGAGCACAGTTGTTTAGATCCGACTACCGTACTTATTACATATTAATATTTCATTAAACAAACATAATTCACCTCATTAAATAAATACGTTTTTCAGTTCTGCGCAGTAACTTGTGTTTATGACTTAATAGGTGTGGTGTCAGTGTTATAAACTTACACTGTGACATCTTTTTAGTAAATTGTTTTAATATGGAATATAATTTAAATAATGATAGTAATAACTCACTGATTTGTCCTGCATTACAGACAACCATGAGGGCTTTAAGACAACTGGAAACGACTGGCTCCTGGCAAACATCAATGTGACAGGATACTACAGGGTTAACTATGATGATGGAAACTGGGACAAGTTGTTACAGCAACTGAACACTGATATTTCAGTAAGTACAAGATTTCAGTATGCAGAAGTCACCCTCTCAAAATAAAGTCAACTAAACAAAGTAAAAGAAAAACAGTTCAACGCTGAGACTGGCCTGAGCCTTATTGCCAATTAGGACACCAACACAAAATGTAAAAAGCAATAATTTATTGCACAATAAAATCATGAACATAGAAACCATAAATGCTGTGCTGTATAAACAAATAAATAAATGCATATGAATGAATAAGACCCTATTAGCTGATATAACAAGAATAACATAAATGACTGTTATAAATAATAATGATGATAGGCTTTGTATGTGCCAATCATATAATAATAGCAAGCCATTTTATTTGATCAAAGTATATCAAATAAAAGAGCATACTTGCCAACTCCTCCGGAATGTCCGGGAGACGCCCGAAATTCGGGTAGATCTCCCGGACTCCCGGGAGAGCAGGCAAATATCCCGCAAACGGCCTCTTGCTGTAAAAATGACGCGATTCACAGTGAATGAGGCACCCTGTCAGTCAGTAGTTAGTTAACATTGTGCGGCAAAACTCCCAGCTTCCAAATACAGGGTGTTTCAAAAAGATGGACCCAATTTTAAAGCAATATATTTCAGGATGGAAACATGTTACAATTACACAAAAAGTTACACACGGTTAAAAGAGTTATCAGATTTTACTAACCATTTTATAAATACTATATAGGGGGAATTCAATTCCCCCCGAAGTACTGCTGGGTTAAAACTATTACAGTTATTACGGTAGTTTTAACTCGGTTTTCTGCTCGCAGCTCAGGGAGCCAGCGTTAAAACTACCGTACGAACGGTAATTACGCGCACTATTACTGTAATAACGGCAATAATGCGCAGGCCGCGTTACTTTTAACACTAACACGGCCAATTGAACATGCCCCTATGTGCCTTCTACCTGCTGTATGGACAACACTGAGATGATAGGTGAATTCATCCTAAACACCTCTCAGAGTGTCTTCTTCCGCTGAATTCATCGCTGCCGTGATTTTATTTTTGAGGTCATTCAGATTAGTCGCTAATGGTGGCACAAAAACACGTGTTTTAATGTATCACCAAAAGAAAAAGTCGCAGGGTGTAATGTCTGGGGATCTTGGGGGCCAAGAGTGTAGTGCCAAGTCTTGGGGTCCCGTGTGACTTATCCAACGTTAAGGCAGTGTGTCATTTACAAAACATTGAATCTGCAGGTCCCAGACAGTTGTATGGGGGATTGCAAGTTCTCAGCTGGCACAACGAGTGGACTTGCCCGAGCTATGCAGAAAACTCTCTTGAATTTTTCTCACGTTTTCCTCTGAAGTGGGTGGTCGCCCTGTGCTCTTTCCCTTACATAAACTGCCTGTTTTCTCAAAGTGTCGGAACCAACGATGAATGCTCTTTGGCATTGGCGGATCACTACCAAAATGCCGTTTTAACGCACACTGCACTGCAATTACAGATTTAGTCTTGTTGAACTGCAGAATACAAAACACCTTTTGTTGTGGGGTCGTCATCTTGTGAACATCTGAGGCTAGGGGCTGTTGATGCGCTGGGAGAGGCATCTAGCGGTAGGCATTTGAAATGCTATGCCCCGCCCCTTCAAGGGGTAAGAGTTTCATTCATGGTTGGTTCGTGGTTGCAGAAATATAGCAAATTCAAATCGGATCCATCTTTTTGAAACACCCTGTGTTTATTGTAGTCAACTAAGAGTCTTTCTATTATATGGAGAAGAGAGGATAGCATGATGACAGGAGAGGACAGAATGGTGACAACAATAAGTTGAACAATATAATTACATGGGACATTAATGTCATCGTTGGTTTGTGATTTAGCAAAATTCAATTCTGAGGAATCATTCAAATCCTAAAATAATGTATAGTAGCAGTGTCAGCTGAAAGGTTGCCCAAACTTTAGCACACAACTCTATATACACAGATTTTGTGGCACGTAACTTAACGCAAATGGGGTGAGCACATGAGTAGACAGAACAGATTAAAATAGAAACAACTGCATGTGAAACAAGCATTTAGCATGGAGCACAAATTAGACAGTAGGTTGCAAGCGTCAGCCTGTGGCTTTGTTACTGGCAAAGTAGCAGGTTCTAGTTGTATATGTGTAGTAACATATGCAGAATATTTTTAAATTTAATTTGCTATCGTGAAAATGTAATGGGAAAAATAAAATAGGCAAAGGTCCTTAAAGCTAGAGCTTGTTGGATATAAATATATAATGGGAATCATGTACCCCCTACTATAAGATATTGAAGCTTTTATAAAACTCACAATACTCTATGATAACTTCTTATATTTTATATATTGTACAGTATATGGTACATTATTATATATAATACACAAGATTCTTGTATGAGACACCTATCCAGGTTAAACATTCCATCACAGAAGCCTTTCGCAAAGGGTCATGTGACACAAGTGGCATCACTGCTGTCCAAATACAGGTGATGACAATCCTACTCACAAAACATAATTATATTTTTTAGAGTATTTTAAATATTTTCATGTAACTTGCATAATATATTTACAATTTTAGAAAACCTATCCACAGTATGCCATGTGTCCAAGGATTTCCTTATTACAGCCTTTTAAATTGATTCCCCCATTGTATGTAAATAGCCCCTTCTAAATAATGGTGACATCCGGGCATTGCAGTAATATAACATGCACATTAATGCCATTAATTATTATGAAAGCTTAATTGAAAAGCTAGTTAATGATTGGTGATGACAGACGTGCTATATTATATGGCATTGCTCTATTTATGTCTATGGATGGTACAATATTTCATTTTACTGCTACATACTAAGTATTATGGCTGCTGGTCACTCGTAAACAAATGTAAATATGCAGAAACTATAAAATTACAGTTCTATACAGTCTATAGTAAATAAATAACTGAAGAAAAAATATTAAAGCTTATGTCAAGTTCTAACTTTGTTTTGCAGGCAATTCCTGTTATTAACCGTGCTCAGATCATTGATGATGCTTTTAATTTAGCCAGGTGAGATTAGATGTTTCATAGTAGTAAAAACCATTTTCTTCTTCTCCTCTCTTAATGCTGTCATCTACAATACATCACCTGTAAGTTATCTTTGGAATTTTGTAATACTGACAGGATAAATACAGTACTTAATGGTTAGTGAGTCAAACGTAACGGGGTTTCCTACCTTCAGTATGCTTTATATGTGTTGCTTTTTACATACCTTCCTACAATGTATTCTAAATAAATTGCTTTATTATTAGACCAATCATTTATTTATATAGCACCACTATATTTCTTAGCTCTGAACAGAGAATATTTGTCATACACATCAGTCCTTGCCCCATTGGAGCTTACAGTCTAAATTCCCTAACACAGACAGACACAAGGGTCAGTGTTTTGGGAGGGAACCGAAGCACTCAGAGGAAACCCACGCAAACATATACAAACTCCAAACAGATAAGGCACTGCTTGGAAATTGAACTCATTACACCCCAGTGCTGTAAAGCAGTAATGCTAAACACTGGCTTCATTTTGTGCTTTTTAGCCTTCAACTTATATAATAAGTGAGATATGTTTATTTTGTAGCCCTTGGATATAACACTGCACTGGATACAATTATAGCCATACTTGTCAACTCTCCCAGAATGTCCGGGAGACTCCCGAAATCCGGGTCAGTCTCCTGGACTCCCGGGTGAGCAGGCAAGTCTCCCGTATCCTGCAATAAGCTGGCCAAAATAACGCGATTCACGGTGAATCGCGTCATTTTGCGATTGGCCACGCCCCGCCGCTCCCACCCTTAGTCACGCCTCCTGCCTGGGATCTTCTGGATTTCACTGCCTGAAAATAGGCAAGTATGATAATAGCAAATGAAGAGAACACAGAAGAACTGTGTCAACAGAGATAAACAATGTTTATATAAATACATGGTTGAAAAACACAGATGGGAGTCAGACAGATCTAGTTGCAGTTGTTACAGTATTCTGACTGGGGAAAAGCCCTTTAAGTTTGGTTCACTAACCATTAGGTATTCTTGCTGTACGCTTCGTTTAATATCAAACTGTAAAATGTGTTAATAAAAACAGAAATATTTTATGTGATGTTTCTTTTTGTAAATATGTCATTCTATTTGTATACATTTTTGCATCCTAAGGGGGAATTCAATTGGCCGTGTCACTGCTGAAAGTACAGCGGCCTGCGCACTAGTACTGCTACTATGGTAATAGTGCGCATTATTACCGTTAGTATGGTAATCTTCAATCCTGATTTGTGCTTGCGGCTCAGGGAAATTCGGGTTAAAGTAGTTACCTCGGGAAAGTAATGCGGCCAATTGAATTCCCCCCTAAGAGTGTATGTTCTGATAATTTAATTAATATGGTATTGTCTATTGTGTTTCAGAGCAAAATTGGTAACTACTACAAGAGCGCTTGATACTACCAAATTCCTATCACGCGAAGTTGAGTACATGCCTTGGCAGGCAGCTCTGAACAGTCTCAGTTACTTTACACAGATGTTTGATCGCACTGAGGTTTTTGGATCCATGAAGGTAATATGCCAGCACGTAATATCTCTCATGTTATTTATGTGTAACACCTTCTGTGCTCCTGTCATTTTCTTTACCACTTGAACACAGCAAGAGGATTTAATGTCCCTATGGATTCTTCCAGGCTTATTCACAAAGCAAAAATTGTATAGTGTCCCAAGTTGGTGAACACAGCTCTCAGATGACCAAAACAATAAGGGGGAGTGCAATTACCCCCGATGTGAAGTTTCTCACTGTACAAGTCCCTTTTGACTGTGGATTAATTAATGATGTTACTGGCCATACCCTAACCTAAAGAGGCCCATTAGTGCTCGTTCACTTGTAGATGCATGTCATTTTTCTTTTAAAAAGCTGTATATGAGTGTGGAAAATGACTTCTGTGTAAAAAATTACATCCACACACCTGGATCTGTTTAAAATGCAGTTAAAGACTAAGGGGTATATTTACTAAACTGCGGGTTTGAAAAAGTGGAGATGTTGCCTATAGCATCCAATCAGATTGTAACTATCATTATGTAGAATGCACTTAATAAATGAAAGCTAGAATCTGATTGGTTGCTATAGGCACCATTACTTTTTCAAACCAGCAGTTTAGTAAATATATCCCTAATACCTCAAAAATCCTTATTCTGGGTGCTGTAACTTACTGTAATAACTCTGGATGCCTACAATAGAACTTTGTGTGAAATTGCCCGCTGAACACTCTAGTAATCTCTGAAACCATGGAAACAACCAGTGAAGCCTACCATTTTACTTCCATAATTCCATCTCTTATTAAGAAAAGGTCAATAATTCACGTATTTTTCAAAAGCCATACACAATAAGTATCTGCAGTGAATCGTTGGCAGGCAATTTCAGGCACAATTCCTATTTTGTGGATTATGAGTTATTACATTAATGTGTACAACACAACATAATTCGGCAACACCATTTTTGCATGGAGTTACCCTTTAAGCACTTGCAAGCTTTTTCTTTGTAAAAACTTACTAGTGTTTAAGAGCGAACAAAAAAACATAGATGTCAACAAACATTCTCACCACTGCCCTCTGGATTATATAGCATATATTAGGTTTAACAATCTTTTAAATGACTGTTATTATTATTATTATTATCCTTTATTTGTTAGGCGCCACAAGGTTTCCGCGGCGCCGTACACAGTACAAAACAGTTGACTATACAGGGTAAAACAGTACAAAACAATAAACAAAAATACCAGAAACTCCAGGCTGGCTAACGAATAATACATAAATTGCGACTATATTTCTCCATAGACAAATATTAAAAAGAGCACAATAAAGAATATCCTGTAAGTATTGCTCTAAATATGCACTATTTCTCCTACAGGATTACATGAAAAAACAGGTCACACCATTATTTGACTATTTTAAAGCCCTGACCGGTAATTGGACGACCAGACCAGCAACTTTAACAGAACAGTAAGTACAATGTAGATGAATTGTGGCTTATATCAACATAGTTACATAGGCAGAGTAGACTCATAAAATTATTTAACCTTAACCTTTATATTGTTTCACTGCCTATATACATCTGAGCTGAACATGTTTTTCATGGGTATAAATGTTGTAGCACTTTTGAGCAGAATACAAAAATTTGGAACTGTTATGCTGGGGGCACGTTTTTTTTAATGAAGTGTAGCTGCTTTTGTAGCAGTCATGCTTATATCAACTTTAATACTATAAACAACAAATATTTAATATTATTTAAAATGTACAAGAAAATGGTGTTAGTCCCAATGATACAATATTTTAGAATGCATGCCGTTCTTCTTAGAACTGAACAAGGGACACTTATTGCTTCTCTTTATTGTCCTGTTTGCTTTATTATGCCTGTACTTAGCCCTAGAGGTCTTGCACAATGTGACAACAATATCATCATGGTTTGTTCTATAGCTCTAGGCAGATTAGAACTTATTAAGATGTAGATGTAACAGACAGGTGGTGCAGACCTGCTGAGGTACTAGTTTTCCACATTTTCCTCCACCTCCAATCAACATCTGAACGTTCCTGATCTAATGTGGATTGGAAACAGAATTTATTTTGTACCCTCACGCAGTTTGCAGCAAGTCTAAGACATCTGATTGTTGATGCTCAGGAACACATACTTTTTAGTGTCTTTCTTTTTATTGTATTATTTTGTCTACAGATATAATGAAATCAATTCAGTCAGTCTTGCCTGCACCTACGGAATCCCTGAATGTGGAGAGTTGGCATCTAATCTCTTCAGTGAATGGATGGCTACATCTATAAATGGGTAGGTGTATACATGAAAAAAATAGACATGTACACCAAAAAATACACCAATTATCAATGTCACAAGAACAGGAGGATGGCAGTGGCACATTCAGCAAACAAAATATCCCTTGTAGTCAACGATACTTCAAGCTTTTTCCTAAATACCCTGACAGTAGGAACACTGTATAGTGGAATTTTGGAATTCAAGGGTAATCATTGGACATTGAATGCTCCTTGGAATTAGAAGTCCTATACTGTAATTGTGTACATTGTTGTTAGTAGAAGAGATCGACAACCTCAAATGCAAGTGTAATAATATAGGAAAGGGGCCTGTTCTAAATATTACTTATACTTGTTACACCCACTGAACGTTGTAGTTCTTCAACTGTCTCCCTCATAGTCTTCCCTTGGCCCAGTCTGTGGCTGGTTTGTGTGTCCTGTCTTCTCAAGAGGACACACAACAAACTGCAAACAAAGTATTACAACAAATTGCACAAATATACTGTAACCCACAGCAACCAACCAGTTACTAAATACATCTGCTTGACTAATTAAAGCAAATGCTTGGTTGTTAGTGGTCACCATGTTATTAAATACATAGGGGCATATTCAATTGCGCGTTACCGCGGAAAATGCGCACTACTGCCGGTAATATGGTATCGCAATAACGCAGATTTTCGTACGCAGCCCTACGGGCTGCGAACGAAAATCCGCGTTATTACGGTACCGCGGATTAGGTTCGCGCCCGTTCCGGCGCGATCCCGCAAATCGGGATCAGAATTGAATATGCCCCATAGATTCATAATAATACCCCACTCATCAGATTATTTTCTAGTTTGGCCTCTTTAATTAATTGCTCTGACTCATTTACAATGTATTTAGCCATTGGAGGTATAGTCTAGGTGCCCTTGGTGACATGGCAATCCATCCTGCTGATAAAACTGTAAAATGCTCATTGATGTTTTCTTTTGTTTGTGTCTGTGTGAGCAGCATTCATCCAAATCTGAGGACCACTATCTACTGCAATGCAATAGCAAGAGGAGGAAACGATGAGTGGAGCTTTGCATGGCAGGAGTTCAAGAAAACCACTAATGCACAAGAAGCAGACAAACTGAGAGCAGGACTGGCCTGCAGTAAGGAACCCTGGGTTCTCAATAGGTAGGAAACTTGGCTGTATGATTGGATGAATTTTAGCCAATTAAACCAGTTTGGACAACCTGCAACTCTCTGGGTTTCTTTTGGGTTTATTATTTTGTGCCCTGTCACTCAGCAGCTGCTAAGGAATAATGAGACTTGTAGGTCAACAAGTACATTAGCCAACGTTTGCTTAAAAAGCCTAACCTAAACTATCCGCTCAGGGCATGGTGGAAGCACACACAGCCTTATTGGCACATCTACTGCAAGCAAGGATGCTAACCTTTGAAAATATATATTATATAAATACATAATATTTTACTTCCAAAGACATTGTCACAAAATGTATCAAAATGTATTCAGAACTGACAGTAGAGGTAGAATTTACATAGGTAAATAGAGAATGTAAGCAAGAGATTCTCTACCCTGCAGGAGATCAAAATCCATAATGTGACACTTCTGTACGTATTACTATAGTGTCAGAAGGAGGGAGTTTCTCTTTTACTGGACCTTTTTCCTAGTCATGGGGGGAAATGTTACTGGCAATTGATAACCCTGACTGAGAGAAGCAATGCTACAGAATTGCTTCTAATTTTTACCTTTTAAGGGAGCACCTTTTGTTCTCACGTGGATCAAATATGCGCAACTAGCATCCCCTTATTGTTCTATTCTAAAATGTACAAGAGACAAACACACCTATATGTGAGTATCACCTCATATAGTTCATTTGTTTCCAATTAATGAGATGCACCTTTGACAGTCCAGCAGATAGGCACGACTGGCTTTTCGAGGGTGCCAGGGGGGACGCACCTTAAGGACTCCGGTTGTCCCATCGACATTAGTGCACCACCACTACAGGGGTTACACCGCGGACCCACTGTAATAAGAATCAGAGCCGCACCTTCCCCATAAAGAGATGCATCAACATTACAGCCGCGATGCTTAAAGGGGGAGCTGCAGTTCTGATTTCCAAAGGAGAGGAACCGCTGTCTGAGTAATAAAGCTGTTGTGGAGAGAGGGAAGGAGGTGGGCGGAGGAGGGAAGTGAAGGGGAAGGTGTAGCTGGGAGAGAAGAGGAGCTGAGGTTGGCTTAGAGGAGAGATAGAGAGATGAAAAGGGGAGAGACAATCACAGAGGTCAGAGAACTGGAGAGGGTCAAGGAGGTACAGCACAGGGTCCTGTAATTGCAAAGGCCAGAACTGTTCTTGTATATTGATGCAGCATTGTTATTTGCTAGTTGTAACAGCATAGACAATGTTATATGGTCATATTTATAAAGATCCCATTTAAGGACAAACAAACAGGACAGTTTATTAGTGCTTTATAAGAATAGTACCAAATACACAAAATATACTGCAGTTGCTGTTTGTCAACACGTGCAGACTATTTCAGATCTCAATTGTTTTTTTCTTCACAGACTGCTGGAATATGCCTTGGATCCGAGTAGAATTCGTAGACAAGATAGTGTTTCCACCATTACCAATATTGCTAATAACGTCATAGGCCAGAGCCTTGCCTGGGATTTTGTAAGAGCCCAATGGTCAACAATCTTCTCCCAGTAAGTGCTTACTTTTTCTGAAAGGAGGTGGGAGTGAAAATCACCATTGTCACAATATTTTATCTTTTCTATGAATCTCCATCAGAATAGGGCACACGGTTATGTCACAGTAACATGTCAGATGAGCAGGTGCAATGTTATGAAAAAATGCTTGGTTCATGGCAGAGAAGTAACTATAGTTGTAATAATGTTTATTCTTTGCATTTCCTTCCCTAGATTTGGAGGATCTTCCTTCTCCTTTGGTAATCTGATTACAGGAGTGTGCAGAAGATTCTCCACTCCATTTGATCTGCAGCAAGTAAGTAGACTATTCTTGAGGTGGTTACTGACCAGAGTGAGCTGGAAAACATAGAGATGCCTAATCTGGATTTACCACCTGCACACTGTGGAGGCAGAAATTTTGTGGAGCTGAGGCAGTATTCAGCCTATCAGATCACCTGAAGGTACTTTGTGCCTTGTGCATCAATGATGTCACCAGTTCTTAGCGAATTCATAGGTGGCGTATTGGTTCAACCCACAAAATGGCTGCTGGTGATTTTTGTAGGCGATAGGTCTAATTTAGCATTGATAAAATAGCATCTCCTTCAATGTATTCATAGATGACAAGTACTGAAATTATTCCCCTCAGAAATGATTACATTAATGATCACCACTTTTTCTCACCAGCTTGAACAGTTTAAAAAAGATCATGAACAGGTCGGTTTTGGCACAGCCACACGAGCCCTGGAGCAATGCATAGAGAGGACCAAAGCAAACATTAGATGGGTAAATGAGAACAAAGCCTCCGTGCAGAAGTGGTTTGAAGAAGCAATATAGTCAATAAGGGACAATGTGAAAACCACCACCTAACACTTGTGAAGAACACGTTTACAAGCCTAAGAACTGCTTGTGGGTCTCCTCAATGTACAAAGCTACAACGAGGGACATGCAATATGATCTGACATGATTCCTTCTGCTAGATTACTCTTCCATTGGTTTCTATGACTTTCCTTTCTAAAGTGACTGAGGAACCATTTTTGCCAAAATGTATCCGCTTTTACATGAGCACCCACTTTGGATTTAACAACTTTTATGTATAGAAAAATGAGTAACTTCCTTGTTATACTCAGGGTTTAAATATTATGCTTATCTCAAATTGAATATATACACTTCTCCCTCCTATATTAACCCGTCTATGCATAAGTGGGATTTAAAATGGTCTTACTGAGGAAGGTTCTGGAAAAGAAAGCTCACAAACGTTATGTAAAACTCCCTAGGGCTAGATTTACTAAGCTGCGGGTTTGAAAAAGTGGGGATGTTGCCTATAGCAACCAATCAGATTCTAGCTGTCATTTTGTAGAAGGTACTAAATAAATGACAGCTAGAATCTAATTGGTTGCTATAGACAACATCCCCACTTATTCAATCCCGCAGTTTAGTAAATCTAGCCCCAAGTCTTGTGTGGGATCTCTTCACCTACTGGGATGGTCTTCTTTGTAATCTGCCAAAGAACCACAGTAGAATATTACTGGATTTAATGTCTTATTCCATTGTGCTTGCTTGGAAAACTTCTTCACATATCAGAAGAAGGTAAGTGTAGATGAGAGCCTAAAAAGATGTATATTTTCCTACAATAAAGCAAATGTATTGTAACTTTATTTATACTTTTACAATCTGTATGTAAATAATAAAGAAATAGACTTTTCATAAGATACTAAATTAAGACATAGCTCTGGAAAAGACAATTCTTGATTTCTTTTGTTTTACATTCTAGAATTTAAAAATAAAAATTATTTCAACAAAAAAAACCTTTTGACTTCGTGCCTTCTTTCTACTGAGAGTCAGATTGTTACTTTTTAAGCAGTAAAAATAAATGCATACGGTACATAGTTTGAAAATATACAGTAAATCTCTTTATTGCAATTTGCAGTAAGCATTGTCCATGAAATAAGATAACAAGAAATCAAAGTTTAGTTTGCTGAATAAATAGAACAGAAAAATGTGTGTTTTAACATGAATCTTCATAGCATTACCCCCCTTCTCTCAATTGAATCATAAATAGTGCTGGAGACTAGATAAAAATAAAATAAAAAAAATAGATACATCAAGTGGGATCATATCATTACAATGGAAATCCAAGAAGATAAATACCTAAGAATTATCTAACCAAGCATTATGATTGATTGCTTTCCGCTCATTTTCCTAAAATCACAAACTAAGATCCTCTGCACCTGGGACACACACTGCCTGTCTGGTATTGGTAGAGTTACAGCGGTGAAAATGTAGATCTTGCTAGGTTCCTGTAATTATTCCAAACCCTACAAGAATCCCACCCAGTATCCTTAATAGGAGCAGATCTGGGGGTATATTTACTAAACTGCGGGTTTGAAAAAGTAGAGATGTTGCTTATAGCAACCAATCAGATTATATCTGTCATTTTGTAGAATGTACTAAATAAATGATAACTAGATAATGATTGGTTGCTATAGGCACCATCTCAACATTTTAAAACCTGCAATTTTACTTCAGTATAACATAGCAACATCTGACAAAAAGGTCTAAAAGCACTGAAGCACCAAACTTTGTGAAGACCAATACTTGTGTCATTCTCAAAACTTTTCGCCATGACTGTACACTAAATCGTTAGCACTAACCTCACTGTCCCTGCCCTTATGGTGGAGGATCTCCGACATGCCTTCTATTGTTTGGCACCCCTCCCAGCTTAGATATCTGGGTATGTTGCTCTCCAACAATCTCTCCCTAATTTTTGATCTCAACTATAAACCACTTCTGAGCAGATTACCAGCTGACCTGAGAGAGAGGCAGAATAAAAGTTTCTTCTGGATGGGACGGATTAATATTATTAAAATGAATATACTACCCGGAATCCTCTACCTCCTGCAGACGCTCCTGATCCATGCCCCAGACACTTGGTTCCATGACTTACAATGCCTTATACGTGACTTTGTGTGGAATGGGAGACACCCTAGGTTTAAGCATGAAGCCTTATACAGGTGTAAGCACCTGGGGGGGCCTACAGCTTCCCCACTTCCCTTCGTACTATAATGCAGTGGTATTGAGTAGGATCATGGAGTGGACAAACCCAGAGGAAGACAAACAATGGGTAACAATTGAGAAATTCTCTCTCCATTCTCCAGGCACAACTCTCCCCTGGCTCACTAGTCTACCCAAGGTTACACATCCCACTATAGGCCCTACTAAGTCAAGATGGGATAAACTTTGGTCCCTCGCTTATGTTTCCTCTCCATTCTCACCACTGACTCCTCTGTTCCACAATCATCCGCGTTCCCCACCAGCGACCTTCAAACTCTGGGTACAGGCGGGCATTTATCGTGTTGGCCAGCTGGTGAGTTCAGCTGGTGTACTCCATGATGACGGGGACATCTCTTTCTGTTTTCACCTGGCCGTTGCTAAGGCAATGATCGGGACGCTATGAATCAGGATTTGCCATGAATCAGGCTCTGAATCAGGATTTTGCCCTAGTTGCGCGTGCACAACTAGGGCAATTTAAGCAACAGCCTCCTGAGGCTGATTAACTTCTGTAGGGTGCTATTGGTGGATCATTTATTTAGGGCAGGGAGGGCTTAGACTCCCTGCCGGTAATAGCGTTCAGTTTCCTGGCTGCTGACCTGCTCTGTGCTTTGTTCCTGAACTCCTGGATAGAACCTTTTGTGTATTACCCCTGGTTTGTTTCTTTTGCTGGTGACCCTGACCTCTGCCTGTTACTCAGATAACCTGTCTTTCTGCCGGCCCCGATCCTTTGCCTATCACCTCTCTGCCTTTGACCTTTGACTTTTCCCTGTTTTTGACTACTCTTCTCTCCTGCCATCATCCACTTGTCTGTGCTACAGTTTATCCATAAGCTTGTACTACTCTGAGTTTAAGACCTGGGGCTGAGTACCTGTGTGCGCATCAAGCTCAACAGGAAAGGCAGCTACTATAGGTGAAGACCTCTACCATCTGTTCTACAAGCTTATATCAACCATTAGCCATAACACAAATTAAACATCTGGTCTCCCTAGGGAGCATATCACTAGGACGCTTACAGACTATGACACATTATGCTGTATGCCTCACTGTCCCCCATTTGCTCTCTATTATTTACAAGTCTTTGGTAGAACACCTGTTCAGCTTCTTGCCAGGGTTCACTAACAATTGGGAAACTGACCTAGGATCTGAGATTCGAGACTCTGATTGGACTACAATGTTTCAAATGACCCATGCTTTTTCACCTAGTGTCTCGCTATGCCCACTATAAAGTCCTTTCTAGGTGGTACAGATGTCCTGCACACTTGACTAGAATTTACCACGAGGTCTCCAGCTCTTGTTGGCATTGCACTCAAGGTCCCGGCACCCCACTCCATATCTGGTGGGAATGCCCTATATTGCAGCCCTTCTGGTCTCAAGTGATAACCCTCTCACAGAAACTTCTAGGTAAACCAATCACTGACTTCCCTTCCTTCAGGCTCCTTAACAAAATATATATGGTTTTGGGGTTTTACCAGCTACTGCAGACAGTCTGTCTTGGCCCATCTTACCACCCCGTTATTTCGCAACCTTTTATTGTAGAGGTTAATGGTTTTACAGTTGGTGCTTTTCTCTCTGCTGAAAAAAATGACATAGGGAACCAGCGACTGGTATTTATTATTATTATTATTATTATTACTATTATTGTCTTTAACTTATAAGGCCCCACAAAGGGTCCGCAGCGCCGTACATACATATACAGAAAACAGAACCAAGACACAACATGATACAAAAATATATACAAACACAGGTGACAGGGTTAAGCACAAATCAGATTAACTCTGGGACAGATAGTGAAAGGGATGGTAGAAATCAGCGAGAAGAAAGCCAAAGCTTAAGAAAACAGGGAAAACAGGGCTAGGAAGCAGGCCAAGAGGTACAGAGGGTGAAGGAACAGTAGAAGGAGCACACAAGGAAAGAGGGCCCTGCTCATGAGAGCTTACATCCTAAAGGGAAGGGGGAGACACAAATAGGGTGGTACTAACTGGGGGAGAGAGCCAGGACAAGGAAGTTAGGAGGACCGATAGACTTGAATAAAGAAATGAGTCTTAAGGGTACGCTTGAAGTCTTTGAGAGTAGATGCTAACCTGATGGAACATGGAAGATCGTTCCACAGCAGGGGAGCAGCCCGGGCAAAGTCCTGAAGACGAGAGTGAGAGGAGGTGATCAGTGAAGCAGTGAGGCGGCGGTCACAGGCGGAGCGGATGGGGCGGTTAGGAGTGTAGGAAGAGATAAGATTGGAGATGTAGGGAGGGGAAGATTGACTAAGAGCTTTAAAGGTGAGGGTGATGAGTTTAAATTTAATTCTGTAGGGTATGGAGAGCCAATGTAGTGACTGTTGGAGGGAGACTGTAGATACAGAGCGGCGGTAGAGAAACATGAGGCGGGCAGCAGCATTGAGGATAGACTTAAGAGGGTCAAGGTGAGAATCAGGTAGGCCAGAGAGAAGGAGGTTACAGTAGTCAAGGCGAGAGATAACAAACGAGTGAACAAGGGTTTTTGTGGCTTACGTGGTGAGAAAGGGACGTATCTTAGATATATTCCGAAGGTGGAAGTAGTAGGATTTTGAGAGGGACAGAATGTGAAGCTTGAATGGGAGGGAGGAATCAAGGATGACCCCAAGGCATCGGACTTGGGGGACAGAAACGAGGGTAGTGTTATAAACAGAAATAGAGAGGGGGGGAGGTGGGAGAGTCCTGGCAGGGGGGAAGACTATAAGCTCGGTCTTGGAAATATTAAGTTTAAGGAAGCGTTGGGACATCCAAGATGAGATGGCCGAGAGACAGGAGGAGACACGACACAGAAGGGAAGGGGAGAGGTCAGGGGATGAAAGATAAATTTGGGTATCATCAGCATAGAGGTGGTACTGGAGGCCAAAGGAGCATATGAGAACACCAAGAGAGGAGGTGTAGAGGGAGAAAAGCAGGGGGCCAAGAACAGAGCCTTGAGGAACGCCAACAGGTAGGGGAAGAGGGGGTGATGTAGAATCATGAGTAGAGACTGAGAAGGAGCGGTTGGTGAGGTAAGAGGAAAACCAGGAGAGGACAGTGTTACATAGGCCTATAGATTTGAGAATTTGCAAAACGAGTGCATGATTAACGGTATCGAAGGCAGCAGAGAGGTCAAGAAGAATAAGAAGGGAGTAGTGTCTATTGGATTTAGTGAGGAGAAGGTCATTAATGACCTTAGTGAGGGCAGTTTCAGTGGAGTGAAGGGGGCGAAAACCAGATTGGAGCGGGTCAAAGAGTGAGTGAGAGGAGAGAAAGGAGGTGAGACGGTTGTAGACAACCCGTTCAAGGAGTTTGGAGGCAAAAGGAAGAAGCAAAATAGGGCGTTGAAACTGAGATATATCAGATTGCAGTACAATTTGAAGGTTAATGACACCAGGGCTGTGAATATACATCATTTTAGAGGACAGGGTACAAAAATGTTTTTGCAATTGGTTTTTTACCTTTGGGCAAACCCTGAAAATGAGAGGAGTGTATGAGGTGGTATTTTGTCGAAAATAACATGAAAACTAGATGGTCATGTAAAAGATGGAAGAGATCTTTGGTTTTCCAAATTCATGTGAAACAGTCTAGTTTATACGATAGATAATAGGGAATTTCCATGCATGCAATATGCCATATCCATTTTTTAAATAAAGAAATGAGGAAAGGTTCATACTGTTTACAGTGGGCGGGTATCACAGATTTCGTAGCAGTCAAGATGTGGGAGGTAAGCTTTACTGAGTTGAAAGAAAGATCTTCAGAAATTGAAACTTCTAGAAGTGAGTTTAGCACGCAGTGGTGCCTCTGTGCCCACAATAACTCCAGCAAGATGGATCAGAGTTGGGAAACATTTTATTGAGTCTATCAGTATGATACCACCTGTAGTATTTTTTGTAAGCTGTTTCTTTAAAATTGAGGTAGAGAAGTCTTAGCTGTCCTGTTTCATTCCCTCCCAATAATTCTCTCTAGGGGAAGGACCAAGGTCTCTTTCCCATTCAAGCTTGTGTCTGCCCTGGAAATCAGTGTTTATGGGGGTGATAGAGAAATTTAAAATTTAAAATTTTGGAAGCAAATCTGATGATTGGGAAGTAGTAGATTATGTAGAGTTTGTAGGATTAAGGAAAGCAGTATATATAGAAAAGTGAGGTAAGGACCAAGAATTTAGGTTTAGGGGGGAATTCAATACGGCACAATGTGACGACGTGTCTCCGGAACATCAAACGGAGACCACTTGCGTCTGAGTTTTTACTATAATCTCTGCTCATTTTCCCTTGCATCACTATGGGATGCAAGGAGAGTTCTGTACTGTATTGGGCAGAAAGTTGTGCAGCTGGACATCGAATCGATGTCAGGCGGCATCTCACGGCCAACTGAATTCCTCCCTTAATGTCTACTCAGAAGATTGTGTTGGGTGGAGTAAGAGCAGCAGCACTGTGTGCTACATGAGCTGCTGAATAGTAAATATTGATGTCTGGAAACCCAAAACCTTCATTTTTGGTAGACTTATGGAGAATTGCTTGTTTGGCTGTTAGTTTCCATGTAAATGTAGAAAATGTTTTTTTCGATGTTCATAAACGAGTATGGAACTGCTACGTAGTCTGAAAGTGGTTTTGGAAGCATGTTCATTTTGATAGCTATTGTCCAACTCAACCACAAGATTATCAGTGGTTTCCTCGATAGAGGAGATGACAAAAATAATTATTTTATTTTTTTAGGTTGTCATTGCAGATTAATTGCTATGGTGAGGTTCATTTTATCTATCTCAGTTATATGTAACATCATAGCTTTAGTTATTGCTTTTCTAGCCTGATTTTGTATAGGTTAGGGAGAGTGATTTGAGGTTGTATTAGTGTAAAACAAACATCATTCACAAAAAAGGGATGTTTGTTATTCCGAGTCCCCAATGTCCACTCCATTCACATCTCTGAAAGATCTGATCAGGGCCAACAAAGGCTCAATCTACAGGCCAAAAATAAGGGGAAAAAGAGGGCAGTCTTTAGAGTATAGTTTCCAAAGGGGTTCCATTCATCATTACTTTGGTATCAGGGGAATTATATAGGCCTTGAATACCTTTTAGGAAGTTTACAGAGAGACCAAATTTCTGTAGGGTGTGATTCATCCAAGAAATTCTGCCAAAAACCTTCTCCACGTATAAGCAGAGGATAACAAAAGGAGGTTTTATTGGAATTAACTATCTAAAGTCTGCAGCTCTTTTTGTTTTAATTCACACCTGACATCCTGAGATAAATCCCAGTTGGTCATGGTGGATCAACACTGGATGAACTTGACTTCAGCAAATAACAAGAATTTTGGCATAAATTTTGATATTGTCATTCAAGAGGAGATGGGCCTATAGTCTGCACAGTTGTATATGTCTTTCCCTTCTTGTGGGTATTGAGCATAGATTCTGGGAATGGGTTGTCCGTGAGAGCAGTACTGAACAAATGGTTGACGTGGGGGACTTCAGTAAATTTCTTGCTGGGGCTGGGGATTTAGCAGATTGCTGGTCATTAATAACCTGTGTTATTTCTTCTATAGTGATTTCAGAGCTCAGGCTTTCAGCAAATTGGGAGGATATATTTGGGAGATTAACTCTAGATATAAAATGTTTCGGGTAACTTTATCTATTTAGAGAGAGGACTCTGAGTGTTTGGGGCTGTTGTATACATTCATATAATAACTTTCAAACTCCTCTCTTATAGATTTAGGGTTGTAAGTAAGGTGACCAGAGGCTTTGATAGTTTGTTATAAAACGGGTAGAGTTTTTAGCTCTTAGTCTGTTTGAATATTTTGTTGGTTTTGTCTAATCCAGCGCTGTATGTTCTGAGATAATGAGGTTTAATTCTGCTCCAACGATCCTACGAGATTGTAAGGTTTTTGGGTTAGTGGATGTTTGATGTTGAGTTTCAAAATCTTGTAATTGTCTAGTGAGATCTAATATATTATCTTTTTTAGTTTTAGAAGCTAAGTTCTCTTATCACAGCCTTATGTGCCTCCCACAGGGTTCTGGGTACTGAAATGTCTGGTGTGTTGCTTTTTTAATCGCAATTTAATTACGGTTACATTCCACTCTGAATCAGGCCCAGTGTGTCTAACATATTATCCAAATTTATTTCTAAATTCTGAAAAGACATTCTGCAAATCATTGGGAACGGACTTGCCTTAGTCTTCTTCTTACCATCCTGAAAGCAATGACTACACTGAAAGGATTAATCAATCACCAAAACAATTTTTAAGATGATCATATGGTCATCAAGCTGATTGGGCCAGAAATCACTCATAGTAATTAACTACAATCTGCTACTTTGCAATTTTTGTGTGTATTGTGCATATGCAAAATCTTGTTTATTTTTCTCTCTTCTGAAACATCAGAAGCAGTTGCTTACCTGAGCACCTTTCACAAATCTAGACAGATCAAAGAGAATTTAATTCACGTCTCTTAAAATAAAGGAACAGTTTGCCGATAGTCAGAAGTTTACAATAGATGACAAAGTTTAGTTGTTTACTAAACCATTCCATTTTCCTCACCAGCTACATTATGTCTTAAATTTACTGATCCATCCAAAATTCTAGAAGAAATATTATCATCGTCTCATGGTCTTGGATTTGCCCTCCACAATCCCTAATAATTTTCATATCTCTCTGTTAAAGTATAAAATACTATTAAAAGAAATGATGTCATGACATCAATTCTATGGAGGTTGTCAGAGTCACAACAAACCTTTTAGGGTCACATTAGGCTGTTGGCTGCTAGCTGGACAGCCTTGGATTAAATAATGCTCAGACGCTAAAGTATATTCTGGACTTTTATTGGATAGACTGAAGGGTGAAAAAATCCTCTGAAGAAACAAAAGGTGTTTGTTTTATTACTGTGATGTGAACAGAATTTAGTAAATCACATTAACATCAATGTAGAATGTGGTATCTCTGCAGAGACTTAATGGACTTTACTTTCATTCATGTCTTCGCTGGGTGGTTTGGGTCTATCAAACATAGTGTTTATGTCATCACTTGGGTTTCCAGTAACTATAATCCAATGATTTTCATTTTCTTCAACTTTGTGCCCATTTAAGTACGTGTGGGCAGTCATTTCACATTCCTTGCCAAATAATGTCCTGAAAATCAGAGAGACCAGAATAAATATGAGGTGGCTGTAGACTGCTGCATTAAATGTGACCAGAATTCAGTCTTGTTTCAAACATGTCCCTGGGATTAATAGGGGCATATTCAATTCTTCGGAAATCCCGCCACGTTATTACGGTAGTAGGTAGCTGGATTTCAGCTCGCAGGGAGCTGCGAGCTGAAATCGAGCAAGAAAATTACCGTAATAACGTTTTTTCTATGCACTATTACCGACAGTGGTCTTGGGATTTAGACTCCGCATTCAATATTATACATAGTGAATGTGTTTATTAGATTCCTTAAACTGTCAATTTAATGTAACACAGCAAAAATTGTGAATTAAAGATGACACTACCGAGGAGTCAGAAGTCCGAAGAAAATTACTCTATAATAAATACTGGAAAAACCTGGCTATACACACTGCATCTGTCCAGACAGTGCGAATGATCAGTTCTATAACATCCACTAACCCAAAAATCTTGTAGGATCGTTGGAGCAGAATTAAACCTCATTATCTCAGAACATACAGCGCTGGATTAGACAAAGCAAAAAATATTCTAACAAACAGAAAAACAAGAGCTAAGAACACTACCCGTTTATAACAAACTATCAAAACCTCTGGTCACCTTACTTACAACCCTAAATCTATAACAGAGGAGTTTGAAAGTTATTATATGAATGTATACAACACCCCCAGAGTCCTCACTCTAATTAGAAGAACTTACCCTAAACATTTTTATCTATAGTTAATCTCCCAAATATTTCTACTAAATGTTCTCCATCTGTATATGGAAATAGTTCCCCATATACATTTAGGTATTTAGAAATGGTGAGACGTCTTTGAGAACATCAGCATGCCGGAGACCTCTCCATCCACGCTTTTTATTTTTCAGTTAGGGGCGCGGAGGGTGAAGGGGGGCAATGGCCAGCCTGTGTAGTTGGAGGAGCCACCAACCTGATGTGGTCTTTTTGTAGCTATGGAAGGGGCCCCAAGATGTTGCCTGAAATTCCTTTTGGCGGCCCTGCTTACAGCCCCATACGCACAAGGGTGCGCAGTTCCCAGCTTCATGTTGAAACAGCCAGGCTTCCGTTGTGTGGACACATGCAGGGTAATATACACTGATCAGCCACGACATTAAAACCACCCGCCTAATATTGTATAGGTTCTCCTCGTGCCGCCAAAACAGCTCTGATCTGTCGAGGCATGGACTTCACAAGACCTCTGAAGTTGTCCTGTGGTATCTGCACCAAGACGTTAGCAAAATATCCTTTAAGTCCAAGGTAAAGCCTCCATGGCTCGGACTTATTTTTTTCAGCACATCCCACAGATGCTCAATTGGACTGAGATCTGGGGAATTTGGAGGCCAAGTCAACACTTTGAACTCTTTGTCATGTCTCTCAAGCCATTCTTGAACAATTTTTGCATTGTGGCAGGGCATATTATCTCTTACCCAGGTAAACGACGCACACACACCCGGCCGTCCACATGATGTAAAATAAAATGTGATTCATTAGACCAGGCCACCTTCTTCCTTTGCTCCATGGTTCTTACGCTCACGTGTTAATTGTAAGCACTTTCGGTAGTGGACAGGGGTCAGCATGGGCTCTCTGACCGGTCTGCGACTACACAGCAAGCTGCAATGCACTGTGTGTTCTGACACTTTTCTCTCATAGCCAGCATTAACTTTATGTGCTACAGTAGCTCTTTTGTGCAATTGGACCAGACAGGCTAGCATTCACTCCCCACGGGCACCAATGAGCCTCGGGCGCCCATGACCCTGTCGCCGGTTCACTGGTTGTCTTTTTGGACCACTTTGCTAGATACTAACCAATGTATACCAGGAACACCCCACAAGACCTGCCGTCTTGGAGATGCTCTGACCCAGTCATCTAGCCATCACATTTTGGTCCTTGTCAAAGTCGCTCAGATCCATACACTTGCCCACTTTTCCTGCTTCCAACACATCAACTTCAAGAACTGACTGTTCACTTGCTGCCTAATATATCACACCCCTTACCAGGTGCCACTGTAACAAGATAATGTTATCCCCTTCACTTGTCAAATGTTGTGGTTGATCGGTGTATATAGTTAATAATTTCTGAAGTGGGTGAAATGCCCATCAGGCTCTACACAAGCTCTTTGTAGAAACGTTTAAATTTAGCTGAAGTAGAAAACATAAGTAATACTGTTATATGATTTACGCAGCGCCGGTGCTAGGGTCCTTGGCGCCCTAGGCACAGTGTGAAAATCGGCGCCCCCCCCCCTTTAAAAATCGGCGCCCCCCTGTCAAAATTGGCGCTGCGCTTCCCACCCCTCAGCTCCCCATGTTTTTCTTTAACTTATCTGCATAAAGCTGCTCCTCTCTGCTCTGTCTTCTCCCCTCCCCTCACAGACACTATCGGGCCGTGATGATGACATCATCATCACGGCCTGTCACTGTCAGTGAGCGGAGGGGAGGAGACAGAGCAGAGAGGAGCAGCTTCATGCAGGTAAGATTCATAGCCCCTTCCCTCCTCTCCTCCCCGTAGATTTCCATTTTAAATGACCATAGTCATTTTTTTTTTAATTTCGAGGCGCCCTGCAGAGCCCGGCGCCCTAGGCAATTGCCTAACCTTGCCTAATGGGAGCGCCGGGCCTGGATTTACGTTACAATGTTGTTATTCTGGATATAAAAAGCAAATAATAATCTCATTTAATTATACAATTGGCAGTTGTCTGTGCCAATATTGTACCAAAAAAGAACAAGTAAGATTACAGCAATACTGCCAAAGCAGGTGTACAGTGACAGAACTAAGAGGTTAGTACTATCTTGTTATCACAAGGTGGAAAAATAAATAATCACATTTTGGATTAAAAGAAAAACAGAAAGAGTGCTCAGGTAATCAGTAGGCTTCATTGTTCATTGTGGCTATCAAGTACAAAGTATCATTACTGAGGACAATTATACTGATATTACTTACCAAAGGACATATTTCCTGAGAACAGCTAAACATCGATGTGTTTTGCTGTGAACAATAAGAAGTTTGGTATTTGCCTGTAATTACAAAGTGATTTTCATTAGTGTTTGTTTGTTCAATTATTAACATTTTCTCCACTACAAAGGACTAAACGTACTTCTATAGAGATAACCAAAATGGTATTACATAAATGTGGGTCTAATCCTCCTGACAACAATAAGATCTACCAATTTCTGCCAAGTTACCATTACTTGTGTCCAAGTAACTCCAGTTATCTAAATAGATATATTCCATCTTATCGTAAGATAGTAAGAGTTGAATTAATAAAAAATATGGCCCTTTGTCAAGGTCTTAAAAATTGTGAACACTCTGCTAACAAATAACAATACACTGTGTGACAGGATGGACCGCCTATGCTGCTGTCTGTTGTTGCTGGGAAACGACTGGGCTTACTTTGCCACTGTTCCCTTATGTTATTCCAAATGCGCCCTCTTTCCGCAGTAGGAGGGGCTTACAATGCTGCCACCACTGAGCTCCTTTATGGCGCTCAGAACCATGTTCCTTCTGGGTAACTGTCACTGCTAGAGTAGTCCTGTGCTGGTACACTTGGGCTGGTAACTCCGGACCTCTTACTATGGATCAGGGTTGCTGTGGATGGATCTTCCCTGGCCTATCACACCGACCAGAGCTGCATGGATAGCAGGCAGAGCGGTGGTAATGGAAACCTTGGGTCCAAACAGCAATATTGAAGAAGCTGTCAAGCAGGTCTTTGAAGCAGAGTGATGTTTATTGCTCAAGTGTCCTGACAAGGACAGTTCCACTGATTAAAGGTATCAGTGGTTAGGTCAGATGAAACATCAGAATGATACATTTCAGTGTTCAAGTCAGTGCATTTTATACAGATTTGGACACAGGCTATTTTTAGAATCAGGATGTACCGTTTACCAAAACATAGATTTACATGAATTGCAAGGCCAACAATATTTACACTTATCTGTGAAATTCTAGAAATGCTGTGATGTCCCGCATCTTTGTTTTAGACGCAGGAAATCTAGCAGCACGTTTTAAATTAAACCTTCGTGTCTTCAAGCGAAACCTTACACATCAAAAGACCCAATTAACATATGGGGTCTTTGGGTCTTTCTTCAGAATACACATTCCCACAGAACATCACAAACTTAAACAAGCCATTTTCCCACATCACAATACACAAAAGGCTTCCATCCAGAAAGGCTCATTGTATCAGATATATACATCAGAAATAGACATTTGCTTTAGAAAGGTTAAAACAGAAACAACTAATTTTCTAAACTGGTCTCAGAAATAACAATTTCTTATCTCAAAATATACACAATATCAAAAATAAGTGCATGTGGTCCGATGTTCTGTTATTGAGAGTCAATATTGACCTCCTACAGCAATTATTGTTGTTTGCACTTTTGAGCCTGATACTAATGCCAATCTCCTCTCATGCTTCACATATTTTAATTACAGTCTTTCTATTGATTGTTTTTAATACATGTAATAAAGAGAATTTGGAACATCCCTATATGTAGCAGCATCCTTCCAGTGTTTCTTTATTACAATTCTAGTGCATCAATTATGGAGAGCACCTGTTTGATATCATTTGTTTACAATAAATGCTATGTGGGTGGTTGTTCAGTGCACTGATTACATTGCTTAATACAATTATAATTTAAGAAATGTATGCTATATCCTAACTTGATGATTTTACAAAACAACAATATACTGACCTCCTAGACAACATTAAAGTAATTAAAAGTTAATGAATCATTAATTTAACACTGCATAGCGCAGATCTGGAATCTGCCCTTTGCTATCGATGTACTGTTCGTGGAAAAAGTGCTCCCTCTACTGGCAGTTTTGAATAAAACAATGTAAATCATACTGTTGTATTCTCTATATAACTATCATGCTGTATTATTGGCTTGTTTTGCATTGTAGTTATATTTCCATAACTTATTTGTGTATTATGTATGTCTAATATGCTTGTATAGTCATTATTCCTAGGATACACCAAGCTGCGGAAGCTACTGGGACTGTAAAGAATTCCATACGTACCGGCACAGGTAATCCTTCATATTCTAATCTAAACTGTGGATCCAAATAAACAGTCTGCCAGCAGACCTGATATGAGGCTTGATCTGTTAAACTGACCTCTTGCAAATGAGACTTCTTACTGCATTTAAGAAATGTTTTTTGGTCACTTGTCAGATATAACTGAAAAGAAAAACATTATAGACAATAAGTATATACATTTTTTTAACATTGGGGTAAATGTGCATGTGCTGGTATTACCTGATAGCTTATGTATCTATTTATAACATGTCACAGTGAACCAATTAATATACAGTATTAATATAGTTTAATCCTTCACGCTGTGATTTTTGAGTGGGATACAGCATCTTGGCAGAGGAAAGGTGCAGCTGTCTTTCCTATTTGTAGGGGTGAATTACACCTCCCTCACTATGCCCGCTCAGCGTTACACTGTGCTGACAGTGCTACTGCTGCCAACACTAAACAGCCGACATATGGAGAGAGACCACTCAGAGGCCTGTTTTGCAGCCACAGTGACATACACAATCACACGCGCCGGCCAGTGACATTATTGCAGCCATTGAAATGTCTCTGTTTTAGTGTATCCTTTGCTGGAATCACTAGGTGTTTGGGCAATGAGTTGGGGGATACAGGGCAGCACTGAATGAGACACAGTGCGGCACGAAAGAATGGATCAAAGTCCAGCACTAAAATGCAAAAAATGCAAAATAGATTTTCACCTGCTGCAAACAATGATCACTGGATTCTTCTTCAGAAGAAATAAATTCACTAAACAAAGTGGTTCCCAGTTCTAGAGATCAAGACTTGCTAACTGACCAGGTTTTAAGGATATCCATGTTTCAGTACAGATTGGCAAATGAAACTGACCGAGGGACTGTACTCAAACATGGATATCCTTAAATGCACTTAGGGGGTAGGGGGCTTGCAGACTGTGGTTGGGAACATAGCATTGCTTAAATGTATTGTAATAAACATATCAAGTCAAAATCATCAGCAGGCCTTCCATTTATAGGCTGTGTGATTTTTTTTGTGTTGTGAAAAGGCAGAAAAAGACTACAAATGGGTTTATCTACTCTAAGTTTTTTCCTATGGCCTATTAAAATGTACATGTTCCGGGACTACACTAATGTTTCCATAGGCAGGCAGATGGATGGGTGTGAGATACGGGTGCCTGGAATTCCCCTTCTATAAAGCAATTTCTGACACTAGGGTCTGGAGGACAGTTCTGGCAACAACTTTAGAAAAATGGTCATGAACAATACAGCCTCTGCCATACAAAGGTGATTATTATATTTATCACTAGTTTTTTGTACAGAAAAATAATTAGCAAAACAACTAATATTGCTTCTTATTTGGATAATTTGGAATAAATAAAATATATATACAGGTATATGCGGCATATTCACTTACATGACCCATGAAATCATCCGTCGTCCTCAAGGCAAAATTCTGTCCATAATGCAGAGGTTCTCCCTCCTCACTGCCGTCCACACTGTGACCCAATACAAATGTGCACAGTCACTTTACATAAGCTGGTTTATGAGCTAAAGCAAACATGTTTTTTATTCAAATATTTTAAATAAGCACATCCAAACCAATAGGACAGGTATCCCGTACTTACCAACTTTTTACTCTTTCACTCTTCCCATCTGGGGGATCCCGGAGGGAAGGTAAAGTGTGAGGACAGAGGGCAGAGGGGGACGGGGCTCCGCAAATAGCATCATTCTGGCCCCACCCCGCCACGCAATGCCATGTTGCCACGGGGATCAGGACCAAAATGACGCGATTCACCACAAATCACGTCGTGGAGGCTCTCATCCTGTCCACTTCACTAGGAAGTGGGCAAGATGCGGGAGAATGACCTGCTTTCCCAGGAGTCCAGCAGACCTACCCGAAATTTGGGATACGGCAGAGTGTGCAAGTATGAGGTAACCTGTATGTGTCACAGTACCAGTGGCTATGTGCCTTACATTGTTTCATGTTCCAGTTACCTAACTTTACAGTACTTGTAAAAATATAGTGGAATGAAAAGGAGCAATCAATGTACTATACTTTTAAACCATGTTATTAGGTTTTAGCTTGACTTTTTAGGTGACCATTATATTAGATTATTTTCTACAACATCCATGACTGTGGTACAGGACTAGGCCATTTGCTAATTCCATCTACATAGAGCATGAAGCTCTCTCAGGCAACTGAAATACCTTGACCACTGGATATTGGTGGTCAATTCTGACCTGGACAAGCAGAGAAGAAAGTGCTGTTGTTTGAATCCCATGTGACTAGGTCAGTATTTATTAAAAAAAATAAGCCAACATGAAAAAACCATACCGCATGATTCAGTAGCTTGTGGAACCATCTTTGGCAGTAATAACTTGTTTTCCATGCGTGTTCAGTCTCATGCATTATATTAGAGGATTTTTGACCAACTTCTCCTTAAAAGATTACATCTGCTCATTGGATATTTGAGGGCATTTACATCAAGGTCCTGTGGCTGCAAAACGAACCAAAATCATCACACCTCCTTCACAGTGGCTGGTTTGTGGTAAGAGATTGTTGTGTCGATAAACTGTTTTGGTTTTCGCCAAGCACAGTGTTGTGCACTAAGACCAAACAAGTCCACTTTGGTCTCATCTGTCCAGAGAACATGGTTCCATATTACCTAAATCATACCGCAATGTTTTTGGTTTTATTTGGACAGATACTAGTTGACAGGAGTGTAATTAGACATTGGTGGACTCCATGGCAAAATTTTACAATGGCCCACAAGGGACCTGGCCATTACCCAAGTGACCCAAGAACTCCCCACCACCCTGTCTTGTCACCAACATCACCTCAGGGCTGAAGTACCTATTTGCAATTTGGTGGCTTAGCGTCAGTAATTTCACACATAATGCTTCAATACTTCCTCCGTCTCCTTCATCTAGTTTGGTGGAGTCAAGGACGGCTTTCGCGAAACCCCCTCACACACGTGCCCCTTCGATGCCGAAGAAATCATCCAATAACAAATAATGGAAGCGCCCCTCCAGCTGTGGGTCCTGTAGCTGCTGCTATGGCAGTTTAGCTTTGGTTTATTCAGTCTTTTTCTGGTGGTAGAAACTCTAACAATTACTGTGTTTTGGGGTCTTTCTGATTTCTTTATATATTTATATTTTTTTTCATTATACAGTCTGATCTACGGGTGAACTCGCTGGGATGCCCACATCTAGCAAGGTATGCAACAGTCATCAGTGTTTTCCATTTGTAAATAATCTTTCTCACTGTATAATGATGATTGATGAGCAGCAACAACTGCTTCTCTGAGATCATTTAATGTTAGGACTTAGTAATTACTAGAACATAAATAATATCTAGAAAGCCTATATTGGTAGTAGGTAAAAGTATGAACATTGCTTACAGCCTACATTTACTATAAACTCTGCTAGCGGGGGACATGACACATACCTTGTGATCACAAAAGCATTTCTGCCACATGGTTTCACATTGCTGCTGGCACTGACCCCACATGGTGCCGTCAGGTGGTTCTTCGAATGCCCTCCACTTTCCTCCGGGTTTACAGACAGGGTATAGTTACCACATACCGGGGATGGGTTACTCAATGACTGCTCACTATTCTCAGGATTAAGCAGCATGACCACATCTCCAAAGTGAAGAAGCCCATCCTTGGAAATGGAAAGCTCTGCCTGATGTAGAAATAAAGACATATATTCATGTATACAGGGTTCCAAAAGTAAAGCAAACAAACATACAAATCAAGTTACTGGACCTCATGTACTGGTTTGCTTTCAGAGACCGTTTAAGGAAAGGGGGTCATTATAATGAATAGTCTATAGTATAGCTGCCTACACTCCCGGAGTGTCCAGGAGACTCCTGAATTTGTAGGAGGTCTCCTGGACTGCTACTTCCCACATGTAGCCCACTTCTCATGTGAAGTGAGTGGGGGTGGGGTCTAATGACGCATTTCATAGCTAATTGCGTCATTCTAGCCCCACTCCTGGCTATATTATCCTGCAAATCACGCAGTGGGCAATGGGGGGCGGTGCCTAATGATGCATTCCGCACAGCCATGACCCCAGACTCTACACCAGGATCTCCCCTCTAGGTTTCTGGAGGGAAGATCCTAAAAGTTGGCAAGTAAAGTCTATACATCAATATGTTTCAAGAAAGATGTTACAATAGGAAAGACATTACAAAATGATATGACGAAATGGAGGTGGTTGTCTAGAGCAGATTCATGATCAAATCCAGTCGGTCCCAATACCCTTAGATCCCAAGCAAAGATCAAGTAAATACCAGCACCAGCCTTTATTAACGCTGTCTTTCTTATGGCATTATCACCTCAGGTCCATGACATACTCAATAAAAAGACAATGGGGGGCCAAGACAGTGATGGGCAACCTGATACACTTCACGGTCCGCATGGTGCAGCCCTCTAACATTTTAAAGGGCCACACAATATCATTTCAGTAATAGATTAAAACAATATCGCTAATCAAAGAAAGAGACACCTATCTGTAATAACATATCAGCAGGCATTTTAAACAAGTGTTACAAGCTGTAACAATAAAGCAGGAAGGAGCCGGGAGCACATGACATGAACTATCCAATGAACATGCTCTTGAATTATGGAGCATCTGCTATCTGCTGAACAGAATGGAGACTGCATTATAAAGTAAGATGATACAAGTTGAATCAGGGTGCAACTGATTGCAGGGACTGTCTGCTGTATGTTACTGGGGATGTGTCATAAAGGTAGTGTACCTGGATATATAAAATATATTATAACCATTATTATTATAATATATATATTATAACCACTCTGCACAAACCTGGTGGAGACTGCATAGTGTATCTTATTATCAATGAAATAATCACAAGAACCTTAGATGTCGTACCACGTGCACCAGCTACAGGGCAGGTGTAGGTGCCGAGTGATAGTGATGCTGGTGCCGTATGTATGCTAGAACATGTGTTTGAACTCAAAAGCAACTGCATGTACAGTAGACATCAATAACATAAGTAAGTAAATAAATTAATAAATATATTTCATGGGGAAACAAATGGAAAAAAAAACCTTTTCTTTAAAATGTTTTGTCATCAATGACTATATTATTAATAGGTGACATTAATTGATTTTTTCTGTGCATTCTCCTAGGACTTTTTTATTCCACATATGTATTGGACGTATCCTGCAGTGTATTGTGTCTATCAGAGCAGAGCGCACCTAGACCTGTATTCAACAAGAGACGATTCTTCAGATCTACTTGTAGTTGAATATAAAAGTGCATATACCCGATTTACATGCGTTCAATTTACGTGCCTTAATGAATCAGACCCAGAGTTCTTTGTAAATAAGTATTTTAAGTATGTTCTTTAATACCAGATATGTTAATGTTGTTTCACTAGGAAAATCAGCAGAATACTCAAACAAGCAGACAAGTGTAAAACGTTGCTGATAATGTAACATTTTGTTTACTTGAACACTGATTGTGTATCTTGAAAGATTTGTTAGATCCAAACTTTTAGATTTGGCGCTCCCAATAAACCTCAATTGATGAAAGTCAATTGATCTGCAGTTGCTTGCCAGTTTTGCCTGCCAGTTTGAGAATCTGGATGTGCCAATCCTGGGTCACCCACACCCCCCTCCTCCCCACTGCAGCCTTTTTGTGGATGGTGTTTTCCCCTCGGAGTTACATGCTGACATCACCTTAGTCACCACTGCTTGAGAAACATTAGCAATTCGAGCTATCTTTGTCACTGAAATTCACACCAAACGTGCCCCAACAATGACCCCTCTTTCAAAGTTGATTAAAGTCTCCTCATGCAACCATGGCAGCCATGATTAGAGGCAACCTGGTAATTCCAGCGTTGTTACAAAATATCCTGACCGTGAAGGGATGTTATCTGGTGTAGAAAGAGCCGCTTTCAATATGCTTGGTGTCCCTCATTTACCAAGGTGTTTCCATTTTTTTGGTCCTCTAACTGTATATGAACATGAAGGATACAGAAGCTATATATTGGAAAACCACCTTGATTCTGCTGATTTCTTATTCTGACTGCTTCCAGTAAACAGTAAAAGAAACAACATATTGTTATGTCACAATAATATTGTGACATGCACCTGAAGTCAGGTCCTTTCTCTGGATAAAAGAATCCCCTTGTTGTAATGTAATGTAACACATTCAATCATGTATCCACACACTATTTGCTTTCTATGAGATGTGCACAGTGAGTCCTACATACATTTTTGTGTGTGTATTGCTTCAGGATAATGTCTAACAAATGACAGTATATAATATAAAATAAGGCATAACTGTACTATACCTCAAATCACTGCTTACCGTCTTTAAAATATTTTTTTTGAGATTCCTTGATTTTTGCAATAGGAGTTCACCCTTTTCTCTTTTCTCTAAGAAGTCTTTCAAAAGATCCTAGAGAAAAAAAATGACATATATTGACAATATTTGGAAAAAAAGATTATTTTGTTTTTGTCATGACATTACATTGTTTACATAACTTGATCTGATGCTCCATTGGCGAATACAAAGCACTTTATTTATATGTATAGATTAAGCAACAATCAAGCATATGTCACTTTGGGGTCCATTTATCAAGCTCTGTAAAGATTTTCTACTGCTCCTTATCAAAAAATGCTACTGGGGCAGCTGAGTAATGCTCAGCACCCCAGTGACACTGGGCATCAGCAGTAGGGAGTCTTACCACGCGCCAGGTGAGTCTAATGTCAAATTGCACAAGCCTGAACTGGCATGGCGGTTTGTGCATGCACACTGGAACTGGAAGCTTACAGTTTCCCTAAAATATATATATTTATTTTTTAGAAAAATTGTTAAAAAAGTCTTTTTGACTTTTGCCCTACAACAGGCGCACAGAAATAACTTTATTTCCTCCCCTTTTCTAAGTTTTCCCTCTTCTTTATATCTTTTTTTTTTCTCTTCAACTTTTTAATAATTAAAAATGATAACTTAGATATTTTTGCTGTATAATGCTTTTTGCAGATTGCATATGACACTTATCGATTTTAATAAAAAAATAATTTACATAAAAATAGTAAACAATATAAAAAACAAATATTACAAAAAAAAGTCCTTAAGGACCTAGGGGCTTTGATAAATAGAAAAAGACCAAAATCCAGTGAAACTTCCATTTTCGTTAGAGAAAAGGCATTTATCCTCTTATGTTATAACCAGTTTATGTGCTACCTATATAAATAACATTACAGATAACTGATTACTCACCTCGTCTAGGGCCACATCCTCATTCCAATTCCCGACTCGCACAGACGGGTTGAAGGTTCGGACGCTCATGCTGACTGCGCGGTACCGCCTGCTCCTCGCTGCGCTGTGGGCTACAGCTGCTAGGGAAACGCCGCTTTGTTTACTTGTTGCCTTGGAGACGGTGACGGCGACAATCGCAATTCCAAAACAACGTGATGAAGCGCAGCGTCAAGACGCCATGTTGTGAGTGGCAAGCATCCCATGGAAGATCGTGCGGTGTGGGTGACATCTAGTGGTGGTACCAGATGTTGCATGATGCTGTTATCTGAGCGCGAAAAATATGAAAAAGAAACAACAACAAAAAAACGTCGTTTCAAAAGTACATAGAGGGGAATCAGTTATCAAAAGTGGTGCAAAGAAAAATGGTGGTTTTGCCTATAGCAACTAATCATCACATGTGTGTTTTTAGGAGCACATTTATCAATCATCGGCAAAAATGAAAAATAGTTATCAATCCTTATCGCATGAATAAGGATTGAACTATTTCTCAAATTAATTAAAAACGGATCACAGAAACAGTAGTTCCGAAAAACTGCTGTTTCTTTGATAAAAAAAATAAAATAATACTTACCCCCCTCTTCGGAAGCGCTGTCTCAGGATCTCCTCCTGGTCTTCTTCGCTCCTCTTCATCCTTCAATTACGCGAACTGCACATGTGCACAAAGATCCTTGCTCTGTCTCTGCAGTGAGCGGTGAGTGACAGGGGGGGATTATGTGATCCCTCCACACATGCGCTGTCCAGCTCTGCTCTTCGGAACAGAGCTGACAGCATTACATTTTTTCAATTATGATAATGTACGCCAGCTGGCGTACATTAACATGACAAGTTTCCGAAAAAAATGTTTTTTCGGAACTTGTTAGATTGCGGCCAGGAGCAGTCACCATACTGTTGAATGGTGACTGCTCCCAAAAACGAAGAGGAGTGCAAAGCAGCAGATATCCACGATATCTGCTGTGGTGCACCTTTCACAAATATGCGGAGGGCACAGAGGGACCTTAATGTCACGGTAAGTGCACGATAGTGCACTATTGTGCTTTCTTAAATATGCCCCTGTGTCTCTTAACAATAGTAGAAAAAATGCAGCTTGTTGGTTGCTATGGGGATCATTATCTTTTTGGGCACCAGTTTTCATATACGTTTCCCAATATTTTTTTTAAATAATGTAGGCTTCTTTTTAAAGTATTAGTATATTTAAAAGGAGTATGTAAAGAACACAATAACACAATAGTCTTGTCACTGTATAAAATGTATAGTTTGTAGTAGCATTACAGTACAGAGGTTCTAGTCAGATGTTGGTCTGTGGTCCACTCTGGCCTTATCTTCAGAGGGGGTATGACGCTGACCCCACCTAGAAGATTTCCCAGATAAACTGGACTCAAAAGGAATGGCTTTTATTGTGGAAAATCAGGACAATGATTATTGAGTTGCAAAAAGCAAATACACAAGGCTATAATTGATTGAAACATTAATAGTTTAGCAATTACAACTGTAAAACAAACAAAGGTGAAAAACCACAACTAGTTAGCATTTTATTTAAATGCAGAATTTAATAAATAAATTATCCCAGTTATCTTTTTTAACTATAATATCAGGTCTAATTGTAAGGAAGTGCAACACTGTTACGTATAATCACCATTATACATACCTCTCAACATTTAAATGTTCTAAAGCAGTACCTGGCCACACCTCCTCCAATAGGGGGCAAGATTACCTCCCATCAGGTGTGTGCCCACAACTTCTCATAATTTGGGGGCAATCATGCTAACCATCTGACTGTCACGCCAAAATCGGGACAGTTGGGAGGTATGATTATATAAAGTAATCTGTCAGTCTTATAAAAAATGACTTTCCAGAAGCGCACTTAGGGGTGGTCTTCAGTTGCCCGGAAAATCCCCTTTCGGATGATTGTTAAGCTGGTGCCGGCAACATTACTAAACGTGGCTGAAAATCTTACAGATCCATTCCTCCCTGTGTGTGCGTCTCCGAGAGGGAAGGTATAAAGTACTGGGGGCCTAGGGTGGGGAGTTACTGGTGCCTGGACAGTGAGAGCATTTAAGTGCAGGCTGGCCTTCGCGCAGGCGCAATGAGCTCATTTTATCCTAAGAAAAAGCACGTAGAAGATTGACTCAGCACAAGAAATGCGCAGAGACCAGCATGGTCACCTTCGAAGCCTGTGGGTAGAGGTAACCTTAGTTGTGTAACTCCTAAAAGAGATAAGCCAGGGTGCAATGAGGACAAATACTAAGGGGGGAGGGGGTAGCAGTCATGAATACAATAGGCTGTCCATTATAGCAGTGTGTGGGATTTTTGGTGCATGATAGATTCTGCTGATTGTTGTAGGCAGCAATGGGGGATTGTTGTGAGGACGATAGATTTTTTTAGATAAGCAATTATTGTTCAAGGGAATAGATATAGTGTAGAAGTTTAATAAAAGTTGACACTTAATTTGTGTGAAAGGTGGACTGGGAAATATTCAGAGTATCAGCAGGTTGACATAGGCAGTGAGGGTGTTTGCGCTGTTGTGGATTTAGGTGGAAAAAATGTGACCACGCCCCCTATGACATTTTGCGGCAGTGTACAAACTCTGTCCTAAGCATCTCTGGAGGGAGCCCAAGAAGTCGATGTACTGGGGTCTGAAATCCCTCTTGGCAGCTGTGTGTGTCCTTCCCCTGTTGTAATCACAATGGAGGGATATGAAGAATTGGACAGTGCAGTGACTGCCGTGTCCAGTGGGATAGAAGAATGTAATTCTAGAATAAAGTGTCTTGCTCTATGCTGTAACATCTTACATGAAATTGTATCTTGCATGAATACAATTGTTAAATATTTTAAAATAGGCATTTTAAGATTTCAAATAAATAGAATTAAATTTGCCAGGGAAATTTTTTTTTATGACCAAACTATATTTTCCACAAAATCTCACCTTGCAAAGGTGTGTTTAATCAATTAAATAGTGAGTGAGAGATGTTAATTTATTGGCGGATGCAATTTATCTTAATAGTGGTATTATGGTGATGGCTATTAATTTTTAGGTGATGGGGCATTTAATTGAATGCTGAGGTGGTGTGGGGCTTTGTATCAAAAGTCAGGGCATGTTGTGGGTGAAATAGGTCTATTTATTTATTCTTAATGCCATTAATTTAATGTTGGGGCTTTTTGGGGGGAAACAGATCTATTTTTAAAATGTGAATACTATTCATTTTATGTTATGGCTGGTTGCAATGAGGACAAATACTAAGGGGGGGAGGGGGTAGCAGTCATGAATACAATAGGCTGTCCATTATAGCAGTGTGTGGGATTTTTGGTGCATGATAGATTCTGCTGATTGTTGTAGGCAGCAATGGGGGATTGTTGTGAGGACGATAGATTTTTTTAGATAAGCAATTATTGTTCAAGGGAATAGATATAGTGTAGAAGTTTAATAAAAGTTGACACTTAATTTGTGTGAAAGGTGGACTGGGAAATATTTAGAGTATCAGCAGGTTGACATAGGCAGTGAGGGTTTTTGCGCTGTTGTGGATTTAGGTGGAAAAAATGTGACCACGCCCCCTATGACATTTTGCGGCAGTGTACAAACTCTGTCCTAAGCATCTCTGGAGGGAGCCCAAGAAGTCGATGTACTGGGGTCTGAAATCCCTCTTGGCAGCTGTGTGTGTCCTTCCCCTGTTGTAATCACAATGGAGGGATATGAAGAATTGGACAGTGCAGTGACTGCCGTGTCCAGTGGGATAGAAGAATGTAATTCTAGAATAAAGTGTCTTGCTCTATGCTGTAACATCTTACATGAAATTGTATCTTGCATGAATACAATTGTTAAATATTTTAAAATAGGCATTTTAAGATTTCAAATAAATAGAATTAAATTTGCCAGGGAAATTTTTTTTTATGACCAAACTATATTTTCCACAAAATCTCACCTTGCAAAGGTGTGTTTAATCAATTAAATAGTGAGTGAGAGATGTTAATTTATTGGCGGATGCAATTTATCTTAATAGTGGTATTATGGTGATGGCTATTAATTTTTAGGTGATGGGGCATTTAATTGAATGCTGAGGTGGTGTGGGGCTTTGTATCAAAAGTCAGGGCATGTTGTGGGTGAAATAGGTCTATTTATTTATTCTTAATGCCATTAATTTAATGTTGGGGCTTTTTGGGGGGAAACAGATCTATTTTTAAAATGTGAATACTATTCATTTTATGTTATGGCTGGTTGTAGGTAGGAAGGCCTAAAACAAGGTGGAGTTTTGTTTTAATGTCAGGGCTGGTTAGGAGGAAGGAGACCCAGAGAGTTCACTCAATGCTAGACTTTCCATAATTCATGTTCCTATTATTTTTCCAAGCAGGGCCCCAACATTCCAACATCCAGACAAGCAGCTACTGAGCTTAAGTGACAAGAAACAACAGATAGCTAAAGCTGCAAGAACAGGTGGGAGAGAGAGGATAGTCTGCCAACTGTCCTGGTTGGCAGAGCAGTCCTGATTTTGGGCAACTATCCTGCTCAGCCAGGACTTTGTTCCAACTTCAGGGACAGTTGGGAGGTATGTACTGCTTCACACTGCTGGATATGTGTGCTGACACATAGCTGTCAAGTTACTACAGATCCTTGTGGCTAATTGAATCAGGCCCTGAGTGTATAGTCTTGTTTAGTTTGTTTGGTAATTCTGTCTGTAGTGGATTCCTGTTTGGACTCTTGCAATTCTCAGTTAATCGCTTTTGAGAGAGTCTCTCTGTTTTGGTATTGCACTAGCTGTGCTCAGACCCAAGTACCTTTCTTCACTTAGGCGTGTTCACTAAAATGTTTACATTTGTGCCAATTTGTTGGTGGTACTACTTATCTCTCTCAATGAATTTTGGAGTTATTGGACGGTACCCGTTAATCTACTTCTTGCTTTTGGTGTGGAGTGACTCTGGAATGTGGCATCTGCTGCTGCTGTGACGCCTTTCCTCTATCTAGATTATGATGGATCTGGCCTCCCAAAATCCTACCGTTTGGATGTGGCTGCTCCTTTTCTCTTGATTCCCTTATCCATCTTCTATCTATATTCCACCTTACCCCTCTTCGCTGCTTCCCTCACCTACAATCAGTTGGACTATATACTAGTAACTTGCTATAGACTGATTAACTATGTCATAGACTGCTACCGATCACTGGTTATATACCAATTTTCTAACTGACTCACTGTAAGTGATTGAGGATCTGACTGACAATTTGCTAGTAACTGGCTGACTAAAAATAGGTAGCAAATGACTATGTCTGTTTTGCTGACTAACAACGACTAACAATGTATTAATAAATTACTGCCTAATTGACTAAATATATTTCACCAACAATGAGATAGTAATTTTCTGACTTTGTTTTCCCTTTTACTAACAACTCCGACTTTCTCTCCTGTACTCTTACTCTCTGCAAAATGCAATCAGGAAGAGATAGAGAGGTAAGGCTTCTCTGTCCTGGCGAAACAGTGCCAGTCAAATGTTGAGAATTCTTGTTGCTCTCACAAAAGTCTATACTTTTCTAAATGGCTATAAGATGACCTTCTATATACTCCAAGAGTATTGTGGTCTGGCAAACATTTCACCCTTCTTTTGATATTTGATATCCTTCTCAGGGCCGGATTAAGGGAATGGAGGCCCCTGGGCTAAGGGGGTCACCATTTCCCCGTGAGGCCCCCCCCGAGATCCGCCCCCTGTGAGCTGCCCGCTGCCCGCCACCCTTCTCCAAGCACTTACCTTTTTCTGTTCTCCTCCTGTCACTGTAGTCCTTCCGTGGTGCGCTGTATGCTCCTTACTGAGAAGATCTCGTGAGAGTGAGACTCACGGGATCTCCTCAGTAAGGAGATCACTGAGTGCCGCGGAAGGACTACAGTGGCAGTGCCCAGCAGCATTTATCGGGCCGGGAGTGTCCCCGCACCGATCAATAATGCCGGTGAGCACTGTCAAGGGCCCCCTGGATGTCTGAAACCCCTGGGCTGTAGCCCAGTTAGTCCACGGCTTAATCCGGCCCTGATCCTTCTCCAGAGACATAGGTCGAATTTCTCAAGAAATTATTTCATATGGGATTAGTATAAGCACTAGTACTATTGAGGTCCAGGTGTCAGCTTTATTAGCTGTCACAGATTGTAAATGAGCAATGGGCCCTCTAGTACAAAGGCATATATCAGCTCAAACCTTGTACCAAGTCATTTACTGTTAAGGACAGAGTAGCGCAAGATCCTCAATTGTTAGAACCGCTGTGCAAGAAGCTCACTTTTAGCAGGCCATTTCCGAGGAACTTGTTACGTTCCTCAGTACTTGGTTGCCCAAGGACTTAAGCTCAGAAAGTAGCAGTTGTTTATCTAGCACTTGCCTGGTGGAGTGGACAGAACATGGTAGGAGGTAGTGAGCCACCAGGATGTTAATAGCAGAACTCGCAGTCAGACAGCCAGGGGTTAATGCAAAGTAATCTGGCACTTGCCTGATGGAGTGGACAACACACAGTAGCTGGTAGTGAGCAACCAAGACGTTAATAGCAGAACTCAGAGTCAGACAGACAGGCCTAGGTCAGGAGCAGGAGAAATCACCAGTTCCTTTTAACAAGCCAGAGGTCTGCTCAGGTAGAAATATAAGAGCAAATCCTTTTAATAAGCCGAGGTCAGACTGTAGGAGAAGATAGAGAATCCTTAGAACAATCCAGGTTAGAACTTCAACAGCAGAACAGGTCAGGATACAAAGCACACTAGATCAAGCAGGAACTATCACCAGCATTGAACTGTAAACAGGAAGCCATTTATAAAGCGAGCAAAACCAATCACAGGTTGCTGGATGATTAGCTGCATGGCTGCAGCAGTGATTTCACAGCCGATACTGTACTGAGTGTTGACGAAATGCTGGTGGCTAATTACATAGCAACCAGTTGAATCAGTGAGACGCCAGCTGAGTAGGTGGAAAGGACGCTACTGGTTGTTAAGCAACCATCCACAGCATAGCGACGGACATCCTGCCACTGCACGGCACTATAGTCTACACTGACTAATAAGAGAATTCCGGCAAGAGATCAGATATACGGTGATGACTACCGCATAATGACACACATAAGAGTCCCAGTTATGGATACCTAGCAGACAAGAAAAATGACACACACAAATTATTCTATTTCTTAACATTTACTTCTACCTGGGACTGTCATTTAGTGTTGCAAGCTTTTCCTAAAGAATTTTGGCTGCAGTAGGGATATTGTATTGGATAGTGACCTTCTTGCTGGTCATAACATCTGCCAGAACAGTCTTTAAGATCCAGGCTCTTCAAACCCCTGAGTCTTACTTGTGTTTTTCCAAACCCACAATTATCCTAAGATCCAGGGAGTCTTTTAGGCCCACGGAGGTCTCTGCATCCCACGTAAACCAGGATATTATTTTGCATCAATTAAAAGGGAAGAAGAAGCATAAGATGTATAAGGGATCATTTGGGAAGTACACAGATACTCAGAAAATATGAACCATTGATTATTGTGATCAAGGAGAAAAACAAAAGTGCATCCACTTCAAAATAATCATATCTGGAGTATTCACATACTGCTGTATAAACCCCTTTGCTGTCCAAACAGTGCAGGAACCTCTTAGTCTCAGGGCTCTCTTCAGAAGAGTCTTTTCCCCACCTTGGGCAAGGCATGCCCATGCCACACCAGAGGAGACATTATAACTTTTATAAGGTTTGCATCCCAATAATACTTTGCTGCCCTTCTGTTACTAGAGGACTGTTTTGTAGTTCCTATTGGTGACCACTACCACATGTAGGAGTAGGAAAAGAGAACATTAATATCATACATATCAGAGTGTTCTTTTGCTGTTCCAAGACATGGCATTAGTCACCGACCCTTCTCCTTTCTGGGTCAGCCAATTTAAAGTAGATGGGGGGGGGGAAGGTTTTTATTAACTGCTAGTTAATTGGTTACTTTTACCCATTCCAGTGATTGGTGATCGCAACAAAACTTCGGGACAGAAAACAAATCCCAGTAACTGTTCCATTAATTGTCTGTTCATCCACTGAGTCCACACATGATGTAACTGACAAAGGGAAGTATATTCTTCTGGAAGGGAAACGTGACTAACTACATGTGGGTTGCCTATGTATCTGTGAAGTACTAATGAAAACACTGGCTATCCTTCATTTCTGGTATTTTAAGTTCTGTTCCATGAAGATATTAAACTGTATCAATTGCATTAAAACAGCTTTGTTTCATATCACACAGTTGGACAAATTGCCTACTCTCTAGTCTCATTCTACCATCTACTTTTCTCATGTTGCCGTGTGGATCTTTGCAGTTATCCTGTATAACACCATGAGAAGTATCAAGCAAGAACAGGAGACAGTGATGTAAAAGACTCCAGTGTAACCTATGCTACCCCCCTGATAAACATTAATCACAGTTCACTAGTCCATGTGCTAATGTTGTTTCTACAAACTGCAGACTGGATCTCAATCAAAGGTGGGTGGCTAAACACTGTAGTTATGTGAACATCACAGAACAAGTTACATATTAGATCAGGACATTGTGTCAGTGTTGGAACCCCGCCACCTGTTTCTAATTTTAGACCATACTCGACAGATCACTTCCTGCAGCCATCTGAATGTGTGACTCTAACCCATAATTCTAATATGACATATGCAGAAGGAACATAGGATAACTGTGGATTATTTTACCGGCAGGAATAACATCTTATATACCACACTTAGCGTTTAACAAAACGTTTCTAAAATGTATATCACTTTTACATGACACATCGGTAACTTCAAAAAGGATTATATGGTAGAAATCCATAACGTTAAGCTTACCACCCTGCTGTACATATGGCTCTAGCCATATGGACTGAAAGACTGAGTAAAATACTTATGTACATGTACGTGTGTCGCTACACATACCTGGAGGGTGATGGCTCTTGTAATGGAATCAGCAGGAAACATCTGCTTTGTACAGTTAAAGTTACAGCATACAGTAAGCTCCTGATATGCTTTCACTGTGAGATTTCATTGTATAAAAATAAATACTTTTCATCACTTAATTCCTAGCTAGAACTATTGATATGATACAGACTGATGCATATCACACATGTGTTACAGATGTGCGCATGGACTATGGCTTCTTAGCACTTTATCTGACTCATGGCAGGATGCTTAACAAACTACAGTTCCTTTTATGTTCAGCAAGGAAGGACTCCACCTATAATCACATTCATGTGTTGGTAAGCAGACCATGCAGCTGTATCTATGAACACGGAGCTGGATGCTGGCCAACAGAACGCAGATATTTGAGGAGTTTGCCATTATTTAAGGAACAATAGAGGTAACTACACCCATCCTGAGTGTAAAGTTGCAAGTATGACAAAATGCACTGCTGACCAATGAACCGTTAAGTCCATTTACTTTTTTCATTATCCTGTAAAGTGTTTTTACAAAGACGGACAGGATTTATTTTGGTAGAAAAAAAGCAAAGCTTTTTGCAGCTCTGTAAATTGCATAGCTCCGAGGTCCCCTGTTGATATATGGGGTCTGCGTTCAGCATCTTTAAATTGAAGATGGCAGGTGAAATCTATGATTTGTTCTGCGTTGAACCCTTTGTAACTAATGTGATGAGATGCAATGGCCAGTTTTATGGATCATCATATCTTTGTAAATAGACCCTATAATACATATCTACCTAAGAAGGTTAGGTGTGTGTGGCAGCAAAGTGAGATCTCTGCTCTGAACGAATTAAATAAGTGCCAAGATGGTTCATCAGCTGATCTGATTTTTCAGTTTGTAGTCTCAATTTCAATCATCATCATCATCATTTATTTATATTGCGCCACTAATTCCGCAGCGCTGTACAGAGAACTCACATCAGTCCCTGCCCCATTGGAGCTTACAGTCTAAATTCCCTAACACACAAACACACAGAGACAGACAGAGACAGAGACAGACATACAGACTTGGGTCAATTTGTTAGCAGCCAATTAACCTACTAGTATGTTTTTGGAGTGTGGGAGGAAACCGGAGCACCCAGAGGAAACCCACGCAAACACGGGGAGAACATACAAACTCCTCACAGATAAGGCCAAGATCGGGAATTGAACTTATGACCCCAGTGCTGTAAGACAGAAGTGCTAACCTTTACGCCTCTGTGCCGCCCAATCATACTTATATTCAGCATGATCAAAAGTAGATTGCTCAGGATGGACCCAAATACTGCATGACTATTGGTTAATTTAGTTGGATGGGTCAACCAAAACCTTACTTTATGTGGGCAGTTTTAGAGTCTTTGGTGAGCCATTTCACAATGTAATAATATTCTGCTCCTGTTTCCCCATTTTTTTTTCTGGTTGCACTAACCTGTAAGTTAATGTTAGAGCTGCTTTTATAAAGGGTTGAGTACCTTATATCGATGTTGAAAACTCCAAAATCGGTATCCCTGACATGATGAGCCTGAACCTGTAATTCCTAACATCTGTAATAGCGACAACTTGAAAAAAAGACTTCAAACAATTCCGAGGAATGAACATCTTGGCAGGCTTCAATGACATCACTTTCAAGGGCCACTCGTGCTGTTAAGGTGGTAATTTACATCCTGGAGCTCACATCCTTTAGGATGTGAGCTCGTATGAGCAGGGCCCCTCTCCCCTCCTGTCTCCACACCTGTTCTTCTACTCCATCTTCGCTCATATGTCTGCCCGGAGTTCTGAAGTATTGGTACTTTGTGTTTATTGCTCTGTACTATGTCACCCTGTATGGTCTCCTGTTTGTATTATGTACGGCACTGCGGAAACCTTGTGGCGCCTAACAAATAAATGATAATAATAATAATAATAATAATTTAAGGAGGTGTTGGCTGGACAATGTTGTTTAAAAAGCCTACTACATTGTCCAGCCGTCGCCTCCTTAAATTACCATCTTAACAGCACGAATCACAAAGTGGCCCTTGAAAGTGACGTCATTGAACTCTGCCGGGATGTTCATTCCTCAGAATTGTTTGAAGTCTTTTTTTAAAGTTGTCGCTATTACAGATGTGTCAGGAATTACAGGTTCGGGCTCATCATTTCAGGGATACTGATGTCGGAGTTTTCAGCATTGATGTGATTACTGCCACCGTTTATAACACCAATGGATCAATTCAAGCTAGCTTTTCTGTGCTGCGAGGCACTCTCAGGACTCACAAGGATAATATAAAAGTTATAACTTTATTTATCTTATTTAAAAGAAAAAGAAACTTTATTGTATCATTGTAATCTGCCCCTAATAAGGTTCTATCTCATTAGCAGTTACCATTACACCACTGGTTCCATATGGTAATATGTATTTCAGACTCTGGCTATTGCTAATATAACCCACACTATATAAATTGACTTACTATCAAAATCTAGTCTTTAGATATATCTAATCTTGGTATAACTTCCATGTGCAATTATATATAAATTACATAACGGACATTATAGACAGTAGTGCAGATTAGCAGTTATCTGCTATTTTAACCACACATTTTTATTTGGGTTTATTGTTTAATAGGTTTCTTTTTCACTTTAGTTAACTTTTAATTTTTTGCTAATGAGATAGAACCTTATTAGGGGCAGATTACAATGATACAATAAAGTTTCTTTTTCTTTTAAATAAGATAAACAAAGTTATAACTTTTATATCAGGGTTGTCCAACCCGCGGCCCAGCACGCCTGTAAATGTGGCCCAGCAGTAGTTTTGGTTGTGGCAAGGGGGCAGCGCTGTTAATGAAAAAAAAAATCCTGCAAAAAAAGAAGAAGGTAAGAAAATACTTACCTTGTGGTCACGCGGTCCCTCCCTGGTCTCTTCCTCCGTGCGGCGCTCGCAGTGAATGTCGGGCGTGACGTCATCACATCCGACATCCATTGCGGAGCACAGCACATAGGAATCACCCGCGCGAACTATCAGCAGCAGTGAAACGGAAAAAACAAGAGAAGAGGATCAGAGAACAAGCCGATTAAAAAGTAAGTTAAGGGGTTTTTTTTTGTTTATTATTTCAAGGGACGCTGACTAGTGCATAAACTCACCTGGTCCTGGAGCATCACGGACCTTATCTTCCTGTCTTAATGACTGCTGTATTGTAACAATATCACTTGATGTTTGATAGCAGCCATTAGCATGTCATTGAAGCACTGAGCAACAACAAGGAGCATTAGCAATGTTTTCTATGTTTTTTTTGGATGATCAGCTATCATTAGTGCTAGTTGTGTTTTATGTGCGGCCCAAACCAAATTGTCGCCTTCCAATGTGGCCCAGGGAAGCTAAAAGGTTGGACACCCCTGTTTTCTATTATCCTTGTGAGTCCTGGGAGTGCTTCGCAGCACAGGTTCTTTTCTCTTTCTCTTTACATATCAATAATCCTGTGCGAGTACAATCATTTTGGGTGGCAACGAATAAACATCTATAAATATACACAATTACTGTTACACGAAATGTGTCACTAACATTCTAGGACTTACCCAGTGCGATTCACATTTGTTTAGTATTATCACACCATGCAATGCTGAAGGATGCAAGCTGAATTTCAACTTACATTTTTATATATAAAGAGATTCTGCATTGACATGAATGCAACCTACCAGATTTACAAAGAATTGGATACATTATTATATGAAACATATTCATTTCATTTTGTTTTTTTTATGTATAAAATATTACAATGTAACTCCAGTATAATGTTCCTTTACAGTATAAAAACTCTTTATAAACAATTTTCTTATATTTGACAAACTTACCCTTCAGTTAAGCACTTGTGTCTTGGAGCATTTAGAAGAACAATTCATATATGTTTTGGAAGATGTAACATGCAATATTTTTACAATATGTAGATTCAAATAAAGCATATGTATGAGCAACTTATAATACAACACATGAGTATGACAGCTTTTCCATTGATATGAATACTATTAGTTGTGACATGCTGTGCTATTTTTTTTAAGAGTGTCACAGAATTTGCATTGAAGTCCACATGACCTGACCATAGCATTATATGAACTCTGTTGTATTTTATTTCTAAAGAAAGAGGAATGTGTCCACCCTACTGATCAAGAGTACGCTGTTAGTCAGTATTATTTTCACAAAAACAAAGAAAAGAAAACCAGTGAAATATATGTAATGGAAATCTGGAAAAGTTGACACTTTATTCTTCTGTCTGATAATATTTTACATGACATTTATTCGTGGCACATTGGTGGGCCCAGACTATATATTGGGATGTATCTAGCAATCCCATTCTCTGGTGTTCAAGAGAGGAATGTATGAGGCCGGTCCCCTTTGTCAGCCATTAACATGACATCATAGAGAGAGAATGCACACACAGCCCTTAGTGCTTCCTGCTCCAAATGTTCAGCTCCCCGGCTATCATACACATTTACTGCTCTAGCTCATGAAAAAAAAAATACCATTCAATAAACTTCTTCCTGGAAGACATACATTTCCTAGACCCTTAATCACACGCTGAGCTGTTACAATTATAGCAGAAATGGCACAGTTACCCCCAAAGTATTTACATTAACATGTCTTACCAGTATGTTGCTTGCTAAGCAGTCAGAAAGCACTTTTTGTGTATCCAGTCTTGATCACTTCTTAATCACTATAACGTTCTATGTAGAATACCACTATCAGAATTATGACAAATTGAAAGCACACGATTAATTATATAGAGCAAATCCCACCCTATGCCATATGTTTGGTATATAAAGCACCTGTGTGAACACAGCATAGCTCTGCAACACAAATGGTTAATGCTCCACAAGATTGTTTAATAAAGTTATAACATGAACAATAGTTTTAAAGGTAAGAGAGGCAGCTAAGGTGTTAAAATAGCTCGTTAAATTGACATTAGAATTTCCACGGCAGCTGTCCTGCTCATCATGCTGTGCTCACTGAGCGTTGCTTGAATGGCTATGAACATGTATATTATTGGTCTCTATGGTAAAAGCACCGTCCGTACACACTGAAACAGTGCAGAATTGCCAAAGATAAACCACCCATAGGAAATGTGAACTAACAGTCAGGGCCATAATTAGGGCTGTGCGAGAGGGACAACACTGAAGGGGGGTGCAGTTTATGAATATTTTAGGTTAACATTGAGGGCAAGGGGGGTGCCAGTTTTCCTTCTCGCCCTAGACGCTAAAATTGTAAATTACGGCTCTGATGTTCTCTATATTCACAAACATTATAAATCTACAGTCACTATGAATGCAGCTGAAATGCTACCAGGAGGCCACCAAGGAAGACTATTCTGGCTATAATGTATCTATATGTTATGCTTTGTTTCTAAGACAAAACAAAAATAACAATGGCTCTAAAGTGAAACTATTTTACTTTAAACAGAAAATGATAATAGTCATAAATTACTGGAATTACTTACATTTTGGCAAATGTTAATGCTGGTCTGTTGTTGAGAATTTTTTATGTCTAGTTTTATTTTCCACCATGGCATCTGTTACCATAGAAACTTTTGTTTTATTACAGCTGCTTCAAAACACAATATACTTATCAATATGTGGAAATTACAATGTAATCGTGTGTTTGCAGAAGTAGAGTCCTTGCTATGCATGATTACTGAAAATACTGTATACTTAGAGTCTACAGATAATTCACATGGTCCAGTTATTTCAGGCATATTGTTCTGCCTTACAATAATAAAAACATATATTGCAACTGCAACAATAAATGCTGTACTATAAATCCAAGAACAGCAACTTGCTTGTAAGCTATTAATAAATATAGATTTTTATATTATTGACATCTGTGTTAGAGTTACATTTGTGATCAGGATTAGTTACAACTCTCAGAACTGTACTTATTTTTTCTTTGCTCTGTATAATGTCATATACTATGTACACTGATCAGTCACAAGCTTAAAACCACCTGCCTAATATTGTGTATGTCCCCCTCGTACCGCCATAACAGCTCCGATCCGTCAAGGCATGGACTCCACAAGACCTCTGTGGTGGCACCAAGACGTTAGCAGCAGATCCTTTAAGTCCTGTAAGTTGAGAAATGGGTCCTTCATGGCTCTGATCTGTTTTTCCAGCACATCCCACAGATGCTCGATTGGATTGAGATCTGCGGAATTTAGAGGCCACAAGTCACACCTTGAACTCTTTGTCATGTTCCTCAGACCATTCAATAACAATTTTTGCAGTGTGGCAGGACGCATTATCCTGCTGAAAAAGGTCATTGCCATCAGGGTGTACCGTTGTCATGAAGAGGTGTACTTGGTCTGCAACAATGTTTAGGTAGGTGGTACGTGTCAAAGTAACATCCACATGAATGGCAGGATCCAAGGTTTCCCAGCAGAACATTGCCCAGAGCATCAAAGTGCCTCAGTCGGCTTGCCGGCTCCCCATAGTGCATCCTGGTGTCATCTCTTCCCTAAGTAAACAATACATGTACACAACTGTCCACATGACGAAAAAGAAAACCTGATTTATCAGACCAGGCCAACTTCTTCCATTGCTCCATGGTCCAGTTCTGGCATTCACGGGCCAATTGTAAACAATTTCGGCGGTGGACAGGGGTCAGCAAGGGCACTCTGACCAGTCTACGACTACACAGCTCCATACGCAGCAAACTGCGATGCTCTGTGTGTTCTGACCCTAGATAGACTCTAAAGATAATCCACATGGTCCATTTATTTTAGGCATATAGTTCTGCCTTACAATAATAAAAACATATATTGCAACTGCAACAATGATTGCTGTACTATGAATCTAAGACAATGATTGCTGTACTATGGATCTGACACCTTTCTATCATAGCCAACATTAACTTTTTCAGCTATTTGTGCTACAGTAGTCCTTCTGTGAGATTGGACCAGATGGGATAGCCTTCACCCCCCTCACAAATCATTAAGCCTTGGGCGCCCATGACCCTGTGGCTGGTTCAACGGTTGTCCTTCCTTGGACCACTTTTGATAGGTACTAACCACTGCATACCTGGAACAAAGCACAAGACCTGACATTTTGGAGATGCTCTGACCCAGTCGTCTAGCCACCACAGTTTGGTCTTCAGGGCCTGATCAACCAATAGGCTGATCAGGCTGCAGCCTGGGGCGCTGGGATCTGGGGGGGGGGGGGGGTGGGGGCACAACGCCGGCATCATGTAAGATTTTCTTTTACACTTTGTTTTTTACTATTGATTATGTGCACACAGAGCCGTGTGTTCTGCATTCATTTAAATTTACCATACACCCCCCCCCCTTCTAATCTTATTTAACGGAAAATTTCCATGAAACATTACTTTTTATTTACTATGCTGGGTCTCACCACCAGGACGTCTATTCCGCTTTCTTTCTGCACTATAAAGTCTGTCATCGCTGCCTCTCCCAGGGTTTGCTGCTAAGTCCTGGTGGCCCTAAAAATAACCACCAGGCCTATACCCAAATTTTTCTATGGGCCTGTCCTTATACTGTTTCACCCCTTAAAATACCACAAATATGTGAACAGTAACTACTAAAATACTTTGGAGTTAAGCTTTCTCTAGTGACCTCTAGTGAAGATATCGCAGTGTTGATAACAGGAGCATATTAAGGGGCCACCAAACCTAAAATAGTTTATTCAGTATGAAGAAATATTGAGCAATATTAACAAAACACTTGCAAAAGTTCCCACACTTTGACATTTGTTTGGCCTTATGGCTAATCTAGTTAATTAAATATAAGTTGCTGGGAGATTTTATTTGGAGGGGAGGGTTAAATCTGTTTTTAACCATTTTAGTATCAGACTGTTTCCCTCTAATGCTCCTTAATAGGCTTTTACACAGGAAGCCTGGCATGAATAGACAGAAAAACTGCCCACACAGAAAAACAGGAATCTCCAGTTTTGAAAATTTCCCAGAACTTTTACATACATATTTGTGAGCTGTGTATATGTATTTTTATTGTTGGTTTCGTTTATGTTTGTCTGTACATTACCTCTCATAAACACTACTTTTAGGGAGTAGATTTTGTTCATGTTTTATTTCCCTTTTACTACATTACCTTTCTGTATTGACCTGCACAAACAGGCTATACCTTACCATTACTGGCTGGTTGCAGGTCCTTGTTGTAAACAAATGATTCCAACTTCCAGTTGTATTGATTTTGTTTAGTCAGAAATGACTGATGTTGTACTGAGTATTGACAGACTATGTTGGTGCTGAATATATGATTTAGGGGCCTATTTATCAAAGAGCAATAGGGCTTGTTTATCTTTGCCCTATATACGATATAGGCTACTGCGGACGACAACTCAGTTTTCGCTGGCTATTGCCATTCCCATGCAGCTCTATGGTGGCTGTAAAGATACCATCTGGACTAATTCTACCCACTTCACACTGGCTGGCCACCCAGGGGTGCCTTGCTATGCCAGGGAAACCTAACCCGTGCGTTCTATGGTTATAGTCACTCAGGCAAATGCAGTTACAAAAATACAACAGTACATTTATTGTAATAAAAGCTATCACTAGAATACTATGAAGAAGTTACAGTCACCTGGATGTCCTAACTTACTGAATCCCAGCCACTTGGCCTGACAATCTCTCCTCTACCAGCGTGGGAGGAGTCATGCCCGTGGTCTCCCTATTAGATCAAGCCCACCACGTAACAAGATCCAGAGTTCTTCTGAGCTACAGATGTCCTCTATACCCTGAAAATTTCCAGGGGCTGGATCAGGGGTGGCCTTAGATAGAGGGAAGTGGCTGTCTGTTAAAAGGAGGCGATACACAGCTGTCCCTTCTCATCCCAATACCTCTCTTGGTCCCCTGCTGGGCGGACTCCAAGGAGTCTGGTGGAATATTACCTGAGACAGTGGGGACCTACTCAGGTTAATTAAGGGGCTAGGTCAAGATCATCATCATCATCATCATCATCTATTTATTTATATAGAGCAACTAATTCCGCAGCGCTGTACAGAGAACTCACTCACATCAGTCCCTGCCCCATTGGAGCTTACAATCTTAATCCCCTAACATACAAAGCTGTTTAAGGTGATATTAAATTTGTTTTGTCACGGTGGCAGTGAAAATATACTATTTATCAAGCAGAAAAGTATAACTTTTTTGGCACAATGACAAGTTTTTTTGGCAACATTTAAGACCTAAAATATGATTTAATAGTTAAATATTTTTTTCAATGTAGGTCTCTTTAAAATGAATAGGGATGTTTTATGGACAGTGGCTGTCATAAAGGTAGATATAAAAAACATATATTATGAGTTACCGCTAGTAACAAATATTGCAACCATTTTTTTATTATTGCAATAAGTGGTGTTAAAAACAAAATTAAGCTTTCACCCTTGCAAGTCGTAGCATGATAAATAGTCCCCATAGTCCATAGTTGCCAATATTTAAAATTACTTCCACGGGCATTTGCATAAAAGCATATGGTACTGCCGCGGTACTCTCTTAGTGGACCTTGAAGCACTTTAATCCGTTTCATGTCTTGTTTGCTAAATTTAATTATAAAAGTTGTATTGCATTCAAAGTAATCCTCTTAAATACATATTAGCAGTGGTCGATTCCATTCACTTACATTACCATTACACTTTTTCATGCCACCACTTCTAAATTTCCACTAGGACCACTGTATAGTAGCAGATAAAGCCTAGAGCAGGCCTGTCCAACCTGCGGCCCTCCAGATATTGTGAAACTACAAGTCCCAGCATGCCCTTCCAGCTATCAACTGGTTGTCTACCGGCAAAGCATGCTGGGGCTTGTAGTTTCACAACACCTGGAGGGCCGCAGGTTGGACAGGCCTGGCCTAGAGAATAAGAATATACTGTAAGAATTGCATCCAACAATAAAAGAAGTTTTATTGCAATTAATCAACAATGAAAAATAAGGACATTTCCAGGGACTAATGATTAAAACCTGGGACTTTGTCCCTCCAAATTTGGGACAGTCGGCAAATATGCATCATCAATAATTAGTATTTGCAAGTGAAAAATTACTATTTTTTTATAGGACCAAAGACAATTGGCGGTTAGGTGTGTCTGCTGTGAATCTACAGACATCCACTCCTCTGGAAGGGAGTTGTGGGAACAGACGGTACTTACCAATTCTATGGAGTGTTCAGGAAACACTGAGACAATAGGAAATAGGATGGGCTTAATGTTAATATGTTGGGTGCTCTTTAAACTTTAATCAACTGCAGCAATATACACACACACACACTATATATATATATATAGATTTACTATAATGGTTAAACAGGTTTGAAGCCCAGTGAGAGAGTGCATCTACTGCAACGTAACCTCCCCCCAAAAAGTGAATTGTAAATATTATATTATCTTTATACAAATGTTTAGCTAATCTTTGAAGATGCCACCTAGGATATAGTTCTATCTTCTCACAAATTGCTGCTCTGTTGTTTAAGATTGAGATTTCTCTGTTTACAAGATTTCAGACACCTGGTGTGCCTAGATTAATACGTTGTAGAAATAAGCTCCTGCTTTGCAGCATTTGTCACTAAAAAAGAAGGGATCGGTTGGGCAGCATTATTATTATTATTAATAATTTTTATTTATAGGGCGCCACTAGGTATCCGTAGCACCGTACAGGGCCAAACGAGATTACAATACGAGGTGAGACAGCACAGTACAGTAAACAATAATCACAGTAACTCAGTGAGCTCAAAGCACCGCTAGAGGGGCGGAGGAGGGGAGAGGGGAAGGTCCGCCGACGACGGAGTCCAAGAGGGAAGGCACGGATGACAGGGAGACCCCTAGAGGGGAGAGGAGGGAGCGAGAGGGGACGCGGGAAAGAGGGTCCTCAAGGAGGACGGCTAAGTAGCTGGAGAGCAGAGTTAACAGTGGTGAAGACAGGAGGAGAGAATACCCTGCTCAAAGGAGCGTACAATCTAAGGGGTGGGGTAGACAGACAGAGAGACACGGGGGAGAGATGGAGAGATGGAGGAACGGAGGATAAGGATAAGGGGGGAGGAAGAGGCAGAAGAAAAGGTAGGAAGTTAAGTGGGAGACTGGAAGGCTTTAAGAAAAAGGGTTTTTTTTTAAAGCCCGTTTGAAACTGGACAGATTAGGGGAAGTTCTGATGGAGGGAGGGAGCTTGTTCCAGTGGAGGGGGGCAGCACGGGCGAAGTCTTGGATACGCGCGTGGGAGGAGGTGATCAGGGGGGGGAAGAGAGGCGGCGGTCATTGGCAGAACGGAGAGGGCGGGATGGAGCATGAATAGAGAGGAGGGTGGAGATGTAGGGTGCAGTGGAGTTGGCGAGGGCCTTGTATGTAAGAGTGAAGAAATTGAACAGGATTCTGTAGGGGAAGGGGAGCCAGTGAAGGGATTGGTAGATGGGGGAGACAGAAGAGGAGCGGCGAGAAAGGAAGATGAGCCTAGCGGCTGCGTTAAGTACAGATCGAAGGGGAGCGAGATGAGAGTGGGGGAGGCCAGTAAGGAGGTTGCAGTAGTCCAAGCGGGAGATGATCAGAGAGTGAATAAGACATTTGGTGGCATCTTGGGAGAGGAAGGGCCGGATGCGAGCGATGTTGCGCAGCTGGAAGCGGCAGGATTTAGCAAGAGAAAGAATGTGGGGGCCAAAGGAGAGAGAGGAGTCGAGGATGACACCGAGGCAGCGAAGTTGGGGGACAGGGGAGATAGAGGTGTTGTCGACAGTGATAGAGAGGTCAGAAGGGGGCGAGGTGTGAGGGGGAGCCGGTTTTCCTTTGGCTGGACTCGGGGGCATTTGCCCAATGGGCCGCGCTCACTGTAGACTACCTTGGTCTAGGTCACTGGGTTGACTGCATTTTTTTCCCTTTAAAATGTTCCTAATAGGCTGTTGAGCCAAATCTCGCTTCTCCCCCCTGGGGCTACATTTTACCAGCCAACCCCTGCAGGTATAGACAGTCTTATATCATATACTGTATATCTGATCCATAAAAGAGGACATGCAAGCAACACAATCTTCTTCTTTCAGCATAGTGGCCTAGTGGTTAGCACTTCTGCCTTACAGCACTGGGGTCATGAGTTCAATTCCCGACCATGGCCTTATCTGTGAGGAGTTTGTATGTTCTCCCCGTGTTTGCGTGGGTTTCCTCCCACACTCCAAAAACATACTGGTAGGTTAATTGGCTGCTAATAAAGTGTGTGTGTGTGTGTGTGTGTGTGTGTGTGTGTGTGTGTGTGTGTGTGTGTTTTAGAGAATTTATACTCTAAGCCCCAATGGGGCAGGGACTGATGTGAGTGAGTTCTCTGTACAGCGTTGCGGAATTAGTGGCGCTATATAAATAAATGGTAATAATAATAATACCTCCCAACTCCCCCACTCCCAGAAAAAAACAGACTGATGCAGCAAAATGTGTTTCTTTTTATTGTTCTTTAATATTATTAACATTAAAGAGTAACAAAAAACCTGGAAAAAATACAGCTTTAACAATGTGTTAGTGATGTTTGATATAAACAGGAAAACTATTTGGCACACTGTTTTACTATGGCATGGCATATAAACACACACCTAAATCGTCATTACATCACTGTGTAACCAAACAGACGTCACATCTTGGTTGAACGCTCCCAGGGTCCAAGCAGGCAGGTTAATGCATCACTAGGGCCCAGATGCAACACAGAAATCTAAGGTGCTGGGATGGGCAACATTTCCTTCTTCTACAGGAAATGGGTGAAGCTGTACTTGAAAATATTACTCAGACATTTGTACTTTGAAGGAAACGTCTTCTGATAGCCACGGATATTGGTTTCCTGTTTTCAGTTCACAATTTTCCTTTGGCATTAAATAAAATGGACAGTAAGGACAGAGGAATAAGAGGTCACAGACAGAATAGCTCTAAGTGAATACACACAGGGGCCTATTAAATAACATTATGTTATGTGCACATATGTGCTGTAACCTACAGCACACCAATCTGATCCTTTTATTTTTCAAGTTCAGCTTAGAAACTGGAAGCAAATGTCTGGTTGGTTGCTGCAGGTTATAGAATTTATTTGCTCATATAGCACCATTTCATTCAACACAGGCACCTTAGAAATAACGTTATTTTTTAATCAACTCAGTTCCTGCAACTAATTTATTACAGAAAGTTCACTCCTGCTTATTCACACCAACATCCACCACTGTTTCTAAGAAAAACAAATTAGTATCCTAAAGTGCTTCTGTGAGTTCCTTACCTGTACAAATCTTTATATACGTACACATCTGTTTGGCCGTTGCATCTACGTGGGTGCACACAGGTTGCCGAGATGGTGATGGTTTTATAAAATAACTTTAAATTATGACCCAGACAGTCTAGTACAGAAGAGCATAAAGTGGGAGCTGTAATATCACAATGGAAGGTGACTGTTAGAATCATTGAGAAATTCTTAAAACACTGAGGATGCCAAGAACAAACTATGTTCAGTAAGCGAACTGCTTCAAGCGTGCTCAGTATGAAAATCACTGCCCTGTGTCTACAGTGGAGACTGACATCCTGATAGCATCAGGGTATATTAATGAGCTTTTGATCCTACCTGTATACCTGTTACTGACCATGGGTTTTCGGACTTCATATTTGCAGGGTTGACTGCACCTGGATAAGAGCATACTTGCCCACTGGACATTCTGGGAGAGCAGACGATTCTCTCTTATCCTAGTGAAGTAGAGCCTCCATGACGTGATTCGCAGTTAAGATGGGTTTTCAGAGAGGGTCTAAAACAGGGTTTCCCAAACCCAGTCCTCAGGGCTCCCCAACAGTGCAGGATTTCCATATCTCCTTGCTGGAGCACAGGTGTATTCACTACTGACTGACACATTGTAACAGATCCACAGGTGGTCCTAATTATGTCATATGTGATCTGGAAAACCTGCACTGTTGGGGAGCCCTGAGGACTGGGTTTGGGAAACCCTGGTCTAAAGATTTGAAGGCTGTGAGAAAACCTGATTGGGCATGGTAGGTGGTCGGGAATTCTATAAGTGAGGAGCAACATGAGAAAAGTCTCGAAGGCGGGAGTGAGAGGTGGTTATTATAGACGAGACAAGGCGCAGGTAGGAGGTCGGTCTAAGAGGACGGGAGAATATTTTGATATGAGATTTGAGATGTATAAAGGGGTGGTGTTTTTGAGGGCTTTGTAGGTAAAGGGTATATTAGTGTGAAAAAGCCCCCAAAAGATGGGTTTTCAGAGAGGGTCTAAAGACTTGGGATTTTACAAAGTGGTGCAGCAGATGTAGAGCGGTATTGCGTTGCAGGGGTGAGGCCAAGATGCCGTAATTTTCCATGCTGCACCCCTCCCTAGTCATGCTTTACCTCTCCTGAAGGCTATGAGTAATAGCCTTCAGGGAAAGTGGATTCAAGAGCAAACATTGCAGTCAAGTCTCTTCTGTTGTCAGAGTAGACCTGGCAATTATTAGCCCGGGGAGCAAGACTCGACTCAGCAGGCTATTGGGAACATTTTAAAGAAAAACAAATGCAGTTGGTCCGGTGACACAGCTTAAGGTAGCTCACTATGGGATCTGTACAGGAGGCGAATGCCCCCTTGCCCAGTCTGCCCCTGAGTGGTCTAAGTGGTTTGGAGAAGTCTAGCTAGACTTTCACCCTGCTGACCTTGCACTACAGTTGCTTCTTGGGCCCTTAAAGAAACCGCTTAATGCAAATAAGTTCTGGTAGGCGTGCAGATAACCTAAATGTGATTTTGGAGAGACCATACCTGCTTTTGCTATTGTCATTTTAACATCCTCTTTGTGATATTCTTGCATATTAAAATAATTTGTTTACATAGAATTACACTGTATGTATCTTTTTCACTGCATTATACAAAGCTTTACGAGAAACAGGAACCTCCCTCTGAAGTTTTCCCATGAATGGAACCCATGCACTTGTCTTTGTTAATAGAGCAAGCGGATTTACCTCAGGGGCGTCTCCTGAAGACAGTTTTCACTAAAGGTGTTAAATACATGTGGAATTGGTATTTGTGCAATAAGTGTATTTACTAAAGGAAGTGTGGGCTGAATACCATTTTATTTATTTCACTTTTACTTTAGTGTAAGATTTGGTTTTTGCAATAAGTTTTTGCTGAAATACTACACTATATAAAGTTTTCTTTTTTTTCCCCCACATGAAAGTTTCATCACATGAGCCACAGAGCATCATTTATATGGACTTTTTATATTTGGACTGAGATATTTTAAATGTATTTCCTTATATGGTCACTGCAATAATGTTCTAGTTTTCTACACATAGAGCACATAATTAACGAATATATATATATATATATATATATATATATATATATATATATATATATATATATATATATATATAAATAATAAGCAAAAGGCGCTTAGTGCATTATTAGAAAAACACCAAATTTGTGACAATAATTTTTATGTGTATACCTCATACACAATTTAAATGTAAAAACATACAGATTTACGCAGCAGGCAGCTCCTCAAAAAACAAGCACTCATTTGCAAGTGCTCAAATAATTCTAAAAGACAAAAAGAGAAGCGCCACGCATAGTGTATTAAATGACCAACAATTAGTCTTCTCAATGTGGCAAACAAGTGAATTGGCCTCGTACCAAAAGACAAATAATAAACAGCTTATCTGTAATTAGATTCCCGACATCCTATATAGACTCCTTGATGTCCAGTCCTTATGGTTCCAGAAGTTCAGATCACTATGGACTCAGAGCAAAACTGCAATGGTGACAGACTTGAGGTTATAGCATTTTTTCATACCTCCCAACTGTCTTGATTTTGGCAGGACATCATGATGATCTGATCTGAACTTCTGGAACCATAAGGACTGGACATGAAGGAGTCTATATAGGATGTCGGGAATCTAATTACAGATAAGCTGTTTATTATTTGTCTTTTGGTACGAGGCCAATTCACTTGTTTGCCACATTGAGAAGACTAATTGTTGGTCATTTAATACACTATGCGTGGCGCTTCTCTTTTTGTCTAAAATAACATATATATATATATATATATATATATATATATATATATATATATATATATATGTTATTTTGTAACTCAACATATACATTACAGGCTGCCATAATGATTATAGAGGGCTCTAAAGTGATTTTTTCACAACATTTTATAGATTCATATTAAGTTTTAGATTTGACATTTCTGGTGGACAAACTGTGGCATCTGGACAGACTCAACCTGGCTCTCCATGGAAAGTTAAGGCTGGTGCCTGATCTGGTGCAAAGAATATTTTCTATTGTCAACAAATTCAAGCCGCTGAAAACACAAACTTGAAAGGGGGGTGGGTGGCAAGTTTACAAACACATTTCCCTATTAAATGCAAGAAAATAAGCCTTCCTGAAAAGGTTCCATTATCTACAGCTGAAAAGACCCGATTACAATCCTGGTCAACTTTCAGTACTGATCCCTACACTTGTAGAGCCTGAGAAAGTGGTTCCCAAACTTTTGCAGTTCGCGGCACTCTCAGAGTCTATATAATTTTTTCAAGGCACCCCTCCAAAATAATTACCGAGCAGTCCCGTTTTATAAGTAGTCAAAAAAATGTAATAAGTATTTAGATCAGGACAGAAATACTTATTTAGTTGTATGCAAAAATAATACACATAAATGGAAAATAATATTTTTATATATTTTTTCCAATTATATTTCTGTCAAAGAATAATTTACAGCTAAGTCACACTGTGCACCTTCATCCGCACTCTGTGCCCCCTCTGCATCCTCGCTCTGCCCCCTCCTTCATTCTTTTGCCCCTCCATTGCTGTTTCCTATCACCAATCCCCTCCGTTTTTTTACCTACCATACTTGACCTTCTTTCTTCTATTTCTTCTGTCTTTTATTCAGTTTTCTCACCAATTCGGCGGTGCCCGTGACCCAGCATCCTCTCTCCTTGCGCTTGTCACTGAATGTTGGGTGTGATGACGGGCACCCCTGGGAGGCATGGCGCACACTTTTGGAACCGCGGGTCTAAGCAACTACTCAGATTGAGACAATAGAAATTTCTGACAACAACAGACTTAACTCTTTCCGTATGGAGGGAACGTTCAAGTTTTGGAGAACTGTTCCGATGGAGAAATACCACAAAGTCAAACAGGCTTTGGGGTATTTCGCCATTGGAACATTTCTCCAGACTATCATCAATGTTTGGGTTAACTTACCTTGGCGAGTCATTTATTCTCCAACACTGAAACATGTGGAAACATCAATCTATTCTGACACACGAGGGAATTACTTTTTCGTGGCCTCAACCGAAATACAATCCAGATTTTAAAAAGATTGTTGAAAACAAGGATTGCCCAAAGTCCCAGATTCAAAAATTACACAAAGGTAAACAAATATTTTAGTTTTATCTTTGCAAGATATTGGAAAATATGTTCTATTTTCAATGTATGTACGGTATGTCTTTATACTGTGTATATAAATATACAAACATACAATAAAGTAAAGCTTGCTATTTTAGGCATCTATATTTTTGGGTATTATGCTCTAGTGTAGTGCCTGGATTACTATTATTTCTTCATGTGGATCCAGCTGGGGTCAAAGCAATAATACACTAGGTTCAGCCTAGCTTAAGTTTATACAGCAGTTCTTATTACTTTCCAGCTTATATAGAACACACCTCAAGGGATACTATACTATTATTGCACTCCCAAAAACAGAGTTCATCATTTATTATAGCGACCAGCTCTCCCCAGCTGAAAATAAAAAAAGGCTTTGCTACAGTCCTAGTTCTTCAACACCCTAATAAGTACCTTCAATTCATTGTTGAATATTACGCTTCAGAGGCTGGAACAAACGACTTTATCAAATTACTCCGGTAACCCTAAAAGATTGTATCCTTGTGTTTTCGTCCCTCTATGACCTTGCAAAACATACATTTTTAGGGGTTTCAAGGCTCTTAATAATGGAGACGATGGATATTAGGAGTATCCCACATCATAATTAACACTAATCATTTCTAAAGAAAAAAACAATAAAAAAAATAATAAAAACACACACCTTTAGCATAATGAAACAACCATGAAAACTAAATTCTTGTTAGGCAAGCTGGTCTTTGACTACTGATAAAAAATATTATTGATAGGCAAGATGGTTTTAATTCTTCTCAAGATTCATGAGCTCTCACTGGCAGGGTCCTCATGGTGTCCTGCCTACAATAATCGTACACACCTGTGCACCCATGTCAGGCACATTCTGCCTGGTCTCCGCCCTCTTGACTACTCATGGTAGAGGCAGCCATTCTGTGAACTGCATGAATAGTCCTGATAATGCAGTCAATAGCTTTACTAGGAACAAGTGACATCACTGAGGAAACAGACATAAACTTGTTGTGCAGGGATCCAGGCAGAAGGCAACCTTGATCATGGTGATGGTCTTTATATGAATTGGCCAGTTTGTATAACTAATGCTTTCACTTATTCATTAGGCAAAGTTGCAGCCATTTATGTATATAAATAAAAATTCTGTACTTGAATGTGTGCTCATCCTTTTGGACTTAAAGCCCAAAGTTCTTCATGCCTCAGTGCTGTTTAACTAGTTTCTAATTAATTCATTGCATCAATATTTGTTGGGCTTAGGCAAACATTGTGCTTTACAAACTATCCTTATTTCCATTATGTAAACTCAAGATCACAGACTTATACAGTAGCTGCGCTTATCAGTCAAATCTGCAAAGAACACACGTTTGACACACAGGAGACCATTTACGCACACGTCAAGGAGTATGACCACTGTCCACTCTTGGGAGACAACTCCACAAACTGACCTTAACAAAAGTGTAAAGGTCAAAGTGCAACCTCCTATAACCCGAATACCACTCCTTTCATTACAATATATTGTTTTCTCTTAAAATACTGCTTTATAATCATGTTTGTCTTAAATCAATCCTGAGTGAGGAGATATAGGAACGGTCTTTATAAAATGTAGTACTTTTGTGTGAGAAAATCAAAGTTTGTCAGTACCATGGAACACTAGGTACACCTACTCCAGGATTTGCAACCATCACCACCCTCTACCAAACTCCTCCAATCTTCAGCTCCATGGAAATCTAGACGCATAGTGGATCCAACGCTGATTGTCCCACTGCCTACTGGACGTTTGGTGCTTCATAAATGCCCTCACTGTCTTTTAAAAGAGTCAATATACACTATTTGGTAAAAATAGTTACACTGCATTATGGGAGTAATACAGGCTGCTTGCTCTGCCTAGTTAAGGTTAGATTATTTTCCTTGGGAGCCCAGTGACTGCAGCAAAGAATAACTTTATTACGCACAGAGAATCGGCCAGTATTGTGCGGACAGCCCTAGTGCAGCAGAATTGTAAGGCACTTGCATGCTATGGATAAGCATTAGGACAAACAGGGAATAATTAGCCTCGTTTTACACAGTAAAAGAAAATTGTTGTATTTGTTTTTTAAAGTACAATGTTGGCTTAAAGAAAAGCCTGCCCTATATGAAGAATAGATTATTTCTATATGAATGGATATTATATTTGGAGACCGTCCATTTGCAGATCCGACAACTCTCCTTTGACAAAAGTGCATTTTTTTTCATGTGGGGAATGGATATTGACATATTTCATGTTTGGAATGAATATATGACCAATTATCAGACTACTTTCCAGCGGTAAGAGGTAGGAAAGGTTTACAGTGGGAAAAATACTAATCAAGGCATTGGAAATAAATCAGTAAAATGTTTAAAACTACCAAGTAACATCCCATTAAGTCTGCCAGCTAGTATCGCAAGTTTTTGTTAGAAATAAAATTGAAAGCCAGGAACGTTGTCTATTTGACAGCCAGATTTTTCAATTTCCCTCGGATGAGCAAGAAAAGGAAACGCAAATAAAAATAAAACAATTCCCCTTCAACATATGGATGCACGTTTGTTCAGCCACAAATATTCTACATCAGTAAATGATATAAGACAGTATGAAGTAGAATGCAGGAAAAATATTTGCGCAAGCATCAAGACTGAATACAATTTAATGTACGAGACCATAAACATAACTATTTACAATTTTTTTTTTAATTGGAATCTGTTTACCCAAGGAGTTGAGTTGTCGAAATATAAACTATGGCTATGGGCACACCGCTGCAGCAGAGAGCCAATGCAAAGCGGTTACTGGGATTCTTCTGCTGACTGGAGCAATGAGCAGTCACTTTTCATTTAAAACAAATGTACCTGTCACAGAGAGCTGAGCAATAGAGGTCCCAACTTTATGCAAGTCCCAGAGCCTGCCGGGATCCCATCCAAATAATAAAGGGAATGTATTTAAAAGTGAAAAAAAAACTAATAACATTTTGTACACAACCAAAAAATGGCTGTTTCCATAAGGCTCTTATTGTTCGGCTGACAAATGATGGGGCACACATTAACCAGCACTGGCAGACTGCTTTTTTTAAGCTGTCAAATGGTTCAAACTCAAACAGATTTGAATCATTCTCAGCCATATTTGGTGGTCAAAAGGAGGGTTGATTTCAAGCAAATTGTGGTCAAGATGAGACCAACTCCCTAAATGAAATCAAGAGACAGGACAAGCTTAAGACCCAACAGGAAGTGTGCAGGAGGGGTGCCTCCCATCAACTATCTTGTTTTGTAAATTTGTGGTGTATGCTCAGTTAGTGCATCTCCATTCTAGACCATACTGTGGAGCAACAAGTTTCATCGCCAGAGCAAGCAATATGGCCTTCATAGGGTAAAATAAACACTGCTTGCAATAAGGGCAAGTTTTGTTGGTGGGACATGTAGGCTATACATACAAAACAGAGTCTAAAAATACATTTCATAATAAAGGCCAAAGGTTTCCAAAAATATGTGGTGTGTAGCAAACCATCTTTGGTTCAGCATCTAGCTAGCCAATTATACACCCTAAACTTTTAATGTCACTGAAATATGTGGACTGAAGCATAAGACTGGTAATAAAGATGTGCGTTTAAAAGCTAATGTTAGAGCTAAAGGCTAAACACACAAGTTATTCAAAGCAAGACAGTATCTAAGGGAATTTCCTGTATCAAACATCACAACAGTGTTGAAAACTTAGCAACATCAATTAGAATATTCCACACATTAACAGAATAGTGTATAAGCTTGCAAGCAGGGCCCTGTTACCCCTCCGTCTGTATGTATGTATGTATCACCCAGTTTAGTTTTATTACTGTGTGTTCCCCATTGTAAAGCGCTACAGAAATTGCTTGTGCTATATAAATAAATGTTAATGATGTGGATGAATACAGGATCCTCTCTCCCACACCAATAGGAAAGCAAGTTAGAGAGGTGATACTTTGAAAACAATCCCCTCTAATTATAAAAAAATTATATATATATATATATATATATATATATATAAAAAATGTATTATATATAATCTTGCAATGACATATACTTTGCAAATAAGTTGGAGTTGGCTTTCCTTTAGTTAGGTGACCCTGCCTACATGGCCAGAATGGACTGTAATTCAGTCACTCAACTATATCAACCTGTGTGCACCCAGCTTAACCCCGAGTATAATTGTTCCTGATCAGTTGTCTGTAGAAGCTCAGCCATGTGAATTGGTCGTGGCAACCATTAATAGTCTTGTTACCATATAACCTTCATCGCGTACCCTCCTCATACACTAGCAGTAGTTCTGTGCAAGTGGTGTCATACTTTAATACAGAACCAATCATCTATCTTCCCAGATGAAAAACAAGTTTATAGACTTGCTTCTGGGAAATTAAAAGTGACTATGGGCACATGGTAATACAAACAAGGTGGCTCATGGGGATTCTGCATCCTGGTTTGCTGCACTGTATCAGTAATATAACACTGCAGAACTTGGCAGCAGAAAGACCAGTTTACTTATTTAGCTTATTCATATTTACCATTTTCATTATTTATTTGTTTAGTGCTTTATTTCTTTCAAAGCTACCAAAAGAAAAAAAAGCAGGCAAAATTAAGGCCAAATCAGAATCCTTCACTCAACTCTACCCAACTGTTTGTTAACTATTATATGCCTACTGCATATTAAAATGTTAGAATACAGCAAATGGTTCAAGCACAAGTTAGCTTGAGAAAAGTAGATTTATAATTCTGTTGGTATAATGTGAATCCAATAAACTTTGTGAATAAATATTTAGGGTAAAAGGACCAAGGTCAGGGGACAAACGGGGCAGGTTACAGTGCTAGTTCGTACCAGCTTTATTTTGGGTCATCGAAAAAAGGGTGGTTCTGGGAGTAGCTTCTCTCAATTGTATTTACACAGCATTCTTGTATACTTGCTAACTGGGCTGCACCTTGCAGTTTGTGGACACTGAGGAACTGCATGCTGAACTACTTTCATTACAAGCTTGGTAACGGTGATATTCTGTTAGAATTCTGATAATAAAGCATTCTAATATAGCATGTTTTCTTTAACACAAACAATACTAAAATAAAAATGAAGTTAAACCCCCCCCTCATAAAATACTGTGATGATTTGTTGTACCTATTCTCAATAAACAAACCCAACTAATGCATAATTTTCATTGACTGCAAACTACACCTTGCTATGAGAATAACCTTTTTTGTTCAACATAACAATCACAGGCATATATGTAAAAATTTGAGCAGTTTGTCAACAGAAGTAATATTATAAAAATATACATTACTGCAGAGGCCGGACTATAAATAATAGAGTAGTACACTATATTACATAGATGGCTATGTAGCTGTACCAAAACGTAAACGACGGCAGAAAATACCCTGTTGAAGAGCGGTCACTATGTTTGTCACGTACCTTACCATAGAAAGCTACAGCATTTATATGACATTTGTTACCGCTTAAAAGAATAAAGTTACTTTTGGTAAAATCACACATCTCATGTGTCAGCTCACATCAAACATGCCATTTACTAAACGTACTCTACACAGAACATACTGAACATAATGGGGTTCATTCAATTAGCTGCAATGTTCTGTAGTAGCCTTGCACGCTGTGTTTAAGTTCCCACAACGGAACACCTCAGATGCCCAAGCAAAAAGGAGCACCAAAGCACACTGTGTGATGCTACTGCAGCACCTCACTGCTAATTAAATCATCCCGTTTCTTTATTGACAATTGAAAGCTTGTTGTAAATTTCAGAAAATACCTTTTAATAGGTGAAATAAATACTCCAGTACATGCAAAGTAGAAACTGACATTTAAAATGACAATCATTTTATTATAGTGTACAATTAGGAAACACTCTCACTGTAACCCACCCTCCCAACAGTAAGTCAGCACACGGGAAATTAAAAAAAAAAAAGTTTTAAAAACCGATTTTGTCTCACTCCACGAGCTCCCTACACACCCCCCATTCACACACTGTTGCAGGGTTTTAAAAAGGAGCTACATCCAGCAGCTAAAAGCCATAAAAATGTCTAAAAATAAAACTGAGGTAACCTTTTTATTCCTGCAGATCACACACAGCAACATTCTGATGGGAAGTCTGGAAGACACTGGCTTAAAAACCGCACCCAGCACGGATTTTAAAGCCTTGATAATGCCACTTTAGTGCCAGTACTGGTACTAAAAGGGGTAAAGGAGGCTTAATATTAAAAAACAAATGATAAGAAATAACCAAATTTTGAATATTCTTAGAGTGGTCAATGATAAGTTTGCAGCTGCAGATCTGTGATGTTTAAATATTGTAATAGTGCAAGTTAATGTCAACTAAATATCATATTCACTCATGACAAAGTTGAAGTATCAGATATAGGGGGAAAAACGTAGTGATGGCTGCTTCCATGTCAGAGATTACAAGCAACTGAAAGCGAAACTTTACATTAACCTCAATACTATACCAAAGATTTTTTTTTTATATTATGGACTTCTAAAAGAAGGATCAATTTTACCAACGGTAGAGAAACATATTGCAAGGAGTTATGTATTTGTAGGCGCCGAAACGCACTTAAGGTTTTAAATTAAGTAGTCAACTAGTGATCTATTTGAATATGGTTTAACTAAATTTATTAACCAACACTACAAATAATGAACTGTCCCAATTAGATTTTAGTGGCAAAGAATAACGCTATATCGGATCTTACAAAAAAAAATGTTCTCATGAATGACTCAACTGTAGATTAGAAACGCAAAGGAATAAAATATGCTGTGCTGTAACCAACATATTTTAACATGAAAAATAATTTGGATTTGTTCACCTATCTTTAAAATATATTATAACATTGGAATCTGGGAAGTAATTTCACATACCCTTGTGATATTTATGCTGGTCAAATTATAGGCATCAGAGCCTCACAATATAATAGGTAGCCCACCACCATCACTGCAATGTAGGCACCAGTGAATTCACTTTACCTAATTTTTAAATTTTGAACACTAAAATAGAACATCTCTCAACATCTACTTAGTTGAAATGCAATTTTCAATAGCTAGCACTTCCAGTTCTAAGAAAGCCTGAATGGCTTCATATAATGCAGGGCCATCTCTAGTTCTTAAGAGAATAGTTTCAGCTGAACCAATATTCTTTGGTAAAATTAAGGGAGGGGGTGTTTCCCATTTAGGGTGATTTCACAGAATTGGAGTTTACTGGCGGAAGAGTTCTAGGAGATGACCTCTCTCTCAAGGCCTGAGATAACAAGTTGCAGCCTTCAGAGACAGCGCAAGCTGAGCTCCGCAATCGGTCCTTGTAATCAGTCATCTTGCTGCTGCTGTCAGAATGCTGGGTTATATCCCTGAGGCACTGGGTCAGGAGCACACAAGCAGACACAACACTCATAGCACCCCCAAGAATGGCAGTCTGCACCGCCTTGCCATCTGGATTTAAAACAGCAGCTTTGCCCAGGAACTGCGGCTCTGTGGCAAAGCCCACCAGGGCATGCACAGATTGCACCAGGGGGCCACTGAAAAGGGCACATCGATTTCTAGAGAGTTCACTAGGGGAAGTCTTAACTTCTTTGACACAGGCTAGTAACGCAGTGGCGCTGGTACTCATACACTTCACCCCCAGTTTAAACTGTTCCTTAGCAAACTTGTCTCTTGACCTCTCACTGGCGACGACGCTGACATCTGTGAGAATCTTTAGGTTCCTGGACAAGTTCTGGGAGACTTCTAGTAGGAGTTGTGGCGTGAGGTCCTGTAGGGGCACCGTCCTGAGAGTGGCACAGCTCTGCTCCACCTCATGCCGGCACCGTGTCACCTTGTAGCGGTCCACCAGACCAGGGAGGGCAGCCTGGGAACCGGGCACCTCCACAGCTGCCAGGTAAGCTGCATGGGCTGAAAGCTCAATGAGAGACACCACCAGGTCACCCATTTCCTGAAGGCTGTCACCCACCTCTACAAAGCGGCCCATGTTGAGCTGGCTCTGAACATCGTGGGTGAGGATGGACAGGCCCTTGGTCCGGGCAATAACGGTGTCTCTGCACTTCTCAAAGGCCTCCCCCAGCTGGGCAGAGCTCTCCGGGCTGACGGGCCGGGGCTCGCTGGAGAGCAGCAGCAGGTCCGCCACCAGCTGCATCTTCGCCTTGCACTGGTCACAGATAGTCAGCAGCTTCTTACGGGGCTGGGGGCCGCCCAGGCCCGCTCCGGAGGGCAGAGAGGACCGGGCGGAACCGGAGCCGCCGCTAGCCATCCCGCCTGGAGCAGCGTCTCATACCTCGGCCAGTGGGAGCGGTATCCCGGGGTCTCTCCTGCCGCATCATCCCATGGAGGGCTGCGGGCACTGCCCGGTGACAGCCGTGACGTTCAGACCTTCTCGCGGCTCCCGGCCTCCCTCATGGCGGAGGGGGAAGGTTCCTCGGTGCCCGAAGCAGCAGCAAAGAGGTGACCCGCCCAAACGGCGCTGTGCCTCTCCCGGCCCGGATAAGGAACGTGGGACGGCGCCGCCCTGTGACGTCATCCGGAGGACACCAGGGAAGGGAGCGGGCGAACAGCGCCACCTGGAGGACAAGTGGCCGCAGTGCGCCTCACAGCAACACTTGGTTGGTTATTCTTTATTAACCACAAACAGTAGAGGTCGGGATAAATATGTAGACAACCCATGTCATGTCAGGATTTTGCTAGGGGTGGTTTCTTTTTCCTTTTAGCATACTATACATATTGAACGTTATAATTGCAGTGTCCCTAACGTCCAGGAACAGTCCCCATTTTGTTTTGTGTTTTATAGATTGGCCATAGATTTTTTTGTCCCTAGAAATGACCTTGTTTTTCCTAATTAACAAACTGCGCAATACAATTCCTATTTTCTGCACGTTGGATGACATTCTTGCATTACATCGTTTTTCTAAAGGTTTGATAAATTCAAACTTATTGTAAAGCATTATATCAGATTAAAAAAGTGTTTGTATTTTAAATTATAATCAATCCTGTATGTTAACATTGCATGATGGGAAGTGTAGTACTCAAGGTTCGCCAAGACATTATCTTTAAAAATCATTTCAGGGATATAATCTAGTGGCTCCCTATAGTACTATGTGTAGCATGCTGCCAGATGGATTTCTGTATGGGTGGCATGCCGCTAGAGGCTGTACAGTGTAGCAGGGATAAAGGGAAGATTATTTCCATTTTACTGTAAAAGTTATGGAAACACCAGCGATAGCTATGCAGCGCAGCAGTAAAATTACTACCTGCACTGCTTAATAAATAATAAGATCTCTCATGCAGAAGCTTGGGGTACCAATTACTTGTGATAACAGGGTGAACAAATAGAACAAAGCAGATGTTTTATCACATTGACAGGGTTGATAAAAAGGACCCAAGTTAAACTTCATCAAATATCTCTCTTATCGAACTCTAACAAATATATTTTAGAGTTCTAATAAATTATGTAAAAAAAAAAAAAAAAAACTTGTAAAGGAATAAAAGTTACTTATAATACAAAACTTGTGCAGAGTAACTGAGTCACAAGGATCCTATTTCTTGCTGTTCTCTGATATATGTACATGCTGGCTAGTGTGCCTTGCCAGGAAATGTGCGCAACATCACATCATCAGTATATATATATATATATATATATATATATATATATATATATATGAAAAGGTAACCAGAATAGGTCCTGTCCAGCAAGGAGAAGTACAGACAGGGTTAATGATCCGGCTGTTACCAGGAAAAAGGAGTTCACACTCAGGGGCGGGCTGGGCCGGGGGGCATCTGTCCCCCAGGCCGCTCAGTCTAACCGCTATTTGGGCCGGCCGGCCGTCCCCCGCGTGGATGCAAGCTGTGCCGTCCGCTTAAACTGAATATTACCAGCAGCGCACAGGCGGCCGCATCACATGACACTCGATGTGGCCGCATGTCATGTGATGCAGCCGCCTGTGCGCCCCCCGGGCTGAAATTTGCCAGCCCTCCCCTGGCGGGGATTCCGATGCTGACAAGCAGTCGGATGACAGTAAGGGGCTATGAACATAGTTAGTTGTTAGGAAGCCATGGATTCTTTATGTTTATGTTATGCAGTTTATGCTGTTTTATGCTGAAATAAAACAGCTACTGCTTAAGAAACCTGGGGGTAAATGTATCAAGCTGAGAGTTTTCCGGCGGGTTTGAAAAGTGGAGATGTTGCCTATAGCAACCAATCAGATTCCAGCTATCATTTTGTAGAATGTACTAAATAAATGATAGCTAGAATCTGATTGGTTTTTCAAACCCGACAGAAAACTCTCAGCTTGATACATTTACCCCCTGGACTGAGGAGTCTCTTATTTGGTGATTTCTACAAAGTGGAGTCAGAAGTGAGATCTTAAACGGACAGCCAAAAACACAGCTGTCCACCCAGCCATCCAGACAACAAAAGATAAGTTTGATTTACAGAGGAAAAAGTTTCGTGTGTTTTCTCTGTTTCCTTACTGTTTGTTTTGTCCCTCCTTGGAGGTAAAATGTAGCAGCTGCTGCTAGCTAAGACATTACTGCTTAAGCTGACTTATAAAAAAAGTGGGTTTTTCTTCTGTTGTTGTTTTTTCATTTACTTGTCAGTGTATGTTAAGGGAAGCGCAGTTTCACTAACCCGCCAGATCAGATAGCAAGATGGAGGAAATCCTCAGAGCGTTAACTAATGTGGCAACCACACAGCAGGCCCAGCAGTGCCAAATGCTAGCCGTCGCCGAGGCTCAGGTGGAAAGTAACAGACTGTTGCGGACGGAGCTCAGTCAGCTCAGACAAAGTGAGCACGAACCCACTGTCTTGCAAAAGATGACCTCAGATGACATTGAGGCATTTTTATTATTGTTTGAAAGGACGGCGACACGTCTTAAGTGACCAATAGGTGAATGGGTAGAGAAAATGGATCCTTATTTGAGGGGTGAAGCCCAGCGGGCCTACCTGGATGTGCCCGAGGATCAGGCAGCGAACTGTAAGCATCTAAAGGCCGTCATTTTGGCACGAATATGGGTGGCAGGGCCTGAGAAGGTGCAACGATTCCATGACTGGTGGTTTAGAGTGGGATGTGCATCGCATGCCCAGCTGGCACACCTGGCAAAGTTAACAAAAAGTTGGTTGGAACCCGATCATAATACACCGGTCAGGAAGTTAGAAATCTTGGCTATTGACCATTGTGAGCGGAATCTGAGTCGGGAGTTACAGAGATGGGCTTCTACAGACCGTCCCTCAGTCATTTGAGGAGCTTGCGACAGCTATTGACCAGTATTGCTCTGTCGAAAATATGGCCCGAACAGCTGGGAAAGTTGACAAGCCAGACTTCAGGCCGAAACCAATACCAGAGGTGGGAATATGGACTAGACAGCCGAGAGAGTTGCCAGGCTGGACCTCAGGCCGAAGCCAGCACCAGAGGTTGGGACAGACCACAAAGTGACCCCAGAAAAGTGTTTTGAGTGTGGTGAGGAGGGGCACTTCCAGAGCCGATGGATTGTTCGGTGGTTCGACTAGACCCCAGGTTTCCTGCGTGTTTCACCATGTCCTCGTCCACGGGGAATCCACTGCTGTTCCGAGTGACCATTCTGATACGGCAACAAATGGTGGTAGCGTTGGTGGACTCGGGTAGTGAAATCACCTTGGTATCCAGCACTGTGATTCCAGAAGGCCTGTCGACCCGGCTACCATCAGTGAAAGTCCTGTGTATTCAAGGGGTCACCGAGGAATATGACCGTGTCAATCTTCCCATTACTGTAAAGGGACGAACAGTGCAAGTGGTAGCAGCAATAGCCCCAAGGCTGCCATACCCCCTTATTCTGGGGCGAGACTTTCCCCTGTTCCGGGAAATTATAGCCGAGCGGATTGGTCAGGACATGCCGGCAACTGAGTCACTGGCTGGACCTCCGACCTTTCTTGATCCCGTTTTTCATACACCGGAACTGGAGATAAAGTCCAAGAAGCCGCAATACCTGGAGCCTAAATGTCAGGCTTTGACTGCAACTAGGAAGCCATCACGTTTCAGAACACAGAAGAGAAAAGTCCTAGCTGGAGAAAGTCAGAAGGGAATAGAAGCCCTGCCAGAGGGTGAAGATTGGTCCCCAATATCCAGGACTGTGAGACTCTAGGACTTTGCAAGAGACCAACTTAATAGTGCTTTGGAAAATGTCTATATGTGTGTGGAAGTGAATGGAGTGTGGAAGGCCGAGGGACCAGCCAGGGGAGAACCTTATTTTATATCTGTTATATAGGGTAGCAGTGGTACGGGAGAAAATAGTTCATCAACAGGTACACATTCCTTTGGTACTAAAAACAGCCCACACACACCTTTTGGGGGGCATGTGGGAGAGGAGAAAACTCTAAATCGAGTGCTCCTGAGGTTTTACTGGCCAAGAATCCGTATGGCAGTCAAGAGATACTGTCAAGCCTGCCCAGTGTGCCAGCAGACGGCCCCTATACCAGACTATCGAGCTCCCCTGGTACCTCTTCCTATAATTCCAATTCCATTTGCGCAAATTGCCATGAACTTGGTGGGCCCCTTGGGGAAGCCTGCCCGAGATCATCAATATTTATTAGTAGTCCTTGATTACGCTACACGATACCCTGAGGCAATTTCGCTAAGGCATATTAAATCAAGCACTATTGCCAAACAGCTACTGTTAATGTATACTCGACTGAGAATCCCTAAAGAGATCCTTATGGATCAGGGAACCCCCTTCATGTCAAGTTTAATGAAGGAGTTATGCAAATTTATAGGGGTACAAAGACTGCAGACCTCAGTTTATCATCCACAAACCGACGGGTTGGTTGAGCAGTATAATAGAACCCTAAAGAAAATGATTAGATGAGCTGTGGCTTGGGATAAGAGATTGGGACACCCTGTTACCCTGTCTCATGTTTGCGATAAGGGAGGTGCCTCAGGCATCAACGGGGTTTAGTCCCTTTGAGCTCCTGTTTGGGAGACAACCCCACGGAGTTCTGGATATCCTCAAAGAAGGGTGGGAACATCAGGAACCCAAGGAGCCAAATATAGTACAATTTGTGGCCCAGTTATACAATCGACTACACCAGATCGGCCCGTTGGTTAAACAACATCAGACGGAAACACAGGGATGGCAAATGAAGGGTTATGATTCCTGAGCCACCTTACACACCTTTAACCCAGGTAACAAGGTGCTTGTCCTAGTACCAACTCAGGAAAGTAAGTTGTATGCACATTGGCAAGGCCCTTATGAGATAAGAGCCCATAGGGCAGTTAGGTACACGGCAAAAAGAGCAAGTCTATCATGTTAATTTGTTAAAGCTGTGGGTGGAGGAAACCCCAACTTTGTCAGCGGTAAAAACCGAGGACTGCATAGTCCCCATGGAGTCTTCTCTGACACCGACTCAGAGACGACAAGCCTTAGAAATGGTAGCTCGAAATACAGACATCTTTTCGGCTATTCCACGGGCGTACCAAAATAATTGAACATGACATTGTCACTCCACCAGGAGTAATAGTTAACCAGCGGCCATATAGGACACCTGAGGCGAGAAGGGCTGCAGTAAAGCGAGAGGTGGAGGACGTGTTGCAACTTGGGGTTGTGGAGGAATCCACCAGTGAGTGGAATAACCCATAGTTCTTGTGATGAAGCCTGCAGGGGCCATTCGCTTCTGATTTTAGGAAGCTGAATAAAGTGTCTAGGCTTGACACCAATCCAATGCCGCGGGTAGATGTGCTAGTGGAGAATCTGGCCAGTAGTCAATATCTGAATACCCTAGATATGACAAAAGGGTACTGGCAGATACCACTCACTGCGTCAGCCAAACCCAAAACAGCCTTTTCTACACCTGAAGGGCTGTTTCAATATAAGTTATTACCGTTCGGACTGCTTGGGGCGCCAGCCATGTATCAGTGGGCAATGTACAAATTGTTGAAGCCTCACCGGGAATACGCCACCGCTTACCTGGATGACATAGTCATCTATAGTCAGGACTGGGAGTCCCATCTTCCCAAGGTGGAGGCGGTTTTTCAGTCATTAAGCGTCATTGTCTTATGGCAAATCCCTTGAAGTGTGCGCTAGTCATGGCAGAGGCTAAGTATCTGGTGTCACGGTCGTCTGAATTTCTTGATCCGATTCGGGACCCTTGGGACTAGCTGGAGCAGGAGTGAAACAGAACTTAGCAGCCTGGATGAACTTCTTGCTCATGTTCGTGCTGATTGTAGAATATAGTAGGGGAATTAGCAGTCTGGAAATGTAGACAGGAACACTGCACTTGTAATGCAGTCAGGAACACTGCACTTGTAATGCAGTCAGGAACACTGCACTTGTAATGCAGTCAGGAACACTGCACTTAGGAGTGCAGACAGGATTACTGCACTTGTAATGCAGTCAGGAACACTGCACTTGTAATGCAGTCAGGAACACTGCACTTAGGAGTGCAGACAGGATTACTGCACTTGTAATGCAGTCAGGAACACTGGAGCCAAGAACTATCCTCTGGAGAGAAGTGTGTTGTTCTGGCAATGAACAGATCACAGCAGCAGGTTTAAATAGGATGTCCCAAACAACTATTGGCTGATCAGTTCATGTGATCACAGCTTCTGAATCTGGTTGGTTTGCACTGATCACCTGACTGCATCCAAGATGGCCGCGCCCATGCAGCAGGACAGACAGTATGTGTTTGTTTACAAATGAAGGCGTGGAGAACGGGAATGCTGCAGATGACCAGAAGGGACCCAGGTAGCCGTGATATGACAGCGGCGGATGAGGTAAATGCGGCTAAGATCCCGATTTGTGACATCTGGGTTATGTGGTCAGTCGGGAGAAAGTAAAACCCCAGGTGGATAAGGTAGAGGCTGTGAGGATTTGGCCTAAACCAGAGAGAAAGTCACAACTACGGACTTTCCTGGGATTGGTTGGGTACTACAGATGCTTTATCCAAAACTTTGCCACCTGAGCTGCCCCACTGATTGAGTTTCTTAAAAATAATAACCCAGACAAAGGAATTTGGTCTGAGTCTTCGGAAGCTGCCTGGGTAGACTTGAAGGAAGCCTTGTGCACTGTACCAGTCCTACAAGCACCCAACTTTAGGGAGAGTGTGAAGATACCGGGTTTATCTGGCCCAGTGCTACCCAGTACCTTCTAGGATTCGTATGGTCACTCAGGCAAAATGCAGTTATAAAAATACAACAGTATATTTATTGTCATACAAATCACACTAGAATATTATGTACACACAGTAAATAAATGCCAGGCAGATTTACCACATCATCTGTCCCTTACCCCAATAACTTATGGAGATATAGTCACCTGCTGTCCAGACTTCATGACCCATGGATCCCTCTCAGCTGCATATATAGATTTGAGTTAGAAAACAACAATTCAAAACTCCATCTTGCACCTTCCTGAATGAAATCCAAGCATCACCCCCCTCTCCCCTGGAGTTGTTCCTTATATATCACATGTCTAATTTCCACAGTCTTTCCCCTCCCTGGGCAAACCCCTGCGTCTATTCTACTTAACCATTGGTCAGTGCTGGACTAGGAGGGGGGGGGGAAGGGGGGTTGGACAGGGGAGTGAAGATGAGCTGTCCTTTCAGAGAACCTCCCCTGTTAGATGGCCTGTCTGGACTAGCCTGGTGAGAGCAATGGACACTAATTAGTTTTCCTACTCAGGCACATGGCAGCCTGATCCCTACCCATAATCCCCCTGGCTTCACTTTAAAGACAATGAATAGCAACCTTACTTCAAGTTATCAATATACAATAAACAATATACATATGTACACTGAACTTCAATGTCCCCTTAGCCACATGTTATTGGACAATGCAGTTATAGTCTGGTGAGCTGGGGAAACAAAAGAAGGCTATAAAAAGTATTTGCTATAATTCACATTATGTGAGAAATGAGACATGCTCACAGGGTTATCAAACTCATTTCGTCACAGAGAGGTTCTTTCTCCAGACAGATGCTTCCGGGACAGGTTTGGGGGCAGTTTAGTCCCAGAGGGTGAAAGATAAGGAGAGACCGGTTCTTTTCTTCAGCCATAAACTCCTCCCGAGGGAAAAGAGGTATGCCACAGTAGTGGGCAGTAGAGGCAATCCGGTACTACCTACTTGGTAGGGATTTCACCCTGGTTACCGACCACGCCCCACTACAGTGGATGCACACAAATAAGAAGGTAAATGCCAGGGTCACACGTTGGTTCCTGGCATTACAACCCTCTAGCTTTAAGGTGGAACATAAGCCAGGGGCTCTGCATAATAATACAGATGCCCTGTCACGGAGAGATGCGGTCCCCAGTTCGGCCAATTCGCCTGGTTTGGCGAGGCCAGAAGAGGGGGGGTTGGCAAAGAGGAAATTTTTGGTAAGTTCCGCTTCGCCAAGTATGACAAAGCTAAGGGGAAGGGTATGTAGAAAGGTAACCAGAATAGGACCTGTCCAGTAAGGAAAACCTACAGACAGGGTTAATGATTCTGCTGTTACCTGGAAAAAGGAGTTGACACACAGGTGCACAACATGGGTGGGATTGCTGTGTGTGTGTATAAAAGGATTGTGGGATCTGGTGTTCGGGGCTTCTGACGCTGACAAGCAGCCGGACAATAGTGAAGGGCTGTGGACATAGTTAGCTGTTAGGAAGCCATGGATTCTTTATGTTATGCTGTTAATGCTGTTTTATGCTGAAATAAAACAGCTGGACTGAGTCTCTTATTCAGGGCCGTCTCTTCCATTGGGCACAATGGGCAGGTGCCCGTCAGAGGCAGCGCTGAAAAAAAAATCCTGCAAAAAAAAAAAAGTAGAAAATACTTACCTTGCGGTGAGCTGGCAATCCGGCTCCCTCCCTGCGGATCGCAGTGCATGTCGGGCGTGATGACGTCATGCCCGACATCCATTGTGGAGCGCAGCACGGAGGAGTCACCTGCTGCCTGCTGATTAAAGTTGTTTTTTCGCGCTGCAGTGACTTGGAAGAAGAGTGAAGAGGATCGCATTGGAGAATAAGGTAAGTTAATGTTTGTTTGTTTTTTTACTATTTCAAGGGACGTTGACGGCTGACCAGTATGTGTGTGTGTAAAAAAAAGTGATATATATAATCTTTTTTACACACACACACACACACATATATAATATGAAAACAACATCTTAACTTTCCATGTGCATTTTATAAATACGGCATCTGAGTAACAGGGGACTTCTAACCGATTACAGGAATCCAGTTAAATAGGAACTGCATGTAATTTCCCCTCCTGTCCAAAAGTCGAACAGTTTTCATTTATACTTTCCTCCATCTATCATCTATCGCATTTTGGTTTCATACTTCCCAGCAGTCCAACTTTTTGTAACTCAAATGGTGTACGGCTTATCCAAAAAAAGGCAAGGCCTTGTGGGAAATGGGTGTGAAACTTGTGGATCGAAGTAAGGCTTACAATAGTGTGATTTCCCAACATGTTGTTCAAAAGGAAGGTAAATAAAGTATACTTTAATTTTCAAATGCTTGCATCTATACTTATGGTAAAGGTACCAAAATACATACCTGCCAATTATTATTTATTAGGCGCCACAGATTCTGTAGCACCGGATACAGAAGCAAGTAACAAATAGAAGAGGTAATACACATAAGTAGCACAGATGAGTGTGAGTAATGCTATAGGGACTCACATCCCGTTGCCTAGCAACGGGACGCGTGCCTACTGCGCATGCGCACGCAGTGTAAACCCAGAAGTTTGTCCCGTTGGCACGAGACGGCCGGGAAGACAGGTGTCCGTCCCTGGCACATATGGATAGTGCGGGGACGGCGCCTGACAGCATCATTTTAAAGCGTGGGGCAGTCCCAAAATGTCGCGACTCCCTGAGAATCGCGTCAGTTTGGCTCTAATTCTGCCCACTTCACTAGGAAGTGGGCAGATGCAGGAAACTGTCCTACTCTCCCAGAATTCGGGTAGGTGTGTGAGATATCAGTATAGTGTGTGTGAGATGTCAGTATAGTGTGTGAGATGTCAGTATAGTGTGTGAGATGTCAGTATAGTGTGTGTGTGTGATGTCAGTATAGTGTGTGTGTGATGTCAGTATAGTGTGTGTGTGTGTGTGTGTGTGATGTCAGTATAGTGTGTGTGTGTGAGATGTCAGTATAGTGTGTGTGTGAGATGTCAGTATAGTGTGTGTGTGTGTGTGAAGTCAGTATAGTGTGTGTGTGTGTGATGTCAGTATAGTGTGTGTGTGTGATGTCAGTATAGTGTGTGTGTGTGATGTCAGTATAGTGTGTGTGTGTGATGTCAGTATAGTGTGTGTGTGTGTGATGTCAGTATAGTGTGTGTGTGATGTCAGTATAGTGTGTGTGTGTGTGATGTCAGTATAGTGTGTGTGTGTGTGATGTCAGTATAGTGTGTGTGTGTGATGTCAGTATAGTGTGTGTGTGTGTGATGTCAGTATAGTGTGTGTGTGTGATGTCAGTATAGTGTGTGTGTGTGTTTGTGTGATGTCAGTATAGTGTGTGTGTGATGTCAGTATAGTGTGTGATGTCAGTATAGTGTGTGTGTGTGTTTGTGTGATGTCAGTATAGTGTGTGTGATGTCAGTATAGTGTGTGATGTCAGTATAGTGTGTGTGTGTGTGATGTCAGTATAGTGTGTGTGTGTGTGATGTCAGTATAGTGTGTGTGTGTGTGTGTGTGTGTGATGTCAGTATAGTGTGTGTGTGATGTCAGTATAGTGTGTGTGTGTGTGTGTGATGTCAGTATAGTGTGTGTGTGTGTGTGATGTCAGTATAGTGTGTGTGATGTCAGTATAGTGTGTGTGTGTGTGTGTGTGTGTGATGTCAATACAATGTGTGTGTGTAGCATGTCAATATAATGTGTGTGTGGGTGTGGAGCACGTCAATACAGGGTGAGTCAAAAGTCGCAGTACACCCTTTTATTTCAAAAATGTATATAGGAATTGGGAAACCTGAATACTCCAGTAAGGTATGGGTGACGTGGTCTATCTTTTACGGTATGTACCAAACATGGGCGCCATCTTGAAATCGGCCAATCGGCCCAATTCCTGTAGAGTTTTTGAAATAAAAGGGTGTACTGCGACTTTTGACTCACCCTGTATAATGTGTGAGGGAAGGGTGGTCTTAATTTAGTGTGGGAGGTAGGCTATTTAATGGTGGAGTGCAGGAGGGGGCTAGTTATTTAATGGGTGCTATTTTGTTTGTGGGTGGTGGGGCAATTTAATTTATTGGTGGGGCTGTTTGGAGGGAGGTAAATAGGTTTATATATTAAATGTGTTTGTTATATAATGTCAGGATTGGTTGGAGGGAAATAGATCCATTTAGAAAATGTGAATATTATTATTTTAATGTTGGGGCTGGAGAGGGGCCTAATTATTAAACGTGAGTGCTATTAATTTAATACCGGGAGTGTTTGGAGTTTTCTACATTTTATGTACACATTTTTTTCCAAATAGGGCATCGAACATTCTAGGATCCAGACAAGCAGCAATTGAGTTAAGAAACCAGTAGTCACAAGTGGTGAAAGTGACAAGAAACAGGTAGGAGAGAACAGGACAGTCTGCCAACTGTCCTGAATCTGGTGGGACAGTCCCAAATTTGGGTGACTGTCTCGCTTAGGACAATTGGGAGGTATGTCCCGCTTCACAGTGTACTACTCATGAAGGTGGAACTGCATGCACATAATAGTAGTGCACACAGTAGTCCCTGTGTATTTGTCTAAAATGTAAACCATGTTACATCATAGGGACCGCCTGTCTAAAGTGCCCTGGACCCCCATTGCCTTAATCCAGCTCTGGGCCAGGGTGTAAGAATGACACCCAGTACTCTACTCCTCCTTCCAGTATTATCTCTAATATTATTTGATTTAGGTTAATCCTAAACCAAATACCCCCATTAGTGTATAGGGTGAAGCAAAAACATCAGTTTTTTAAAGCAAACAGGCTTTTTGCATTTTGATAAATCCCATTATAATCAGCCAGGTATGTTTAAAAAAAAAAAAAAAAGTGGTGTAGGGAGAAGGAGCATATAAAATAAAATATAAAATAAAATGCAATATAAAGTGAGGTTTTTTTTTTTTTGTTGCATTATTTAGTTTTAATATTTAAGATATATTTATAATGATAAAGTATCGCTGGAATAAGCAACATTAAAATAGGATTTTCTTATATTGATAAATATATATTGTACTGAAAACCACCCTTTAGGGATGGGCCGCTACTTATGGGCCAGTGCTGTGTGCTTGCCCCCCGGGTTAAAGTCTGCCAACCAGCCCCTGAGGCTAATATTGTAGAATGGTAACTAAAAAGCATTCTGTTTTATATAATGGTCACTTAAACTCTCTGCATTGTAAAGTGGATGTTAACATGTTCTCTGTATTATATATTGGTCACAAGAATGCTCTCTGTATTGTATATTAATCTCACAAATGTTCTCTATATAGTACAATTAAAATGCTCTCTGTATTTGTTAAATAGTAGTTATTCGGCCTTTGTATTATTTAGTTTTTTTATGTAATGTGTTATAGATCATTGCTGTCTGTGTTTTGTATTTTCTGTACATTTCATGTACACCACTGCAGATCTTTTGTGGTGCTTTAAAAATAAAATATAAGAATACTAATATTGTAAAGTCACTAGAATGCTCTTTGCATTGTATACTGGTCACTACAAGCTATTCATTGATTACTGGTCAGATGTGGACACATTGCATTTCTATATGGGAAGTGTGGCCTTTAGACTAAACAAAGTTAAAATCACGTGGGTGAGTGATTAGGTGTTTAGCCAATGGGCTTCTGCTATTTTGTAACCAATGGGACAGAGGAGGGGAGTGGTTTTATTTCATATAGGTGAAGGTTCTCCTCCATTTTCCCCTCTCTGTTCCGGATTTCCTCCCTCCCACCCGTCAGTTTTTGATTGTTATTATTATGTTGGTGGGAGAGCAGTGCAGTCGGTAAGTTTGCATATGGTGCTTGGGTCATCTTGTCATAGGTCACTACTCCCCCTCTTGGATTGTGTTGTCATCACGTATGTTGGGTCCAGTGAATGGGACTCTGTACCAGTATGTTGGATATTTTACTGGTGGATATAGGGGGTGTAGTCTTGCCGTTGGACAGATATTTCGCACCGTTGGACAGATATTTCGCACCGGCCAATAGTTAAGGCATGATCCTGGGTTGGTGGTACAATGGTCTGACCTTTCCACCGTTATTGGTTTTGTTTTTGCTGACTGCCCTGCTCTCGTCCGCCTTTCTGCCCCTTTAGTTTAAATATTAGCCATTTAATAAATATATTTTATTCCAACGTTTATCTGGTGTCCGTGTCTTTATTGGTTTATTAAGGTATTTGTTAAACACTAAGAACTTCCACACTGTGCATTTTAAGTTCTTTAAAATATGAATTATTACTGTTATGCATTGGCTGTGTAAAATGACACACACATCAAACAAACCACGACCATATGCATCGAACATACCCATTTTTGCTGCACACTTGACATGCCAAAAGGGCCTCCTAATTTTCACTGTCCCACCAGGTTACAGTATCTGATGTGTATGAGTCAGGTTGTCAGGTTGTCAGGCATGTGAATAGTAGAAGAGCTATGTGAACAGAGTAAACACACCTGTTGGAAGGCAATGGAGGATTTTAACTATGCAGTTCTAATTTAGTAGTGAAGGGAATTTGGTTACAGAGAGGGGTAGCTGGGTTTGGTGGTTTTAAGTATGATAGGTTTACATTTATAATTTGTTATCAAGATCAAATAATATCTGTCAATTATTTTTTATTAATAAAGAGGCAAATGTGAAGATCCTATTTCATTTGAAGCTGAGCTGCTGACAGCTTCCCTTTCGGTTACCAGGACAGCTTAAATGCCCACAGCAAAGATGGACGATGGAGCATAATATAACCCACCAATCAGAAGACGTAAGATTTGTCGCTCTACGATTTGTTCTCCAAGATGGTTATAGCCAATCGGCACTAGCGTTTTCATATCTGGCGCAAGCGTGTGTGCCCTTTGGGTGTAGTGACACTGCGCATGCTCAGTACTTTGCTCTGCTGGTGGAGAAACATGGCGCTGGGCAGTGTGAGAGCGGTGTGTGTTTGCTTGCTGCTGGTTCTGAGTCTGACCCGGGCTGCTGAGGAGGAGAAGAAGAAAAAGAAGAAAGATATCCGGGATTACAATGATGCGGACATGGCCCGGCTGCTGGAGCAGTGGGAGGTAAATAGCTGATATAAGGGGAATAGTTACCACCTAGTGTTCGTGGGACAACTTCCTCTTTACTGTGGTTCTTACTATATGTATGGTCTAAGGACAGTTTATGAATAGGCTGCTCTAATAGTAGCTCAATGCTTTCGCTATAATTTAGTGAGAGCAGGCAATGCTGCCAGTCATTGGTGGGTGAGCACTCAATCAGTGAGTTACTGGAAGTCTGGAGAACTCAGTCATTTCTTGTACATCTAGTAAAATATTTTGAAATGTATTATGTTAAAATGCAAGACAAAAATCATATTGGTTATTACATGCTTAAAATTATTTTTTTTAATCTACTTTGCTAATGAAGGGTTAAAGCTATGAAGGGTCCAATGGTATCACACACATATAAAATGTTATATCAGACTGTCCATCACCTCCTTTAAAATGGGGAGCCTTCTTGTAAGGATGTATTAATGGCCAGAAATACTGGCCACAAAGGTGAGCACACAGCCTTAAAAACAGTGGTTGTGGAAAGATTGAGGATGGAGGCTGGATGGTAATGAAATGTTTCTATAGTTGGTCTAGTGTTGTCACGTCTGCATATAGAACTGTGCAATGGTCAGGATACCAGAAAATGTGGGTTTCTCTTTGTCTTCCTTTAGTGATTTTTATTTCTACGCTTATGTAATGTCTTCCAAAAAAAAAATGTATGAGATCTTGGCCTGGTTACACCACGTTTTATAGGTGAATCTTCCCTTTCATTAGATCATCTTGTACTTTGTTACTCTTAAAAGTTTGAACTACATTCCAAGCACATCAAGCTCATTTTATTGTGTGATTGCTGTTAAATTAAAGAACTTCAGCCACACACACAAATACAGATTAACAGGTCTTCATGAGATATTCAACCTCTGGTTATTCCTTAACAGTCATTTCTGGCATGAGTCAGAGCTTAGAATTTCAACACGCTGATTGGATGGCTGCCTCTTCATAGTCTGTGTTCTTGACACGAACACATTGTGGTATGGAAAATACCGATATCAAGAATTCTCCACAAATTTCCCACTCATTTACACTCCTGATAATTATTTGCCCCTACATTATTACAGCAGGGCAGTTTAGTCCACAAACAGCTGGTCACAGGGTAAAAAGGTTGTCCCAGTCAAACTAAAGATCAACTTTCTGATCGAACAGAATATATTCACATTACAGAAAGAAATCTGAGGGCTAACTGTATAATTCGACAAAAAAGCTTTCATGTGTCCCATTTCACTCAATGATTTGCATTGTCACTAATTACATTTTGATGATCTAACATGGAAGAGGGTTGTGATAAATTAAAAATAATTGGGCAATGGTTGAACCATTTTCTGTATTGAATGAAAGTTTAACATGATTTTGGTAATACTGATCTTTTTGAAAGCTGTTATCTTGTCTTGATAGGAAGATGACGATATAGAGGAGGGTGACCTACCTGAGCACAAAAGAAAACCGTCTCCTGTAGACTTCTCAAAGATTGATCCTAGTAACCCAGAGAACCTCTTGCAGATGACCAAAAAGGGAAAGACTTTAATGATCTTTGCGACTGTGTCTGGAAATCCAACAGAAAAGGAAACTGAAGAAATTACAAGCCTTTGGCAAGGCAGCCTTTTCAATGCCAACTATGACATTCAGAGGTATTGTGGTATTTTATGGATGATTTTACAAGCTTACTGGAATACCTTCTCATCCTTTGTAAAGGAAAATGGTCTAGAAAAGATAAGCCAAGAACAGTGAAACCGATATTATCAATTTAAGTAAATGATAGACTTGCATCCCCCCCCCCCCAAGTAGTAGACCCTCTGGAGATCCTCCTTGGGTCAATCAGTAGATACTTGAACTACACCTCACTGTGTGTTTCTAGGCTGCCAAGCCTGGTGTATTTTGTCTGTGGGAGAGGCTGAGATAAGTTGTGTGCTAACACTATCTTTACCACACTCCCTGTGAAGAGCAGGGTTTTTGAGGGTGCACCTTCATTTTTCCTTCTGACCATACAATCTCTCTTTTAGCACTTCCTGTAACAATGAATGTGTTGACCTGCTTTAATTGTCTCTGATGTCAGTGACACCTAAGACTATGCTATTGCATGTTGACAAATTCTTTAGCAAATGAGTATATTTCATGGAAGTGCCTAAGGGGAGAGTCATGAAATAGTACATATTATCGTTTGTTTTTTCTGTCTTTTTTGCATTTTAACATGGGTTTCCCCTAGAAAGCTTTTTTTTTTAAAAAAAATGGGGCGATCACCTAAACTATAAATATGATAACTACAATGCTAAAATGTTTAGCTGAAAGAAAAATAAATGTAAAATGTGCAGGATGCTATGTGCAAGCCAATAATTGTGTTAACTAAAGCTGCTCAAACCTCTGCTGAATTATTATAATTAACGCCAAACTAATTGCAAAGGATTTTTAGAGTAACTTTTATCCTATCTCATGTTATCTGATGAGGTACACATTGTAATGTTGCAGGTTTGTTATGACCTGTTTGACTTTAGTTGATGTAGAACTACATAAACTACTAATATTTGTCTTTTGGGTAACGTCATTACCACTCTCCATAATACATACATAAAATCTTAAATAAGATTATTTTAATATTGTACATCCTTTTTATTTATCTTAATGTTAAATGAAGCTATGAAAGTTTTGTTTATCTTTTCATATTTCTGGACATCTCTCCATTCCTCTATAGGTTTCTTGTTGGACCGAACCGTGTGATCTTTATGTTGAAGGACGGTGGCTATGCTTGGGAGGTGAAAGACTTCCTTGTAAAACAGGACAGGTGTGCAGATGTGACGCTGGAAGGACAGGTGTACCCCGGCAAGGGAGGAGACGGAAGTCCGAAAACTCCCAACCACAGTAAACAAGATAAAAAGAAAAAGAGTGACAGCAAGAAATCAAAGTCCTCCACCAAGACTAACCGAGCATCTCCAGCCAAGGAGGATTTATGACCCTTCTTTAATGCCTAGGGACGTCGAAGACTCTCTGAATAGATGAGTGCGTTGTTTCCAAATGTAGGACATCATGGTTTATAGATTATATATCCCATAATCTGGTCATAATAGGTTTCATCAGAGGAAATTATATTGTTCTGGTGTAGGGGATGGCAGGTTTGGTTAGGAACAGGGGGCATATGACCACTGCTTTAGAAATGGTTTTATCCCCGTGTCAAAAGGCTGCTTCTGGCTTGTATACAACTATTGTACTGTTCTAATGGAGCCGCAATTTGATGATTTTCTTGCACAATTTACTGTTGATTCAAAATGCAATCTGTATGTAAATTGGAGATGAGTGGGGATATTTATAAAAAGACGGCTAATGCCCATAGAAACAGATTATGACATTTTCTACCAAATGCCCCCCCCCCCTTCTCTCCCAGAAGAACAATTTCATAAAGTAATTTTCATGATGAGATTGTTTGTGCAAGCGGATTCTAGTCATATTACGAAAAATTGATGTGATATCTGTGATCTCAAGCGAAACATAGATAATTGTCAGTATTTTTTTTTTTATGTCAGTTAATGTGTACCTTTCTCTCAGTTGGCTGGGGCCATGTCACCAGCTTTCACTCATTAACTGAGTTACTAATTCTAAACCAGACGTCAGAATGGTTAATCTCCCAAGCCAAGAATGTGTCTTGTAACTCCAGAAACATTGGTTTGTATCTAATGCACCTCATTCTATGTTCTGATGGCAAATCTATTTTACATTACTTGTTTTGAGCATTTTGTACTGTAATGTCTTCTACAGTATTATGTAAACCTATATATTCATTGAATCCAGCAATGCATGACGTACAAAGTGCTATGACATATATTGTTTCAATAACGTCTCATTCAATATGAAAGATGTATTTTTTTTTTTTTTTTTTTTTCTTTTGGCTCTCCTGTGATTCAAAAATTACTAATGTAGTAAGTGTAACTTCTGTATAATAACTTTGTGATACAATGGTGGTCATTTATCAGTAGAGCTTTGGGCATTTGGTTCTCAAGCTATGGCTGCTTATAGTAGCCAAAATGGTACCCTTACTACACTTCACACTATAACATGCACTAAGCAAAATATCAATGACTTTTAAGTAGCATTATTTTTTAAAATAATAATAAACCCATGTGATACATTTATTTACATCTTTTTCTCATGCACATTATTTTATTTCATAATTATTTTAAACACATACACCATAAAATAACTTTACTGCAGCTTGACTTTGATTAAAGCAGATATAGCTACTGGACATTCAGCGGCGGAGGGAGCTTCTGTGCTTCCTGGGGATGTTTTAGCGGAGTGCCTCTGCACTGGCGAGGGGGCCAAATTGCAGCATGTAGATAAACCTATTATAGCATCAAATTGCCTGTAGTGAGTGTCTTAGAGTTCCAAGAGCAGCAGTGTTCAATTGAAATATTGTGAAATAATTAAGTAAATTGTTATGCTTGTACCTGGCTGTCACTAACACCTGATTCTGAATGGTAATCTTTATCTTTACATCTACAAAAACTTGGTAATAACATACATAGTTGAAAATCTTAGTGACAGTGCTGACTTTTTCAGAACATGGTGACCTTCACTTTCACTATAAGCTCCTGTCTTTCCTTGGTTCATTTGTAAGTCATACTGACTAAGGGGAGAATGTAGGTATAAAAAGAAAACGCAGCACCTAACTCATGAAGAAACCTCTATAGTGTACAGGTTTCTTCTTTTTTCTTTTTTAAGATGCCTCTATCCCAAATCTTTTCTCTTATTCCCTTTGTTTAATACAACTTTAGATGAGGAGTTTGTGCCTCCAAGAAGTAACTTGGCAGGTAGGCTAACAGAAGGGCTCATGCGAACGATGTACTGTGTTCAAGATGGATGTCTTACAGCACTATTTCCATAAAATATTTCAGCACTAAAGTTATCTGAATTGGGGATTACATAGCCCCGCTGCAGTTTAAGGGGGCAGGTTCAATTCGGCACTTAGTGCAGGCCGTGTAGACCTGTTGTGTCGGAGTTGTTACAGAAATCTTCACTCATTTTCCCTCGCATCCCAAAGAGATGCGCAGAAAAAGGAGCAAAGATTTTTTTTATTTTTTTTAATCATAATAGCCGGGAATATGTGCAGCTCAACATTGCAATGATGTTTAGCGGTGCCTCGTGCTCAATTGAATTTGTGCCTTAGTTTGAGCTTGTTAGATCCCATAATGATTTACATGCATCAGATCTTAAAGGAGCAGACACAGCTTTAATTGCTTTTGTGTATAAAAATTAGGAGCTTCATTGAATCCCCACCATAACAAATATTGTTATGAGCAGAAAATAAGACCTACTAAATTTCAACTACAGCTTAAAATTGCAGAGATGGAACACATACAGTTAGATCTAAAAATAAGTTTAAACCTGTTACCCGCATCCTCAAAAACAATATTTGTTATGGTGGGGATTCAATGAAGCGCCTAAATTTTATACACAAAAGCAATTAAAGCTGTGTCTGCTCCTTTAAGATCTGATGCATTTACAATATAAACTTACAATAAGTGTTCTAATTTTTCTATTCTAAACAAATGCACCCAGAAGGGTCCATGGAGGTTAGAGTGTGCACTGGTGACAAGAACAGCAGAATCCTGCTCTTACATTTTCATCACCTTCAACTCCTTGGAAAGCTAGAGCTGAAATCTCTACCTCAGCTGAAGTGATCTAGCATGGTTTGAGCATGCTGTGATCATTTTGGAACATAAATTAATTGGAAGAGGGAACAGCTAAAATGAGGAGTGAGTGGGGATTGAGATAGTTGTGAGGGTGCATTAGTGAGGGTAGAGTTAGGTCTAATAAGAGTGAGTATTGGGCTTTGAAAGAGTGTTTAAGGAATTGAAGGCTGTGGGACAGTCTGACTGGGCATACTAGAGCAACACAGAAGAAGTGGGCATGAGAGGTGGCTACCAGAAATGAGGTAGCATGTCAAAGTAAATCTAGGAGGGTGAGAGAGTGAGTATTTTGATATGAGGGTTGAGAGGTATGAAGGGGTGGTGTTGAGGGCTTTGTAGGTAAGGGTTAGTAATTTTAATTGTATGAAAGACGTGGGGAGTCAAAGTAGGGATTTGCAAACTGGTACAGGCACTACAAAGCAGTGATAGAGATCATCTAGCTATGGCTGGATTGAAATGGGCATAGATGGGTGAGGGAAATGCCAGCTTGAAGGAATGAAGGTTGGATATTTTGAGAAACTATAAAAGTTTTGGTAGCATCTTGGGTATTCTAGCAATATTTTTTTTAGGTGGAGGCGACAGGAATGGGAGAGACTCAATGTTAAGAATAAAGGAGAGGGTGGAATCGTGTGGGCTGGAGAGACTGAAGAAATGATAGTGGTTTTGGTGGTGAAGCAGATTTCAGGGTAGGTGGTAACTGGGAGGAGAGAAGGGTGAGCAGCTCTGTTTTGGACATGTTGAGCTTTACATAGAATTGGGACAGCTATGTAGCATTGGCAGAGAGAATGTAGGTTACACAAGATCGTACAGACGGGGAGAGGTCATGAGAGAGGTAGATTTGAGTGTCGTTAGCAGAGAGGTGGTACTGGAGAACGAATGAGCAAATTAGTTCTCCAAAAGAAGATGTGTAAAGTGAGAAAAGCAGAGTACAGAGCCTTGTGGGACCCCAACAGATAGTGGATGAGGCAGAGACACTATAGGAGTGGTTTAATAGGTAGGAAATGAACCAGGAAAGAACTGTGTCATGCAGGACAGGGTGAAGGGTGTGCGGGAGAAGGGTCCAGGAGGATGAGTATGGAGAAATTACCCTTAGATTTTGCTGTATGTAGATCACAGTACAGACCCCTTGGAATGTTGGGGGTGGACGCACGGGAGTCAAGAATGGAGTTAGAGGTGATAAAGTAAGATAAGTGGTTGTACACAAGTCGCTCAAGTAGTGTTGGAGGCAAAGGGGAGGAGAGAAATAGGGCAGTAGTTGGAAAGGGAGGTTAGGTTTAGTTTCTTTAGAATTGGTGAGATGAGTCATGGTTGTTGCAGAATAGAAATGTGCCAGTCGAGAGAGACAGGTTAAATAGGTGAACTACAGATGGGCATGCAATGGTGGAGAAATTGGGATGGAATAGGGTTGAGGGGACAGTATACGGTGAGATGATAAAATGAGTACAGAGACTTTGTTTTCAAATTCAGGAGTAAACGTGGTGGATTGGGGAGTGTAGGAGAAGGGTGGAGTGTACAGGACTTGGCATGAGGAAACATCACGTCGAATAGTGGGGATTTTGTCTTTGAAGAAGGTGGCAAAGTCATGGGCTGTGAGGGAGGAAGGGGGAGGAGGTGCAGCTTGGCAGAGAAGCAAGTTGAAGGTGACAAAGAGGCAACAGGGGTTAGAAGACTGAGTGGATATTAGACTTGTATGTGTGCTTGTCAAGTGAAAGGTCTGTGCTGTTATGCGGATATCAGGTAAGCTAGGAATGTCTTTAAATAAAAAAAATGAAGCTTTATTAACTACAGCTTGTAAATGTCATGGAAACATTTACTTTCATCATCAATAGGTCACACTCACAAATGACATCCATATTAGCTGAGATACGTGTAACTCTTAGATGAACAGAAATTGTATTTCAGAAAGATATTGTAAGACTGTCACATTAATATATAGGACCTTAATATGACATTTCTGGTTGAAAATGTAACTGAAGATGTTAATGTTATGTCTGGCACTTACTTTAAACATATGTTGTATTAGTAGTTCCGCGCAATTTGTGTTTGTTCCTAACCACTGTGTTTTTGTGACTTCTATGTGTCCAGCTAAGAGTGGTGCTACATGCGAGCTTTTCATTCAGCAAAGAAAACAGCTAGTGAGCACTGCATAAAACATGTTGTTCATAGTATCCAAGCTGTTCTTCATCAGCAGTTTAATTACTAGTGTGCCAGCTGCTGGATAAATAGATGTCAGAGACTGCATATCCATACTATGTCCCTTTGTACCTGGTGCTAACAAACCTGCAACAGTATGCATGTAAAACATGTTCAAATAGGCTGCAGTTAATAGTAAATGAGACTTCCACCAAAATATTACATTCCCTTCTGTCATTGCATCAACAAACACACCCCACATGAAGATTAATCATTATCTGTTACCTGTGTGCAATATTTGAACAATGTTTGCAAGTGCTGGAGAAATAGCATATGTAGATATTATATGAAGCACTTTTTTGCATGAGCAGTATTGTTGCTGGCACTAAGCATTGCAGCTTCCTACTGATTGTCAGACCAGGACATCTGCTTTGTGTGACACCATCTAGAGCAGTGTTGGCTAACCTGTGACACTCCAGGTGTTGTGAAACTACAAGTCCCAGCATGCTTTGCCAATATATAGCAGCTTATTGTTGAAAGGGTATGCTGGGACTTGTAGTTTCACAACACCTGGAGTGTCACAGGTTAGCCATCACCGATCTAGAGAGATCCTATTCCTTTCAATAACTAAAGGAGGAGACACAACACAAGAAACCACCACAGGGTATGCTACAGCAAGATTTGCAGAATTACCTGAGATGTATAACCAACTCTAATTCAGTGTACAAATTGTCGATAGCAATTCCTATGATTGAGCTTGTGTACCTTTGGCAATTACCTGATAGGCTTAACTCGTTATGGGTATATTGTTTTTGTCTAAGTAATCTTTTTAAACTATTTATTAACACATATAATAAAAGGTACATTACCCAGAACACAATGGACATGTCTGCGAACTTGTTTTGCTGTACGTTATTTATAGATAAACACCTTAGATGAAAAACACTTGAGATTGACCTTTATGAAAGTAATGCCCTCTTTCTCTTGATTAAATAATTTAAAAAACCGCAATGATAATAGGTGTTTTTACTTCCTTGTAATAGTCTATTCAAAAAAAAAATTATGTAGGGCTATAAATCCCCAATGAGCAGGAAGAGAAGACTAATTAACCCTTCACTTGAAGGACATTTCATTTTGATATTACTACTTTGCTGAACTTCAAAGGACTTTAAGTCTAGTATATCTAAAAATATCTCGCTCATTTCACTTGACTTTGCATTGGTTCATTTTCTTAAACACTTTCCTAGCTACCCATTCCACCCATGCCAGTTCATGTGTGTAGTTTGTTACACATTAAACTTTCCAATGACAGCATTTGTTCTCAAGGAACCAGTGATCCATAACGTTTGGGAAGCTGCTGGTTCAGATGTAGACAGCACTCAACTGCACACTGATCACACAGAAAAAACTTATCTAGTGACTTATTAACTGGAAAAACAATCCTAAAATACTGCATATTGTAAGCTTATAAATAATTCACAATTGTGAAGGCTTACACAGAGCATAGCTATCTTTGACAAAAGAATGATTAAGATGTTGAACCAAAATTCTTCAAAATTTGATCTCACATAGACAGTTATGTAGTTGTCACAAAAAGACTTCAGTGGAATTCTCCATTAAAAAAAGGTTGCAGCTCAGTAGCCCTTATAATTGAAACAATATGCCACAAATAGTAGTCAGTTAGAGCGAGGCTCCTAGGGTTTATAACGTGATGTGAATCAGGGAGGAAGATGAATAGTAGATGCATTTGACATCAGGGATGGCCATTATGAATACTTAGTGATGCCACAACTGTCTTTCAGGAATTTGCTAATGATGAATGATGTGATTATTTGGTTGATATTATCGCCGTTTATTTAGAGATGTTTTTATTTACTTCATGTTCATCTGATTATTCTCCCAATTTTGCAGTTTTTACCTGTTCCCTCTAAAGCAGGCCTGACCAACCTGCGGCCCTCCAGGTGTTGTGAAACTACAAGCCCCAGCATGCTTTGCCAGTAGACAACCTGTTGATAGCTGGAAGGGCATGCTGGGACTTGTAGTTTCACAACATCTGGAGGGCCGCAGGTTGGACAGGCCTGCTCTAAAGCATCCAGCAATCTATGTATGTATTTTATAGCTTACCACTGCACCCGTCTTACAGAGGTACTGTGGAGGTACTGTTGTTTAGTGGGTGGCAAAATGCTTACAGAAAAAAAATGCTTCTATTCTGTATACAGTAGTACCTTTTTACCTTCTGCTAAAATGTAAATCATTTAATGGAGTACACAGTCAGGGGGGGAATTTAGCATAGTCATGCTCCTCCTTCATTCTGATTGGCTGGTCTAGGTTGTGTCGAAGTCAGCAAATTGGATAAAGTCATTTCAATTAATATCAAGCAAACTTGGTTGTCTTTGTCTGAAAAATATGCGTAGAGCATGCTACAGCGTAGAAGGGCGTATCCAGCCGCAACGCGTGACAATAACAATTTTTACACTTTTATACATATTCACACGAACACACACATTTGTAATTAGTACACATTAATTGTAGTTGCAACACATAGTTATTTATGTCAAAATATAGCAGTATTTATGTTTAATATTATAAGTTTTATGCATGTTAGTGAAGCTCAAGGTTCAGGTTGCAGGAACTGTCATGTTTAGTATCATTTTAATCCCCTATTCATCAGCAGTTGTCCAGTTCATTCACCGAAGAAATCGCACATTGCATACTCTAGTTACCGATTTTAGGGAATAAATGTTTAAACCGATACCAACGGTAATATGCTAATAGACTAGTTGAAACTGGATTCTTGGCGGGAAAGTCGGAGCACATCCCCTGGAGAGATGACCCAGACCTTTGGATATTTTGGTTTGAACTGGCCTATGACCTGCAGTACACTGGACCTTCCTGAGGCCTGGACCAATAGAAGCAAGACACATCATCTGCATTGTTTTACTGTATTTCTGACTGTATATAAGCAGGAGCCCTGAGCTTAGTGACCAGTCTTCTTTGACCACAGACTTCAGACCTGAGTGACTGTTCACTGGATCCAGGGCGCCTGCGATAAGTAACGGCTGTACTTATTATTATTTTGCTTGAATTATTCTGCTACTTTTGGAAAATAAATATCTTTGTGCGTTCGAAACACAAATCGAGATTTGACAATTGTTATTGGATAGCGACAAAACGTGCATAACAGTTGGCCCTGTCCCCTGGTCCTCGCTTCTCCTCTGTTTTGATCGGCATCTTGACCGCAATTTAAAGGTATGCTTGTGCTGCTGGGGGGCGATTGCCCCATTTCCCCCTCCCCCTTCCTGGATCTGCCACTATAGACAGTTTGTTTAACATTTTGGAGAACATTCTGTAAAGACGAGGCAATTGATTTATCACATTCATCAGCTTACCATTCACAGACCAACGGTCTGACATAAATCTCTGTATGATCAATCTTTACTAAATGTTTCTTTAGTGGGCCTGATTCATTAAGGTATGCAAAACAAACGTATTGTGGGTATTTTTAAAAACGCACATATATCTTGCATACGCTCTTCTGTATTCAATAAGGAGCGGATGTAAAAATACATCTGTTGATCTGTACGGGTCTAGGCCCTCTCTTATCTAACAGATGATACACTGCAGGATATGTCCAATACATATGTAGAATATAAAGTAACAAAAGAATGCAGAGAAAAAAGTCAATTGATGTCACCTGTTAATAATATAGTCATTAATAAAAACATTTAAAAAAAGTTTCTTTTCTTTTTTTTTTTTCAATAAAATATATTTATTAGGCTGTTATTAATGTCTGCTGGACATAAAATGAGTTTTTACAGTTGCTTCTGATTGCAAACATGTTCTGACTTGCATTTGCGATCATCATCACTGTCTCTCGGCACTTACATGTGACCTGTAGCTGGTGCAAGTGATAAGACATAAAAATACATAGCTTTGAGATGCCCAAAGCTTGAATCAGATGCTGCTGCATGCGGTTGAGCTTGGCACGCCCTTACAGTGCATTAACTACGTGCATACACCAATTACAACCACCAGTGCAGAGCTTGCTCTGGAATGGCAGCAAGCAGGTGTGAATGCATCTGCACATGCTCAGTGACTCGAAGACTTTTAGAGGATGGCCTGGTGTCAAGAAGGGCAGCAAAGAAGCCACTTCTCTCCAGGAAAAACATCAGGGACAGACTGATATTCCTCAAAAGGTACAGGGATTGGACTGCTGAGGACTGGGGTAAAGTCATTTTCTCTGATGAATCCCCTTTCAGATTGTTTAGAGCATCTGGAAAAATGCTTGTCCAGAGAAGGAAGGTGAGCGCTACCATCAATCCTGTGTCATGCCAAGTAAAGCATCTTGAGACCATTCATGTGTGGTGTTGCTTCTCAGCCAAGAGAGTAGGCTCACTCACAATTTTACCTAAGAATACAGCCATGAATAAAGGATGGTACCAAAACATCCTCTAAGAGCAACTGCTCCCAACCATCCAAGAACAGTTTGGTGATGAACAATGTCTTTTACAGAATGATGGAGCACCTTGCCATAAGGCAAAATGATAATTAAGTGGCACGGGGATCAAAACATCTAAATTTTGGGTCCCTGGCCATGAAACTCCCCAGACCTTAATCCCACTGAGAACTTGTGGTCAATTCTCAAGAGGGGGGTGGACAAACAAAAACCCACAAATTCTGACAAACTCCAAGCGTTGATTAGGCAAGAATGGGCGGCCATCAGTCAGTATGTGGCCCAGAAGTTGATTGACAGCGTGCCATGGCGAATTGCAGAGGTCTTCAAAAAGAAGGGTCAACACTGCAAATATTGACTCTTTGCATAAACTTAATGTAATTGTCAATAAATGCCTTGAACACTTATGAAATGCTTGTAATTTGACTTCAGTATACCATAGCTACATCTGACAAAAAGGTCTGAAAATCAATACTCGTGTCATTCTCAAAACTTTTGGCCATGATTGTACTTCAAGGTTGTATCCACAGTTAGTCATATGCCTTCCTTTGGTTAAGTACCCTTTGTTCTGTTCTGTCTCTGGACTCCTAAATTTCAGGCAGTGAACCGTGTTTGCTTTCTAAAAAAAAATAAAAAAAAATACTTTGGTACATTCAAAAATCTTTAATCTACTCATATAAAAAACTCAGTTTCAGAATCACCCATCTATTTTTAACTTTTTTAGGAGCACCTTACGAAATTAGGAATGTTTGTGGATTAGATGTCTGCCAGATATATTCATGCTGACCATCTGAAGAACCTTTTTTTGAGCAGTAGGACCAATAAGATGCACTCTAGATAGATTTTTTTCCAGGACTCCTCTGTTTCAGTGGTAGAGCACCCACAAATCTTTTAACCTCTCCACTTTAATATAGTTGAGTGGTGTGAGCAGTAGGACCAATAAGATCTTTGTAAATATTTTACATTTAAACTCATCCAACATTATTGAATCACTTATCTTCTCTTTAAAGCTGGACATCCAGGTAAGGGGAAAAAAATGGTCTTATCCAGTATAGCCCTCACCCAATTCCCAGGAACTGCTCCATACAGCCTTTATATCCAGGGCTCTGTTGTTTGTCTCAATGCCCCGGCTGAAATCCAGAAGCGGTGTGAACCCAACTGGTTGGGTTGGAGGGTTCAGTGCTGTGGACGGATGAGGGAATTCACACCATTGGTCAAATATATATAGACAACCGATTAGGTACATATGAACAATTGAGAGCAACCTTCCCATTACCCAACAATCAGTTCTTCCGATATCTGCAGCTGAGACATGCACTGAATGCCCAGTTCCCTGAGGGTTTGCTTCATATGTCAGATTCTCAGATTAAAAATATATTACGATCTGTACGGTCATATAAGACTTTCTGTGCTCTATGCCTTATTATTGCCTCAGGTGTCCCCGAGAGGATTAGATCTGCTCAGAATAATATGGGAAGCCGATCTAGGGTTCTTTCTGATGAGGAGGGGAATATAGTATGTTCAGGGATTTAGATTGTAAGCTCCAATGGGGCAGGGACTGATGTGAATGAATTCTCTGTACAGCGCTGCGGAATTAGTGGCGCTATATATATATATATATATATATATATATATATATATATATATAAATAGATGATGATGATGATAGTGGTGGGAAATACTAGATCTGCCACATCTTGTCTTAAGTTTCAGCAAATCCATTTTTACATTGTACACAGAGTATACTTAACACCAGCCAAGATGCACACAATGGGACTGCGCACCTCTTCGAAGTGTCCCAGGTGCGCTAATGATGATAATGTTTATAGCGACATAGGTAGGGATAGCTGTTTATTTAAATTGGATGTTATATATGTTATTTGTATGTTATAAATACAAAATCGTTATATGTTATAAATAAAAATACTTTATTTAAAGATGCGCTCAGCAGCTTCACACCGCTTCTGGATTTCAGCCGGGGCTTTGAGACAAACCACAGAGCCCTGGATATAAAGGCAGTATGGAGCAGTTCCTGGGGCTTGGGTGAGGGCCATCCTGCATAAAACCATTATTTTCACCCTACCTAGGTGTCCAGCTTTAAAGAGAAGATAGTGATTCAAGTGATTGAATAGGAATTGTCCACTAGATGGCAATATGTAACAGCATAATCCTATTAAGTTGTAGTCCCTCAGCATCACAGCACAGTGCTGTATTTTGGAAACAAATAATCAGTTTTGTCCATCAGTATTTGCATTCAGATGCTAGGGCAAAGCTGAGTGACAGCATCAATTGCTTGGTAATCCGCCAGCACTGTGGGCCATATAAACATAAATAAATGAAACTCTAGGGGTGTCTTCAGCCTGGCCCCATATTAAGTTAACCAGGTAGCAAGAGGGTTACTAAATACAGTAGTATTGTGTATATAGTGTCAGGTTGCAACAAATGCATTGCTGCAGTGTTTATTTATTTTGTTGGATATTGCACAGATCTCAGCTTAAAGGGCCAATGGACCCTATTAAGAATAATACTGGTGAATGTTTAAAATTGTGATAGTAGCAATGGCAATGAGTGACCCATCTTCCTGGTTATTATGTAAAAATAAATATAGCGGAAGTGCAAGGCTTCAATGCAGTTTTAAGTTAGTTACGTACATCTCTGGTTCTATGGGAGAAGTATGTCTCTTAGTGAGTATGTACACTATAGCTGACCTAAAATAAATCAGTGGTAGTTGATAAAGCCTTTGTGTCACATATTGTTACGATCTTACCTGTCCTGGTCCCAGCGTTGTCTTGCTTGCACGGCTGCCTAACACTTCCGAGTGTCGGCTCCCGTAACAGCTGGCTGAAGCGGGTTTTTCAAAACTGTTTTAGTACTTAAACAACGCTCTGTCACTCGTACAGTGTCAGAGCAACTTTGTGGCTGAGAATCTGACTCTAGGGGGTAAAGAGCCTGACTCCAGGGGGTAAATGTATGAAGCTGCGAGTTTCCGGCGGGTTTGAAAAGTGGAGATGTTGCCTATAGCAACCTATCAGATTCTAGTTATCATTTATTTAGTACATTCCATAAAATGAAAGATACAATCTGATTGGTTGCTACAGGCAGTACTTACTAGTTCCTCACTTCCAGGCTCCAACACTTCCTCCTGAGGAACCCATGCAATTAGGTAGAGCTCCCCATACTCCCAAAGAAAGGAAGCGCAGGTTCAAGAATAAACTCTGCCTTTATTTGCCTTTATTGCGGTGGAAGTGGCCATCTTATAGGAACCTGTCCGGTGCGTCCGGGAAATGATGAGGGCTAATGAGACAAGGAAAGGTCTCGCTAGGTTCATACTGTTTTTCTCTCTCCAATTCTTATAATGAAGACAATCTTCATTTTCCAGTTATCTTGGTCTCTGGGAATAATCCCATTTTCCTTTCTGCCCTCCTAGATTCTGGTGCGGTGGGCAGTTTTATTTCTGCCTCCATTGCCTCACAATTCTCCATTCCAACTGTTCTCCTGGAGTAACCTGTGCGTCTCTCATTGTCATCGATGGAAGCAGCATTGCTGACGGCCTGGTCCAAACCCGGATGATTTCTCTCATTCTCCAGGCTGGATCTTTACACAGGGAAAAAATATATTTTTTGGTCATTCAAAGGGCCATCAATTCCCTTATCCTGGGTCTCTCATGGCTTCTCCTCCAATCTCCCACCTTGGTTTGGCAGACAGACCAGATTCTCTCCAGGAAAGCATTGACTGTTCTGCAAGCTTGAAAAGTTTCTTTTTGAATTGAGACAGTTGCCCTTCCTGGATTACATTATTTTGGGTACAGGACTTCAAATGGACCCCGCCATTTCTGTCTGGCCACTACCTACTGGTCTGAAGGCTATCCAATGCTTTTTCGGGTTCTCTAATTATTATGGGCAGTTTATTAAAGGATACTCTACGATCATTGCTCTCCCATCATTGCTCCCATCATGGCTTTAACCAAGAGATCGGCTAATACCAAGGTTTGGCCCCCAAAGGCCATCAAGACTTTTTGAAAAGCTTAAGACTGCCTTCTCTTCTGCACCCATTTTACAACAACCAGACTGCCAATGACCATTCTTTTAAGAAGTAGAAGCATCCTCTTATGGTACTGTAGATATCTTGTCCCAATGAGATTCTTCAGGGCAAACTCCACCCCTGTGGTTTCTTCTCCCTCTTGCCTTCTGAAAGAAACTACGGAATTGGAGATAAGGAACTGTTAGGTATCAAATTAGCTCTTTACGAGTGGCAGCATCTTCTGGAAGGAGCTCTATTCCCTGTAACCATTTATTCGGACCACAAACACCTCTTGTATTTACGTTGAGCGCAATGCTTAAATCCCCGCCAAGCAAAGTGGTCTTCGTTTTTCTCACAATTTGACATTAATCTGACTTATTTCCCTGGACCAAAGAATAAGAAAGCCGATGCTCTCTCCAGGTCCTTTGTCTCTGTTGACAGTGAACCTTCCGAGCAGGTTAAGCTAATTTTAGATCCTAAAAGTATTTTAGCTTCTACTCCTCTCATAGACCCCAGCTGTCCCCATGGGAAGACTTTCATTGTCCTGTATTTATGAGTTGAACTCTTACGCTGGACCCACATCTCCCACTTTTCGATTCATGCTGGAATTAGGAAGACCTGGGAACTACTCTCCTGCAACTACTGGTGGCCTTCTTTCCGCAAGGATGTTAAGAGTTTTGTGTCTGCATGTTCTGTTTGTGCCCAGAATCATCATCATCATCATCATCATCAGTTATTTATATAGCGCCAACATATTCCGTAGCGCTTTACAATTGGGGACAAACGTAATAAACTAATAAACAAACTGGGTAAAACAGACAAAGAGGTGAGAAGGCCCTGCTCGCAAGCTTACAATCTATGGGACAATGGGAGATTGACACATGAGGTTAAGTATACATTTTGCATCTTGGCCCAGCCAGACTGCAAAGGTAGGGTGACTCATAAGCTAAATGATCCTGTCACACAATAATGTTGGTCCGGGGGTAGTTGTCTTGTGTGAAATTGTGTAACAGGCTAAAGGTAGTGAGGTTAAGATGGTGGTTGAGGAATATTATACGCTTGTCTGAATAGGTAGGTTTTCAGAGAACGCTTGAAAGTTTGTAGAACAGAGGATAGTCTTATTGTGCGAGGGAGAGAGTTCCATAGAGTGGGTGCAGCCCGAAAAAAGTCCTGTAACCGGGAATGGGAGGATGTAATGAGGGTGGATGAGAGACGCAGATCTTTTGCAGAACGGAGTTGCCGAGTTGGGAGATATTTTGAGACAAGAGAGGAGATGTATGTTGGTGCAGCCTTGTTGATGGCCTTGTAGGTTAGTAAAAGTATTTTATATTGGATTCGGTAGAAGACAGGCAGCCAGTGTAGAGACATACAGAGTGATTCAACAGAGGAATAGCTATTTGCAAGAAAAATCAGTATTGCCGAAGCATGCAAAATAGATTTTAGGGGTTTGAGTCTGTTTTTGGGAAGACCAGTAAGGAGGGAATTGCAATAGTCAATGCGGGAGATGATTAGTGCATGAATTAAGGTTTTAGCAGTGTCTTGTGTGAGATATGTGCGGATTCTGGAAATGTTCTTTAGATGTATGTAACATGATTTAGATATAGAGTCAATGTGGGGAACAAAGGATAGGCGTGAGTCAAGGATTACACCTAGGCAGCGAGCTTGTGGGGTGGGATTTATGGTCATGTTATCAACAGAGATAGAAATGTCAGGTATGCTCTTGTTGGCGGGTGGGAATATTATTAACTCTGTTTTAGAAAGATTAAGTTTGAGTTGACGAGAGGACATCCAAGATGAAATGGCAGAAAGACAGTCAGTTACACGGGACAACACAGATGTCGAGATATCAGGAGAGGATAGATAGATTTGGGTATCATCCGCATAGAGATGATACTGAAAGCCAAAGGAACTTATTAGATTTCCAAGAGAAGCGGTATAGATAGAGAACAGCAGAGGACCTAGCACCGAGCCTTGTGGTACTCCAACTGATAGGGGAAGCGGAGCAGATGTGGCTCCAGAGAAATTAACAGTGAAAGAGCGATTAGAGAGGTAAGATGAGAACCAGGATAGAACTGTGTCTTGAAGACCTAGGGATTGCAGCGTTTGTATGAGAAGAGAGTGGTCAACTGTGTCAAATGCAGCCGAGAGATCAAGGAGAATTAGGAGAGAGTAATGGCGTTCAGTCTTAGCAGTGATCAGATCATTAACAACCTTGGTCAGCGCAGTCTCTGTGGAGTGTTGAGAACGAAAGCCTGACTGAAGAGGATCCAACAGGTTGTTTGCGGAAAGAAAGCGTGTGAGGCGAGTGTAGGCAAGTCTCTCTAGAAGCTTGGAGGGGCAAGGGAGCTGAGAGATGGGACGGTAATTTGAGAGAGAGTTTGGGTCGGAGTTTTGTTTTTTTAGAATAGGAGTAATCACTGCATGCTTGTATAGTGATGGAAAGATGCCAGTAGAGAGTGAGAGATTACAGATTTGAGTTAGAGGTGAAATGAGCACAGAAGACAGGGATCTACCAATTTGCGAGGGAATAGGATCAAGAGGACAGGAGGTAGAGTAGGAAGATAAGAAGAGCGTAGAAATTTCCTCTTCATTTGTGGGGTCAAATGAAGAGAGGGTGTCAGAGGGTAGTGGGAAGGAAATGAGCTGATGGCTTGTTGAGGAAGAGGATACCATTTCTAGTCTGATCTTATCAATCTTGTCCTTGAAGTAGGTAGCAAGATCCTGAGCACTGATAGTAGATGGAGGGTTCGGGGTGGGAGGATTGAGAAGATGATTAAATGTATTGAAAAGGCGTTTGGGGTTAGAAGCCTGAGCATAGATAAGAGATTGAAAGTATGTTTGTTTTGCAGTGTCCAGAGCATTTCGATAGGAGTGGTAGACAGAAGTATATGTGAAGAAGTCATTAGAGCTTCGAGATTTACGCCAGTGACGTTCTGCTTTACGGGACAGTTTTTGAAGATTTCGTGTTGCTTTGGTGTGCCACGGTTGACATCGAAGTCGACGTGTAGTATGAAGTGTCGCTGGAGCCACTTGATCAAGGGCCGTTGCTAAGGTTAGGTGAAAATGAGGTACTGCCATCTCAGGGGATGAGAATGTAGAGATAGGGGAGAGAAGGTGTTGGAGAGAGGTGGAAAACTGTTGAAGATTAATAGAATTCAGATTTCTACGAGAATAAGGTTCCTTTACCGGTTCCTGAGATTCCTTGGTCCCAATTGTCTATGGACTTTATTACTGACTTGCCCTCTTCCAAATCCTATACTGTCATTTGGTTCATCTTTGACTGTTTCTTTTGGGCTGCTCATTTTGTGCCCTTCAAAGACCTCCCATCTTCCTCTACCCTAGCTGATCTATTCATCAAAGAGGTTTTTCAGTTACATGAATGTCCCCTTCACATAGTATCTGATCGTGGTTCACAGTTTGTCTCTAAGTTTTGGAGGCCCTTTTGTGGTAAGATGGGGGTTAAACAGACTTTTCATCACATACCACCCTCAATCGAACGCACTAACTGAGAGGACCAATCAGGAACTCAAGACATTTTTGCAGATGTATGTGTCTGCTAATCAGACTGATTCGGTCAAACTTCTTTCTTGGGTAGAATTTGCCCATAATATTAATTTCCACAAGGCTATCTCTAATTCTCCCTTCTTTGTGATGTATGGTTGTAATTCGAGACTTCCCCCATTATCCCAGGTTCCGACTTCATGTGTTCCAGCGGTGGACTCCCTTTTTTGCAAATTCTCTGTTATCTGTGCGCAGGTAAAAACAAGCTTGAATTGTCAGGAACCCCTCCAACCAGTACAACACCACCCGGAGTCTACTCTGACAGTCTGGTGTTCACTGGAGCCCCTAGTGGCGGGGACAGACTTGGCTGCAGACTAGAGAGGGTCGTGTGATGGGTACCAGCTGCGGGAAACCCAGAAGCAGAGGGTTATGGCAGACAGCAAATCCACAGAACAGGCCGAGGTCAGGGGTCACTTGCTAGGAAGAATCGTCAGGAAACACGCCAGGGGTCGAAGTCACGAGCAAATCAGCAGAAACGGAGATATAAGCCAAAAGGTCAAGTGCACAGGCAAAAGACAAATCCAGAGGACAGGCAGGGGTCATACATGGCAGGCAACAATCCAAAGGCTTAACACCAGGAGTACAGGAGTACAGCAGCAGGCAGCAACACAGGAATCTGGAAGCTATAACCGGCAGGGAGGCTAAGCCCTCCCTGCCTTAAATACTGAAATGGACCAATGAGAGCTCAGCTCTCAAATTGCACACAGGCTCTCCCCTAATTGAATTAATTAGCCAGCAGGCTTGCCGCCCTGTTGCGCACGCGGCCGGCTGCCCTGTAATGCCGGAATGCGGCGCTGAACTAAAAAGCGTCCGACCGTTGCTACGGTCAAAGCAACCCGACATCCAGGTTTTTCAGGGAATTGTTTGAAGAATTCCTCAATGAGTTTGCGAGCGTGTAGGCATCTCCACGGAATCAAAGATCTTTCCTCCGGGCCACGATCTTTCCACTGAACTAAGAAGTGGATTTGCCCCTGGACCTTTTTAGAGTCCAGAATCTTCTCCACCAGGAATTTCCTGTGGCCCTCTGGGATGACAGGCTGAGATCTGCGTAAGTAACGGAGCCTAGACTTATGTGCAGGGATAGCCGGCTTCAGGAGAGAACAATGGAAAGTATTCGGCATCCTAAGTGACTGAGGAAGCATTAGCCTGAAGGCAACAGGATTGACCTGTTTGGTGATCAGGAATGGGCCAATAAATCTAGGACCCAGTTTTTTGCAGGGCTGTTTGAGCTTGATATTGCGGGTGGATAACCAGATTTTTTGCCCCACCTTAAATGAACAGTCCTTTCGATGACGGTCAAAATTTTTTTTAGACTGGAACGAGGCCCATACTAGTGCAATGTGAACCTTTTTCCAAACGGTTTGAGGTATGAAGCTGTGGAACGGATCTCCGGAAGACCAGAATAGTTGAGGGATGATAATGAATTGGATCTTGGAAGCCAAAATGACAGAAAAATGGAGAGACTTGGGTGGAAGCGTGAGATGCGTTATTGTACGCAAACTCAGCCCACAGAAGCAATGATGACCAATTGTCTTGGAACAATTTCTACGATTCTATATCACAGGATTTCAACGACTGGTTCACTCTCTCAGTCTGTCCATTAGATTGAGGATGATAGGCCGAGGAGAGACTGATGTTAATCCCCAGAAGACTGCAGAAGGACTTCCAGAATTGGGCGACAAATTGGGAACACCGGTCGCAAACAATATCAATGGGTAAGCCATGAAGACGGAAAACATGTTGTACAAATAGCACAGCCAGATCCTGAGCACTAGGGAGTTTGGTCAGTGGAACAAAATGGGACATTTTACTAAAACGATCCACTATTACCCAAATTGTGTTGTTTCCTGAAGAACATGGCAGATCCACGATAAAATCCATTGACAGATGTGTCCAAGGTTTCATAGGCAGGGACAAAGGCATAAGTGGACCTGACGGAGAGACTCTGGACGTTTCGTTTTTTGCGCAATCTTCACAGGTGCGGAAAAAGCTCTCCACATTCGAGGACAAGGAAGGCCACCATACAGAATGCAAGAATTTTAAGAGTTTTGGAGATACCCGGGTGCCCCGCTGATTTGTTGTCATGGGCCTCAGAGAGAACCGCTCTGCGAAGATGTACTGGAACAAAAAGGCGTCCCGAAGGTGTTTCAGAAGGGGCTATTTTCTGAAATTGACGTATGGTGTTTCCTAAATCCTGGGTCAACCCAGCGTGAATGATAGAAGCCGGAATGATAGGTGGTGGTTCACCAGTGGGTAATTGATGAGGTAGAAAGCTCCTGGACAAAGCATCCGCCTTGGTATTCTTAGAACCGGGTCTGTAGGTTAGGATAAAGTTGAAACGGGTAAAAAATAAGGCCCACCGAGCTTGTCTGGAGTTTAACCGTTTGGCAGATTCAATGTACAACAGGTTTTTGTGATCAGTGAGGACTGAAATTGTATGAACTGCTCCCTCAAGCCAGTGGCGCCACTCCTCGAATGCCCACTTGATTGCCAGAAGTTCCCAATTGCCCACATCATAGTTGACTTCGGCAGACAAAAACTTGCGTGAGAAGAAGGCACATGGATGCACCTTACGATCACCAAGGTCCCTCTGGGATAAGAGAGCACCAGCGCCTACTTCCGAGGCATCCACTTCCAGAATAAATGACAACTGTGGATTAGGATGCTTGAGGACCGGAGAAGTAGTGAATGCTGTTTTAAGGGCTTCGAATGATGCAATGGCCTCCAATGACCAATTACAAGGATCCGCCCCTTTGCGGGTAAGAGCAGTGATGGGAGCCATGAGATCAGAAAAAGCCTGAATGAATCTCTGATAGTAATTTGCGAAGCCCAAGAATCTTTGGATCGCTTTCAGATTCGTGGGACGTACCCACTCCAGGATGGCTTGGACTTTATTAGGATCCATAGAAAACTCATCGGGAGAAATTATGTATCCTAGGAATGACACTTTCTTGACATCGAATTTGCACTTTTCAAGCTTGGCGAAGAGATAATGTTCTCTGAGTTTAAACAGCACCTGTTTGACATGATCACGGTGTTGAGGGAGAGACTGAGAATAAATCAGGATGTCATCCAGATACACCACCATGAAATGACCCAGGAACTCACGGAGTACCTCATTAATGAGGTCCTGGAAGACTGCAGGTGCATTACATAGGCCGAAGGGCATGACCAAATACTCATAATGGCCAGATTGAGTGTTGAAGGCCGTCTTCCACTCATCGACCTCCCTGATGCGTATGAGATTATAGGCACCACGGAGATCAATCTTGGTGTATATGGTAGCATCCCTCAACTGGTCAAACAGGACAGAAATGAGCGGAAGCGGATATGTGTTTTTGATGGTGATCTTGTTCAGGCCACGATAGTCGATGCACGGGCGTAGACTACCATCCTTTTTGGACACAAAAAAACACCCCGCTCCTGCAGGAGACTTTGAAGGTCTGATAAACCCTTTCTGCAAGTTTTCCTCCACATAATCTTGCATTGCCTTAGTCTCAGGGCCAGAAAGGGAGTATAACCTTCCTTTGGGCAACTTGGATCCCGGAAGTAGATCAATGGCACAATCGAAGTCTCTATGTTGAGGTAGAGAATGAGCCGCCTTCTTGGAAAACACGTCCTGGAATTCACGATACGCAGAAGGCAGTAGATCCGGAAGCGGCTGCAGGAGCCGAAGAGACATGGCCAAACAATTTTGGGAACAGTGAGTACTTCAACGGATAATTTCCTCAAGATTCCAGTCGATCACAGGATTATGGAGGTGGAGCCATGGATGACCCAGAATTAACGGAACGGAAGGGCAATCAATGAGGAGAAGAGACAGGGTTTCGGAATGAAGAGACCCAACTGTAAAACGTAAGGGCAGAGTCGTGAAGGAAATTCTGCCTCCAGGTAAGGGACCCCCATCCAAACCGCAGACAGTGATAGCGGAATTGATTTTTATGAAGGGAACTATTAATGCATTTTTGGAAGAAATGAACTGCAGACCTAGATGAATCTCTTCCACCTTCTCTAGGCCAGATCTTTTCCCGACTTGTTGGGACAGGAGCGCAGAAGGTGACCTTTGGTTCCACAATATAGGCAGAGGACTAAGGTGCGTCTCCTAGTTCTCTCTTCCTGGGAGAGGCGATAGGCCCCTAGCTGCATAGGTTCCGCAGCTTCCATATTAGAAGGAGGCACAGAAAGGAACGTACTGGGAGTGGATGCTTCCTTCTCAGTGCTTCTTTCCTTGAGGCGTCTATCAATTTTGATTGTGAGCTGCATAAGTCCCTCCAGGGAAGTAGGTGAAGGATACTGTACCAAGGAATCCTTTATTTGCTCCGATAACCCCAAACGGAACTGGCTGCGTAAAGCTGGGTCATTCCACTCGCTGTCAGTGGACCAGCACCGGAATTCAGCAGCGTATTCCTCTGCAGAACGTCGGCCTTGTTTTAGGGATCTGAGGTGGCCCTCAGCGGAAACTACCCGATCCGGGTCATCATACAGGAGGCCTAGGGCTTCGAAAAAGGAATCCACAGACCTCAGGGAAGAACTGTCGGTAGGCAAGCTGAAGGCCCAGTACTGCGGGTCCCCCTGAAGCAATGAAATCACCATACCCACTCTTTGCTGTTCAGAGCCGGAGGAGCGGGGTCGGAGATGGAAGTAAAGTTTACAACTCTCCTTAAAGTAACAGAAGAGACTCCTGTCCCCAGAAAATCGATCTGGCAAATTCAGCTTGAGTTCCACAGCAGGAGCTAATGGGTTTTGCTGGACTTGGGCTTGTGCGGCTCTGGTGGCTCAGGGAGGCTAAGCCCTCCCTGCCTTAAATACTGAAATGGACCAATGAGCGCTCAGCTCTCAAATTGCACGCAGGCTGTCCCTAATTGAACTAATTAGCCCGCAGGCTTGCCGCCCTGTTGCGCACGTGCCCGGCTGCCCTGTAATTCCGGGACGCGGCGCTGAACTAAAAAGCGTCCGGCCGTTGCTACGGCAACAAAAGACTGGACCCCGGAAGTGTGGTCCCGGTCGTCATAGCGACGGCCGGGACGGAGGTAGTCGCAGCGACTGGGCACCACCACGGCTCGTAACATGAATAGAGCTTCTACTCGTTCCATGGAGAGCTACGACAAGAAGACAAAAAGAGGTATGCTGTTCTTAACCTGGGTTCCGGTGACATGGTTTGGTTGTCCACTAGGAACTTCCGGTTAAAAGTTCTTAGTATGAAACTGGCACCCAAATTTATTGGCCCTTCCCGGATCTCTGAGATTATCAACTCAGTGGCCTTCAGGTTACATCTTCCACCATCTCTATGAATACCTAATGTATTTCATATTTCTCTTCTAAAGCCTGTCCGCAACCAATTTTCTACTTCTAGCAAGCCTCCGCCGCTGGTTTTGGCTCAAAATCAATGGGAATATTAGGTCAAGCAAATTTTGGATTCCCGCTGGTCCAAAGGTACTGTGCAGTTTCTTTTGGATTGCAAAGGCTACGTTCCAAAGGAGTGTTCTTGTATCAAAAGCTTCTGACGTCCCTGCTCCGCGTTTCCTCAAACAGTTCCACAAGAGACAAACCCTTTTAGGATATTCGGTGTCCACCCTTATGGCAGAGGGTACCGTTACATTCTTACCTGCCCTGGTGCAGCACCATCTCACTTCTGGGTGTCGACTCATGAGACGACTGGCCGGGCGGGTTTTTCAGAACTGCTTTAGTACTTAAACAATGCTCTGATACTCATACAGTGTCAGAGCAACTTTGCTGCTGAGAGTCTGACTCTAAGACTTGTTCCCTTGTGCTTTCCCCTGTGTCCCCTCTCTGGGTGCTCTCTTGCTTGATTACACCGTGTACTGAACAACTGCCTGTACTGACTATTCTCCTGCTTGATTACACCATGTACCGAACCACTGCTTGTGTTGACCACTCTCTTGCTTGATTACACCGTGTACCGAACATGGCTTTTCCTTGACTCTGCCTTTGTCTACTGCTTGTGTCCTGCTGTTGCCCACACGTGTACCGTTACTGGCTTGTTGTGACCGTCCTTCCTGTTTACCGTTTGGGCTATTCCTTTGCTCCCACGTGTACCGACCCGGCTCATTTGACTACTCCATTGTGCTCCTGTGTACGCTTGTGCTGTTCTCCTCTCTCCACAGTACTACACCCTGAGGTTGCTCATGGGACCCTGACCTGCGAGTTTCCGGCAGCAAAGTCCATCCTGCTTTGCGACACTACTTGGTAAATACCGGGGAACTCCGCACCTCTGGGTCTGCCAGCATCAATCAGGGTTAGTACTAGAGTCCTATATCCATCCAATTTCGTGACATATAGTTGTTAAAGGACTAGAGCATAATACCTACACTATTTGTAGAATTTTTTTATAACTTGTGCTTTACTTCCTCTTTACAGACCAGGGTGGAGTTTAGCAAGGTTTGGCCATACCGACCCCAATTACCTCCGCTACTACCAAGAACTTCCATAAATATACCCCAGTTCTGTTGAATGCTTGGTACTTGAAAGTGCTAGACTGCATCATCAGAACAGTCATGCAGTTCCCATCCGTAATCTGTGCGAGTGCTCTACTGCACAATAATAAAAAAAAAAAAGAAAATAAATATGTAAATATATATATATATATATATATATATATACATTTATATTTATATCTCTCTCACCCTCTCTCTCTCTCTCCATATATACATGTATATATATTCTACCTATTTTTATTCCTTTGTTAAATCTCCCTAAACCTCCCTATTCTGCTTTATTATGTTTTTACTTACATACGTAGAAGGTTAGAATAACTCTTGACAATGTTGTCAAGGGCCCCCGGTCTGGCTTGCAGAATGCAAGGAGTGATCACAAGGAGGAGAACATTCCATGTAGTATAAAATGCCTGAAAACTAATTTGGCTTCACAGTCATTAATGGGAGCATGAATTGTGATTACCTGCTAATTTCTGTGAAAGCATTAGTGTAAATAAAAATGTTATAAACTGACACGTAATTTCCCTCCATCCAGTTACAGACTGCCAGATAATATTTAACAGGTTTGACTATGCTAATAATGTGACTGACATCATAAACAGCTTCTGTGATGTCACTCAGCTTGGGTATAGCTGCTGCTTGGCCCAGAACAGTCACTTATTAGCTGTATGTGAGCAAGTGTGTAAGAAATACAGCATTCACTAACTATTTCTGTGACTTTATGCTAGATTTGAACTCAGGAATTATAAGGTAAGTTAATCAATATAATGTTAAAATATGAATGATCATCATTCACAGTTCTGGAATATAAATTAAATTATAGTTCAATTATAGTTCAATGCCACAATGACAAAGGGTAAACTTGCTAGCTATTATTGTGTGTATGATTAATATCTTAATATATTTAACAAGATGGTTGATAAAACAGAACAGAATGTAATTGTTAGTCATAATAATGCTTTTTATTTTTATTTTTTTAGTAAACTCCTTTAAGAAATTAGATTTTCTTCACATTTCCATTGGTACATAATTATATTGTGAGAGGATTTCTTACATTATTAGAGCTAGCGAAAGTGATCCGGCCGTTGTCCATGGTATGACAGTTTGAAGGTCAAGAAGGAAAGCAAGATGAGATCTCTATTAATACTTTTGTAGTGTTTAGAGCTTGTGTAAAGCATATGTTTCAGTTTAGGCTTCAATTAGGGCGGTTCCCAGTCTGAGGACGTACGGGGCAATCACCCCCCCCCCTCCCCCTAGGAGCACAATCATAAATTTTCAATTGCCAAGACGCGATCAAAGGGGGTGGGGTCAACTGGGACCATCCAATGAGAATGAAGGGGGGGGGGCGTAACTATGCTATTTTGCCCCCCATAAAAATAAAGTCTAGGTCTGCTCCTGGGCTAAGTCTAGGTTTAAAGCTGGCTGTAGATTCAGATTTAGGACTTGAGCATATTAGGGAGACTTAAGGGTTTAGGGATAACATTAACTGAAAAATTTTGTTGGGTTTATTTTGCTCTTTTTTTGTATTTGACGTAAAAGATCCATTTGCTTAAGCTACAACTCACTTATATGGGGGTATTAACTTGTCTCTTTAAAACAAGTGGTCTCTTGTCTTCCTAGCATACCTGGGAGCTAACATGAAAGTTGCTTAAGAGCCTCTGCTATCCAGGCTATATTACAAGGAAGTTTAATGTTGTACCCCCTAATACTAAGTCTCAAGAAATACCTTTTTATTAAAATATTCCTGTTTTGTACTGGACCAACTACAGTTAGACTTTGCTGAAGAGGTGGAGTTTTTAAGGAGCATTTAACACTTTGGAGGCTAATGTAGGGCCTGATTGGGTGTGATAGTGCCTATCATAGGTAGGGAATGGAACAGTCTCAGAGGTGGGAGGGGGATGTGGTCACTAATGGGGAGTTGAGGTGTTGGATTCTATAGGAAATGGGGAGCCAGTGTAGAAATTAGCAGGGAGGACTAGGTGGATTGATGGGAGAGAAAAATCATACTCGCCTCAGTGTTGAGAAGAGATTGAGGTGGGGAGAGACAGGTGAAAGGTCACACAATAGGAGATTACAGTAGTCAAGGCCGGAAATAATGAGTGTCAAGGAGAGCTTTTATAGCATCAAGGGTGAAAAAGGGTTGTATCCTGGTGATGTTTTGAAGGTGGAAGGCCTGGAAGATGACTGCATTTATGGTGAGAGAGAGGATGTGGTCAAGGATGATAGCAAGGCAGCGGACATGAAGAACAGAAGAGAGTGTGGTCTTGTCCATGGTAAGAATGATTGGGGGTTGGTGGAGTGGAGATCCTAAAAGGAGGGAAGATGATTAGCTCAGAATTAAAGTACACACCTGGGTATGAGTAATACCATTGTACATGGGTCCTTGTACTCTCCACCATAGTGCATCTTCATCAGTGGTCTGATACCAAGAGGTATGTTTTGTGAAGGAAAACTTTCACATTACATTTTGACAGCAGGTTCTATGAATTATCCATTCATGAGTAGGAATGACTGCCGATCGTCGGTATCTTCATATTCCTAGATAACAATAGTACTAATTGATTGTATTGTAGCTATAACAGGGCATATTGTGCGGAGTGTGTTGCATCTTCATATACCTATTTTTCTATTTAAACCTGCATACATTTGAATTGTATAAATAACAAAATCAGATTAATGTTTTTAAATTTTTATTTTAATTTTCAAGACAGACAACAGTTTCTGATACAGACATCTCCAAATTTGCAAATAATCAACATCTGATTTACAAAAAGATCATCTACAATTAACCATTTATACCAAATCCTTTACATCTACAGGATAATGACACATCGAGTCCATTCCCTGGCATTCAGATGAATGAATAAATAAATACAAAATATATATTTTTTCACTTTTTTTTGTTTCAGGTGAAGTCTATAAGAAATATTGCATACATACAAAATTTTTTTTTACAGTACTTTTACATCTATTTCCGAAAAAGGACCAGCTATTTCGGTGACTGAAGAGCAAAGAGACAATACAGGATTGTATTTTAAAAGACAGAGATTCTGTACTAGAAAATAGCACATTAGCACTGATCCTTGTGTGATGTGGTTTGTCTGTAAATCCCACTAACTAAGCTTGTTTGGGCAAATGAATGTGTCCACGTCAACTTTTTCTAAAACTATTCCAGAGACTGACTAGGGTGATTTCAAGTGGTTTTAAAACTAGGAATGGTAACCACCTAATAGTGCAAAGCAAAAACATAGAGAATGCCATTGTCCCTTAAGTGTCAGCGGAACTAGTTGTTGTGCTTTTAGTGAGTACAGTATGCCAAAAAGAGTGGTGTATAATACATCAGGATGGATATTGAGTAGTGAATGACATATTAAGCAAAAGTGATGACTTATCTTCAGGGATCATGTTTGAAAGGTGGCATTGTTTGATGATTTTCCCAAACTAGACTGTTGAAACTTTAGCTATTGTCTTACCTGCTTGTTTACCATTTTAGAACTCTAAAAAAAAAGGCTTAAAATAAAAGTATAATCTGTGTGTCGGGGCCCCCAGTGAGGTCTCAGAATCTCTTTAGGGGTCCCCTAATTGTCAGATAAATGCCTGTGTGGACCACCTATATTGGGGTCTCAAAACTATGGCAGACACTTGGGGGTAAATGTATCATACCCGTTTTTTTCAACTCGCTGGAAATCGTTTAAATTTTAGCTGTCAACTTGCAGATTCCTGGCGAGTTGAAAAAACTGGGGTATGATACATTTACCCCTTGGGGTCCTAGAACAATGGTGCGAAGAGAAGGTTGAGCACCACTGGCCTAGAATATGCAATCCTTTATAGCTTCTGGTTAACAACGGTCTGCTTTTGCAACAGTAGTAAAGTAGCAAAGAACCATTACAATTATAGCACTGCGGCAAAACTCTGTTACCATTATACATTATGAATGTGTAAATATGAATGCTGCATTCTAAGCAGGGTAACGTTTTGGCTAGAACTCAGTAAGACTTGTGGAAGTTATGCTGCCTATGCACGCTACATAAATGAATTCCATGTATCATCTGGTGTACGTTATACCTGACAGTCTCTATTTATATCAGCAGAATACACTGGCGGCACTGGATTTTCTAGATATATGCCCTTTGTGAGACTTTGGTCCCCCATCCTGTTATTTAGATTCTGAACTCTAAAAACAAAAGCCTGCATTTACCAGAGTGAAAACCCTTTGCTGGCATCTAAACCTTAATGTTATACATGTCTTTGGCAGAGGATTGTGACCACTGCAATAGAAAATTCAGGTGTTACAAATAAAATATTAACAAATTGAATATTTTGGCAAACCTGTTTGATGCAAACAATCAATCTAAACCTGAATAACAATATCACCACAAAAACAGCAGTTACTAAAATGAATAATGTGCAAATAAAATAACTCAATTTTTTTAGCAGTGAGTTAAAACACATTATCTAGGAAGAGTAGGACCCCACAATCAAAGTATTGTTTTGTGGGAAGCATATTGCGTAACAATTTTCCATCCACGTTAGGGCAGCAGTGGGCACTGAGCACATGGGAGCATGGCACAACGGACGTAAGAAGCCTGGGGTCACTAGGATAACCTGCTACAAGTTGTACAGCACAAGCACAGTCTGTGCAGAGTCAATGGGAGGATAGGTTGTGCGTTCTGACTTGTGTCAGCGTCCGCAGACCACCCAATCCTGGCAGTGATAACAGTGGCGAAACCTCATCTGCTCAGCTTCATAATTTCATTTTTCTCTCCACGGGAAAGGGGACAACTTGGTAGATTTTTGCAGCTTCAGCATTCGTAACCAGCTTGGTCCAAACAGGTTTAAAATGTCCTTTATATCCAACGAAAGCCAGTTTATCTGCAATCAAAACAGGAATAGGTGAGCATATTATAACAACAGCTCTAGCCAAACTGCAGCTTCATAAGACTGGTGCTGATGTTACTTAAATGCTTTCAACATTGTACTGTATCTTAGGTTTCCCATTGGATAATATTTCTTTTCTCAGTAAAAATACACAAATGTAACTTTATATTTTATTAACACTGTGTATAAACATTTTATTTTTTAAATAATCCATTCCCCCTCTATCAGAAAAGCAGGGCTCCTTGGCGTGGTTCACCCACAGTTCCTCTGTTTGGAGAGCAGAGTTTGTGTCAGACTCTGCTGGCGCACTCCCATGATGCTCCAGGGCTCACCTCCTAGCATTTGATTGTAAGCTGCTGCAGATGGAGATTGTTAATGCAGCTTACACATTTAGCTACCGTAACTGCCTCCATCTGCAGCAGTTTACACAGAAACACCAGGCTATGTGCCATCACGCGAGTGCACGCATTTGTGTGGGTGAGTTCATGATTAAGTGGTGTAAACAGTTTACAGTAAGAGATATTACAATTTAATCTGTATTTTATCATTTACTTTCCTGTGGTCCTAAAAAAAATTGGCCTGCAGGGCATCTAATGTTTTGACTTTTTATTTTTACAGTAAAGAAGTCCTTCTGAAGACAGATACAAGTTATTCTAAATCAGAATAAACAATGGACACCCATATTGATAACACATGTGATAAGATAGTTATACACCTAGAGGGTTTTTAGTAAGATGCACATTTTTATACTACTTATTGATCACTTCTGCCTCCTTTTGCCTAGAGAGGTGGGCAGGGGCAGGCAGTAGTAGTGCAAGTACAGTTATGACAAGTTCAAGTTACTGCAACACAATTAGACGTGGACATAGCCACAAATACTCCTTTCAGGAGACGTATCTCTTGCGGGTGCTGGCGGACTGGTGCAACAATACACCTTGATGATGATGACTATCAGCAACATTATCTAGCCCCTTCTGATTGGCTAACTGTATACTGACCCCTCCAGCTGTCATTAGCATCACAGCTGTATTATACGAAGTGGTGGCCCTCTACTCACACAACTTAACTGACATTTCCATTTGTATATATTGTATATAACACTTCATTATTTTTATAATATTATGTACAGACAGGGTATTACGATCAGCATTTACCACTAATACTGTCCATCCGTATCTCTATGGTATCTCTACACTATTGAGGGGCACACGGTTACATACCTGTTACTGTTTCTGAGCTGGATGCATCTTAGAATACATCTGACTGATACAATATTACAGGGGTATGAAACCTTTGGGGGGAAGGGGGGCAGTGGCTTTCTCTGCCCCCACTATCCTGTTAGAAAATGTCTGTTAATGTGATGATTGTGGCATTTTTCTCTTTTACTGATTGCACTGGACATTGACATTGGACGAAAGTACTATAATACCTGAATATTTCTCACCTTTCATCTTTAGATCCGCTTCAGCTCCAAGTTTTCCCAGTACTTTGATCCATGGCCCTTTGTTATAAAGTCTTCCTTTTGATACAATGACCACAATGGAGCTAAAAGAAAAAGCTAATCGTGAGCTGGGAAAAGGTTCTGTTGCTCATTCTAGGTTTATAAACGTCATATTAAATAACATTCCACTTACATATCACATACATGTGTGCATATACAGTATGTATATAATTCTATATAGAGTACTGTACTCACTTGTCTTTGATGTTTGTCACATAGTTATCGAGTTGAGCTGGGATTCCTTGAAGAATGGTAGTTTTAAAGCTAGCACTATCCACAACTTTCCCCTGACTTCCATCAATCACAACCACTTGTATCCCATTGTCTGGCATGAAAAACTTTTTGTTATCCACCTGTTAATACAAAATGTAATGAGGTTAATCAGGTTTGTGTGTGCCCACTGATCAAATTACTGTGCAGATGCCATGAATCACATGAATATGACATTATACTTGATTTTTCCAAGCATTACATTTTAGACAAATTATGCCTGTATCATAGCATGTTGAAACTCAGGAGGTCTGCAGCAAACACAATTGTAAGGCTATATTGTATGCAAGGCTATATCCACAAAGACATTTTTAAGGCATTACGGTTATATGTAAGTGCAATAAGTTTCCGTTATGGTTTGACTAAATTTTAGTATTAATGTTTATTTATAGTGCATCATAATATTCTGCAAGCTGTATGCTGGGGAATTACTTCATTATACATAATCTGTAGTTGAACAGGAAACAAACTACTGAGCTATCTAAATAACAAAAATCACAGGACCAACATAAAGTATAATAAGAAACAAATATAAGGATGCCCTCCTTGACAATACAGGAGGAAAGATTATCCTGATTCTGAGATCTTACAATCTCATGGGGGCGAGTCTGAAACAGGAAGGGTAAGCACAGCGCAGAGTGGTGTTTTGGCTGAGGCCATGCTGGTCTGATGACAGAGGAATTAGGTAGGAGGATGGTAGGCTTTGATATTGAGGTGACTTTTTAAGGACTGTTTCAATCTTTAAGGTTGGGGGGACCATACTGTGTCCTCCCAGCTACTGGGAACCTACTGACACAATATCAAACCCAGACAGCCTTCACAAAGGTACATATGGGATGGGATTACTACACAAGAACAATGCTGAGGGCCCTGAAAAAAATGCTCTATCATACCCTGTAACCACCTCTGCTCCTGTACACATTTTAGTCATCCTATAAACCTGTTAAAATAATGCAAAATTCTAGCAACGCCTTACCTCAATGTAGGCAAAATCATCCTTTAGATGGAAGTATCTGGTGTTGTAAGACTGTACTTTGATCTCCAGTAAGTGATCCTTTGTTGTCTTCTGAAACATAAGTACAACTTTTAGAGCAGCAGTTTTTCTGAAGGTAACACATACTTAAAGGTGTCTTTATTTGTGTTGTGTGCAGCAAATAGATGTGGAAATACTGTCTGTTTTTATGTTCAATTTCTGTGGAGAACGTGCAAATGCTCTTTTGTGACATCACAAACCTACTTTTGCGCAGTTACATGTAATTTTGTGGATAAGAGCATGACATTGTGGGTGAAGATGGCATTATCTGATGGGAGGAGCTGGGTAGATCTGGGGTGTTTTGCACCTAACTGCAAAAACAAGGTTTTATTTTATAGGATAGTTAATGAGCTGACTAGGTGGAGAAACGGGATTTAGGGATTTGCAAAGCCGTTACTTTTCCACACAGGTATTGAATTCTTTGGATGGTCAAAGACCCAACCATGTTCCTGAACTTTTAATGGAAACGACTTGTAATAAAGACAAAGCCTATGTCCCATCACTGTCAGTATTAATGGGGCAAAATAGTAAATGAAAAGGGTAGTGAGAAAGTGGAAATAGATTTGACGTTGTAGTGACATTTTTGCTGTTTTCACCATATTTTTACAGGGGTGTTTCCAAAGACTGGTTAGTGTGTGTGTACCGGGAAATGCACATAGTGGATAAAGGGATACACTTGCACAAATAAAATAACAGTTTTTTCCCCACATTTTCATGGTTTGTAAATGACACTTAGTGAGCTTGTTTAATCGTAGCAAGCAGCCACGAGTGGTCATTCATGGTCCTTTCTGCTCACTCTCCCTCTCCTTTCCCTCCCATCCTCCACTCTACTAAGCAAATGTCTGATATGAGAGTAAAGTACATCTATATGCAGTGTGGATGTGGAGTGGTGCAGTGTGGAAGTGGAAGAGTGTGAATGTTTAGCATACATCTAAATAGAAGAAGATCTTTCTCCCCGCTGGCAAATCCTTTTCTGCAATAATATTATAAAGTGTATCATACGTGTAATGCTGGCCACATAGGGGCCATTCCTAATGCTACTGAGTACTGAACTACAGGACCTGTTTGTATTTAAGCCACACACAGATTGTCATATGGGACAGATCCAGTATTTTGGCTTTCAGCCTGAGCTACCAGACCGCATGGGGGCCTATTAGAGCAGTCAGCAAATTGCCACACACACTGGTCAACTGTGGTTTGATTGAATCAGATCATTTTCAGGTATTTTGTTGTTTTGGGCCAAACATGGAATTTTTTCAAGCCAATATTGCAGCATGTTTGGCTAGATTTCTTTACTACATCTGATATAAGTTGATCTAATGATACAGCATCTTGTAATATTTATAACATTTGTAGGTATAAAGTTCTCAATCTAAGAATGTGTATTGCAGTTTTGTTAATTTTGCTGAATGCAAGCAATGTTCTCTTGAACAAGTAGCTGCCAGCTGAGTCCATTCCTGACACCTGCACAACTGCACACAGCTGAATAGACAACACATAACTAAACATATGTTTCAATCTGATGGATTCCATTTTTGAAGCTCACTGGGTGCACTCTGAAAACTGTTTGGTTTTTGTCACGAGCCGCGGTTCCACTGCTGGTCACTGCGGCTCGCTCCTGTCTGCCTCGGGCGTCCCAGACGTCACCATGACGACCTGGTGTCACTTCCGTCTAAACGTCCTGGTCGTCATGATGATGGCCAGGACTCCTTTTCCTTTCACCACCACTGCCCGGCTAGAATGAAAGCTGGGCGTGTGCGCACACTGTGGGGAAATTAATTAACAGCCTTATGGGCTGATTACTGCAGTTGTAGTCCCTCTATTCTGATTCCCCCATATGTGTATAAAAGGCAGGGAGGGCTTAGCCTCCCTGCCGGTTATAGTTTTCAGTCTCTGTTTGCTGACCTGCTCCTGTGCCCTGTATCTACTTTTGGATTGGATTGCTCGTGTATGACCCTTGACTTTGTTTACTGGACTTCTTTGCCTGTTGCCCTGACCATAGCTTAGTTTCCGAAAGAGTTTTATCCCAATTTGTCTAGATGGTCAGCCCATCACACTTCAAAATGCACGTCTGCTTATTCATAAGAATTCAGAATTCATAATCAATTCATTAAGACCAAGTGACATCACCAAGAATGCAGCTTGCCTATTCAGTAGGAACCAAATATGCTGGATTCCCATTAATATTATTTTTGCCACAAATTGACTTCCTTCATTGCATGTTGGTGCTAAGTAAACTTTAATACTGCTATGGTTTATACATACATTACGTGTAAATGTGTAGCTTGAAGAACATACTTGGGGTTTTTCAAGAACATGGCTGGCTTGCCTACTTTTCAGACCATGGTAGATGTTCAGAGAACATAGCTGAGTACGTATATGCTTCTAGGCCATTAAACTATGTTACACATTATATAAATAGTATCACAACATTGTTTAAGAACTTTTCCTGCACACAAAGCTTAACTTTTATGATTTCCCCAAATTCTGCCTATAGTGCACCACCACAACATAGAAAACAAAGATTGCAAAACTCAAAAATGGTAATTTACCAGATCATTCCCGTTAATCTTTTTTGGCAGCGGCACATCCACTATTGGTATTTGGGAGTATTTGGGGTAGGCCAAAGCCTGACAGTCACTGACACCAGACCCTTTTGGAATATCAGCTTTGATTTTTACTCTCTCACAGCCTTTCACTGAGCAAAATGCAAACTTCTCCTTTTCATTCTGTGCTTTCACCATTATAAACAACAGCCTGAAAACAAACAAACAAACGAACATTGTTATATGTGTTAAGCAAGCAGACATTGATTCTGTAGAAGACAGAGACCTTTGTATACATAAATGATAATGAAGAGACTTACACCCACTTTTTAATATGTGTACAATAATTGTGCTCAGGTCATCATAAATGAATATCTTCAGATGTAATATAATATAGAAACTAGCCAAGTATCATACTCTCAGTGTGTTCAGGAGATGCTGTTAGCTATTAATGCCGGCCCATCTGGGGCACAGTCTAATGAGTGATTAGTGTTCACCATGAGCTCTCTGTGAGACTCCCCAGATAATAATGGGACACGACACAGATATAGTTGGGGACAGGCCAGGAGTCAGGTTGGGTTTTATTAGAACAGGAAGAGAAAAACTAAAAACCATTGGATCTCATTGAGATCACACTGTACTTGTCGATGATTCACCTTTTAAGCAGACCACAAGAGAAATTCAAGATCTGCATAAATGGTAATTAGATGAAGCGTTCTTTTGCAAAAGATGCTTCAGTTCTTTCAAGATAAGCTTTACTGCTAACAGATCTTGGTTTCCAAAATAATAGATCCTTTCTGTAGGAAAAGAAAGCACCAAGAAGATGCTTGGAATGAAACATAATCAAAAAGGTTTAAGTACTCACTAAAAAAGAAAGGGAATTGAAAGGATTTTTTTTTTTCAATACTACCAAAGGGGCCAAAACATGAGCAACCCCAAGAGAGGATGTGACCGGGCTTCCAGTTAATGACTTGGAGCTCTTGTTGCAGCCACTGTAGACCTAAAGGACAAGATTCAAAGAGTTTGGAATTACAAACATTTGTTCTTTATGCAGAACCTCAATTTTGTAAGTTAAGTGAACTGGATAGATGTTCCAGGAAAGTCACTTCCATCAATCACTGTAATGTAAAAAGGATCTCCAGAAGTATCTAGTAGAATCTAGATCTTTTGAACCTGAGCTTGTCCAAAAAAAGTTACCTGCAGCTTCCAAATAAAATAAGGCTATGTTAGTGACAGACATGTCAGAATCTGAACTTGCTGGGGAGCTAGCTACACTGCCTAGGATGTCCTTTCTGGAACTACTTAGGCTTTGGTAATTTTAGGAAGAACTAGCTGTCAAAGTCTCCCACACTACATACAAAGACCAAGAGACCGCTTGCAAGAATGTTCCTCTACAGAGCGGTGAAATTGCTCCACCTGCAAAGTTCCCCCTAGCAACAACCACAGGTATATGAAGGTTTGGTGCCAACTGGGAGGACTTTTGCTTTTGGGTGTGTTCCATTTCTTGTGACAGTTTCCTAAAATGAATAAACTTTATTTCAAAGGAAGATGAGGTCATCAAGGAATGCTGGAATATCTTGAAATCCCTATTTGTCTTTGATTTTGTCTGATAATTGTTGCTGAAAGGTGGCTGATAATGATTCTTTATTTGATGTCTGCTCTTATGCAATCATATAAAAATGAATGGCATGTATGTTGCTCTGTCATAACCATAACAGCCTTGCAGAGGTGGAGGATACTCAATCAGGTTATTCAAAGACTTTAGGAAAGGCAAATGCATTATATTGAAAATAATCGTGTCATATAAGGGTGAGGTCCAGGTAAGAGAGGAGTGATTTGGTGAGAGAGGAGTGATTTGGTAAGAGAGGAGTGATTTGGTGAGAGAGGAGTGATTTGGTAAGAGAGGAGTGATTTGGTGAGAGAGGAGTGATTTGGTGAGAGAGGAGTGATTTGGTAAGAGAGGAGTGATTTGGTAAGAGAGGAGTGATTTGGTGAGAGAGGAGTGATTTGGTGAGAGAGGAGTGATTTGGTGAGAGAGGAGTGATTTGGTGAGAGAGGAGTGATTTGGTGAGAGAGGAGTGATTTGGTGAGAGAGGAGTGATTTGGTAAGAGGAGTGATTTGGTAAGAGAGGAGGGATTTGGTAAGAGAGGAGGGATTTGGTAAGAGAGGAGTGATTTGGTAAGAGAGGAGTGATTTGGTGAGAGAGGAGTGATTTGGTAAGAGAGGAGTGATTTGGTGAGAGAGGAGTGATTTGGTGAGAGAGGAGTGATTTGGTGAGAGAGGAGTGATTTGGTGAGAGAGGAGTGATTTGGTAAGAGAGGAGTGATTTGATAAGAGAGGAGTGATTTGGTAAGAGAGGAGGGATTTGGTAAGAGAGGAGGGATTTGGTAAGAGAGGAGTGATTTGGTGAGAGAGGAGTGATTTGGTGAGAGAGGAGTGATTTGGTAAGAGAGGAGTGATTTAGAATGCTCTGAGACAAAATTCCCAGACTGAAATTCAAACTGGTTTGCGCATTAGTTGAGGAAACCTCTAAAGGTCTGAAGATCCCTATCATAACAAAATAGTGAGGGAATACACTGAAAATTGTTCTGTTGAAATAGTTCAGTTCTTGCACTTACTGTGTGAATTCCTAACTGAAGCAATTCCATGCGGGTGGATAGTCCTTGACGATTTTGCATAATGTAGTCAGGTTTTGCAAATCACTCAGAGATGTCCATTATAGCGAAACTTGGTAACGGGACATCAGTGGGTCTATGGCCTGAGCCACGACTGTGGTGTGGACCCACTGTGCTGGTAGTGCTTATCACTTGTTCACCTGGGTCACAGAGTCTAATTGCCAACTAGGTAATGAGATTGTGCTTCAAAACATTCACAGATTGCAACCTTTAGGCAAACCCCACTAGTAAGCATTTGAAAGTGCAGATTTAAGATGACAATGTGACCTGACAGACATAGTCGGGGACAAGTCAAGGGTCAGCACAGGCTAAGAGTCAGAATACAAGCTGAAAATCAGTGTCACAGGAAGATTAATATGGTGAGTAACAGGCCATGCTGGTAACGTGTTCAGAAAAACGTAATGTAAAGTAACAATGATGAACGCAGTGCCAGGTCCTGTATAGTTCAGTCCCTGAATTATCCTGTCCACAAGTCTCCTATGCTCTGAGATGTTTACTGTTTACAGGCAGGGATTGCCGTTTGGGATCACAACTCTTTTCCATCATGGCATTGCTGCTGTGCTGCCACAGAGTTTCTCATACCAACAGACACTGAACTGCAGCCTCTGTGCAGTGAACCACAGGCCCAGTCAGTAACCTGCTGCATCATTTTCATCTCATCTGTGTAAACCTGCATCAAGGAATGACCTAACCCTGCTGCAGAATAGTGGCCAGGCCTGATGCCTATTTCAGGCCTATATAAGCAGCTTCCTGGGAATCACACACTGACAGTTTCTTGAGCTTTCTCTCCTTGAACCAGCACTGGATCCTGTTGTTACCAGGCTGCCTTTCTGTGGTTGACCCTTGGCTCTCGGATGGCTACCCTCTGTGGTTTTGATCGTTGTCTCTCAGTCAACTCCCTTCTCTGAATCTGGATCTCTGAACTGACTGTGTTTTCATGTAGCACACAAATACTTGATTGCTTATTTGTACACTGAAATTTAAAGTTGATATTTGTGTGCTACATGAAAAAACAGTCAGTATGTAACTTATGTGCAAAACAGAATACTAATTTGCACCCCTTGCATTGTAACATGGTTTTGTCCAGGAGACTGAAATAAGAAGTTTCTTAAGTTAAGATCCTTAATGAATCAGGCCCGATATTATTAACAGGTGACATTCATTTTTTTTCTGTTCGTTCTTTTGGGACTTTATATTTTACATATGTATCAGACGCATCCTGCAGTGTATTGTCTGTTAGACTATACCATACCTAGACTAATATTCAACAAGAGACATATCTTCAGATTCGCTTCTTGTTGGATACGGACGTGCATATGTCTGATTTAAAAAAACCTGCAATGTACGTTAGCGCCTTAATGAGTTACGCCCTGGGGCTTTTTTTATAACATGGTGCAATGTGTTGTTAACATTTTAACAAGTTTGACGATGTGAAGCCTAATCTACAATTAAAAAAATCTATAGTGAGGACTGAAGCTGCTACTTGTGAGAGATTCAAACTTATATATTGTGTCAATACAATTTGAGAATGTGACATTTCATTTGCTGTTTTCTAGTAGAGTCGGGACAATGTCACTTTGAACTTACAGATGTACCTTTTAGCGCAAATAAAAAAAATGTCCCAACTCAGGGACAGCGGTACCTGGAATTTTAAATATTATCATTTTTCTCCATGTAATTTCTGACAATATTTACATTTATGTTTGCAAGTACTGCAAACTGTTTTCAGTTATTGTTGATGGGAACTGGGATAAGTCAGTCCAAGGAAGCATACATACCCATGATCCTCATCCCAGTAATAATAGCCCCTGCCCGGGTGAGCCTGGTGAACTTTGTCCATTTGTAAGGTTCGTACAAAGGTTCCCGTCTTGTATGTTTGCTTCGTGAGCCGATTGTGAATGTCTGAGAGGATGGAAAATGTTGTCCCTTTAGGATAACAAAATCCTATTTGAATCCAGTCATTCCTAAAATAGGAGAATCATGTGTTACCACAAGTAATAAGAACTTGACATCACATTTCCTAAGAAATCAAGTGGCCAAGAAAAATATTACATTTTGAGATGGCTATTTTTTCCTGGCTCAAAGCATTTTGCAAGAACTTCTAGCAAAACATTTCAATTAACCCAAGGAAATCATTTTATAGTGCCGGGAATACAAATAATAACACCATAAAGAGCATTTCGGGTTAGATATTCTATCTCTCCTGTTATATTTCATGAATTTTAATCTGAATTGTAACAACCTCAGTAGTAATTAAAGAGCCGTTGGCATAGAAGTCTTATACTGAGACTAATGATTTAGTAAAATAGTCATAACATTGTATGAGGTAAATGTTCATGCTACTTATACAAGGGATTGTTATTTAATGAACTGTGTTTGCCCTGCTTATTACTAATGGGCTAGTTATAAAGATGTGACAATAAGTATTGCTTCTAGCCAGTTTTAGATGATGAAATGCTATAACCACTTCATTTCATTGAGAATGACAAAAACAAACTCATGACCTACCATTGGAAGTTAATAAGCCAGACAGTCAGCTCCTCGGGGGCCGGCTTATCCCAATGCACTGTGTAACCTTTCTGCAGGGTGATAACTGGCTGATATTGTTGATAATGATTGCTTTTCCCCAATGCTCCTTCTAAGTACAATGGGTGTTCAGGGTACTCGTCTTTAATAATTGTCATTCCCGCATTAGCTGGTTTTCGTGCCTGGATGTAGATCTATAAGGACAACAGTGTCACTCAGAGACCAAACATTGTTTAAAGAAAGTGGGTGATTGGCTTAAATGTTAGCGTAAACACAAGCGTGATAAAATGGCCAATGGTAGAGCAGAACCATCCCTCATATTTACAATCCCAATTTGACCAATTTCACCCAGGTCTCAATTTTCTGCACTTATTTTACAAATTAATTAATCTGAGCTGAAAGAAATTAATCTTAAAGATGTTTTTAACATTATTATTGAATTAGCCTTGGCAGAATTATATCAGTCTAGATTCAGTGGCGAAAAGTCCAGCAGAGCATTATGACCTGGTTGAAAGAGGTCGTGTTGGGAGATGTGGAACAGGCTTTTAAGGAAGGACTTCAGAGGTAACAATTACTTTAAGAAATTAGTGGTTGTCCATAACTTTTAGCTAAACCAAATGCGTTAGTGCCAACTGTATCTAAAGATTTAGTAAAAGAGCAGTTTTACTTTTTCTTTCCACATTGTGTACTCTGTGAGAGGGTGTGTTACGTTTGTTCTTTTATATGAACAGCAACAGTTGTGTAAGAACGGATTAGTGTTCAGGGGGGGGGGGGGGGGGATACAGTGGAGGTGGAGAAATTGCTAATACAGGTCTTTGGATTATGCTGAAATATTTTTTTTATTACATTCTAGTTTGCAGCAGTCTTAGCTGTCCGTGCTGATTTTATCATTTTTTGTTGTACACAAAGATACTGAAATATCACTTATGAATGTTAATCCTATGACAAGTAGCGCTTGATTCACATTTGTGAATTGTGGACTTTGCACTAATACCAATGCAGCCATTGCTACCATATTAACCATTTATGTAGGCTATTTTTTCACTTTATTCCATACAGGGTTTTTTTTTACTGTTCTTTTTATTATTTTTTTATCTTATTTCATATATGCTAGATCATTTTCTTACCATTTTCTGTTGCATCAATCCAAGAACCTAGGCCATATTTGTTGGGTTTTTTTTTTAACATAGATGAATTGTCATGTGACTTAGAGATATATATTTTTGGTTGTCTTCTAATCATGCTTATATTAAATCTTATTTGAATGTAACCTATACTGAATAAATAATTCTACATTTAACTTTGAATGTTTGTGATTGATTCAGGTGATCTACCAGTGAAAGTGAGAATTTGGAATTTTGAAATATAATAAATATCATGTGCTCTAGAAATATTCTTATGGATTTTAAAAGAACTAATGAATAAAAAATGTAAATATGTTTATTGAGCACTGCTTGATTGACATACTTAATTAATATATCTTGTTTTTTGGTTACTATAGTTTAAGGAGCCAGTTCAAAACAGTTATTGATATGTATTTCCTATTCAGGATGTAGCAAGTATATATTTTCATTAGACAAAGTCCTTGAGCTAGATTTACTAAACTGCGGGTTTGGAAAAAGTGGAGATGTTGCCTATAGCAACCAATTAGATTCTAGCTATCATTTATTTAGTGCACTCTACAAAATGACATCTAGAATCTGATTGGTTGCTATAGGCAACATCTCCACTTTTTCAAACCCACAGTAAATATACCCCCTTCTGTTTCTCTGTTCAGAGGCAGAACACAACATCTGTGGGCCCAAAAGAAAAATTTGGAGGAGGGCCCACCGATGCAGGTCCCCCCTACTGAGGCTCCTGCACTGCTTGGCATGGGCCAGCACATGGTCAGTAACACCTCATTTGGGGCCCTGTGCCAACACCATGGGCCTTGGGAGAGAGGACCAGCATTGTCGGGCCTCCCCCTTATCTCAGAGGACTATGGCAGTCTCACACCCTGCAGTGTGGGTAGTTCTGCCACTGATAGTTTTAGAGTTTCAGCATTGTTTATGGTCAAGACAATATTAGTTTAAGGATTAGCCTAATGCTAACTCGAGGGATACATTTGAAATCTTAACAGGGGCTGGCTGGCAAGTTTTAGCCCGGGGGCGAAACTCGGCGCTATTAGGAACATTTTAATGGAAATATATGTAGTTAGCCCAGGAACCCAGCCCAAAGTAGCCCACTATGGGACTGGCCAGGTGGCAGATGCCCTCCTGTCCCCCAGCCCAGCCAGTCACTGGATCTTAAGGTCACTTTGGTTAAGTAATTCACTTGAAAGAAAGAAAAGACTTCCTTTGTCAAGTTTCTTTTATAGTTCTAGGAAACAGGAGAAACTAAATACAATTGAAGGGCCATTTCTATTTTTATTAAAATAGTCCAGGTTATCAAGCAGCTGAGTCTTCCAGCAGGATAATCATGTCTAGGAATATTTTGCTTGCTGCTAAATGAATGCTTTTTCGGGCAACCATACAATATTCTTATCTGCCCTGGCATCCTGTTTTTGACTGTGTACAAGTTTAGAAGCATCTACCTGTGCGTATTTCCCACTGCAGATGGCTCCCTTCCAGTCTGGTACATCTAAGCAGTCAGGATGTCTCAACAACCAGTTGTCTTCCTTCACTAAAAATGCCCCCGGATATTCTGACACTGAGCCATCAACATCGTGAAAAACTGTGGTCTTGTCCCCATCCATGTCCATTTGGTTAAACCATGGTCCTGCTTCACCAAAGAAAACCCGCGAGGAGATCTGCAACAATAATAATTTCAGCATTGGTATATTAATGGTAAAGTTAGACATGAAATTCTGCATTGGCTTGTTTGCTATTAGAGGCTTGGTTACTAACATTATAAAGCAAATCTCAACTAAACTCACTGCAATCAATCAGCAATTACATTGTATCTGTCTAGTGCAAGTGTGCAGATTTACACCCCTGAGCAATCATACTAAATAACCTATATATTTTATGGTTAAATCAGTTTTGTTATTTTAGTCTGCTGAACATAAAATACATGACTGTACATTATACTGCAGGATATAATGATGAAATCAGAAATGAAGATATTCTAGGTCACGATAGAAATAATTTAGTAACACTGCATTTGGGTGCCAATCAGGGCTGGTCTGGGACTAAAAATCAGCCCTGGCATTTAAAGTACACAGGCCCACCTCAGTTCCAGCAGGAAAGATCCTCCCTTCCCTCACATATTATATTAAAACAAGTTAACCCGTGCATGATACTCATGCATGCTAGTCAAATCAAGCTACTTAAGGTGTTAAAAAGGTTCTTGTCATGCATTTGGGCCAGAATTTAGTAGGTCAGTGTATAACTCCGCCCAGCAGGTGGCGCTGCAGCTTGGTTTTATTTTTTCCACACACACACAGACAGACTAACACACGCCACTAGACATTTATATTATAGATACTGCACCCACACACACACACTGTATTAAAATACTACGCCCACACGGACACTGTATGAGAATACTGCGCCCACATGCACACTGTATGAGAATACTGCGCCCACACGGAAACTGTATGAGAATACTGCGCCCACACGCACACTGTATGAGAATGCTGCACCCACACGGACACTGTATGAGAATACTGCGCCCACATGCACACTGTATGAGAATACTGCGCCCACATGCACACTGTATGAACATGGCTCCCACACGCACACTGTATGAACATGGCCCCACACGCACACTGTATGAGAATACTGCGCCCACACGCACACTGTATGAACATGGCCCCCACATGCACACTGTATGAGCATGGCCCCCCACGCACACTGTATGAGCGTGGCCCCCCCACGCACACTGTATGAGCATGGCCCCCACACACACACTGTATGAGCATGGCCCCAACACGCACACTGTATGAACATGGTCGCCACACGCACACTGTATGAACACACACACTGTATGAACACACACACACTCACTCACTACATTTCCGGTCACACACTTATCTTATTATCTCCCTGCGTGCTGCTCCGTGGACAGTTTCATTGATGTGTGGCCGAAGCCAGTAATCACATGGGACGCGCACCACGTGACCGGTGCTGTCCCAAGTGATTAAAATCACATGGCCGCACATTACTGAAACTATGTCTGTCGAGCAGCGCGTAGTGAGCTGCTCGGTGGGTATGCTGCCAGCTGCTGGATCGGCCCAACTAGCCATCGGCCCTTCTGGCATTTGCCAGAAGTGCCAGATGGCCAGTCCGGCCCTGGTGCCAATCAACCAATCAGCAATTTAGCTTTTAACTGGCTACAAGATAGACAATGAAAGCTAATGTCTTATTGGTTACAAAGGTTTGCACCTAAATGCAGAATTATAGCCCTAATGCAATACATATTCATAATTGGAAAATGATGTGCTGAAATTTAGCTGCACATTTTAGCTGCAGCGTATGAGTCAATCGTTTTTCCCCAGTTGTGATAAATGGCATATAGAAGTACAGTGTAAGATGGAATTCAGTGGCAGTGTCTAGTACTCCTTGGCATTTCATCAGACAGATACTGTTTGTGTAATATCATTCAGACTTGGCCTGAGGATCTGGCTCTTACTGCAGTCTCTCTGGCAGATAATTACTCCACTTTCAATTAGCATTATTTGTCACAAAAGTGACAGACTTCTTCATATGTGCAACACTTGTGCTGTGAAACAAATAACAGTAACACATAGGTGAGAGAGGTTATTGATCCTCATCCGATGCACAGAATTGCTGTCATGTGTTATATATGTACAGTATATTACAGTACTCTGCAAACATTTTAGGCAGGTGTGGGAAAAATGCTGCAAAGTAAGAATGCTTTCAAAAATAGAAGTGTTAATAGTTTATTTTTATCAATTAACAAAATCAAATGAATATTTGGTGTGACCACCCTTTGTCTTCAAAACAGCATCAATTCTTTTAGGTACACTTGCACACAGTTTTTGAAGGAACTCGGCAGGAAGGTTGTTCCAAACATCTTGGAGAACTAACCACAGATCTTCTGTGGATGTAGACTTGTACAAATCCTTCTGTCTCTTCATGTACTCCCAGACAGACTCAAAGATGTTGAGATCAGGGCTCTGTGGAGGCCATATCATCACTCCCAGGACTCCTTGTTCTTCTGTACGCCGAAGATAGTTCTTAATGACATTGGCTATATATTTGGGTTCATTGTCCTGCTGCAGAATAAATTTGGAGCCAATGAGACGTATCCCTGATGGTATTGCATGATAGATAAGTAGCTGCCTGTATTTCTCAGCATTGAGGACAAAATTAACCCTGAACAATTCGTCAACTCCATTTACTGAAGTGCAGACCCAAAGTTGCAAGGAACCTCCACCATGCTTCACTGTTGCCTGCAGACACTCATTATTGTACCGAAGATCTGTGGTTAGTTCTCCAAGATGTTTGGAACAACCTCTCAGCCAAGTTCCTTCAAAAACTGTGTGCAAGTGTACCTAGAAGAATCGATGTGCTTTTTTGAAGGCAAAGGATGGTCACACCAAATACTGATTTCATTTAGATTTCTCCTCTGTTTATTCACTTTTCATTTTGTTAATTGATAAAAATAAATCATTAACACTTCTATTGTTGAAAGCACTTGTGCTTTGCAGCATTTTGTCCACACCTGCCCAAAACTTTTGCACAGTACTGTGTGTATGTGTATGTGTATATATATATATATATATATATATATATATATATATATATATATATATATATATATATATACACACAGTAATATATATAATAAGTGTTAATTTAAAGGGTGCCACAGAATGTACTCAGAGCCTTACAACATTATTGACAAACAAATGGGGAGGAGCGTTACTTTCTAATATAAAAACCCTATGCGTAAGTATCTATGTACTATGCTTGTGCATATATAGAATCTCATTTCTGTTCACATACAGTTTTAGAGCACCAGGTATAATTGTCTGAAAGCTTTTACAAGTAACTTTTACAAAATAACTCATGCCCTGTTTAAAGGTATGTTGAGTAGAATATTTTGGTTAAAATATGCATTATCAAAATACCAAATGGAACTATTTCAAGTACCCTGTAAGTTATAAATAGCTCCATTCTAGAAACAACTGTATCCAAAAACAGTTTGGAATGATAATAAAACAACACTAAAACCATATTACATATGGGGGAGATGCAATAATCAGCCGCGAGGTGTCAGGAAAATTAGCTGAGATTTCGACTGCAATTACCGGCAATATGCGTGTTTCCGCACGCCACATCAGCGGCAATTGATTATCCCCCATAGTATATATGTAGTGTGTCAAATGAGTTTCAATATTTAAAATATCCACAATTGACACTTCAGAGTCTTTCACTAACTTCTGTCAAAGATTGAGATTGATCAATGAAATATTGAACTTTGGTATTATCCTATTAAATGTTTGAGAGGATGTCTTAAAGTAATAATTTATTCTGCAAAAGCAGAATGCATAGAATAACTTACTGGTACATCTTCAAATGTGATTTTAGTCATATTGTTGTTTGGACAGCTCTGCCAGGAGTTATTCAGTCGAAATCCGATTGCGCTGGTATGGCGGCCATCCAGGGAGACATATTTGCGAAACGTGCAGTTTTCTACATTGATTGGTCCATCATAGATCTGTATGCCACGGATTGGAAAATTCCTAAATGTAGACAAGACAACATTAATCACTACACAGTTATGAACTATGGCCTGAAAAGCGTAGAGGGCAATAAATATATCAGTACGTACACTCCTCTCGGCAGTGTTCTCCCATTATGATCAAGCCCTCCGGGACCCCAAACAAGGTTGTCTTCCATCTCTGTCCCCACGTTCTTGCTTTCTCCAACAAATATGCTGTTTCTAATTTCTTGCTTGGATCCATCGTCATCAGGGAAGGTTCCTCCACTAGAAGATGGACATATGTAGTTATGACAAGGAAGTATCCTGAATTCCATAAATTTTCATAATAACAATAATATAACTACCTGGCCAGAGTTAAGCCAATTCCATTATCAGAAAATCTGGAGAAACAAAAACAATAAGCCAAGTTAATATACATTCTAAAAACTGTAGTGATGATAGTAACTTATTTGGCATAATATATGGTTTAACATTCTTTGTTTATAATATTAGTAGAATTATTTTTTTCAGATCGAATATGTCTGGGTGTGGTAGTTATAGAATTTTGCTTAAATGTGCAAATTTAATGTATGCAAATATGCTCCAATGGAGAAGTAGTTTATATAATGCATTAATCCCTCTTACAGTAGTCAGGCAGATAACTGGATTATTTCAGCAATGTCCCCAGAGTAGGAATTTGTTTTTATGCTACGTGTCCAGATATTTAAAGGCACACCATTGACTGGAGAGCGCACAAAACAACTTTATACACCGTCACATCTGCCATAATGGGGCATGGACAAAATTAAATGCTTTGCATGTCTCCATATTGTTGTGGTTGGTGAATGACCTTTAGAGAGTACTGAAATCTGATGATACACTAAAAACTACAATTATTGTTATAGAAATTTCCAACCTTATGTGCATGTAAATAGGAGGGTTTTGGTTCTCATTTTAGATACTAACAATGATGTAAGTCCCTATTGGTTTTATAGGTTAATATAAACAAGACAGTAAGAATGTGATCTGCAACTATTTTCTTTATTCAACTATTGGTCTGTTGCATTTTTATTAAAAATGCCATCTGCCAATGGTTATTCTAACAGATCATATGAAATACTAGTAGAATAAACAAGAGGCTTCGCATGAAAGACTGTTACAATTTTAAACTTACTGGCAGCTATCCAACCAAACGTCTCCTCCCCGCAGCCAGGCTCCGTGGTCCTGGTTCTTGTAAGCAATAAAATGCTGGATTATTGCAGGTACTCTTGGCTTTAATGGATCAGCATCCTGATGTGGCCCATACCTGTTGAGCAGTTGGATACAGAAAAAGGCAAACTTTAAGCGCTGGGAATCAATTCTGCTGTGCTCTGTAAAATTCCATGTGTTTAATAACGTACTTTATTGTTTTATTGCAAACCAAGAAGCCTGTCTGGATTTCTGCTTCTAGTGATTATATCATGATAGCATCAGATTACACAGAGCTTCTTTATGAGCTTTCTGGTATTTAGATATCAGATATTATGTATATACATAGAATGGATAAAGAATGTAGGACAGCCAACATTGTAGCCTGCATGGCTTCATCTAAAGAACCTGCTAGTGTGACCCCTTCCTTTCAACATATATGTCATGTGGGGATAAAATTAGGATCTAGATCAGTGTTGGCTAACCTGTGACACTCCAGGTGTTGTGAAACTACAAGTCCCAGCATGCTTTGCCAATAAATTGCAGCTTATTGCTGGAAGGGTATGCTGGGACTTGTAGTTTCACAACACCTGGAATGTCACAGGTTAGCCAACACTGATCTAGATAATGTTAACATTACCCAGCCATATAAAATAATTTAATAAATAGTATCCATTGTAATTATGAGTAAATTTTCAGCAAACCTTTCAGACATAGTTTAAAAGCTACAACGCTTGGTCTTGGAGCAGGGTATAACTAGGGCCTATGTTTACAAAATTTTGGGCCAGGAATCCTTTGAAAAACACACAATTCATTGTTTATCTTCATTAATTTTGTTAGCATGGAACATAATTTGTCAAGTCAATAAGTTTCAATTACCGTGCCCCAGTAAGTGTAAAAATTGGTCTCTTATCCTTATCATTGGCTTCAGTGGTTTTCACTCCATTGTCGATGATCATTCCGGCCTGGACAAAGAAATGGAAAAGGAAGAGTTCATAGTCTGTGGATAGAGCTGAGACAACAATGGGCAGTCGATTCTGCTGTGGGGTGTGCTTGGTGTAGGACAATCCGGATTATACTGGACTATACCCCAGTCTAAAATCCACCTAGAGGCGGATCAGTATGTTATTAAAATTGTTGTACCCTATATTTATCAGAGCACACTGGCGCTGAGCAAGGTTTCCCTACATTGGGTACATTTATTAACAGGTGGTAGTGGGGAACATTTAGAAAAAAATTGGTGAAAAAGGGGTGTTGCCCATCTCAACCAATCAGAATTTTACTTTCCTTTTCTAAACTGCACTAGACTGACATTACAGAATCTGATAGGTTGCTACGAGGTTTTCCCACAATATCTGTGTTTGGAACCTGCATCCTGATATTTTGGATTTATGTGCATCTTGATGCCGGATAATGAAATAGTACAACATTCCTATATATTTGCTGGGATATGCACTCGATAAGAGTCTAGACTCACCCTGTAGTTGGAGTGTGCACGATTATTGTGGAATTTTCCAAGGGGGGTGAGTTCAGAACGTCCTGGCGCATATAAACCCTCAGAGGGCCCCGTAGGTACGTGGTGAAATATGAACCAATATCCAGTTTCCTGGAAAAGAAAATCATGATGTTTTCAAACCTATTTCACATCTCGGGTCTCATCATATTTTAACCCAACAATTTAAACTATAATGTACCATATGCATAAACCACATTAGACGTGCTGCAAATATCTCCAGCTGCGGGTATTTAGTATATAAAGAATGTATGGGATTATGGTGCTTGGGATATATCACCTTTTTATGTATTTTAGGGCTATGTAAGACATTTATATTTCATTGATGGTCATAAAACAGAGCTGCCCTGGCCAAAACATGAAGGTGAAAATTAGTGAGGTTAATGGAGCCTCTAATTTTTTTTAGCATGCCTCACTGAGTTATACTCAGTAGGAGCTCGTACTGGATTCCAAATGCAAGGTAACATATAAACCATTCCAGATGGACCTCTAATTTACGGCAGCCTTAACTGTGCTCTAAGAATAACTTCTTTGTTTTGTATTGTATGGTTAAACTAAACTAATGGCCTTAATGCTGTACTTACTTCAGAGCCTGCAGCTGAGCAGTTGACGAGGTTGTTGTTGGGATTGGCTATCCAGAAAGTGGAAACGGCACTGAAGACAAACAGAAAGCACATTAAATAGATATGCTATATTTTATGCACTTATTGTTTTCTGCTGTTTAACATAAAACCACAGTCACAAAGGGAACACAATATGGAAACACCTTGGTAGATGAGGGACACAACGCATATTAAAAGAGAGGGTTCCACACTTGGTTTGGCACATGCATGAAGGAAGCAAATAAAACTGCCCGGGTTGCCTGTTTTTATGGCTTGTGTGGCAGCAAGGCGACCTCAATGACTCGGTAAAAGAGGAGTGATTGTTGGGGCATGTTTGGCAGGAGCGTCAGTGACCAAGACATCCGAACCTAACACACAGGGGGAACCCTTTAACATTGCACACATTGAATGGCTCCAGGGAGCCAGTGTGACAGTATAATAGAATTGGAACAGCATAATCCATAACAGCACTATCTCCAGAAATCTGGATGCATTGAACCTAAATGGAAAGTGTTCTGCTGTGCTGAGGGAGCAATTTCTGAGACCCGTGAGAAGACCTGTCGAAATCTATGCTGTTCTTTTGTGAATGTGATCCGACACGATCTGAGCAGCGTCTGACAGTCATATGAGAGGTTACCACGGAACTGTTATACTATTGTTGTATGAGAAGGGAGATCTACACGGAGAGTTTCAGGTTCATTTATTGTGTCTACAGAGACATTGACTTATATTCACGATAAAAGGAGTATTTTATTAAAGAAGTTTTATTGCTGCTCTTGATGACAGGGTCATTTCTGGGAGGATTCATATCTTCAATAAGACTTCTTCTTGCTGACTTTGATGTGTACATTTGATTATGCTATTCAGTATTTAATGTATTAAGATCATTTGCCTCCCCAACTATTGATTGGCGCCATTCAGTTTATCTATTATTTTTGTGATGTTATATACTTATAGGTTACGGGTGTGACCTTATTGATTTAGCTACAAGCTGCCTTTCTGAGCGCCTGTTTGACTATAAGTGGCACTGTATTTGTCCTTTATTAATGCAACTAGATCCATGGAGAGCTGTGTAAGAGTCGGATTTTGCAGATAACCTATTTAATATTTTTTATTTAGTATGCAGTTTTCTACATACATATTGGAACTCTTATCATATTTACTGTACTAGTAGGTGGCTTTGTACTTCTGTAGATTTGTGTTTTCCCTGATTGAACAACAGTATATAAAAGGACAGCACCACCTCACATAACAGCAGTTCTCTGACCCAAACAAGGAATTTTTTCAAACCTTTATTCTTAGATTTGTGTAGTTTTGCAACTGTGTTACTATATACAAGGATGAAGCATCCAAGCGCCAGTTACTATCCATTGACTGTATTTTAACTGTGTTCACAAGATAGTTGGTCAGTAGACAACATTTATATTACGTGTTATTTAAACATGGGCAAGAGAACAATTCCCTATATGAAAGGGCAGTTAAATCAGACTAACTTTTGATCCTGATTGGTAACATCAATTCATTGCTTTAAATTTAAACCAAGATAGTGTTTAACATAAACTTCCATATTTCAATATATGTCATAGATAGTTAGAAGATAATATAGTTAAACATACAAACTGTCTTATATTAAGCAATAGAAACATTAATAATATCTAATAGTCCCAGTACTCACTTGCAGTCCTGTCTGGGTTTCGCTACATATCCTGGATAGGAACCATCAGTGATTGTCTTGCACATTTTATTATCTCTGTCGGAAGGTAGTAAAGTTCCTGCTTTTATAAGAAGTCCTAGACAGTGGTCAAATGTGTTGCGCTCCTCCGGACCATCCTCCGTGAAAAAGCAATGACCAAGGGTGTCATAACCAACAATGTCCTTTACCTAAGCAAGAAGGACCAGGAATAGTATATTATCTACATAGACAACTCAACAATCTCTAGAATGTAGTACACTAAAAGGGAAAATCTGAACCCCAGCCTACAGACAACACATCTCAATCCAAGTACTTTCCAAAACCGCGCCTTTGAATATATTTTACAGTGAGCATTCAATTACTACAAAGGATTAATAATGTTTTGCAATAAATATAAAAAACAATGTTCTCTAGAATGCAGAGAACAGTGACAGATTCTAATCTCACCCGGGACTAATTGTGTGATAGATGAAATTACCTCAATATGTATATAGACAAGGGGATCTACCAATGGAGCACAAGGGAATCTAGTACTCTTCATAAGAATATTAGATCATCAATAAATTATTATATCCTCATTTCATGTGAAAGGTTTTGTTGAGCAACATTGTTAGAACGAAGTATCATTTGATGATACGTATAATGAGTGCAATGAAGTTACTTACCAGTAAACCATTGGAGCCATGGACAGTAACACAACGAGAAAATGCATGATGGATGGAGATCTCTTTCACATAAGTGGGGGGGTAATAGCCTCCTTTTTCATCCACATCACCCGCTGTGTGGAAGTGAATGGGATAATGTCCCATTGTCTGCTGTCCCATGTGCTTCAGCTCTACTCCTTCCATATGAACTGCCTTGAAGCCTCGGGCAATCTGAAAAAAACAAGACATTTCATCTTTTACAAGCAAGTCAACTATAGTTCATATATCATATCAAAACTACAATTCACAGAGTTCATGTCATCCCAGCCTTACTCATCATTACTTTGTTCATAATATGCACCAATTTTCTGGAGGATTTTTTACAATTTTCCTGCCATAAAACATCTTTGTTTATACTTTTACTAATACCTTTAAATGTATCTTCTTATTAAACAGTTGGTGTTGTATACATTTAAAATAATTTGATGGAAGAGTTGTGGAGTTTATGTTAAGATTTTGGGGGGTAAATATGGCTAAATATAACTAAAATCTAAACATATGAAACATGATTCCATTAGGTTTTATCATTTGGTATTTAAGCTTATGTTTCAAGCAGTAGGTTCATTTTAAGGATCAGATGACTGTCAGGTTGATAATTAATCACATACCTTAACATGACCTCCGAATGTATCAAAGTCGAAATATTTACACACAACGCTGTTGTAACAACTATCTTCCATTTCTCCATGAATGACAATGTTCCTGCTGAGAAGTCCGACTTCTGCCCTCATATCCACTCCGTCTATCTCTTCTCCAATATGGAGATATTTAGCTCTCCCTACAAATGCAATAGGAACTGGTTAGTAAAACAGAAAAAAGTATGAACTTTTTCTACAGAAAACATCTCAACTTGGAATTGAGGAAAGCTCACTTATACTTTAGGCAAGAGTAGATCCAAAAACAACAGTTATTCCAATTGTAATTCCCTAGCTAAGTGTTCACTTTGATAAATTCCAGTGAAATGTATCATTGAGCAAACAAGGAAGTTTCCTTGTTTAAGAAGCCAGTTGAAGCATTTTCTTTAGAAATACGTTCTGTACATATTTGGGTTTCAAAATAATTTATATTAGAACTATTTGGGACAATTGCAAACATTAAGATCCCTGTTGTCGAATGTTTTTATATTTGATTTTAGAAATTTGTGGCAATCACAGGACTAAGTATCCATTTTTGTTTAGCCCCTAAATGTGATTACGGACAATGACCAGTTTGTGTCTTTTGTTCCATAAGGTCCAGTGAGCAGGTAGAAAGCACTTATCACTGCATGGAAGCATCTCACTTTCAATTGAGGTTAAGTTGAAGATGGTAGTAATCAGTCAAAGAACTCCAATATTTGTTATGTACTTCTGTCTCTAAAATTATATGGAATTCTGAAGAAAATCCCATTTTGTAGTTGCCACTGGATGAAGTTACAAGACGCAAAATCCTATGGAAAAGAAACCTTAATATCTTCAATTATGAGGAATGTTGAAATACATGCTAGACAAGTAAAGCCAGACTTGTCTCGTCTTCCTATTTCTCTACCTGCTTTGAAGCAACAACTTACATATGGTCCCAGTTTCTCTCCTACTTAAATTCCATTATAAAATTCCATTGTCCACTAGAATTAGAGGATTACAAGACACAACATTCTCAGTCTGGTTGCGTGCAAGTTTAACATGTCCTCTTTATCATGTCTGGGGAACCCATAAATGCCTAGACTCTCTGCTCAACTTACAGTGCACCTTTTATTACATTTTGTAAAATATTCCTATGGACAATGGGCAACCTTTCAATGTATAGGACATTAACTACCAAATTGCCAGTAACTGCATTACCATAACGCTCTTTTTTTCTGTAAACCTCAATGCTCGAAAAACAGGTAGAGATTCTGATTTCAAAAAGAGCACAAATCTATTTCAAAGATCTTATACTCAACCAGAAAATAAAGGAATGACTCTGAACTTCAGAGATTTATGTAGGATAATATTTTGCATGTTTGTTGTCAGCACAAACTTTATGTAATGAATTGTAAGCAGTAACCACTTGTCTCTGTAAATTAGAATATTAGAAAGGCTGTTGTGCATCTTGATCCAGCAATGGAACTCACTTTAGTGCTCTGTTTAATCCACTAATTTCCAAAAGGTTATCATCATACTCAAGGACAGATGGGTTAACATATCAAGATAGTGAAGAATGTGGGGGCCTTATGATGGCAGGAGGTGGTCAGACAAGGGCATCTTAGAGTGTTCCTGAGGGCTAGTAGCACTAATGCCTAATTCTGCACCCAAATGTAAAATCCAGACGTTATTTTTCCGGGATGAGATATTTTAGTTATATGTTAAGTGGTGGAGACTGTATATTGGGAGGCATTCTTGGTTTAGTGAGTACCCAGAGAGCCTTATTAGTCCAGAAATTTAGCTGATTTTTACACATCTTCTAATGTGGCAGTAATCAGGCAACTGACATTTTTTCAGTTCAAGAACATTTGTACCATCTAGCCACATTTTAAATGGGAAGGTGCTCTTATATAGAGATGAAGCATAGTTTAAATGGACAAATGGCGGCGGTATCAGGGATTATGCCGCACTAATCACACACTGTATTAAAAAGGAAATCTGCGGCTGTTCTAGGTGACAGGTGCTCCATTCTACCATTCATCTAATACAACTGTGATCCATCGGTATGTCAATAAACCAATGTGAATAAAATATTAAATTGTTGAAATTAAATATATGAAATTAAATCAGCTCTGAAGTCCTCTTCTACCATTGACATATTTAAGATTGTAAGCTTGCGGGCAGTCCCCTCTTAACTCTCTGTTTGTTAATAGCCAGTCTTAATTTATTATTCTATTTGGTTCCAATTATATAGCACTGTGGATTATGCTGGTGCTGTATAATTAATTAAAAGTAATAATAAATAATAGTAACAAAAAGCAAAGTGAAATTGATGTGTTTATGCATAATAATGCACTGCACCTAATCATTGTTTCAGTGAGGTATTATAAAAATGTAGACTTATGCGTCTCTATACTTAGACATATGTTTATCTTAATGTATCTAAAATAAACTCTACTGTGTTGCTTTAACTCAACTTCACTCTCAATAACACTCCAGAGAGATAGGTAAAGATTAAATTCATTCTATGTCTCCTTGAATGAAATCTGTTGTCTGTTAGTAAAGCCGAACAGAGCAAGTGTCCCACTTGCATGCTTTTAATTTAATCATAAAGCTGGTCATGCTAAGCTATAATCACTCTAAAAAATGTCAAACACGCACTGTGCACGTTCTATATATAAACCAGTTCTGTAGACTTGGCTCAACCCACAATGAAAAAGTTATTTTGGAACATTTAATTCTAAAACTTAAAAATACCCCTTTTAATGATCTATTTAAAAAAATGGAATGCCTTTAATTTAGAGCCTGAAAAAACACATACCTATACAAACAATACCAGAAACAGAGGTTTTTCCACGTATCTTACTGCCAGAGCTGAATTGGGTTAGTAAGTACAAACCAAGCCTAGAACATGAAGAAACTTTAACTAAAACAAGGAGAAGATCCATATATAGAGAAAAAGAAAAATGAAAAATAAAGTGTGTGGCGGGTATAAAGACATACATTTTACAAGCCCTACTATAGATTCTATTTTACACATAGCTCAGGAAACTGAGTTTCCAAAGGCCGCACATCTTACACCGCTTGGTTGACAAGGGCAAGAGACTATTCTGGATAATAGCTGGGCTCAAAGGAGCCAAATTAATTTAGAGTTGTATGCTCAAGAGTGGCTCTCCAGTCCATGTGGCTATTTCTGTTTCCCATATGGATTACATTGGATCGAGAAAGGAAGAAGACAATAAGTATTTATTAGGGAGACAACATTTACTTATAAATAAATTCTTATAAGAAGATGATTTAATAACGGGCAATATTAATTTATTTATGACTGAGGCAACACTTATTGTTCCATTTATAGTACGCACTACAAGTATTTATATGCACATACGCATCTTAGCGCTTGTAATTCTACAAGTATCAGCATGCAAAATCATGGCCTGTCAGTGATCTTGCTGGCACTTGACATTTTAAGCCTGGTACACAAGGATCAGGGGTACCAGGAGAGAGCCAGTGTCAGCATTGTGCTGGTAGTCTCTCGGAGCTCCCTAGAAGACGGAGTCCCAAGTAAAGTAGGCTAGACAATTGCAATGTGAAGGATAAAACCAGATGTGAAACCATCTAAACTGGATGTGTTTTGCGGGGTTTGCATTAAATTATGGATAATTTAATTTAAAAATTATGTTGGCTAATTAATATTATTATGCTAACCCCCTTCCCAACTGAAAATATGTAGGCTCTTTAGGGCAGCGTAGTGGCGAAGTGGTAGCACTTCTGTCTCACAGCACTGGGGTCATGAGTTCAATTCCCGACCATGGCCTTATCTGTGTGGAGTTTGTATGTTCTCCCTGTGATTGCGTGGGTTTCCTCCGGGTGCTGCGGTTTCCTCCCACACTCTAAAAACATACTAGTAGGTTAATTGGTTGCTCTACCGGTCTGTCTGCCTCCCTCTCTGTGTGTGAGTGTGTGTCTATAATAGGGAATTTAGACTGTAAGCTCCAATGGGGCAGGGACTGATGTGAGTGTGTTCTCTGTACAGCGCTGCAGAATCAGTGACGCTATATAAATAGATGATGATGATGATGATGATGATGTAGGCTTTTTAAATGTAACCTCCCATAGTGCAACTTTGATTTGCCAAGGTGCAAAATTGCACCTTCTACCTGGATTTATTACTAACTTGAAATGGGGTTCATTATGTTCAGTGGGGGAGCTAGCTAGCTTAATAAGTCCAACCTCCATTGGAACCATATGGATATAGGGGCCCAAGAGCAGATGCAAACATGGCAGACAAATGGAACCTAGATGAAACTTTCAGGTGTGTTGATGTGTTGTATGGTATAAGCATCAGCCATGGCTACATTTTACTGACCTGTATAAATATTGTTAGCCTGTATAAATAGCAACCTCTAAAGACCAAAGTCATTTCTGAAACTCTAGGGTAGCAAGGCATGCTGGGAATTGTAGTTTAACAACAGTTTAAGAGTGGCAGATTGCCTAAAGTTGGTCTAAAGTACTGAATGTTCAATGCAAACCAAAAATATTGTTTTAAATGGGCTGGGTCTTTCCCGATAAGACTGTTCTCCAGTGAAATAACCACATAATACAAGTTCATTATCTATTTCAATAACAGGCAATTCCACCAAACCCTTCCTTATCCACCCTAATGTTATTTCAAGATTAAAACAGCCAAGAGCCTGCTAATCTTTACTCTGAAGAAATTCCGCATTATCTTAGGTAATATAAATAAAGCTGATGGGAGGGTGCTTAGTGGAACATTTGCAAGAAGTCAGCAAGTGTTTAAGTGTTATGTTGATATAAAATAGAATGTTCTCAGCACGTAACTGCAACACTAGGACAGAACCAACTGGCACATGCAGGAATAATCTGCAATTTACATGTGGTAAACTCAGCTCATTACTGGGCTTTTAGGGATACAACAAGTTAGAGCATGGAATGCAATGTTTGTATAATTGTTAGCAATTACAATAATCCAGTTTGCCTGTCAAGTCAGTATCCTAAACTGTAACTTACATACTTTCAACCATAATTACAATCATCTATTATGACATTTTAAAATATTGATTCTTGTTAGATTCTTAACATAATGTGGCACCATTTTAGTAGTCCCACATAATGGTAACAGTTACTATCTTCTCTGGGGGGTTAGATTCTGAGACAAGTAAAGTATGCAATTTATATCGGATTCTTCCATGAAAGAAAACTTAAGTAGAGAATGGGCCTGATTCACTAAGGAAAATAGAGCAAAAAAATGAGTAACTTTGAACCTTGGCAAAACCATGTTGTATTGCAGGGGGAGGTAAATTTAAATTGTGAACATATTTATAGTTGGGATAGAGCATGTCCTAGATCAACTTTTAATGTCAGTGTAAAAATAAATCAGGTAATTGCATCCTACATGAAAAAACAGCCAGTATTTTCCTTATGTGCAAAATAATAAACTTATTTGCACCCCTTGCACTGTAACATGGTTTTGTAAGGTTCAAAGCTACTCATTTCTTTGCCTTACTTTCTTTAATGAATCAGATCCAATATGTGTAAAGTAAAAAGAGAGAGATATATAAAACATAACTCCAATATTAAAATGTTAGTTTTGAGAAAAAAATCACAATACAGTTATTCTCCATATTTCCTCCACTGAGCTTACACCTCAATTCAGTTTCCCCAACACAAGACACATGGCCACTTTCTACCAGCTGTCATTACCTGACTGGTATATCTGTAGCAGACATCTATAGAACACAGTGCTGAGATACAAATGTCCCATCACAGCGAAGAACGTGTTGATTAATTGACAGAGAGGCTTGGGCTGCAATTAACAGTGGATTTGATTTGTTTTTGGTAATCCATGTTCTGACTCATGGCATAAAGATTTCACAAACCCACGCAGGCTTTTTATAACATAATTATAAATATTATTTTGTAACGTTTCTTATTGCTAAGTGACAAGTGACTGAATATGATGTTATGATGAATGGAAATGGTGTTAAGAGATGCCAATCCTTTTACTCTGTGTGTGTAATGACAAACGGAGCCAGGTCAAACTATAATTAGTTTTGTGATATTCTAGCAGATGTTTGTTAAAAGTAATAGAAAAGTGGAAATTAAACTTAGCAAATGGGTACTACATGAACTATTTCCTGTCACAAGCTTCAACCGGCCAGTGCCAATCCTTTGCTTTTTACTTTCCATATCCGTACCTCCCAAAATAGCCCATATCACCAGGGATATAATGTTCTGCTTCCATTTTCCCCACTGATTTTCCAAATGAATAAACGTGGGCTGAATGAAATATGTGATGTATGAACCCCCCTTTTAATATCAATTACTTAATTTTGTCCAGATCACTGCATTAGGAAAACACATGGGAAATGGGACATCAACAAAGGATATTTATTAAAGAACATGATGATTCTTTTGAATGTATCTACTGCTACCATACAGAGACCATCCCTCCATCCAAAGCCTGGACTCTGTTAGACTACAGAATAGTCCCCTCTCCTAGGTCTATTCCTACCTCTCCGACTGTTCCTTGCATTGTCCTCTTCTCTCTCCCCTATCACTTGGACATTGTAGAGATCAGTGCTGCAGGCCGTTCTCTTTTATACTCTGTTCTTCCAAGCATGCACTGCAGCTTTTGCTTTCACCATCAGGCTATCCTGCTTCCACTCTAATGACTAAAGGCCCCCCTATGTGGTCAGAGTCTGCTGCTTGGCCAGAGTGCCCGATATGATCTCGTTGTACCGTATGACCAGATCTGATAGGATCCATGTATAATATGTTGGGTGACCACCACATACATGGTCAGTATAGAAAATCCTCTCATAAATAACACACAGGGATAGATTCATCAAACCTTCTAAAATGGAAGAGCAGAGGTTTTTCCCTTAACAACCAATCATATTCTAGCGATTATTTAATTAGTACATCCTAGAAAATATTCGCTAGAGTCAGATTGATAGCAATGGGCAACAGCTTCATTTTTCCTTTTCAAAAGGTTTGAAAAATCTACCACACAGTCAAAATAATGTTTTGAGGACACTTAACTTACATCTCTATGCACTGGTAGGTTACATGTCTATACAGTGTTACCTAACATCTCTATGCACTGGTAGGTTACATGTCTATACAGTGTTACCTAACATCTCTATGCACTGGTAGGTTACATGTCTATACAGTGTTACCTAACATCTCTATGCACCGGCAGTTTACATGTCTATACAGTGTTACCTAACATCTCTATGCACTGGTAGGTTACATGTCTATACAGTGTTACCTAACATCTCTATGCACCGGCAGTTTACATGTCTATACAGTGTTACCTAACATCTCTATGCACTGGTAGGTTACATGTCTATACAGTGTTACCTAACATCTCTATGCACTGGTAGGTTACATGTCTATACAGTGTTACCTAACATCTCTATGCACCGGCAGTTTACATGTCTATACAGTGTTACCTAACATCTCTATGCACTGGTAGGTTACATGTCTATACAGTGTTACCTAACAACTCTATGCACCGGCAGTTTACATGTCTATACAGTGTTACTAACATCTCTATGCACTGGTAGGTTACATGTCTATACAGTGTTACCTAACATCTCTATGCACTGGTAGGTTACATGTCTATACAGTGTTACCTAACATCTCTATGCACTGGTAGGTTACATGTCTATACAGTGTTACCTAACATCTCTATGCACCGGCAGTTTACATGTCTATACAGTGTTACCTAACATCTCTATGCACTGGTAGGTTACATGTCTATACAGTGTTACCTAACATCTCTATGCACTGGTAGGTTACATGTCTATACAGTGTTACCTAACATCTCTATGCACCGGCAGTTTACATGTCTATACAGTGTTACCTAACATCTCTATGCACTGGTAGGTTACATGTCTATACAGTGTTACCTAACATCTCTATGCACCGGCAGGTTACATGTCTATACAGTGTTACTAACATCTCTATGCACCGGCAGGTTACATGTCTATACAGTGTTACTAACATCTCTATGTACTGGTAGGTTACATGTCTATACAGTGTTACTAACATCTCTATGTACTGGTAGGTTACATGTCTATACAGTGTTACCTAACATCTCTATGCACCGGCACTTTACATGTCTATACAGTGTTACCTAAAATATTTATGTACTGGTACCTAACATCTGGGACCTGAGGCTATTTTTGTACTTGCAATAAACAAGCTGTACATACAGATCTTTCCATTCTGTGTAGCAGTTTAAGATATCTACTTTCATATTCTATGTGGAATTCTTGTGAAATGAGGAGACTTGCCTCTATAAAGGGGATGGCGTTTGAGTGAGTAGTGATGGGGCACTGAGCTGTTATGACATGTACTCCCCACCGGCAAGAAATCATTCATATCACGTTACAGAGGACAGTGTAGCAAGTCTGCAAATGTATCATAAATCAGACAAGAAGAGTGACAAGTGGTAAAAACTACAGATACATGGAAAACAGCAGGTAGAGCTTTATGGTGACTTACAGTGTAGCGATCAAACAAGTTACTATTATACTGAAAATGTTTTTGTAGCAGTCACTTATGTAACAGTTTCCATACTCAGAGAATGAGTAAAGGAAAAAATACACCCAATATACGAACAGGCTACAATAGCGGATCTGTCACCAAGTCCACTGTCATTATGTTACTGCTTTAGTACTTAGGGCTTTGTCCACTAGCAATAAGGAAGAAAAACAGGGTTTCCCTAGGAGAGAGCATTTTATTGAGGGCGCTGTACTCTCCTGTGGGTAGCCTTCCTCCTCCCCCTACAGCGACGCAGCTGTGTCGCTGTGGGTGAAGTTCCCTGGGGTGCTGCGGCGATCTCACAGGGGTTTTCTGGCCAGGGCCGGTGGTAAGCAAGGCGGAGGACTACTTGGTAATTATTTTGGCTTAGGGGTGCCTTGCAATAAACTTATGGAGACTGTAAGGGTGCCTCCAACTGAGAAAGTTTGAGATCCACTGCTTTATACAAAGGAGAGATACTCATCAGCTATTCTAGTAGGAATAAAAAGAAATATGACCCCCTAGAGAATATTTTTCCATTTGGACTCCCCATTTAGTGTTCTTATTGTGGTCTACTGAATGCTGGAATGAATTCCTATGAGCTAGTTTGATTGCGCTATGGAAGCTCCCATTAACGCATGTGTGCAACTGGAAAACATCAATGTACACAAAAGGTGTGTAGACATTACTTTATACCTATATATTTTATCTCTTGAAGGGAAACATTGGGTATCTTTTTGTTTAATATCTTTTGTGAAAAACAAAAAAAAAAACTAGATTTCATACTTTCTCCAAAGCTATTTGGGGACACATGTTAAATATAGGTGAAAGTGTAAAGTTATAGAGAACTTTATGTTGCTGCTTGGCAAGAATATGAGCTTTATTTATACAAGTGGAGACCTTGTTCCTTGACCTATCATACTCTGAAACGTTATGCCCCTCTGCCTGAACTTTGCGTGTCACTGAGCTGTTGGAGTTTATCCCCTTGTCTCTGTTTCTTCATAAGATATACTTTCCTGACCGCTTTTATTTTCTTTGGAAATGTCCAATCTTTCCCTTGGCAATACATTCTTAGTCACATCGGGTGGATACAATTATCCTGACACAACTTTTCATGCAGCCAATACCCCCTGTCGTCTTGATACAGAAGATAAAGGTCTATAGAGAAGAATGTTCAGCTACTTTTCAGATATCCTCATCTTTATACAGGAAATGGTCAGATTTTCAAGGTGATAATAACTAGGATGGTCACCCACAACATTTGCCTTCAGTTACCAAAGGATATCAGAGCCAACTCCATGGTGCTAATTGCCAGGGATGACTGAGCATGACAAGATAACTTTTCTATATAGTAAGTCCCTGGTGCTTACAAACTGATATGTGCTTAATAAATCTTTTTAGTCCACATTAGCCAATGTGCACTGAGGATTTCTGGGATTAAGCAGAGGAATTATAGGAAAAATAGCGCTGATAATCTCTTATATTTTCTCAGGAGTAACGGTCTGCTTTTAGGTGTGTAAGTGATTTTAGCATACAATTACTTCCATTGAAGCCATAAGCTTTTCACTGGGCAATTCTTTATAGTACAGTGCTCACAAAATATATTTTATTTAGGTACTGATACCACATAGGAATTGATATCAATTATTAGGAATTTTTTTTTATTTAACATAATATTTAGTCCTTCAGTTTCCTCCTGGACAAACCATGTTACAATGCAAGGGGTGCAAATTTGCTTATTATTTTGCACATCAGTTAAATACTGTCTGTTGTTTCATGAAGCACATAAATACTTGAAAGCTTTATTATTACATTGAAATTTATAGTTGATCTAGTTGATCTAGGACATGCCCTACCCCGACTATAAATTTGTCCCAACATTTTAAATTTATCTCCCCCCTCCATCGCAACATGGTTTTGCACAGGTGCAAAGTTACTTTTTTTCATGCTTTCCTCTCCTTGACTCAGGCCCAATATGTATTATGTGAAAGCAACTTATTCTACAAGTGTAAAAGACCACAGTAGTTTCACATAACAAAAATTATGATTACTTAATGGCATCTATCAAAAGTGCAATTCTACTCTAAAGCCAAGGCAGCCAATCAGACATTTGCTTTCACTGTCTACTAGCACTAGACAGATGAAACCTAAGTATTGATCGGTTACTATGACTTCAGTGCAGATTTATACCACTGAGAAATGCTGGTAAATAACGCTGAATTACAACTTACCTTCCACTTTGACCTGATTGGGAGTGCAGGCCCTGCAGGGTAGTACTTTGAATTCTTCTGCTTGATACATGGAGTAGTCTGTACTGGCCACCACAATGACATCTCCTGCTCTCCAGGAACGCGCATTGTCTGCCAGATGCAGGATGGTGCTGTTCACATTGGTGTCTATAGTCACTGTTAGTCTGGGCCTCACTAAAACATGAACAGAAGACTATTTATCAAATGCAATTGCCATGACTAGGAATCTTGGACGTCACCATTGTCCAACTATTCCTACTATACTTTGCTGCAGAACATGCACACAGATCATTGCACTTCTATAAAGGTCATATTGATGTGTTACCAGGGCTGTAACTAGGGCTGGCAGATAGGGGCGACCGCCCAGGGCGCAACGCTGAAGGGGGGGGGGGGGCGCAGTTTAGGTATATATTAGGTCCATTTGGTTAAAATTGAGGGTTAGGGGGGCGGCATTTGTCTTTCTCGCCCCAGGCGCTAGAATTCTAAGTTACGGCTCTGTGTGTTACTACTGAGGATCTGGCACTTCGATACCCACCTTGAATGCCCCCAAAAAAGGGGGCAGCTGCTAGAAAGCCAACTAGCCTCAAATAAATCCTCTATAATTAAACACAACTAAGCCAACTACCCTCATTCACGCATAACAGAATATCCAGCAGGACCAGCAAGCATTTAATGGTTGAAAGAATGATGTTACTTATAAATAATGGTCAACTTTCTCCAACTACTATACTGTTTATGTTGTAACTGTGTGATATTTATTATAATTATCATCACAGTAATGCCGAATGAGCCTTACTTTGCTATTAATCTTGTGTTGTATTACTTGAACAATGTTGTTTCCATTGTCTAATCATTTATAGCCATAGTACCCAAATTCCATCGTGACCGACTCCTCCATATATTTTTTTTTTACAGGAATATATTAAATGGCATATTTTTGTAAATTTCCTGACAGAATCACTTGAGTAGTTTGCAAATCTAACTTGGCCTTTAGGAATAATACGCCTCTATTGATCTTAGTGGGTTCAAAACCTATTCTGATTACAAGGATTATTTTCTTGTTCGAATATATATTAGGGTTTCACACATTCAGCTTACAATCTAATATAAATATGCATCTAACTGTGCCAAGAAAACAAAACAAAACTGGGCACATTCCTTGTTTTTACTTAAAAAAAATGGAATAAAATAATCATCTTGAATAGTAACACGGCCGCTAAATTCCATGCGGGATATTATAACACCCGTAACATATTAATTTTGTTCAGGACAAAAATTTGATTTGACTTCAGACATGTGGTAAAGATGATGCAGTTGACAATTGTGTGCAAATGCCAAATCCAGTGAGGAATATTTTCCAAAATAGATTAAGAGTTTAACCAATTCTGGCTCCACTATGTTTGTCAAATTCTCTGTAGTACCACTTGCTCAATTTTGGCCCGATTTCTTGTAAAGGTGTTAGCAGATGATGGTATGGGTGTGTGAGTCAGGACCTAGTGCTAAAAGGGGGCCCAGACCTTGCCCAAAATCAGTGGTGGCCATATGACCCGGACAAACCATAAAATAAGCCAGGGGGAGGGGCTTGCTGTTTGTTGCAATGAACTCAGGGACAGACAGTTGCTGTTCAATGCTTAATAATTGGACTGTTGTATATTAATACATTTGAGACGAGAAGTTTGCTGTGTGGTTAATTAAAATGTAAAATACAAAGTGCTTAGTAATAAATATAAGTGTTTTGGTAATAGTTAAACCATGAATAAAGGGTGGTGTGGGAGCCATGGCATTAGCACTCTAAGGCCAGGGCTGGCAGGGCCCCAAGGGGGCTTGACTGCACATGCACAAACTCTGGCAGAGGGGAGGGGGCGCTGGAGATCCCAGCACGGCCATGCTTAGGACTAATGGTGGGCTTAGTCGGTGACAGAACATGAGCTGTTGGCTATTCATCTAGCTGTGCCATGTGTCAGAGAGGGGAGCTAACATTCATTTCCTTTGTGTAATCCTCATATACTCAGCATAAAATATGTCCATGTTGCTATAGATCTCTATAAAAACAATTTAATTTTTATTCTATGGAAACAATATCTACTTTTAAAGGTTAACGCCAGCTAAAACTTAATTTTATCCAACATTTATCTTCCCCGAATTGCAGAACTAGGAGGGTGTAATAGACCCCTGCCATTTAGAAGAACCAACAATACCAGCGCTGCATTGTTTAATTCCCTAGCATTGACGACTGGAAGAAGCGGACATTCACACAGCGCTATGTCAGGTTCTAACATGGCTGCTGATTGGACATGGCTCTGTATGAAGCACAGACAGAGTGTTGTTTGAAGTGCCTGAACTGTTCCTGTTGTCAATGCCAGGACAAGAAGCAGTGCATGGTTGAGTTCTCCTGACAGATGGTGGCCCCTGACATGGAACCCCATGGTTCAGCTAAATTACAGTTAATCTGCAGTTATCCTATAATATGTCAGCCTTCATAAACAGTATATATTTAGATCCAGTCTGACACATGCAGATAAGGCAGATCTCAGCTCCCAAAATATAACCATATCATTTACTTTCTATGTTTAGGGAAATAGGCACAGTACTAGCCATGGTTATGGTACAATTGTTTTTAAGTAGACGGCTTACCCTGAATACCCTCATTTGTCTACAAGTAGCACGTTTAGGAAATATGTCATTCTACTCAAAAAAAATCTAATTTCCCATCAAATTTGTATCTAATAAAAAATAAATTAGAGACTCTTGAACATGAAAAACCCATTGGCAATGAAATCCCTGTTTAATTGTTTTCACAAATACACATGCATTCAGTTATATACATGTTGGACACCATGGACTCATACGGTGCATAAACCATGAGGTAAATGTATCAAGCTGAGAGTTTTCCAGCGAGTTTGAAAAACCAATCAGATTCTAGCTATCATTTATTTAGTACATTCTACAAAATGAAAGCTAGAATCTGATTGGTTGCTATAGGCAACATCTCCACTTTTCAAACCCGCCGGAAAACTCTCAGCTTGATACATTTACCCCCCTGTGGTGATACAAGGGCTGCAAATCCATTTATTTTTTAATGCAGGGAAAATGCTGCTTGTGTCTGCATGTACTACACAAATATCGGACAATACTATATTTACACTGCAATATAGAGTCTAGCTAGGATGTGCCCAGTGGCGCACGCAGGGAGGGTTTCTGGGTCTCCAGAAACTCCTCCCCTCCGCTAAAAAAGTGCCCTATATAGTGGCACTGTACTATACAGCAGCCGCGGCACTGTCAATGAAGCGTCCGCGACGGTGCTGGATTGTATACATCACTGCCGTGGACGCTTCTTTGACGCTTCTTTTGGAAAAAAAACAAAAAACGAGAGAGCTGCTGCGCATGCGCAGGCGTTGCGCGGCAGCTCTCTCGTTTTTTGTTTTTTTTCCGGTGGAGGGGAAACCCCCCCTTAAAAATGCTCTGTGCACCGCTGGTGCCCCCATACCCAGGCTAAATCTGTCTGTAAATTTAAAGTTTGCACTCTCTACAGTGCAACATGGTGAAAACACACCGTCTGGCTGGATTTACTCCTAACCCTAATGAGGCCCATTGTTTAGTTTATCAGAGAGGTTGAAAACACAAAAGAGTGGATTTCATTAGGCAGATAAACATACCCGGCTTTCCACATAGGAAGCGGACTTTGTAGTTTGGGCATTTTGCATGGACCTGGTCATTCTGCCGACATTCAAACCTGTAATCGTGGCCACCTTTGTAAAAGACTTGTGTTGGTATATTGGTCCCATTAACTGTAGTAACCTGGGGATAGCAGGGTACATGTTACTGATGGCAACACAACTGCATAGAATCCTAGATAAATAATGGCACAAACAATACTACCGAGTTACAGAATGTAAACTGAAACAGACAATACAGTACTTTGTATCCAGCACAAAGGGGTAAAGATTGACAGCAAAGTAGTGGCCAAGTAGTTGCCGATTGTTCCTAATCTCCAGCTACAGACCCACAACTCACCGTTTTATTGATTTAATCGGTAGGTCTCAGATGTTCTTGTTTAAGCGACTTCAGGCATAATATTAGTGTGAAAGCTACACTTTATGTGCTGTACTTTCCATTCACTTAATGTGGCCTTTGTTTGATCATTTATTATATAATCTGAGATTTTCCTTCCCTGTTATTAAACCAAACAGTATCTGAAAATCCTCTCCCTGTGAGGTCGTTTGATGGCATTCAGCCGAATTCCCTACCTAGTGAGTTGTGACTGTCTCCTGCTCCCTCTGCAGGACTGTCTGGAGACATGCTTGGTAATGACACTGATAAGAAACCCAGCCATTGACAAACCCAGCTTAAGATCCCCCCACTGTGACTAGTGAAAGGGATGTAATTGGATATGCAGCATGTGGTCTTATTTATGGTTAGTAATGAGACATCCTGGGTGTAAAACCTGTTGTTTTATTAACTATGAGACCAGCAGCAAAGGTCTATCCCGGCGGTCTGCCTGTTCTTCCATTCTCTAAGATAACACTGCGCTCTTTCTAAAACTACAGACATTTCAACTGTGTAACTACTAAGTTCTCGAACACTAATGACTTCTGACAGTGTTTTTTCTTCAGTGTGATAATATGTTAGCCAATAGGCCAGTTGCAGAGATAGTCTATTAATTTGCTGTTTTTGTTATGATTCTGCAAGTCACCACATAACAAAACGCATTGTAACTTTAAAATGTGGTTCACTGAACTAATTTCAATAAATCATAGAATAGAGTAACTCATTGCTACCCCTTCTGGAATAATGAGGTCATGTACCTGGATGTCGATGGGATGGGTGCAGATTTTTCCAGGGTACATGGCCTTAAATTCAGACAGCTTTTCCCAATCCCTGTACCGAGTGTTTTCGTACTTGTCAAACCACTGCGTCCACTCCACATCTGGAATGTAGACAGTGCAAAAGACACCACACGCCTGGTTAACGCGTTTATTTGCAAGTAGTAAAACAGACATCTAACAAACACATGCCAGAATAACACACTGATGTGCAATGAGATAACAGCACTGAAATGGAGACCTGTGTCTGGAAGTCTCTGACACTTGCTTGGGTTCCATCACAGGAAGCTGCCAATACAAGTGGATGCAAAACCATACAGCCTACGTTAAGAAGCACAACAGGGCTGGCTGCGGAATTTGCCTAAGGCCCCAGCAAATTTCCATAAAGCTCAATAATGCCGACATGTTGGCCTGCGGACAGTATATACTTTATATTGCTATGCCTGTTTTTGACAGCCTGAGTTTTATTACTAATAGTAGGACTTTATTTTTCATTTCCAGGCATCGTCCCAGATTTTAAAGATTTGTCCCTGTATTTTTTTTTTTTTGCAAATCTGGCAGTTTGTATTATTAACTGTTTACATATTAAATGCACTTTTTCCTGTCAGATGCAATTCTTACAAGTTTCCCTTTGTAAATTTAAATTAAAATCCCAAAATTTAAATTCTAATCAAATGCATGACATGATGGGGATTGTAGTGCACCAAGGTGACAGGTTGGGACATACTGGCTCAGCAGCCATGTGTCCTTGCAAATCATTTTAAAATGTTGGCTACTAAGTAGTTGATGTATGAATGTTGGGTGAGTATGCTTCCAGTGCACCATGAGCTTTGTGAATTATAAACCCGGCCAGGCGTGCTCAGCTAGTGCTAGCGCACATCTCTGTCAGGGCATGATGGGACTTTTAGTTCTGCAACAGCTAGAGAGACACTGGTTGCATACGTTTTCTCTACAGGAACCAATTTACAATATTAATCATCTGGGTATTTTCTGTATGTGTTTTGAGTATCACATAGTTAACAATAAATTTAGGGACAGGGTCCATATACATGCTAAAGAGAAAAAATACCTACATTTTCATAGTAACATTGTGGAATAAGTTATTCTGCATAGATAACAATGGGCCTAATTCATTAACAAAAGTTAAACAAAAAATTAAGTAAGTCTTCTTACTGAAGTTTTCTGGACAAAACCATGTTACAATGCAAGGGGTGCAAATTAGTTTATTATTTTGCACATACGGAAAATACTGTCTGCCTTTTTATGTAACACACAAATACTTGATAACTTTATTTTTACACTGAAATTTAAAGTTGAACTAGGTATAAGTCTGTCATCACATTTTAAAATTACCTCCCCCTCCAATGCAACATGGTTTTGCCTTACTTACTTCTGCTTAACTTTCCTTAATGAATCAGGCCCTATATGTTTTCCTTCACCTATGAAAATATTAGAATGTTTATTGTTGACCAGACAATAACTATTTGTCCACACTTAGTTTAGTACAATGAGTGGCATATGCAATGGATAGACCTCTTAGCAAGGTACATTTTTGAGACAGGCATACAATAATCCTAAAGAGAAATTGGGAATGGGATTTTTATGAGGTTATGGAAAGTGCATATCAGGTGAACTGAACTGTTTCCCATCTGCCATCACAGCCTATGCATTCTTATCTACAGGGACTTGCAAGGTGTATTATATCACACACAACAAGTTCCAGAATCAGTAGCACAGTATAAGGAGATGGATTATGTAAAGCCTTTTCTTTATCCTGATTAATGTTCAGTCTCTTGAGCAGAGACATCAATTAGAAAAGAAATCCTGGTGCCAACGAAAACATATTTGAATCAAAAATAGCAAGTGACATTTTCAGGTTGTGCAATAAATTGCTGCAAAATTAAATGAGGACAGTACATTTGCTGTTGTCGTCTAGTTAAGGCCAAAACCAAAGACCTCAGTCAGCCAAGAGCAGCAAACACATCGATTGAGTTAAAAGGGACGTCTGTGTCTGACAACTAGAAGCTCATACATTTTCATGTGCAGTCCTGACTGACTGGAGGACAGAACTGCCTGGGATTTCTGCAGAGATACCCACAGGTAACTAAATAAATGGTCCATGTGTTCCAAACAAGACAGCGCTAACCTCAACAGTAATGAGCCAATCGTCCACCAAGAAAAGCAAATATGGGAAGTTTACATAAAGATTGTGGTTTCTGTGTCTTCGAATGTAGAGCAAACTAACAGCACCAGCTTCATCAGCCAGAAAAATAAATCAGATTGTTATCAATGCGTCTTTATGTGGCTGCTGGGAAACCCAATGCTATTTTCAAACACGCTGTGACATATTGAAAATGACTTGTTGTCACTTACCCTGAACCCACTCGCTGCCCGAAGACACGTTAAAGTGTTCTCCATTTTCCGCTTGGAAAAGTTTATGCACTCGAGCCACGGCGGACCCTCTGCTTCCTGTCAAACATATAAATAGGTTAGGAAGCTGCTTCAGTAAACAGACTGCGGCAGGTAACAGATGAAATCATACAGAAATCTGCAGGGAGAGGAAACCCCCAGTCGAAAATGTCATATTTCCTTGTGTCCTGTGTCATTATTTCTATTTATGTAGAAGGATCTATGCATGAAGCAGAGGACACAACAATTACATATAGGAAGTGGTATTTGTAAACTAGTGATCAGGCAAAGACAGAGGTCTCCAGCAGAAACTTGAAATGTTAACCCCTCTGACGAGAAGAGGGAACCTATAGCTTCATTTACTAGCATGTCATAAAGGAGACTTCACACTTCTTTACGTCTTTGTTCTCATGTGCTCTGTAGACTGTAAGCTCTCATGAGCAGGGTCCTCTCTACCCTTTGTCTGCACCTCCTACGTCAACCTCGTCTCTGCTTTTTTTTATGTGCAATTTGTATTTACATGATTTGTAAATCTGTCTGGCTCCGCATTTTGTAACGGCTTACAAATAAAAGATGATGATGATGATGATGATGATGCAAGGGCAGCACGGTGGCTAAGTGGTTAGCACTCCTGCCTTACAGCACTGGGGTCATGAGCTCAATTCCCGACCATGGTCTTATCTGCGAGGAATGTTTGTATGTTCTCCCCGTGTTTGCGTGGGTTTCCTCTGGGTGCTTCGGTTTCCTCCCACACTCCAAAACATACTGGTAGGTTAATTGGCTGCTAACACATTGACCCTAGTCTGTTTGTGTGGGTTATGTAATTTAGACTGTAAGCCCCAATGGGGCAGGGACTGATGTGAGTGAGTTTTCTGTACAGCGCTGCAGAATTAGTGGCGCTATATAAATAATTGATGATGATGATGACACCAACTGTCCTTAGTTTCCATGGACAGTTCCAGGCTTTAGGGATGTATCCCTAAAAATGTATCTATCTTTCACATATTGATCATATTATTGTAAACAAGATAAAGTGTTCACTCCTGGATCTCATTCTCTTCGCTTTACAAATTAATATTTATTAAAGAATACAATTTAAAATACAAAGAGGCTTAGCATCACCTGCTGAGCCCTGGAAATGATTTTAAGTTGTTGGCATCTATGTAGTAATGAGATGATAATTGAGAATAACCGATGTGAACTTTTCTGCATCTGGAAAGAATAACTGTATATCACATATGTATCTAGTTTACCCAGTTACGTACTAGGGATTTCAGCTGACACCTATCAAGTGAACTTAAAAAGATAGCAGTCTGGAGACTCGTCCATCCTCCCTTCCTTATCCCCGATGATGAACGTGGCAGGCCGGTACTACTACAGTTTACTGTTATTTATGTTTTACTTTGCTAAAATGGTGTTGCTGTACTCATCCATACCGGTAACCCTTAGTGCTGGAGAACAGCCAATAAGGTAAAATGGTTCAATCCACAAGGCAGTAGGAAAATGAATAACAATATTTGCAAGTGATCTTACTTTTAATAGAAAACAAAATGGAAAACGATCTCCCTAAGGAGCCGCTTTGTCTGGTGTGCATTGAACACAAAAGTGTTCATAAAGAGTAACAATGCTTATATGACAGGGACATGTCAGTCATTATGCTATCTGTTATGCACATGCAATTAAAGTGTGTGAGCACAAGGTTCCTAGAGCTTAAGCTGGGTACACACTACACAGTTTTCATCCAATAATCCGCTAAAATCAGCCGACATACGACCGCTCGTTCAAAAGTCGGGTCAGTGTGTGCAGTGACACGATGGTCGAAAGTCTGCCCAAATGGACAATTGTCGCCTCATTTGGTTGGTTGTATCGTTTAATATTTTCGTTCCAATCTCGTTTCCGTTGTGTAGTGTGTATAAACTTCCATCCGATCCACAACAGGGAGTACGAAATTACAGTCATTGCTCACTACAACATGGCTGTAAAAAGTCGCGAAAGGGACATCCGCTCTTCCCTTTATCGTCCTAAACAAGGCTAGTGTGTATGCAGTCCATGCACCGAGCGATCGGACCATCGATCGCATGTAAAATCGCTCTACATAAAAAGTTGGTCGAAATTTCTGTAGTGTGTACCTAGCTTAACTTAGGATGCACAAAGCACCCATGTGGCACCAGCAATATGTGCAGAAAATACAGTAACTAGCAACTAGTTCTCTTTAGTGATTTTGACTCGTAATATTGAATTCCTCTTTTTGTACGTCAGCATATGCACCGTGCTTAATGATTTAAATAAAATAAGGCAATTACTGTTACTCAGTAAGTGTTTGGCTGTACCATGATATTCCACGTGGTCTTCTACAGAGCTGGATGGATCACCTTTCACTGTGATAAAACTCCAGGGGTGTCTGAAATAAACAGAACAACCTGTATTTTAGAAGCAGAGACAAGTCCGTTCACATACTGAGGCTTTGTAACCAGGAGGACTGAGCAGACTTCTGTAGCCCTAACAGAGAGGCTGTCTGTGTACTATATGTAGTCATCTACCATAGCTTAAAGAGACCCTGGCGTGATACAAATGCATATATTAGAAAAGGTGGACAAAGAATAATTAGACCAATAAGTGACATAGATTACAGTTAGTACAACCTGTAATGTTAGGAAAAGAACTGTAAAGTGAATAAAAAAAAATCCTGATGTTGTATTTAGACATAGAATTGTACTTCCAGATTGTCAGACCAATTCATGGTAAATAAGGATAAAATACTGACCGGAACCCCAGGTGCAGGAAGTGTCTGCTCCCAAGTTTGGTCATCATTTTCTTTGCAGAATCGTCCAGGTGGCGGGATCCCTCGTCATTCACAGCCACTGACAATATGGTCCCGTCTGGGACTGACTTCACATAGTTGGCCAAGCGGGAACTGTCATCTTTAGATTTATACGTATCGAACCTGTCAGTAAATAACATGCTAAATATTGGACAAAAGTGACTTTGAATATCTATATGTCATCCTACATGCCCATCATTGTAAAAAATGAGTATAAAGATAACACAACAAAAATAAACCAAAGACAGTTATAAAATCATCATCATCATGATCAGTAATATCAGTGTTAGGCTGGGGTGTGAAGGGTCCAGGAAAGCAAGTTCAGTGGCCCCAAGTTCATATACTGGGGGTGTTATAATAAACATATGTTTTATGCCAGCTCCTTGGATCTGTCGCTTGCAAATCGCAATCAGGTTTAGAGAAAATGAAAACGAGAAATGGTAAACTAATACAGATCCACCAACCTGGCATACAAGGTAATGTGTATCCCATGTGTCTTATATTCGCAAGAAATAAATACACAATACCACGATGGAAGGCATTGGTTACAAGCAAACACTGCACTGGCTCTCCTTGGGAGTCCTGCAGTGGATTCCAAACAGCTTAGCAATAATATTAAAGTTATTGTTGATAATCGTTCTTCATGGACCCAAACAATAGAAATGCTTCCATCCAGATTACGTTATATTATCCACATTATTTCATGAATAATTTGTTACACATATTTCATCTGTGTTTCAATCTTGCAAAGTTTGCTTTTTCAGCAACCTCTTATGAATAGTCACTATCATGCTTATGTATCTTATGTAGTCAATACTATTAGAAATAATATCTTGCCAGTTCAAGCTACTGCTGTTGCATATAGAATCTAGAAGTTCCCCATGACATGCAGAGAGGCGGGAAAATCTGAAGAGGTGCACTGTGCAAAAGTGTAACGATACATCACAAGACCGACTAACGGTCACTTTAGCACAACCCCTGTCTTTAAATAAAACTTTTCCATTGTTCTGCTAAAATACTGCTCCATTTAGCCTCATTTCTGGGTTAAATTAATCATGAGAGCGAAGGGACATTACAGCTGACTTTATTACATGAGTCACTCGTGTGTTTAAAGCTTTGTTTTACACTGGGCAAAGTGTTTGCAGAAACACGTTACTGCGCCGAAGTGTAACTGGAAGGAGCAAGATATGTCCTATTAAACGCATATTGGAACTTCGCCAACTTGGAACTCGTGCAAAAGCCAAGTCCTTTTGTAGAGTAGAAATAGTAGTGTGTATAGTAAGGAGCCTGAAAATGTACCCCTTTATCTCATTTAAATAATGTCGCTACAAAACTTAAAATCACATCTTTGCACTGTCCTATTAGGTGCAACCAATCAACTCCTCCTTCTGCTGGTGCCAACTTCTGCTCCTTTGCAAATGCTGCAAACTTGCTCCATTTACCCAAGCGCTTTGGTGGAAATATATAGGCAGGCCCGGCGCTCCCAGAATGGTAAATAACTTTAAAACTGTGCGGCGACCGCTGACCATACCTGTCACGGCCGCCGCACAGCATTCAGATGCACGGGGAGGGGGAAAAGGCTATTGCTCACCACCGCCCCCTCTCTGCTCCATCTCCTCCCCTCCACTCACTAGTGTCAGTGAGTGGAGGGGAGGAGACGGAGCAGAGAGGCGGCGATGGTGAGACAAGGTAAGGAAAGACGGGATGAGGGGGGAGGAAGTAGGAGGGCGCCGATTTTTGCGGGGGGGGGGGGGGCGCCGCCGATTTTTGCGAGGAGGGGGGTGCCGATTTTGTAAAAATGCCTAGGGCGCCATGGACCCTAGCACCGGCCCTGAATATAGGTGCCTTTGTGGAACTCGGGGTGAACAGAACCTCCACAGAAGGTCTTGCTCTGCACCTCAGACATTTTGTATTTTGTAAATGAAGCCTACTTTATTTTATACTCTGACTATAATTCAGTTGGGTAAAATTTTGTTACATGTGACTTTTAGGTGGGAAATTCAATTTGCTTTCTGGAGACGTCTACGAAGACACATCAGGGCAGAGTTTTTACTCAAATCTCCTCTCACTTTCCTTCGCATCCCATAGGAATGCAAGGAGAAAAACAGCAGAGTCTCTGTACCGCAATGGCCGGCAATGTGCATGGCCGGACCCCGTGGTGATATCAGGTGGCCCATCTCCAGCAACTGAATTCCCCCCTTAGGGTCTTTTAATGAAATGGAAGAGTGACAGAGGAAGGAAAGATAATGTGACCAGACACACACCTGTCTGCATGAATCACCTCCCCTGTTTTGGGGTCGATAGCATGAACAATGATCCCACGGTGCCCCCAGCTCTTCTCAAAGAAGTATCCCCCCTCACTCAGGCCACCAGGATGTAGGGTTTTGTTCAGAAAGGTCCATGACATCTTTTTCTCTCCGTGTATCTCAAGGGTGCCTCCTCTAGCCACACCAATATATTTATGGCCAAAATAATCATGGGGAGGCTCAGCATCATCTGACCTACAGGAAAAAAAGATGGATGTCAAAAATATTTCAACTGGTCCCAATGACCTCACTGTAGGAATGTAAAAGTCTATGAAAGCAACACTGACGATGAACATTCCATTCTGCAAGTAATCCAAATGTTGTAGCCAGCGCAGTCGCTCAACTGACACAGCCAGCGCAGTCGCTCAACTGACACAGCCAGCGCAGTCGCTCAACTGACACAGCCAGCGCAGTCGCTCAACTGACACAGCCAGCGCAGTCGCTCAACTGACACAGCCAGCGCAGTCACTCAACTGACACAGCCAGCGCAGTCGCTCAACTGACGCAGCCAGCGCAGTCGCTCAACTGACGCAGCCAGCGCAGTCGCTCAACTGACGCAGCCAGCGCAGTCGCTCAACTGACACAGCCAGCGCAGTCGCTCAACTGACCAAGGCAATTCAGGTGATTTGATTCAGACTAGATTGAATATGATTAACAAGGCTTGGAGCATGTGTACATTGATGTTTCTGATGCATCCAAGGTCCCAGTGTATTTAACACATGGGGAACATGATGAACTTGAAGAGTTGTAAAAATAGGAATCACTGATCTGCACTGTAACCCCACCATCAATAACCCACTTCAGTAAAACAGTAATATATCCTAACCAATTGCCTCTAATTTGTACAGTATAATATCCAGAGAAGAATGGAAATCCAGAGAGAAAATCCATGCAAAGCCTAAAAACACTGGAACATTTCCTTCTGAGCCACTGTGGCTATTGAACATCACTTCCACAAACACACATTTATCTTGTCATCGTTTATAAACCGTAAAACTTGGCTTAACAACTCTGAGCATCATCTCTGTAAATGCCTCTCCCTCCTGCTCTCAGATAGGCTAAATACATGTAATCGATCATTCCATTTAATTTAGCATTAAACTAGCTGTAGAAGGAGCTGTGTAAAGTGTAGGAATGTTGGCATATCACACAGTAAAATCTTCACTGCTGCTGTTGTTACAGACAATTTATTGGTCATAGAACTTTATTTAATGGTAATTTATTGAATTTTACATATTATTCATATGTGTAATACTGACAGGCCACACCATGCTGCAAATAGAATTAAGTTCTTGGCAAATTTTCTCTTGGTTTCAAACTCATTTACTCTATTTTTGTTAGTGCCCAGTTCAAGATGTTAAAGGTTAGTTCTTATTATTGCATAATAAATATCAATTTGTTCACATGACATTGTGTTCTGTGACTCATACAATAGTGTGTTTTTCCTATAATGCAGTCTGAGTTTCTAACCTTTCCTATGCTTTGTCTCCTCCCCAACTGTTTATGTTTCCACATCCAGTCTAAGAGTCTAACCACAAATATCAGATGTCCCAGTGTTGTGGCTGAAAAGGAAACTTTTCCTGCACTCCTCTGATTTTCACAGACAGTGGTTAATAAATTTACCTTCCATAGAGGATGATGGTAAGACGGCCTAGAAATGGACAGTCCTCACTCCCTATGTGCAGCTCTGCCCCGTTGTCAATCAATATATATCTAGTACGAAGGATGATGTCTTCATTGCTGGGCTTAATGACAAGTTTTCCTGTAATACAAGGTGTGGTTACTATACTGCCAATGGCACATTTCTAGATATTAGACACCAAACACTGAGTTATATCGCCACCAGAGATTTGGGGATCTGAATTTTATCAACACCAGAGATTTACATTGTATCGGCACCAGCATTGTCTAGTAATCAAGAGAATACAGTATGCATTTCATATATAATACTGTATTGTATGAAGGTTACTAAAATGCTCTATATATTATATATTAGTTATTTGAATTTCCTCTGTATTGTATAGTGGTCACTCGAATGCACTTTGTGTTATGTACTGGTCACTAGAATGCTCTGTGTATTGTGCAGAGGTCAATAGAATGTTCTCTGTATTTTAGCTTTATCATTAGAAAAGGCTCTGAATCGCTTCTCAGCCTTTTGGCTAAGATCAAGTGAGTACCTGTCCAAGTAGGGGCTTCTTCCCATCCTGAAAGGGCCATGGGAAAGCTTGGTCTGGCCAGAAGGCCGGTAGCTTTGAAGCCTGAAACTAGTGCCCCTGGAGTGGTGACCCAGGGGAGCCTGAAATCACTTGGGGACTGGTCACCCTCACTTGAAATTAAGGCACTTAGCACAAACTCCACTTTTAAGCTGCACTCACTTCCTTTGCTTTGACCTTCTGGCTTGGCATGAAAGAATTTTTACATCTCGGACGTAAGGCTGGGGCCGTCTTGCACGGTCACTATTTATTTTCCTATACTGTTTGTCCTTTGACTTTATTTCTATGGGGTTTTTTTTCACTGGATTGGAGGAGGTTCGGTCGCCCTTATGGGTCCGATCCCTGAAGATCTAGGGGGTGGTGTGGTCCTAGTGGCTCCCACCTCCCTGAACCATCTGAGGTCTCCCCTTGGGGGAGGCAGAAGATATTGGTGCCAAGGGGAAAGCTTTGGCGGAACCTTTGGCAAAAGAGACCCCCCCTAGCCTTGTGGCGAATGGGGTCTGAATCGTACCCTTGAGCATGTTTTTTTTGAGTTTTACACTTAAATTTTTTCGAGCACTTGGGAGAAAGCACGTTCCAGGCTTTCAATAAATTTTTTTAGAATAGACTCTGTACGGAATACCGTTCAGATGCATGGTTTTATTATAGTTCTTTAAAATAACAATTTTATATATGTCATTGTACACTACCATTCTGGGTAGCATTTCAGATCATCTGACCATTCTAGGTTGACCTCTGTAGGTATTACAGCCAGGGCCGCCAAGAGAAATTTCGGACCCCGGTACAGCAACTTCTTGGGGATCTTTCCATAGCTACCAAAGGCATTAATTAATTGGTGTTAACAATATTTATTTTAAAATCAATTAATTTATTCACTGCTACTTCAATGTAAACACAAGTGGAGGCAATTTAGCAGACCCTTGAGAACCGGGTGAAAGGAGTAATGTTGTCCGGTATGGTATAAAGTAGCAGGTGATGTTGGACAGAGGTGGACATTCTTACAACAAGTAGGCTCAATAGGTGACTGGTAGGGTAGATAGAATCTTACTCCATTTCCTGGAGCAGAACTTGTGTGTCTTTATAAAACAGGAACTTCACAGTATAATACGTTCGTTTGTGCATTATCATGATGTGTTTCCAAAGGAATCACATATACGCCACTGCAGTTATTTCAGATGCTGCATGGTTGCATGGTTTCTGACCTAACCGCAGAGCAGCCATGCAGCATGTGTCATTTATATGTGATTGGTTTATAGCGGCTGACCCAACAACACTAATTAATAAATAGGGTAAAGTTCACTCTGCCTGTTTATTACAGCTATTAGTCAGCCTAACCTAACATGTACAGCTGAATCTGATTTGGCTCAGCAGTTGGGGAATCTACTTATGAATTTACCGGCTGCCAAAGAATCTGGTCCAGCTGAACAACAAAATAAATACATAAATGAATTAAACCACATTTTTGTGCTGAAACATATGCCTTTTGGTAAAATAATAGCAGAAATAGCTGACTTACCCCCGTTAGTGATATGTATGGAGTGTACAGTTACAGATGACGTAAGAAGGAACTTTTTGCTCGCGTCAATGGTCACACGGTTTTCTTCATTGTTCTCCGGCCTCCAGGGTTGTAACTCAAGGTCTTCATGTGGGCAAATTCCTAGCATAACAAACATAAATTTAAATAAACAGCCATTACCCTCTGAACCCTACTGTATTGAAAGACAAACAAAAACAATTACAATTATTCATTTATAAGAACAGATGATGCACCAATTTTTTATTAACAGCTCCCTTTGTTGTGATAACCTATACCTTATCTACGCAATTGTTCTAATGCCCAGGAAATACTGGCCCAGAGTGTTAAGAGTTTATCACTTTGCCCAGCCATGGAATGCATACCTATGCATGTGTGAGCTGGCATGGGAGCTATGGAGATCATCATCATCATCAGTTATTTATATAGCGCCACTAATTATGCAGCGCTGTACACAGAACTCATTCACATCAGATAAGGAGATACCTTAATGGTCCAGGTAGTGGGCTGAAGCCTCACCTTCTGTCCAGCCAGGGGGCTGAAAGTTATGCAGAGGTAATAAATAACTCAATATAATCAGCCTTGTCCTCTGCTTGATACCGCTTGGTCTGTGTGAACACTATTTTGGGACAAATGACCTCTTGTCATGTTGCCCAACATCATATTAACCAATGGGAAAGTTGTTGGAAATCCTGACAGCTCTGTTACGGAGTTCTCCCATGAAAAGTCTACAATTTCTCACAGTGCTGACACATTATGCAATGTCTATTCTCAGTTTATGTTGGTAAAGGTTCACAGTTAGCAAATCCCTCCGTTTAAACACATGGACACTACCAGTTAATAAACCTTATCAATGTGAACCATCTAGAAATTAGACATAATAATACATTGTATTGCAGCGAACCTCTAACCCCTGAGAAGATCAGTTGCAAAATGTCTGTATTTGTCTATGGCCTAAATGGAAACGAGTGTTCCGTGGCCAAGTCCAATAAAAAAAGTGAAGATTTTTAAACTGATCCAATAAAGAATTAACACTTAATACAACATATTGGTAGAAACGTAATTTCCACACCAGGAAAAAGTAGCAATGCAACCGTCTCCAAGAGTCACTTATTTTTAGCTATTTAGAATTGTGATGGTTTCAAGGTAGTGTCAGTGATTTTACAAAGACTGACAATTTCATTTATGGTAAAGATATAAATAAGTATATTAATTAAATAGACGTAACCTATTGATGCATACATGAGCTGCATTTATGTAAACATCTGACATCATTTAATAGAGGCCAAAGAAACACTAGCTCATTGCTTTATATTTTATATGGACCCGGAGCTGGCAGAGTCTTCTCCATACCATATAAGGGAATTAGAAGTCACTGATAATGGCCATATAAGAGAGTTAGGTGACCGAACTGCAAGGTCACTTCTAATATCCTTATTTGAAATTAGCGGCACATTATTTCTTATAAAATAGATATTTTCCCTTTGGAAGATAAAAAAAAGGTGCTTGTATATGTTAATGTGCCTGTAATACGGGATGCGGCCTAGTGAGGTGTAAGGCACATTAGAGTATATCGTCATTTAAAATTAAACTATTTAATTTAGGACTTCATCACCCAATGATCCATCCCTCCATCTATTGCATATGGAACTAAGAATCTTGGGAACATTTAGTGCCTGATTCAGAGATAAGCACTCTTGTGTCTGGTTTCACACTGTGCATGCTTAGAAAGTGAACACATGCAACTACGGCCATTCAGACCTGAGATTTTTGTTACTTAAGAGGCGTGATGAGGGAGGGCAGAGGTGTTCTAAAGCAGTTAATATATAGTACTGGTGTGTTCCAGCAATTTTGTCTGGATTCAGACTGGGAGATAGTTGTAGATGTGATTGCAAATTCAGTTTTATTTGAGGGTGGTCAGGGGCACGTTTAAGTAGCAGGTGATGATGATGTTGAACACCCGAACCAGCGAACCGCTTACAATTAGAGGATTGCGAATGACTTATTGAGACTTTAGTAGTCCCTTGGCCTTAGATTAGGATTGCCGAACGTGTTGGAGAAAAGATGAAAAAATTAAAAATCTTTTTTTTTGCACACATATGGGGAAGTTGTTCCTGCTGTATTAGATTATTCAAGTTTAAAATGACTCTACGCAGCTATTGCACTCATAACATACAGAACAAAAGGTTTGTGTACATGTTCACAAGTTGAATGTTAGTGTCTGAGGGGTAAGACTGTAGCCAAAGGGATGTATCTGCTGCTCAAACAGAGCTGGACGCATCTGAAACTGGCATACATATACTGACACTTGCGTGTGACTATTTACAGCGCAAGTTACGCTTACATTCCACTTTGAATAAGGCCCTTACTGCCTACTACAAAATTTATTGTTCTGCTAAACGCCCATTCTTATTAAATTATATGTTCCATGATATTTATAGGAACGTTACTAACTTTAGTGGAACGATTTTCTTTTGTATTTTATTACATAGTTTCATTTAGAACCTCAGCTCGCTTCGGTCTGATGATAATGTGATTTGCAAACATTTTATTCATGTTTCTGCTTCCTTATGGTTAAAAAACAACAGTTATATAGGTTTCATGGCTTGCCATGACTTCCCTGTAACTCTTACTAAGTACATGGCCTTTTTTCTTTGTAGCTTCATTTCTTCCTAGCATACCTTTATATCATCAAGTAATACTGTTTATTTATCACCCTGTGTTATGACACACAGCTGTTCTCAGGATACAAATGAAGTGAATGCAGTGAGGACAGCAGAGCTATGCCAAAATAATCAGCTCTGTCTGATGAACAAATGCGTAGTTAAAAGATTAAATGTGGACGTCAGCAAGTTAAAGCAATTTGTTTAGTAAAAGTTGTAGGAGGGAGTGCAATAAAGTAGTTACTTGAAGGTGGACAGCCTTTAAATGTATCAGCTTCTCTGCATAACTGATACTTTCCTGTTCTGCAGAGAATTGTTACAACATTGTTGCAACAAGGTAAACAAGTAACAGTAGTCTTGGCTGTCTGCCAAGTTCTATAATAGGGCATGGGGAAGAGGCGATCTGGGGTAAAGAGCTCATGCATTATCTTTTTGAAACAGAATTGATATATGTCTTGGGCAGCACAGTGGCTTAGTGGTTAACACTTCTGCCTTACAGCACTGGGGTCATGAGTTCAATTCCTGACCATGGCCTTATCTGTGTGGAGTTTGTATGTTCTCCTCGTGTTTGCGTGTGTTTCCTCCAGGTGCTCCGGTTTCCTCCCACACTCCAAAAACATACTGGTAGGATAATTGGCTGCTAACAAATTGACCCTAATCTGTCTGTGTGTCAGTCTCTGTCTGTGAGTGTGTGTGTGTGTTAGGGAATTTAGACTGAAAGCCCCAATGGGGCAGGGACTGATGTGAGTGAGTTCTCTGTACAGCTCTGCGGAATTAGTGACGCTATATAAATAAATGGTGATGATGATGATAATTAAATCTCCAGTTCACATGCAGATAAGTTAGAACAACTTTAATATATGCTTATGTGTCCTCTATAAAAAAAGTTACTAATAAATTGCAAATAGTGTTATTATTAACTAGGATATGAATTAACTAAATGTCTGGACTTCTTCTTTAAAGTGTTCATGGTTTTACTGCAGAAATTGAGCTGATGTGTAAATGACTGCACATATCTGAGGATTTTCTGGATAAACCTCTTACTTGTTCATTAGAATTTGCTTTTGAATTGTAAACTAACCTGTAACCCCGGGTGTAATACCCACTGCACACAACAGGAGAAGCGAAGCTAGACCCACGCTGCCCACACACATGGTTCTTGGCACTGAAGACCTCAAATCCAATTTCCTATAGAACACAAGAGAAAAAAAAGGATATTTATCAACAGGCATTTACAACTGTATCAAGACAATTAGAACTTATGCTGCGTAAGATTTTCATACATTTTCAGAATTTAAAATAGATCTGTTAACACTTGGGGCTAGATTTACTAAGCTGCGGGTTTGAAAATGTGGGGATGTTGCCTATAGCAACCAATCAGATCTCAGCTTTCATTTATTTAGTACTATCTACAAAATGACAACTAGAATCTGATTGGTTGCTATAGGCAACATCCCCACTTTTTCAAACCCGCAGCTTAGTAAATCTAGCCCTTGGAATAGGATTAGATCTTGAACTAGTATCATTGTTTAAACTTGGGCTTAGATCAAGGCTTGAGCTAAAGTTGCTAATGCTTGTGGTAGACTCAGATTTAGGATTTAAAGTAATGTTAGTGATATATAAAGGTTAGGACAGGACTATGATACAATTCAGCTTCATATTTCTTTTTACAGTTTTCTTTGAATTTGAATAAAAAGATCTTAGAATTACCTTGGCCAAACCACAGCAGACCCCACTCTTAACAACTAGGAGACCATTGTCATTCTAGGACACCAGGGGTCTGAGATAATACCATTTTAGTGTCTCCACAATACATTACGAGATAGCCTAATGGTGGACCCAGGACAAATGCCCCTTTTTAGATATACCAGCTGTGACTTTTGATTTCCACAATTTGCTGCAACTGCATATGGAGACAGGCTATGGTAGGCAGATCTGTGGCACTGTGAGACACAACTCTTCATAGACATTTGCTTGTATTCTTATAATGTCACCTTCATCAAATGACAGACACTCTGCCAAGTAGACTTAGACTCCAGTACACTGCATCAGACATGTCTATCACAGAGCCATCAAAAATAAAGAGTTACTGACAGCACCAGATAACACTAGATGCTACAGAAGGTCAAATTTAGAGATAAATAAATTTAGAGATAAATAAAGTTGCAGATGAATTTTACGCAAATCAAAATTTGTTTGTTTAGAAGTGTGACGGTGTTTCACAGACGTACAATGTCTTCGAGATCTGACTTTCCACTGTGTTTTTCAATTCCACCTTCTGCTGAATTTTTAGTCTACAAATAGAGCTAGGATAGTGTTAATTCCTTCTGCTCTGTGGTGTGTTTGGGGTATAATCAGGGAGCATTATAGACGGAACAAAATTTATATAGAAATTGAATAAATAAATGATAGGGGGAATTCCACACGTCACATTTAAAGCCAATTTCTACTGGAGAAATGTGCAAAATTCCACACCAAGATGTGCAATAATACACATGACCATTTTGAAAATTCTATATTTAAATTGGATTCATTCATTCTCCTCACGCCATGATACCGTTAGCTGGTAACATAGTGCTATTTTATATAGTGGCAAATTAGAAATACATTTTATGTTGACACCCTTGGTATTCCCAGGACTCTAAATCTGGGTACACACCTATGCAACCATACAAAATGCAATGTCTCTAATGATTTCACCAACGATTGAAAGTCCAGATGAGCATGCTGATCCATGCATACACACCTACCCGCTTTACCTTCACATCTGTGATCTCTCATAACCATCTGCTGAAAAGACATCGTTCCATCGCTGATTGGTGATTTTTAGGAACGTAATAAAACCAAATCAACAGATGTGGTGTGTTTTGTTAAGATAAAACCTGATCGTAGGAGCACACACAATTTTGCAATATCTGACCAAATGGTTGTGAATCGTGTGATCTGCATAATAATTACATAAGTGTGTACCCAGGTTAATATTACACCATCAGCTTGTGATACATTGTTCTGCCACACATGTTTAGAGGTGGTTATGAAAATGGCACTCTTATCATCATATATACAAACTACCATGAACATTTCTATATGGATCATGTTCACTTTAAATGGCAATTTGTAAGCAATATTATCACTAATAACATGATAAACAACTCTCATCTAGACTTTAGCAGCAAGAAGATAACTTCACTTCATATCGTTACACCTTAGACATTTTGGTCTGAGAGTGCAGTCTCCGGTCACTGATAAAGGTGTCCTGACATGGATAATACAATTTGGATGTTTTGCTTCAGGTTACTTTTCTCTAATTCAAGTGTTTGTCATGTCAGTCATTTACCAGCAGACACATTTGGCTTACACATGTTGCATGGTATAAATTGGATGGGAACGGTGTATGCACAGTAACAGAGTGCAGACATGCAGCATCAATCTAATATAACTAAGAGCCCTGCGGAATATGTATTTCATAGCAGTCCTGCTGAAATAGTTGGACCATGGAACACTGGAAGACTGCTACCTGCATCTGTCTTTTCAGCAAACACATAATGAAATTTTGAACATTCCCGTAACACCGGCTCTTTCTGTGCTTGACCCCCGTAGCTGGAAACCTGTTTGCTAAATTTACACTTTTAGGAATTTTCACTGTTCTGGTTTCCAGATATGGGTTTCTTTAGTCACATAATCCATCTGAGCAAAATATTTATGTAGACCAGTAATCATTTTCTCTGTGGATTAGACTGAGCACTCAATCCTGCCCCAGTCCAATACTAATGCAATCATTTCATAAAAGACATAGCACCAGTTTAGCAGGCAATAATGCCAGTTGGGTCAGGATATTGCTGGAGGAGTCCTACGAAGGTATTTACCAACTCCATCTATGTATTCCCTGGTGGGTAGGATGCTTTATTCAGTCCGCCTTGGAAAGACGCCTGGCAGCAACCCTTGGATATATATTCGGATTCCTGGCAAGATCAGTGTTGTTAAATTATTTCCAGCTGTAGATTTGCAGAGGCTCATCAGCAAGGCTACATCCAGCACAAAGGCCGGGTGCCTCTGTTCTCGGAGAGACTGAGCACAAGATGCAGGGTGTGTGTGAGACAGGTTACTATGGGTGGGTGACCTGAACTTCAATCCAGCATTCAAACCCATGATTAACAGGCAAATGCAGGATATTTTACTGCATGCAAATATACGGCAGGAACAAATTCTAGTATCTACAAAACACTCAGGAGATCATTTCATAAATGTTAGGGAGTGCTGAAATGACACTGAGCAACCGTTGTATGTCAGCTATAATTACCAACACTCTGTCTTTCAATGCTTTTGTTTTGAGTAATTGGAAGCAGTCAAATTATGCAGATTAGGCAGCACAACCTCTTAAGTATAGCATCACTGTCAACTTGACCATTTTAAATGTCTCCCAAGGGGCCCTGAGATATTTAACGTATGTATTTTGACACATCTGCATGTAACCTTTGTCACTGCTTCACCCAAACAGTAGTATTTGGCAGCATTAATGTACATTTTCCATTGGGGTCAATGATAATAACATATGGTGTCTCTCACAGGGATAACGTCTCCAGTAATAGCATTCCTGGTCAGATAATTCAGAAAAAGCACAGGCCCTGCTATATATCATTTAGCTGTCATTTGCATACAGAGTAAAATATTTTTTAAGACTTTCAAGGATAACAAAATAATCACTTTTTTTCTACATATAGGGAAATGGAAACCCTTAATTTATTAAGAATATAACTAGATACATGAAAAGCTATTTTAAGGCAGGCTCTTTAGCTGTGGAGGAACTAAAAGTCCCATAATGCCCTGCCAGTCATGGGTTATTCTCCAGATGCTGACATACTGAGATTTATAGCCACACAACAACACAGGTATTATTTTGTCTTAAGGATTGGACTATATAGATGGTTATGCCAAATGATTCAAATTATAGGATTTTTGTCTATATTCCAATATGGAGACCACACTATAGTTTAGTGATCAGTATATTACTGTTGTTGGCTCTGGCTATGAGTTTGAAAACCAAGCAAAATTAATGACACAAAGTTACAAGATAACACAAAAAAGTAAATCTCCCACCAAACATTCTAAAAAAAATAAATACAAGAAAGCAATAAAAGAACACACTGCTAATTTGTGTTCCGTGATAAATATTTACCCAGCTTTGAAACTTGTATAAATTGATGAATGACACAAACCCACACTAAGAGTCAGACATACGTGTCCTCAGCAACTTGCATTTTTCTTCACACACGCACAGAAAAACAAAAGCTCAAAGATGCAGGTGAAATGCTAACTTTGTACAAGCAAAGAACATATTTACAGCATGGATCTGAACCATCAAGTTCTTGTTCTTTGAAAGAAAAATACATTAATCAGACCAGCATAAAAACCTGGAGCTAGATTCTGGCTGTGGTAAGGTCCAATAAAGAGCAGGAATGTAATAAAATAAACAACCCGGCTGCTTTCTGTGTATATATTAAATAGTCAAGTGAGAAAACACAGTGCAATATGGTATACACAGATCACATACCTGTGCACATATCTGCCTTACATGGATCTTCAGATTAAGCCTACCTGGCACAAGTCAGGCTAACGTCATACTGATCATAGATGACTGAGATGCTATCGCTGCAGTGTTCTATGTTCTCAGAATCCTGATGCTCACAGCTCTTTATTCCAAAGTTGTCAACTCAGGAGAACACCCATCTCTGGCTGTACTGCTGTCTGCCCAGTGCCATCACGTCTAATCACAGGACTGTGATAGAAAACTATGCTGTTTAGCAGACAGCTCTTCTCTGTCTGTAATTAGTGCCACAGCCTATGATTTGAGAGAAACGCCTCCTGTGCCCTTCCTCATCCTCAGCAAGGATCCATAGGTGATCTGTCAGTATGCTAGCTGCCAAAATCCTGATACCAGATAACCCACAAGCACCTTGCTGTGCTCATGTCTGTCATGGTGAGTGGAAGCATCAAGTATGTAGATCATCCACAGGATGAAATATGATATTGAACACATGTAACGCTGACTTGTTGTCAGATTTGGCCAAATCTGCATGAACATGTAGAAAACAGCTCAGTGTCAGCTAATCCTATAGAAGAATGCAGGAGAATTTACACACCAAATACCTTACTCAAATATACAGTAAAGAAATGATAAACTCTCAGCCAGAAACGTGCTGGAGATAAGAACAACACTAATCAGGTGGAATAGCCAAATGGTCAGGTCTGGCTTTATCAGAAGATGCTGGACGCGGGGACTGCATGTAAATGGAGATGGTGTAACATTAAAGGAAGAGAAGAGCAAGTTGCATTTTACAATGTAGTTTTTGAATTTTTATACCCTTCAAATGTCTTTTGGAATTACTTATTTTGTTTGAACAGTGATAAAAAAAACTGTTGACATAACATTGTGACTCGTCCCGCAAATGGAATGAGATTCACACATCTCTTATTAAAGGTGACTTCCAAGGTGATCATCCAGGAACGAGTGATCAGGAGCAACCTTTAATAACCACGCTGTAGAAAAAGTACATGAGAATTGTTTGCATAACTATTCTTAATTTAAACTTTAAAAAAAAACAAAAACAATATTCAATATTCAAAATGAGTCATATCAGCATACTAACATAACTCTACAATATGTCATCACACAGAGAATATATAGATTACCAGTGAAGAACCTACCATTACAATCTCACAACCACAATGCATAGCATGCTAATAAAAGCACAGTGTTTCCTGTAAAACAAACATATTGTACCAAACAACAGTTGAACTTGTTTATCCTCTGATGTATGTTAAACAACTAGTGGCAGATCTAACCATTTACCAAAAGCAGGTGCAGGATTCAGACTTGGCTCTGGATTAATACAACAATACCACTGACGTCAGATGCATTCAATTTACAGAAAGAGAAAACATTTATTAATTAGACAATATATATAAACAAACATGACAATATAAAAAAGGGATTATGTCTGGTCTATGGCTCATCACATTTCATGGCTCGGCTAACAAGAATAGAGCTGTAAGGAGAACAGATATCACTGTCAGTTAAGAGAGGAAGTGAGAGGATCTGTTGCGGTCTGTGCTGACCACATGGGAAAGGAAAATAGATAGGACACCAGGTAAGCAGTCTTTTCATTCCTAAGGTTTTGGAGTTGGACATCTGTATTCAGTCAGCATCAGTGGCAGGTAAAGGTGCATAGATGAAGATCTTTTCTCTGCACTGTTATTAATGATTTTAATCCAGGATGGGGTGGATAGTCCTTTATAACCCACCATGGCAAAACTACCTGTAAGAAAATGAAAGGTGATAAAACAGATTCCTGTTACAATAATTTTTCCTATCTGCATAACTAGTTGTGTCTACCACTCCTTTTCTGATCAAAGGTCCACAGGGCTGGATTTACATAATTGGAGACTGTAGACGCACAACCTTTAGTGCACTAACTCCATCCATAGCCAGCCATACCTCTTTTTCACAAAATATTCCATACCATTGCATGTCTTACCGAAAGCAGAATAAAGTCCACTCTCTCCTCAGATAAACTCTCAAGCTCATAATACTCATTCATTCATTTCTTTGCAGCTACAAGAAAAACAAGCTGGATGTATTAACTTTGTTTCCAGGGGCGGCACATGGCATCTTTGGGCCCCATATCAAAATATAGGGGTATGCCCTTCGATGACTGTCCACTTCCTATCAAGGTCATGCCCGTTATAAGAACAGACCCACGCTCTGTGGGATCGTTGTATGCGCAGTGAAGCCCTATATCAGACTTCATTGTGTATGCTATGGCCACCACGAATGCTCATTAGAGTAGACCTTGGGAGGGTGACTCATAGGAAATGAAGAATGATAGCAAAAAGGTGCTCTGTCAAGTGCATATTAAAAAAAGGCTGAGATATGTGCTGTACCAGGATAGAGTTGCCTCTTAGCTAATGTGCCCCCTAGGTACAAGCCTACAGTGTCCAATGCTAAATGCATCTTTTCAATTCTAGTCCTCATTCTGCAGCTAACACATGTAAGTCCTTATTTTGCAGCTTATGTATGTTAGTCCTTATTCTGCAGCTTACATATGTTAGTCCTCATTGTATAGCTTACATATGTTAGTCCTCATTCTGTAGCTTTTGTATGTTATTCCTCACTGTGTATGTTACGTATGTTATTCTGTAGCTTACGTATGTTAGTCCTCATTCTGCACCTTATGTTTGTTAATCCTCATTGTGTAGCTTACGTATGTTATTCTGTAGCTTACGTATGTTAGTCCTCATTCTGCAGCTAACATATGTTAGTCCTCATTGTGTAGCTTACATATGTTAGTCCTCATTCTGTAGCTTACGTATGTTATTCCTCATTGTGTATCTTACGTATGTTATTCTGTAGCTTACGTATGTTAGTCCTCATTCTGCAACTTATGTTTGTTAATCCTCATTCTGCAGCTAACATATGTTAGTCCTCATTGTGTAGCTTACATATGTTAGTCCTCATTCTGTAGCTTACGTATGTTAGTACTCATTATGCACCTTATGTTTGTTAGTCCTTATTGTGTAGTTTACGTATGTTATTCTGTAGCTTACATATGTTAGTCCTCATTCTGCAACTTACGTTTGTTATTCCTCATTCTGCAGCTTATGTATGTTAGTCCTCATTCTGCAGCTTATGTATGTTAGTCCTCATTCTTCAGCTTACGTATGTTAGTCCTCATTCTGCAGCTTACTTCAGGTCATTACCTTTTTTATGAAGCTCTATAGGTTTTGCTGATCCCAGTTTGATGAAAATAGACATTTCAGAAATGGGAGCAGTTTCCAGAATATCTCTAGAGCAAATAAGAACCACAGACCTAGGACATAAAAAAATAAGTTGACTTTGGGCGCAACCAAATCTGATGCTGAATAAAGGATTATGGATGTGATTTGTGCTCTGTACATACCTCTGTTTCATTGATGTTTGAATGTAACTGGACATTGCTTTTGTTGTGCTTAAATCATTGATCATTTCAAAATGTCTCTTGCTTACTACTGTTCCTGAACATGCATCCAGCACCAAGAAGAAAAGGCCTCTCCTCTTGAACATGAAAGCTTCCTCATCAACCTACACAAAGAAAGAAATCTATACAGTACGGAGAATCGAGACTGACGGTTTTTATGGTTATGGTTGGTTTTCACTGTTTATGACTTCAGAATAAAGTTCCAATGAAAAAGTAGGAAAAAGAGGACAAATGAGTGATTGAGGGGAAGGGTCACAATGTATATATATATATATATATATATATATATATATATATATATATATATACACACACATAGTGTATATAGAACATGGCCTTATCTGGGAGGAGTTTGTATGTTCTCCCCGTGTTTGCGTGGGGTTCCTCCGGGTACTCCGGTTTCCTCCCACACAACAAAAACATACTAGTAGGTTAAGTGGCTGCTAACAAATTGATCCTAGTCTCTCTGTCTGAATGTGTATGTTAGGAAATTTAGACTGTAAGCTCCAATGGGGCAGGGACTGACATGAGTTCTCTGTACAGCGCTGCGGAATTAGTGGCGCTATATAAATAAATGGCGATGATGATGATGATGATGATGATATATATATATATATATATATATATATATATATATATATATATATATATACACAGATGTATATCTCTGGAGTCCCGTGCTCATGTGTTTTTTAGTGAGTTGTGGACTATCTAAGGGCAAGATGAAAATTACTGTAAAAGTAATATTTCTGCTTGTATTTATATATTTGTATTTATACTATACTAGCTAATGATAAACATCTGACGTATACATATGGGGCTTTGACAGGGAAGGTGGGCCCCCCTGGTAGTTACGCCCTTGGTTATTACCTTGATGAAGGCAGATTTCATTCCAGTTAAAACATCCTCCCTTCGAACAGAATGCACCTGTATCTTCGTGTATTTGACTGATGGGACACTACTTATAGCGACCTGCAAAGGCATTAACATGATAAGCATTACATAAATGTCTAGAATAATTTGACAGAAGGAAAACATTAGTATATGCTAAACTATTTCAATAAAAGGGTTATTAGAAAAATACCACAGAGCTGTGTCATGTGACTGCTCCGACCTTCCCGCCTTGACGGTCAGCTGACACAAAGCACTGCGGTTTATTACAAACCTCACTATTTCTGTGCCTTCTTCATGGTGTATAGAGTTCACCTCATTATTGCAACAACAGTGTATCTTAGATGCCCTAGTGCAAGGACACATTCACCTGAATGACTGTTGTTGGCTGTAAAAATCAATGTTGCGGGAGTCCAGCTACTATAGTACGAGTATTAGAAATGCAGTTGAAGAAAAAGACCCCCCTTTAGTATCTGCCCCTAGTGCAGATGTATTTTCTGCAGTATGAGTAGCGTTACATCTCTATGTTCTTTTATCTTTGTACCTGTGGGGCCCCACACTGGGTACAGGGCAAGGCAATTCGTTGGGACACGGTCAGTTTTGAATGTTGGACGATACTGGCTCCGTCAGGGAAAGGTTTAGGTATGCACTTATTGGAATCATACGGATGAAAGTGGGCTGTGATCTTAATCCGCTCACAGCCATGCTGGGAACAATAGCTATGTCCTTTTCGAGCTTCATGGGCTTGAAGATGAAGGAAGAGATATCTGATAAAAGAGAAACAGCGGCAAATTACTAAATACATCTAGCACACGCTACCCTTAAATTAATATAAATACACTTTTGACCCGATTTTACCTCTAAAATCAGTATATTGATCCTCTTAATATGGATTACAGTATTTAGTAAGCATGGGCTGGAATTTGTCATTGTAAGAACTTCATTTTTAGATGTTAAGTGGTTCCTTAACCCCTTATACATAAGGAAAATGCTGTTATAAGCAATGTCAGATACGGGTATGGTCTACAAGCCTAAGTGAGACCACTAATTCATAATGAATCAATAAGGCTGCAATCTCATGAATGGTAGTTTGGCCTACAATTGGCTGCCTCCAGAGGTGTAGCTGGGACTTTTTCCCCCCTGAGTAAACTTTAAGCCCATACCATCTTTGTACCATGTCACACCCCTCCCCAATTTTGCCATGCTATGTCACTAAATAACGTACTTGCCTACTTCTTGGACTTATGCCCATGTTTATAAGCATTTGTTTTGTTTGCACAATAGTTTTTCAGTATTAGGCAACAATAAAACAAACAAAAACCTCTGCAGTACAAAAGAAACAACTCCCTGTCTTAAGTGGAAAAAATGCTGAAAAGCATAATATATGTACGTGCAGCAAAGCACCTATCAGCATCAGTGGAGCATTCGCAAACAATCAATCACAAGCGGCCCACTATTGCTGGTGACCGTCATCATTCGCTATTTGCACCTGCCAAGGACTGCCAGCAAATAATATTGCTTGGACAGCTGCATATATGCTTTTATGTTCTAGTGTGCATGTTTGTAAATGTACATATTATTACTGTACTCTGCCTATGTTACAACGCCCCTTCCCTCCCCCATCCTGCCTTCACAACCAGATGTAAGTGCTAGAATCAAGCGCATCTGCATAGGCACATATACGTGCCACTGCTTCTCTGGGCATGAGCAGAGCAATGTCAAGCTTTGCAAACTGGCGCAGTATTCACTCTGCATCAACCCCTTTATGGGTACACTCAGACATCATTGTTTGGAGCAGCTAGTGATCAGAGTAGAGGTTTAGCTATATTATTAGGAATTACAGTACTTTAACTATGGGTGATTTTGATTCCTTTCTTAAATCTGCTTCTCAAAAACATGACAAGTCATGAATTCCCCTGCGATAATAATCAGGCACATTCCTGTTCTACTTCATAAAATAAATCAAGTTATTAGAAATATTGTGCCTGCGTAGCAGGAGGTAAGTAGCTGCCACACATGAGACATGAGCATTGTTGTACAGACAAGCACACAGGCTGCTGCCCATTGTACTGACATGGTAGTGCAGGTGCGACATTTAAACTGTACTGTGACCTTCATCTGAGTGTTTTAGGGATGCATGATAATATCTTCCCTCCAGGGAGCATACTCTGAGAATAGCATGTTCCAGCAAAGTGTAGCGTGCAGATAGAAACTGTAAGCATTAAATAAAGGTCTCAGTTTAGTATCAACTTATAATAGGTAATCATGAATGCGTGCACAGTACTATAAACAGTCATTATAAATTGTAATTTTGATGAATTTCAGTAAATAATATGAAACATATATCGTACGACCCCAAACAGCAGGACCAACAGAATACTTACCCAGACTCCTTGCTGAAGTGATAAAGTCGAACTCCTGATTTATTCAGAGCCTGATGGATAGATGGGGTCATGGAATAATGGCGGACACTGTGGACCTTTCCAGTATGACGCTCGTAAACATCCGCTGTGACTTGAAATACCGCACTTTGGGGGTAACACAGAGCGATTTGCAGCCAATCTCCCCTGTTAGAGACAAAGGTAAAGGCCTGGTTTTGTAGTAATAGGTACCATCAAAATATACAAAATGTTTTAAAGGATAGAATATTAGAAAGGGTGGAAGGTATACGAGTTCTAAGGAAACAGAGGGAATGTGCTTTGCCACTTTTAGTAGCAACAATCTGTCTGTCTTGTGAGAGGCAGAAACTGCTGTGACATCTTGTGCAGTGTTGGGTAGAGAATTGATAAGATACCATTAACAAATTATTGAACTAATTGGTGTCAAGTGACTGGTTGTGCGATCTCCCAATGCACACATATCATGCGATTTCCCACATATCCTGTGTCAATCAAAACTGTTGCTGTAGCAAGTATACTTATTCTGCAGAGATGGAGTATAATAACAATATTTGTATCCCGGGGCCTGTTTAGCAAGGCCCCAGATCTTCCCCATACAAACAAGTTATCAATATTTGTCAATTATACAGGCACCGCAGACTCCATCCACCTGTCATTATGGTTATCACCGATGTTCCCGCCATCTCTATGCCACTTGGTCCTGGCTTTGCTCACCGTCCATGTGGTCAGCCCTCTCTGCCACCAATGCTGATTATTAGACACAGCAACTAAGCCAAGCCCTGCCTTGTTTTTCCTTCCATCCCTGGAGACAGGCAGTGGTGGGGCTTTTGGAGTTATGTGATTCATCAGTGCAAGCTCCCTGTGCTCAAGATAAGCAAATCCTTCTTGGAATGATGAGTAGGAGGAATCAAGTGGTGCCCATATAATTAACAAGTACTGAATTATCTTAACAACACATAGTGCCCTTGGAATAAAGAGTTTACTGTCTACTCCAATGGACTTTAAAATTGTTCTTGATGTGTATAGCAAGATATTTGTAATCTGAAGGTAGGGGTGTATATTAATCAGGGGAGGACTGGGAAATTTTAGCACAGGGGGCAAGACTTGACTCAGCAGCCTATTAGGAACATCATGGAACTGGCCCCCCTGCCCTCTAGCCCAGCCTGCCCCTGATATTAATACACTTGGGGTGAATCAATAACAATATATAAACTCATAAGTGGATAATGCATTTGTGAGTGTATCAGAGGATCATCAGGCATTAATAAACTGTCCAGAACAATGGTAGTTTTAACGCCAAGACCAAATTGTGAAATATGCTAAGGCCTTTTTAGTTATGTCACTATTTTACACTAACAATACAAACCTCAAAACTGTCCATCTCCTGACTCCCACCACACCCATACCCTCTTCATTCCAAAATTACTCCCATTTGGGTCCGATATACTAGATATAAACTTGCTCTGTTGGGTGCCAAATACTTTTACTGAACTAGTAGATTAATAATAGCGAACATTATATATTCTTTTGTTTGCATTACTTGTTGATGAATCTATGTATATAAAACCAGTGTTTTATGTGAAATTGTATATGAAAAACTGCCATGTACTAGTGTTTCAACAAATGCAAAAAAAAGTATATATTTTAGGTTTCCATATTGCCATTGGAAATGTCAGAAGGAATGACAATGGTGTATGCAGGTTTTGTGATTTCTGGGAGACAGATTATACATGGCGGATTAACCAATGCCAGTCTTGTATGTATTATCTAGCGGGTATATAGTGCTCTGCCATTTTGGTGCACTGCAGGAAAAATGTTTCCACATTGAAAATGAACATATATTAAAGTGACAGCTAAGTACACTTGAGAATTTAACATTTAGGCCATTTCCCAAAGAGAGCTGCTTGGAGCTATATTACTGCAGTAGTCTGAGCCCCGGGAGCAACCCAGGATAACAATCAGCTCCAAGCACAGCCAAGAAAATTCCTAAATCTGGAAGACATTCCTTTGCTGAAAAGTGGCCAGGCCTTACATGTTCCACCACTCTCTAGCCAGTTTGTAATTATTAATATGTATTTCTGTTAAGTAGGGATTTATTGTTGCAAAATTGAAAAGGTATATGTGTTAAACAGTCTCAGGAGGTGCCATTAACATAATCTCCTCTCTGTGTCTGCAGTTCCGTAAGCCACATGAACAGGATCCCCTTTCCTCTTGTGCCTAGCTGACTGTAATCCTAGGGTACCCCCTGGACTGGCCCTCGAGGCTTATCCCCAAATAGGTTGACAGAGGCCATTAATTGAGAAATGCAGTAAATAATCATGCCCATGCAGGCTCCTTCTCCTAAAGGAAATGAGATATTTTATCACTTTCTGGGAATCAACAATAATCGCAATATACTCATTATAACTGATTGGAAACAGGACTGCAAGATAAACTCAACTGACCGTCTCTGACATTCTTTTCTCAAAGCTGAATCATTTATTATTTGGCAAAGATGGAACAACATGCCTATTTTTTAGGACAGGCAATCTACAATTCTTCTCCCACTGAATATATCATCCCTCGCTCCATCTCATGGGACTGATACATTCTACTAAGGGAATTATGGTTTGGGCTCATTTGTAAATATTGACTTTTTTTATCTTGTGTTCTTGTTTATGTCTGTACTCAATTAAACCTTAGCCTTAAGACCTTAGTGTACTTGAAGTATGCAATGTCTATCCACTCACTCTAAAAAGAATTTCTGAAGAGCCCTGAGTATTTGAGAGGGAGTGCTGAAAGTGAAGTTTCTTATGTGCTTAAAGCTCAAAAATCAAAACTCTAAAAAAGTATTTACAGAACTTTGAATAATTAATATACTACAATGGGGGATATTTAACATGTGCAGCAAAGAAAACCATATCAACAGCAATACCTGAACTAAGGGAAGCCTGAGTCTGTCTGATTCTGTGGGTTACTCACTATACAAATATGTCCCTATGCTACTAAATTACCTCTAGTCATGTAACATTGTCTGCTGACAAGAAGAAAGCTACTCACTATCATACGTGTTATGGTTCCATTCAAGTAACAGGTGCTGATTGTAATAATAAAACTCCTGGGGCTCAATACATTATTTACCTTATTGGTAGTATGTGTGTCTACTGCCTGGCTACTCAGACTGAACAGGAATTATATAAAGTGGAAGCATCCAGACGTTCATATTAAAGGTCTGGGGCATTGAATTGCTATGGAAACTGTGCATTTACAGGCCACATCGTGCATTCCATTACTACACTGAAAAACATGGATTTCATTTGAATTCACACTCCCCCCCCCCCCCCCCACTGGTTGAACAGCCCATAGACATTGTGCCATAAGCTGAGACAGGGAAGTATTGAGAATTTTACTTTTACATAAGACTTCAAATAAACAGAAAACACTAAGGGATATATTTTCTAAACTGCGGGTTTGAAGAAGTGGAGATGTTGCCTATAGCAACCAATCATATTCTAGCTGTCATTTATTTAGTGCATTCTACAAAATGAAAGCTAGAATCTGATTGGTTGCTATAGGCAACATCTCCACTTCTTCAAACCCGCACTTTAGAAAATCTAGCCCTAAGAGCTTTGTCCGTACATGGTAAACCTTTACTTATTATATCATATTGGTGAAGCGCTTATATTTGTATAGCACTGTACAATATATGTGATGACAAATTAGGCTAAGCTTGAGAGAGACTCATTAATTGTGTTCTTATGAATTATATTACTACATGATCCGGCTAGTTAACCCTAATCATGTTACAATCTGATCATTGCAATCACATTGGGTCTGTACGTCACTTATTACAGTGGTTGGAAGATGACCTCACCAATGGCAGTGATTCTCTCACCACATATTACAGCAACATTTTATTAAATATGATCAGATTATTCTTGAGCTTCAGGTTACTTATGAGGCCACACATTCGGCAATATTGGGCCAATCGTCTAATACAGACGTGACAACTGGCTTCTCTGTGGCTTCACACTGTAGTGCACCTGGACCTGGTCTAGTCTTTTATTAGTTAGTTCTTGTATCAAGCTGACCTGATATATCTACTTTCACCATCACATCACTTGTTAATGCTTTATATAATGTACACATGGGGTTGTTCCCATTGCCTTTCATTTATGACAAGTATAACAATTTTTAAGCCCTTAGTTTGAAAATGTTCATGTGGAAAGTGTAGTGTCAGAACGAGACAAGGCAAGAGACACCTACATATGAGAATCTAAGGATAATCCTATATAAACAATGTGTATATGATCAAGTTTATAGGCTCTTTTAGCCTCAGTCCAACAGAAATCAAATGATACTGTCCTCTGTTACATCTACTCTTAAAGCTCAGATCACCTGGTACATGCTTCATCTCTGGCTGTAGTCATCGCTTTGTAAATCTCCTCCACTATTTATCACTACTCAGAAATGAATATATTATATATAGATGGGTAACTGGAGGACAGCAGTGTCAGCTCCCAGCTTTGTGATGCCCCGGAACACACCCTAACACTGCAAAGCATTTGAAGCTGTTGTTCTAGGGCTCCAAAATGAAATTCTGCTGATAGGAGAATGGAAGTCTTATGGTGTGAGCAAGCTGCAGATGACCAGAAGGGATGGCCAGCTGACACGGTAAGGTAAGTGAAGGGAGGGGTGCAGAGAAGTAACTTAAAATTTTAGCGCCTTGGGCAAGAAGGAACACTTCCATCCCCCTAGTCTTCAGTTGTAACCAAATTAAACTACATCAATCATAAAATGTGCCCCCCCCTCCCTCAGCATTGTGTCCTGGGCGGTTGCCCCTCTCGCACAGCCCTAGCTATGGCACTGAAGTGGTGAGTGTCTCTCCCTAGAAACTTTGAGCGCCCCTGGTTTCTGGGTCATTGATCCCATACCTCCCTGTACTTACCTACCTACCCATCCATCCTAGTGGACCAAGAAGAAAGAAAGTGGCAAGATACAGGTTAATATCACCAGAATACAAAACACATAAAGAATCTATCAGGTTTCCATTTGAAACAGTTGACACCATTTAGCTGGGAAGACTTTGCTTCAGTAAAACCCAGTAGAAGCAGAGACCTGCCAAGATTTGAGGTTTCTGAACACAAATAAACAGCAACACTGATATTACAGAGCACTTGCAGACAGAGTGTAAATCCCTCCAGTGAACATTGCCAGGGTTCTTCTACACGTCCTCAGCCCTGAATGCAAGGGCCTGCATACACCACAAAACTTCATCTGCTCCAGAGACCTAGCTATGATGCTCATACATGGCCAGTCCTATGTATCCACGCTGACACCAATATGCCTGCATCTGTGACCAAGCTGCTGCGGAGGAGCTGCCATATGCTTCTGTTTGAAAATGAGTTTGCTTTGTGAAAAGTGTTGGCAACCACAGCAGACTCTTATGAGCTGCGCTACAGTGGGGAGTTCTGGCAGTTATCAGCATTGACAGAGAACAAAGAGTCATTGCCTGGAAGCTAGTTAGAAGCTCGGCCTCGCTGACAACCCTGATTGAAACCCTCAGAATGCAACTAATTAATTGTTGAAGGCAAAACAGGGACATGTTGCGTCTAAATCACTCATCCTGCCACAAGTGACAGTCGCATACTGCTAGACCCACACATATGCTGCTAGGGAATCCAGCAAGACAGCAGCATGCTGTGCTCCAGGCACCAGTAATGACTTAACACTTACTGTTTATAGCAATCCAGAGAACTTTTCTCACCTGTAAAAGCAGATTTCATGGCACACAGAACAAGTGTTTATGTAGAATGGTATTGAGACAGTGATGAAGTAGGGATTCAGCATCATCACTAGTCAACACTTCACAGGAAACCAACCGCTGACTAAATAATACTGGCTATACGCACAAAGAGGAAAGCACAACATCCTCTCTGGGTGCACAGTACAATTCCATTGGGCAGGTGCAATAAGGCAGTGTTTACTTGAGGAGCAGAATTTTGCAGTGGCTGATGGGAAGAAAGCCTCGCTATATAGAGAGCAGGCGCACTGGTACCCCTAGTTTTACGGAGCAGTGCAAAAAAAATTATTTCATTTTGCAAAACGAGGTTGGTGACATGAGATAAAGGTGTGGTGAGGGGAGATTTTTAGGAATGTTCTTTGCTTTGCTTTCACCCTTCAAATAAAACCACTTGAATTTTGCGTTAGCTCTGAGGAGGTGAAGATCAGGTTTCATCGTAATTTTAATGGGACGCAATCTGCATATTCCATTTACACTTTGGTGAAAAAGCCAATAATTATCTCACTTTGCTCAATGTAAAACAAAGATGCCTATTTATAAATCTGTTTTTTACACTAAAATCCCCCGAAAATGGCAGCCACATCTTTAAGTCAAGTTGAAATTTATTAATAGGGCATCGCAGCAGATATAGGAGATATCTGATGCTTTGCCTTTATTTTCGAACTCTAAAGCAGAAGTCTATAGGGACTGCTATTTTGCACAATGGTGTTCGCTATAGACGTAGAAATAATATTGTATTGTTCTGTAACAGTACTGGTGAGCCTACTCTGTACTTGGTGAGGAGCGCACTCATTCTGCCCAACTCCTCACATCAGCCAGTACATAATTCTACTCTTCCACAAAAGCTCTGCAAACCTTGTTCTTTGGCAGAAAGCTTGGCGGACTGTCATGAATCAAGGTACGCGGTACCACCAAACAGGATCTTATGATGTGGCTCAGCAAATTCTGCACTTCATAAATGAGACCCTGAGAAATGAAAAGCCTGGGGCATATAACATGACAAAGTGGGTACTGCCCCATCTATGGTATCTTATGCTGATGTTACTTAATAAATAAAGGGTACAGAACCTTCCCAGATGCCCTGAGTACATCCTATTACCTTTGATGTTTACAGCTGTGTCGCACCCAGAAATGTACCAAGGAACATCAGCACACACCTATAAGCCTAGATGAGTCATTTCTTTTTCTATAGTCTACATTTGTAACTGATTTATAATACCAACATTCTAGGCTTATACTAACACATAACATCCACCTGCAGACCTGTTCTGTGTCAGCACAAGCCTATGTCCTGCTCTTAAACCTCAGTGGCTGTGCCACGGATTCAAAAAGCTGCCATACTTTATCAGAGCACTATATGCATATTTTTCCCTAGGAGCTGAGTTATAATATATGTTTGTTACCTGTTGAAGTTGATTGGGTATAGGATGACTTCTCTTGGGGATTGGCCCTCCCATCGGATAGTATAGGGTTGCTCTAACATCACCACTGGCTGGTACTGCTGATACGGTGCCCCCTTATTCACACCAACAAGTCTCAAAGGATTGGAGGGATATGCTGCCCTGGCCACCAATATAGTGAGGTTTTCAGGGCGCCTGGCCTGGATGTACAGCTGTAGAGAGAGATGGCAGCAATAATAGGTAGGTAAGTCACGTGACCTTAAACATGAGGGTTCTATAAATATTTACCTCTGATATTTTGGCCTGAGCCAGGGCCAACCGAAATAATGAAACACTATTACAAAAAGTAGTTTCATTGGGAACAGGCACGGAGCAAGTACAAGCTGAAGAATGTGTTTACAGTACAGAAAGAAAAATTCTATTTCACAGTTATTGTTGTCACTTGATATGAAACATCCAGGAAGACAAATTAGGAATCGTCAACCAGGACGATATGTAAAACAAAAAACTTCTACAAAAGGACATTATACTGAACACACACTTATAATTTATTTTGGAAACAATAGCAGTTTTATATGATGCTTAGCAAGTTACACAATAGCATGAAAGCTGCTTACCACCTTTGGATAACTTTTTTGGTTTTGTTTAAGCTCTACTGCAACTTTTACTAAACACATTGGGCTAGATTTACTAAGCTGCGGGTTTGAAAAAGTGGGGATGTTGCCTATAGCAACAGATTCTAGCTGTCATTTTGTAGAAAGTACTAAATAAATGAAAGCTAGAATCTGATTGGTTGCTATAGGCAACATCCCCATTTTTTCAAACCCGCAGTTTAGTAAATCTAGCCCATTGTGTCATTTTTCTGGCTCCTTTTTGTGCTTTTCAACCACGTGTTTATATACTGAAATGACATAGTTTACAACGCACCCTAATGTGGTCTCACACACATTAGATACCCACTTGTGCTCAGAAAGCAGCTTTATAGTGTGTCCATGAGCTAAGAAAAGAAACAAATGTGCATGATTTTATAAATGTCTGGATGAAAGGCACGGAAAGAAGCTAGAAATGTAAAGTGATATATTTAGTAAAAGTTGCAAGACGGCATGTACAGACCAACAAATTAAAGTCATCTGTCCATATTATTATTACACGTAATGATAAGAAAACATTCTACATTATTCATGGTCTTGAGTCTTTGAATAATACTTAAATTGTACAGTATTCACGTTGTCACTGAATGCAGTGTGGGATAATAAATTCACATTTTCTTTTTTGAGTGTTTACTATATTTCCATGGTTAGTTAGCCTGTGGCTCTCCAGGTGCTAATGTTAATAAAAACACAATGTACCTTTCAGGTGCCCCCAAGCGGCCTGCTGAATTTCTTTTACCATTCACCCTGTATAATGTTCGTGTGTGTCGGGAGATTTGAAGTGTACGCTATAGGGAGAGTTGTCTCAGAGGAATATTGCATAGAAGCCACTGATAGCCCAAGAGCCCATTTGCTACTCAATACAGTAATCAGGTTTTACATCGGGAGGATGGAGAAGTCATTTAAGTTCCTACTTTATTTTCCATAGCACTAGGGGGTAGATTTACTAAAGCTTCTAAAAAAACAAAAGTGGAGGTGTTGCCCATAGCAACCAATCAGATTGTAGCTAACATTTTCTAACCTGTAGTAGTTTAATGTTAGTTGGAATCTGATTTTGTTGTTTTAGCTTTAGTAAATTTACCCCTAGATCTCTTTATCAAGAACTAGCAATAAAACCCGACCTGCAAATGTATTTTGGGCAATTGTTTTTAACCCTGTGAAACCTTTCTCAAAATTAGACCCAATACTACAGTAACATAAGCCAAACATTAAAAAGTGTCTCTAAAAGGTGATTAATTAAGGGAATAGTTAAAATTTAAAAGGCTATTTGCCAGGGCGATACACCCAAACTCTACCAGTGAATGCTTGGTTACTAAAGAGAAATATGCTAATAGGGAAGAATCCTTGGTAGAGATATTTTTAGATTATCTATGAATTCATGGAAAGGATTGTCAAGCAGATGATAATAGCTCTGGGTGTAACAACAAAATATCTTCAGAACTAACTCCTGTGACAAAGGTATAGAACAAGTCTGAGAAGCTGAGGTATAGGAAAATCACACATATCTACACCCCTAAGAGGAATGTAACTTGTTGTCAGAGAAACAGAACAAAACTAATTTACAATGTAGGGCAGAGAAAGACTCCCCAGCATTTAATGTTCCGTGGCAGAACTACCCGAATTCCTCCCTCGCTTTCACCTGTGCAGTGTTACCCCGAAGACACTTTCCCGGTACATTAAATCTTTTTATTGTTACCTGGCTGAAGTTTACACTTTGGCACCCTAATTTCTGGTAATTACAACTTGTTTTGTTCAGCCCTCTGGCTCTGGGATCGGTGAGACAGCTCACTGTAAACAGCACCATGCTTCATTGCTAGGTACTAACGTCATCCTAGATATGTGTCCCACATATGATGTATGATATAAATATGCAGACACATCGTAAATGTAGTGTACATACATGCAGGCACATGAAAACAGAACTGGGCTCTCAAGAAGCAATAGAAATCAGTCCTTTATGTAGTCGTAATACAAATAACATGTAATATATTTACAATACATCCACAACTAAATCATCTTTAGTTTACAAAAATAGATCAGCATTGCCATGCCACCAGCTAGCAACTACCAGAACTGAATAAAATGTACACTGTACACCTATAGTGTTGGCATGTTAAAGGGGATGTCCACCTTTGGACAACCGCTATTTGGTGAGACCTTTATTGTACCCCCTTGGTGGACATTGAGCCGCACCACTGCAGCACGGTGGCTCAGACTTAGCACTTCTGCCTCGCAGCACTGTGGTCATGAGTTTGATTCCTGAACAGGGCCCTATCTATGTGGAGTTTGTATGTTCTCCCCCACAATAGGAACATAATGTGCGAACATTGGGCACGTCCGTATTCAACAAACAGTGAATGTAAAGATGCGTCTGTTGTTGGATATGGGTCTAGATCTGCACAAAAGAATGCACAGAAAATTAAAACTATTCAATGATTGTTACTTGTTAATATAGTCATTAATGAAAAAACATTAAAAAAATAATTGTTTCTATATCCCCCTCCCCCATAAAAAAAATACATTTATTAGGGTGTTCTTAAAGTCTACTGTACATAAAATGTTTTTGCAGTTGCTCCTGGTTGTAAACACATATTCTAGCTTGCATACGTGATCGTTATCAGTAGTAATCGATACTTACACCAGACCTGTAGCTGGTGCAAGTGATACGACGGAAAATAATGCATCTTAGAGGTACCCAAAGCTTGAACCGGATGCTGCTGCGTGGGCTTGAGCATAGAACGCCCTTACTAAACATCGACTACATCGGCGCGCCCATTCCCCTCCCCATTCCACTCCTGAAATCGTAGGCTGTAATAAGGGTCCCTTGCACTCGATGATGAATTGGACGTTGCTGCATTCTCTGCTATGTGCTCCAGGTGTGGCATGCACTGTGTGATTTTATACAAAATATGGCACTTATCGGCATTTATGCTCCTTAATGAATCAGGTCCCATATGTGTCTGTCTCTTGATAGTAAGTAAATAATACATGAAGCTTTAGAGTTAAACTGGGCTTTTTCTTGTCCAGTTTTTCCTTATCTGAGAAATAGTTATAAGGAAGGAAAAGAGAAATCATCTCAGAAGCACATTGGACTCCTCAGAGTCAGGTTCTGATACAGGGAAATATTACATTTCTCCAACCCATTGGGGTCTAAAAACCACACTGTTTCCTCTTCCCCTGTCACTGCACGAGGAAGGTGGCCATAGTTGTACAGAATTCTGCTCATAAGAGGCAAAACTAGCCTTAAACTCTATATTTAATGGAACCTCTAACACCGAATAACGCTGAATTTCAACACAATTGCCCATAGAACAAGATGGCTTACAAAGGTCTCTCAGATTTGGCACTAAAGTATCACAACTTCCTGACTTTTGACTCTTCTAATCTATTTGGGCCAACATTATTTTCTGGCCAAGACTAGACATAAGGACAAACAATAATTTCCAGAATCCTCCTATTAACACAGAATCAACTAGACTCCCCATTATTGCTTCTGCAAGTCCCCGTCTGTGGCCACGGTACCTTAAGATAATACAAGAGTTTAACAATAGGAAGAACTCTAATGATAAGTCTAATATTCATTCACAAATTCCAGAGATGAATACGGCTTTGAAATTTCTAGCGGCAAAATTCCAATCTATATTGTAAAACCATAACTTTATGATTCCTAATATAACAAAGGGAAAGTTGTAGTTTAGAGTAACGACAGGGGCATCCCTTTCTAGACCACTCCTTCCAAGGTACCATAGTACTTGGGATATTGACCCTTTACTTAAGTACCTTATAGCTCACTCTCTGATTCAACATTTATTTATATAGTATCGGCATACTTCATAGCGCTTTACAAATGGGGACAAACACAATCCTAAAGCAAGACTCTAGATTGTAAGCTCTCGCGGGCATGGTCCTCTCTACTTATTATCCTACGTCTGTCTACTGTCCCTCATACATCCTGTCACGTCTATTGCTGCACTCCGTGTGAGTCCCTATAGAATTACTCACACTCATCTATGCTACCTATATGTTTTAGCTCAGTTATTTGCTACTTGCTTCTGTATCTGGCGCCTTATAAATAAATAAATAAAAATAATAAAATAATAAAAAGACTGGGCCTAACACACAGAAAAAGTAATAAGAGGGACCTGCTCACAAGCTTACAATCTAAAGGGCAATAGGAATTTGATACATGAGGTTAAGAGCACCTATTGCATATTGGATTAACCATATGTCAATTGGACAAAGTGCTTAGTGGGATTATGTGATCCAGACAGAATAATGTAGGGGTGAAAGTCTGGCTAGGGAAGACTAGTAAAGAGAGAATTGCAATATTCAATGCAGGGGATTATGGGGCTGATGCAGAGTATGCCAGTTTGCATAGTGTATCTTGCCTGGAACCGGTATTCGCATGCTCATATGGGTGCTCTCATATGTGCATATGCAGGCATGCATGTTTCTGGCACATACTCCCGTCTGCACCTGAAGAGGCCAGATGGGGGAGGGAAGGGGCATCCAATCGCAGGTCAAGTACAGAAAAGACGTGTATGCAAATGCGGCTCATAGACACCTGCAGAATCACCAGGGGCAGGCTGGGCCGGGGGGCAGGGGAGCATCAGCCCCCCGGGCCGCTCAGAGCGACCGCTGTTTGGGTCGCACAGGCGGCCGCATCATATGACACGCGATGCGGCCACATCATCAATGACGCGGCCGCATCACGTGTCATGTGATGCGGCCGCCTGTGCACCCCCCGGGCTGCATGTTGTCAGCCCGCACCTGAGAATCACACGTGCAAATCAGAGAATCATGCAAACATTTTTTGCTGCTGTCAGAGCGTGGCACAATTCCGATAACATAGGGGTGTTAAGTGGGGATAAAAATCATGATATGATAAATCACGGAATGAAGTGCAGGATCAATTATTAAAATTCCAATATTTAGCTATATTGGTTCCATGAAATCAAGTGAGGAAAAATATATATTTTAGGGCAGATCATTACTTGTTCATAGGATTGTGGAAGACATCATATAGCAGTTGTATTGCAAAAAAAAAAAAAACCCCTGAGGGTACTAGAACTGATAGATATAAGTGGATCTTAGCTATCTCTTTTAACCACACATATGTAAGTTCAAGCTTTGCTGGTAATTTTGAAGTCACCCCGCTGCTGAAGAAATCATTTATATGAAGTAGGCATATTTAAGTCTCAATGGGGCATATTTAACAAGCACCGCAGAAAATGAAAAATAGTTTTCAATCCTTATCGCACTGATAAGGATTGAACTATTTCTCAAATTTATTAAAAAATCTCCACAGGAACAGCCGTTCCGAAAAACGTCTGTTCCTGTGAAGTGTAACACTTACCTTTACACTGGTTCTTCACTTGTAGCCTTGGTTGCGATCTGGTTTCTTGCTTTGAATCCCTGTACGCATGCACCGATCGAAAAAGTGGGCATGCGCACAGTGAACCCTACTGTGCAGTGTGAAGAGCGAACAGTTGTCTTGTGACAGGGAGGGATCACATGATCCCTCTGCACATGCGCTGTCCAGCTCTGCTCTTCGGAGCAGAGCTGGACAGAAATGAAAAGTGAAGAAAAGACCAATTACGAAGATGTACGCCAGCTTTGGAACTTGTTAGGTTGCGTTACGGACCATACTATTTTATGCTGACTGCTCAGAAAAACAAAATAGAATGCAACAATCATAAATTTGAAGAATCCTCCAAATTGCTTCTGAATCATAGTAAGTGTCCTTTGGGTAAATTACACTAGTTGATAAATAGGCCCCAATATCACTTCAAGTGAACATTTTTTATAGCACTCCATGGGGTTAGGAATCTCTCTTCTGCTTTTTGAGTAGACAAGAGCCAGGAGCTCAATGGTTCACAACCATCAAACTCCCAGCTGCGGTAGCCTCATACATCTTACGTGTTTATCTATCATTTATAAAACAGGTTACCAAACCTGGATTTGTGGAAAGAACAAACAGACCAAGACCCAGAGGGGCAGCAAGCTACTCATTGTTCCACTGTCTCACCACCTCATTTCCTTGAGTATAATTATCCCGCATAAACAATAGCTTTACTGATACAGAGTGGGTTCTGGGAATATGGGGCCATAGAGCTATGCAGCAATTGGGGTAAAGTGCCAGCAAAAAGTGACCTAAGGTGTAATGTATATTATGTATATTATGTAAATCCTGTCATGCATATAATGTCTAGAATCCCCTAAGGGCAGAAAACTGGGGTGACCAGAGCCTTCAAAGTTTTAATAAAATATGTGTTTGTGTCTGTTTGTCAGATGACACGTCTATGCTGTTGGTGGATAGCTACAGCTGTCTCAGGAAGTCAGTTTATCTGGAAAGGCTGCCATGACGCACTACATTTATATGTATTTCAGATTTCAAAGCTGTGCGGTTTTAGATATAGCACAGTTCCCTTGTCAAGTCTGCCATGGAAAGAAACACTTCTGAATTCGGGAAATGAGTCTGCACTGGAATAATACCTGCTGTTCTTTAGCATGGCAGCTGAAAAACTAATGTTATGTTCATTGACCACAAATAGTCTGTAGTATATTCAACTGTACTTTTTGCCTATGCATAGTAGTGCTATGCCCATACTTGTCACCTATATATAGTGATGGCAACCACTTCATTGGCTGAACCAATTCATCTTATTACTGAGGCATGAAGCACTTTGTGCCTCATGCCTCAGTGAGGTCACTAGCTCCTAGAGACCATATAGGCTGACAATGGCTGCCTCCACTGTGAGTAAACAATGCTGTGCTAAAGACTTTGCAGTACAGATAGAGCACATAGCTCAACTCTCTCCTGAGCTGAAAGGAAATATTATAATGGTAAGCAGCAGTGTGTTGTTGGCATCTGCCGGCAGAAAAACAGTTTGGAATTTTAAATGAGACAAGAGAGCTGTGCTTGAGTTATGACTGCGGGAATGTGTCTACAAATTCTCCAATAAGGCGATGCCCCACTTTGGATCGGATAAAGGGCAATGGTGAAAAAAAAAATGATATGCTAAAACATTATTATTTTAGTTTCTTACCAGAAAACCTCACCTCAAAAGTAATACGAGATATATATATATATATATATATATATATATATATATATATATATATACACATACATATATGCTAACTCAATGCAGATCTTTAAAATGTGTATACTAGTGATCATATTACACTCTATTCAGACATGATCATAATATAATTCTACTCTATACAGATATAGGGCTAGATTTACTAAGCTGCGGGTTTGAAAAAGTGGGGATGTTGCCTATAGAAACCAATCAGATTATAGCTTTCATTTATTGAGTACTTTCTACAAAATGACAGCTAAAATCTGATTGGTTGCTATAGGCAACATCCCCACTTTTTCAAACCCGCAGTTTAGTAAATATAGCCTATAGGATACTACATCTTGATACATAATAAGTAACCCAATATCATATGACAAGTGTACATATGACAGTTCCATTTCATTCTATAGAGGACTGTGGAAGAAAACCAGAGCACATGGAGGAAAACCACATAGATATGGGGAGAACAATAGTATCCTGGTCAGGATAGGCATGAGCACCGGTCAGGATAGGCATGAGCACCGGTCAGGATAGGCATGAGCACCGGTCAGGATAGGCATGAGCACCGGTCAGGATAGGCATGAGCACTGGTCAGGATAGGCATGAGCACTGGTCAGGATAGGCATGAGCACTGGTCAGAATCAGAATAAATTAGGACAAGTTGGTAGGTCTGTCTTCACTGAAAACAGCCTAAGATTCACATTAAACTACGAAGCACCCACCTGTGCATATCTGCCTGCGCATATCACTCCATTCCACCGTGGCACTGTAAGGCATCCGGGATGACGCAGAACAAAATTGTCTGCTCGCCCAACAAACGTATCGGGATATCCGGTCAATGAACCATCCAGGTCATGGAAGATTGAGCTCTTGTCACCATCATAGTCATTAGGTCCAAACCACTGTCCAGCTCGACCAAAAAACACCTTGAGCCCAACCTAGAGACAGAATTGGAAACTTAAACTACAGCAATGCCAAGACGTTTTATCGTTAAATGGGTAAAAGGATGTAAAGTATTAATTCCTTTGTCTTTAATGTGTAATAAAACTATATTCTCAATGTGCTGTGGTTAATATGTGAATTAGGATACATATTTATCTGTCAAGACCATAGCAGTGAGCAATGACTACATCTGCAGCAAATAAGCAGGGTAATTGCACTTGTTAGGAATCGTATTGCAGATGTGGTAAGATATCCGCTCTGGGAGCCAGATAAGTAGAATAGCTCATTAATATGGGATTCTGGATTCTGTGTATCAGTTCTCTTCTTCACTATTATTGGCTCATTTTAGAACACGTCCTAAGTAATTAAAAAACAACAACACATAACAGAGAGTTGCGGTCAGTTAATAAATAAGCAGCATTATCTGTTTCATAGTACATCACACAGACACTTGTAAATACTTGTAAACACTGGTGGTGCCAGAAGGGTGAGAATAAATTACTGCATCTGGATTCACTCGTGAACTATCTGCTGCAATCCAGCATATTCCTGTATAACCAAGTAGAAAGCAGCTTGTGTGTGTTTCTGTCGTACATAGGTAAACTCAAATACATTTCTAAGTATATACTTATTTTTGTGAGAGCATAAAAGACAAATAATAAATATGCAATACAAAAAATGTATAGGTAAAGTACCAAGACAATGTAATAACTTTTCCATTCAATGTCATAGAAATGCCTGTCTCATTTTATGAAATGTCATACTTGCCAACTCTTCCTCGTTGGCTTCAGGGAAATCCTGAGGGAGGTGGGTGTGCGGGGGCGAGGCTTGATGAATCAGATCATTTTGGCCCCGTCCCCTAAACGATTGTCACAATTTTGGCCAATTACAGCAGGGGGAGGGGCTAAGATGACGCAATATTTGCATCATTGAGCCCCCTCCCACTGACACTAAATCCATTGTGGAAGAACCGGGATGTTGCCCTGCTCTCCCGGGAGGTCTCCCAGAAATGCGGGAGTTTCCCGGACACTCCAGGAGAGTAGGCAACTATGCGTTAATGAAAAGTAGCTAATGAATCTCTAGAGACTCAAGTGTCTTTTACATTTCTGTCTCCATTACTGAAGTCATGTTGTCTTACCTGTCAGTCTTTGATTAAATCTTGGTCTCCGTGAAAATGGCCACTTCCATAGCCATCAATACATGGACATAGGACACAATTTCTGAACTGTATCATCATGTCACAGATGGCGAAGCCAACCACATCTTGTATTGGCTCAGCATCAGGGAGAATGCCAGACTCTTCAGAGAGTAAGGGAGATCACCCGTATTTCAGGGAAACTCCCTGACATTCAGGGAGAGTTGGCAAGTATGTGAAATGTAATGCTCTGATGCTTGGCATCTTTAGTACACGGTGGCATAGGTTTAGAGTTTTGGTCACAGGCTAAACCTTCCCCTGGGCAACAGAACAAATACAGCGACACCTGCGATGTAAACTATAAATTTTCTTTCAATTAAATATAATTTTATCAAATATTCTAAATGCTGTATCCTTAAAATCTGCTTTTCATAGAAACCTGGAACAAATTTCTTTGACATAGCTCAATATTTTGCAAGATATCAAAATGTTTGCTTTAATTCATGTAACTGTCAGATTATGAAGGTATTTTATTGATTGCTAGAAGTTTTGCAGAATGGTGTCATTATCAGATCCACGATTGCGCTTAATAAAGGTTTACTTTATGCTTGCATTTCATGTTGATAAAGGAAGGAAGTTTGAGGTAAACAATCTAAGGGGGGATAAGTAGCAATGAGATGATGTAAATGAGATTTAAAGGTTTGTCATATTACTGCTTGATACAACTCACTTGAAGCACAAGAGCATGGTAATCTCCACACTAATTGTATTACGCAATCCCTCCCACGGCTCTGGCTGTACATGTGTAAATCACCTTGTTTATTACATGTCCAAAATAGAAAAAATAATTGGGAAATAACAGGAAACAAAGCTATTTCTATTTATGGAATGGTACGTGCTGATCACTGTGTTGAGTTGAGTGTATGCTTTGTTGCCAAATATGTAAGTCACAAACAACCCCCCCCCTCTCTCCCCCCACTCCCTCGGTCCATTGAGGAAAATAAAAGAACCAAAATAGAACTGGTCTTGCTGTATGTCAGCAATTAAAATGGACAATGCATATGCAGTTACAGTTTGCATACTTTTAAAGAGTGTCAACTATTTTATATTCTATATGAAATATTCAGCTCTTGGGAGGAACTAGAGTACATTTGCCCTGCAGACATAAACTATGATTTGTCCCTTATTCAGAATGTTCCATGGAATGCAAATATACATGTTGTATCTGATCTCTCCTGTTGTAATTTATTGCCACTAGGTTATATGTATGTAATTTTTTTCCTTGGCTTGCTTCTATCTTTTTGACTCCTCTACTTCCAGAAACTCAGCAAATGACGTGTCCTCCCGAAATTCTAATGCTCCAGAGTTGCCCATATCACCGGGCTTTAGAATGCCCCTATTGAGTATATAGAAGAGGTGAACTGCATTGCTTCTAACTACACAAAGGTTTTGGACATAGTACCACTCAGATCTATATACTGTAAGCCTCGATATTAAGTACATTTCCAGCTCTGAGTGCTACTCTTACTTCCCTCTATTGACATTGTGTCTATGGAGGCTGCAAACATATTACAAGTCAGCAAAAAAAATGAGAAAGCCAACATGTTTTGTCCTGAATTTTTGGCACATGGCTGTGGAATAATATGTATTTTCTGATTCATCTGTCCACATTAATTGCTACTCAATCCTTAGAGTGAGAGATTTGTGTGCTGTCTATGTGGGGAACCTGACCCTACGTCAGCATCTTGTAACAGGACTCGGGTCATTTGGTGAAGGTGGGGTAATGTGGACATAGCATTCTCCCACACAGACAGACATGAACTCTGTTTGAACAATTTTCTCAAGATTTATATTTGCTGAGAGCTATGAACCTTAACCCTCTGATAGCCGGATTGAGTGCATTGGACCAAGCATGGTACATGACGGCTGATCCTGAAGGTGCTTCTCCACTGGCATCACTTAGTTAATTATCATTCTACTTAATGTCTTTCTCCTGCAAGACTCAGCGGGTCTGGCATTTCTGGGTGTAGCTCAGAACTGGTTCAGACAATTCCTCTGTTTTATGATGGATAATGAAAAGCATATCAGCTCGGCTGAGTACAAGCTGAGGAGAAAGGTCAGGGCAACCTGCAAGACACACACAGCTACCAAATACTTTGCAGGGAGAACTCAGCAAGGGATGAGCTGCCAACACAAACACAGGATCAGACTGCAGCTCAGCAATAACTAAGTCCTCAGCATGTTATCTCTCCGCTTACAGCATGGTCCTGGCCTCCATAAACCCAGGGACTCTACTGAAAACAATCAACTGCTCTGTATAATGGTGGTGGGATGTTTAACCCCCTTCATGCCAGAGGAGGACGCTGGGAGCAATGTAAATATCTAGCAATGCTTCCCTTTCTGCCCCGAAATTCCATTTGTATTAAGATATTTCACTTACACTCCTCTCCATCCTGACAAGAGAAAGGTTGTTCTGAGGTGTGATCTGCCAGGAATTCTTCAAGGGAAAGCCAATTGCACTGGAGGGACGTTCCCCGGTTGGGAGGAATTTCTTGAAAGTGCATCTGAAGAGCCTGACTGGCCCGTCATATATCTGAAAGCCACGAATTGGGAATGTCCTAGGAAATATACATAGAATTGTTGTTGTTTGTGTATTTCATTGACTTATGTCAGCTCCTATTCATTTATTTGCCTCCATGCAAGTTACTCACTGGCAGAGGCTAGATCTTTTAAAGGGGAGGCAGGCATTCATATTCTGTGTATATACGTACTTTCCAAACCGTCTCTAAAACATACAAACTCTTCAAATCGCACTACTCTGCAATAACGAGCCAATGGTAGAGTGTTTGCTGTCCTAATAGCAGTAATAGAATGTGATATTTTAACCAGTGTTACTGGCCTATGTGAGGGTGGGATTCTGCACTCCTGTAATCCTACCTGCACTTTCCATGTTCATTTTGTGTTACCAGTCCTATAAAAAGTGCTTCCCTCCATAATCCTGTTTAACTATAGTAATACTTATGTATTGCCTCTTGTTATCTCCTTATAAGAGATACATTCAAGGGTTTTTGGGGTATATTTACTAAACTGCGGGTTTGAAAAAGTGAAGATGTTGCCTATAGCAACCATTCAGATTGTAGCTATTATTTATTTAGTACATTCTACACAATGACAAAACAAATTCAGAACATGTGATTCACTTTTGATTTCAATAATGTATTTTCTTATTATTACTTTAATCCTTTCTTCAAGCTAAGTATACTATACAGTATTTATGGAATACAATTGTAAGGAGATGCTGTACTTGTAATGTAATATCAAAATGTAATTATTGCTCAACCTACATAGAATGTAGACCAATGTTTTTAGATTGCAGAGTTAAAGAAATCTTTGTACATGGTATAGTCTAATTTAGCACATATTGTTGTTGTAGATAAATTGCTGTTCTAGTCTATATCATATATGCCAGGTACTGGTTTAATGGAAATAATTAAAGTATAATTAAATTATGAAAAATGTGGAATACATAGAACTTTTTTCCGGGGAGTAACTTTTTTTTAGGGGAGTAAAACATTAGTACATGCATTTAAAAGTTATTGTAGTTAAAAAGAATGTTTTAGTGGCAGTACCTAACTGGTCATGTTGTACTGCACAGTATCACTACACATGCAAGATGTTTATGTAACTGTCCATAGCCTAATAATTATGTTAGGCTTAATAACATACTAATAATATAAGCTTTGAGGCTTGGGTATACCAGAGAGAGAGAGAGAGAGAGAGAGAGAGAGAGAGAGAGAGAGAGAGAGAGAGAGAGAGAGAGAGGGAGAGAGAGAGAGAGAAAGAGAGAGAGAGAGAGAGAGGGGGAGAGAGAGAGAGGGAGAGAGAGAGGGAGAGAGAGAGAGAGGGGGAGAGAGAGAGAGGGGGAGAGAGAGAGAGGGGGGAGAGAGAGAGAGGGGGAGAGAGAGAGGGAGAGGGAGAGGGAGAGGGAGAGGGAGAGGGAGAGGGAGAGGGAGAGGGAGAGGGAGAGGGAGAGGGAGAGGGAGAGGGAGAGAGAGAGAGAGAGAGAGAGAAAGAAAGAAACAAGTTATGCCCTCCAAAAGTACCCTCTATCATAATGGGTTTAAAGCCTCTCTAGAACATATCTTCTTATGGACCAGTGGTCTAAACAGAATATATTGTGATACAAACATGTTGATTTTCGCATAGATAAGTGACTGTAACATAAATAGAAAACTAAAATGATCTCACAGTAATTGTACTGCCCATACATTTGGAATGAAACACATTGGATGAATGAATCTTACTTGTTCTTTGGCAGTGACCGCTGTTCCCCTGACCCTCCACGTCCCCAGTAGATGTTCTGTCCACCCTGTGAGCCCACATTCTCACTCTCCCCTACGAAGATGGAATCTGTGATCTCCAGACTGGAACCTTCATCAGTTGGGAATGTTCCATCACTGAAATCATCACACCACAATCTGCTTTAAATATTTTGTTATATTTCTTTAGACTTATTATATTACAAAGCCATTATACATTTAATATACAAAACAATAACCTAAGATACAATAGTGCAGGCCTGATCAACTGGTCTGTGGCTCTTCATGTGTTGTGAAACTACAAGTCCCAGCATGCCCTGCCAGCCATTGCCTGGCTATCTACTGGAAAAGTATAGTGGGGCTTGTAGTTTCTCAACAGCTGGAGAGCCACAGGTTGGCTAGGCCTGCAATAAAGCACAACATTTATATGGCTGTAGGACTATGGGAAATCCTACAGGTGTGTAGACAGTAAGAGATTCAGTTTCCATTATTAAAATAAAAATTCATATTTATATTACGTTCATTGCATCAGGACTGGTGGGCAGATTATATGACTACTTGAACACAGTGTAGCAAAACTGACCGCACACTAGAAAATAATTATAGGCATCGTAATACTGCCAATAAAATTCTAAGCCTCACACATTCCCAAATATTACATTTCTAGGAATGTAATTATGAGGTGTGAAAGTGACTGGTTTATTGCCAGGCATTACTGAGATGGAGAAAATTTAACTACAGAAAATAAAAGATAAAAGCTCAGTTAAAGATATGCATACATTAACTAGTAATTTATAGCCTTGAGGGGACCACAGTGAGCTGTAAGTTCAAGTCTTACTTTTTGGAGCAGGAAGGGAGCTAAAGCCTCCATAAGTGAAAGAATAAGAGGAGAGTGGCACATATATGGAGAGATAAGTGGTATTCTCCTGAAGAAAACATTGTAGTGTTTTGCAAACACTAGTGGCCTGATGCTGAGTTAGGAGCATAGCAAAATATGAGCAAATTTGCACCTGGACAAAACCATGTTGCATTGAAGGGGGAGGTAAATTTAAAATGTAAGGACAGATTTATAGTGGGTAGGGCATATCCTAGGTCAACTTAAATGTCAGTGTAAAAAAAGCTATCAAGTATTTGTGTGCTACATGAAAAAAAAGCAATTATTTTCCTTGCCTGCAAAAAAAAATGTATTAATTAGCACCCCTTGCATTGTAACATGGTTCATCCAGGAGCAAATTTACTCCTTTTTGCTTTGCACCTAACTCAGCATTATACCCTAGGTATAGAATTAGGGAAAAGACATGAAAATTAAGTTTAAATGCATCGAGTAATTGGATAACATGTCTTGATACCTCTATTCCAAGTGTAGAATGAATCAAATGTCAAAGTTTTCCCTGCTTAACATGAGTCCTGGGAAAGTATTTCCCATGGCTTGTATACAATCTAGAAGAAAAATCATCTTATGATAAATAGTTTTCCTACCTGGCTAGTGTAAGTCCAATTCCATTGTCTGAAAACCTAGAAGAGTAGAACGGTCATAACATTAGAACAATGGCTAACATTAACAAACATCCAAAGTTTAGAGGTTAGCTATCAATAAAAAGTCGGCTTTGGCTAAATGTGATTTGTGCCATGGTTAATATATTATTCTATTGTCTCTTCTCACTATCATTATCATGCATTTAACCATGCTGACCAAACAGTTATACTTAAAGGATGTACCTCACCTATACTATATACCTCCTCATGCTACAACTAATAAGTAACTTACCCTGAGTTCCGGAAGACGATGTCACCACCCCTGGCCCAAGCCCCGTGGTCATTGTTCTTGAAGGCTATCAGTCCGTCAATGAGAGCAGGTACTCTGGGTTTTGCTGGGTCTGAATCCTGGTGAGGGCGGAAGCTGAAAGGAAAGTAAAACAACCAGGATTAGATGGTAGGAAGGAAGAGATGGTTAATATTAATAGGTGCTGATAAGTACTGAAAATATTACAGGATAAACCTCGCTAATCCAACATCCCTAAGGAGCAGAACGTCAGCAGCTAACATACATTTGAGAATTAGAAGGTATGCATAGAAGAATTACAGATGTTAAGACCAGTGCTGTACTATAGATCATGTAGGAACATGAGCTGTGAGGGTAAATGGAAATATTGGTAAATGACATCACACACGGTTTCAATCTACTGTTATCCCAAATACTTCATCAGCCTTATACAGCTGGTCACTACTGACAAAAGTATCATATCAAAGTAACTGTTATTCAAGACAACCTCTTGGCATAATTCTATACTACATATCATTGAAGAGATGATAGTGCTTGAAAAACTTCGGTGGACCCACAGATGTGATTTCAGCTATGAATATACTGAATTTACTTAAAAAAGTGATGCACAGTTTAGGGCAGAACTTTTAAAACTCTTGCAAAAGTAAGTGTGCAGAAACGTTTTGTCCATAGCAGCCAATCAGATTTCTGCTAGTGCAATTAAGAGAAGTAAAGAAAAAAATCTGGTTGGTAAATATACCCAGACTGAAAGAAAAAAAATATATATACTTCTATCGCACTGATTTCAGGGACGACCCTCTTAACATTCCAATACTAGAAAATTCTGTTCCAATATACGAGGGGTGCTACCAATAACTTATATTGAATACAGATAAAGGGAAAGGCTAGAAGTTAATAACTTGGTGCACTAGAGCTCCCATATTGTCTGTAATAGAATCGTTTTTGTGCACTACATAACGATTCTATTACGGACAATATGGGAACTCTAGTGCAAAAAGTAATTAACTTCTAGCCTTTCCATTTATCTGGTAATATACCCCACAGGTTACACTGTTGGTATAAGCAGACTTAGGAGAACTGAAATAGAAAACAATTTTGATCCTGAATATATAATCATTCTTACCTAAGGATTGGATGATATGTGAACTGATTTAAATGTTTTGGGTCAATTTCAACCACATTTTGACAAACACATTATAACAAACAATTTGAATTTGCAGATTCAGCTTAGGTAAATAAACAGATCTCGCTATGTGTGAATTAATTATCTCTTCTATGGTAATTATGAAAAAGTTAAAGTTAGTTCCTTATACATCATCATTTCACACAGTGGTTCATTTCTGATGAGAAATATGCTTGAGCTCCACAAATAATTACCAATAATATATGAATTTGAGCATTCTTGAAAACTGGTACTAGATTATTAATCCTGCAAAACCACCCTGAAAATTCCCCCTCGATTCACCATCAGTTTACAATCTTTGGGTTACTTGCTCTGTTATCTAATTAGTTTTGCATTTTCGTCTCTCAATCATGGTCTTTCCATACAAATTTACTGACTTACTGTAATAAGACATGACAGACTACTATTAGTAGACATATGCTTTTATTTTAAAACTAGAAACTGTATTTCTGCAAATTGTATGATCAGATATAAGACAACTGATCTGAAAAGAACAGCATACCTTAATAATCATTTCAATAAACTTAATACACATAAATTTGAAAGTGGTCAACACACACAGACATATGCTGAAACAATATTCATCAGAACGCAGCCTATTAATCCACTAGGTTTAGAGGTGTCCCTGAAGCATGTGGCACTAGTCCCTCATGTTTCAGTGTTGTGATAGGCTGCACGGTAATGTGATGTCACTAGTACCCAGTTATGTCATTAGTTCCTAGTGAATTGATTGGCTGCATTCTCACAAATATTGATTCATGCCACAGAATGTCTGTGTGTAGGCAGCTGATACACTTTACTGTAACCAATATCTCTGTACTCACCGGGCGTTATCCACTGTTAGGTATTCCCTAGGATTTTCTGCATTGGCCACTGTTGTCTTTACTCCTTTCCCAATGAATAAACCAGCCTGAAGATGATAAATGAATTATGACAAAGGTTAAACGACAATAACATTTAAAGTTAAATTGAATGCAGTCAGGTTATGTAACGTATAGATTTACCTTGAAGTTGGAATGTACTCTGTTATTGTGAAATATCCCCAGAGGAGTGAATTCTGAGTGTCCCTCTGGATAATGTCCCTCTGAAAGACCTGAAGGGATTCTGTGAAATATGAACCATATGCCAACGTCCTGGACAATAGGTCAACAAATAAATGTCAGTGTTAATAACGTGGAGATCAGCAGCAACACAGTGATAATATCTGATGACGTATTAGCAATTTTCATCCAGAATTGAACATTGATTTTGATATCATTTAAATGGGCAACATACAGCTTAGAAGTTAATACATATTTAGGGGTTTGGAGTCGCTAAATATAGATATTCATACCCTAATATTTATTCAGCTGTATCACATCTGTCTTTCGAGCTGGCATTCTAGTAGCATTATAGGAAAATAGATATAGAATAGAATAACCCTATAAATAAAAATTAATAATTAAAAAAAGTAATAATAATATTATAGAGCAATATAAGGCATAATCATTACTTGTGACAACTGGTCTCATACAAGGTTACATGTGTACAGTAGGCCTTAGAGAACCTGAGGCTTTTTGGATATTAACATGAACTACAACTCTCCGTTTACTTTCTCATCTTCCACAATTACTTTATGAATTCCAACCATGGCCTTATCTGTGAGGAGTTTGTATGTTCTCCCCGTGTTTGCGTGGGTTTCCTCCGGGTGCTCTGGTTTCCTCCCATACTCCAAAAACATACTGGTAGGTTAATTGGCTGCTATTAAAATTGACCCTAGTCTGTGTGTCTGTCTATGTGTGTGTGTGTGTGTGTGTGTGTCTGTCTATGTGTGTGTTAGGGAATTTAGACTGTAAGCTCCAATGGGGCAGGGACAGATGTGAGTGAGTTCTCTGTACAGCGCTATATAAATAGATGATGAGGATGATGATGATGATTCCTTACTACTCACCTGAGCTCCTCCTGCAGCGTTCCCAATTAAGTTGTTATTAGGGTTTGAAATCCAAAATGTGCTGACAGCCCTGGGAATGGACACAAGGTATAGTTACAATATAACACAGCCTGGGTAGTGCTTACAGGATTATCTCTCCTCTGTTCCTGCTACCGTTCAGCACCTCCAGCTGCATTATAGCTGGAGAACATGCACAGATAGGCACATACACTTATTTATTCCTGTATTCTTTTACAGATGTACAAACTGCAGCAGTGCAAAACACTAACACACAGTTGCAATTTATGGGAAAAAAACATTTCATACAGAAATGAAATCAAGCTAAAACCATATTAAAGCACATTAAGTACTGCGACTTACATGCAGTCCGTGCTGGGCACAGGCACATAATCCCCATACACATGTTCCCGCATTGCCAGACACATAGCCTCATTGCGATCTGTGGGCAGGATAGTGCCAGCCTTTGTCACCAGTCCCAGGTTGTGATAAAAGGTGTTTCTTTGCTCTACACCGTCTTCCAGGAAGAAGCAGTGCCCAAGGGTGTCATAGCCAATTGTGTCTTTTACCTGGAGGGACAGAAAATAAAAACACACTGGAGGGGAGCATCATCATCATCAACATTTATTTATATAGCGCCAGCAGATTCTGTAGCGCTGTACATCAAAATGAGAGCAGTGCCTGCACACTCACTGCTCCTGGAAGTGGACAGAGAATATATAAATGGACATAGCGCTCGCTTTACTAGGTAAAATTATTAATAGGAGTTACTTCGAGTGGTCTTACAACCTAATAACTTTAGTAGCATGTTAATGTTACACCACTCAGTTTTGAGTTTTTTAAATAGCAAGATCTAATAGATAGTCAGGGATAACAGACAGTCCAGAATCATTAGAAATGGTAGATATCAGGGAATGACGGACAGTTTAGAATCACAGACAGGAATGACTTACAGTAAATTAAGTCATAACCTCAGGAAAATGACAGTCGGGAAACATAGACAACAATGATTGACAGCCAAATATTAGAGCAAGTTAGGAATGACAGACAGACAGGAACATGGGGGACTTGTACCAGGAGCCCGTCAGTTCCATGAATAGCGACACATCTGGAAAAGCAGTGATGGATGGCGAGATTGTCAACGTATGTTGGGGGGTTGTATCCACCTTCTTCATCCAGAACTCCAGTCATATGAAAATGTACTGGGTAACTACCCAACAGCTGCTGCCCCATACTGGTGAGCTCCAGCCCAGACAGGTGAACCGAAGTGAAGTGCCTTTGAATCTGGTGAAGAAGGAACAATACGATCAAATCCCTTTTATTGCAAACAACAATAGAAAAGCAACATAATATGTGCTTTATTGATAATTAGATAACAACAAGTGTTGTAAGAATGATAGTTCTTACATACGTGTATAGTAAACATTAGAGATGAGTGAATCAGTTAGAGCAGGCCTGTCCAACCTGCGGCCCTCCAGATGTTGTGAAACTACAAGTCCCAGCATGCTCTTCCAGCTATCAATAGGTTGTCTACTGGCAAAGTATGCTGGGGCTTGTAGTTTCATAACACCTGGAGGGCCACAGGTTGGACAAGCCTGAGTTAGAGGATTCTGAAATCCAGCTGATTTACAGGGATTTGCAAATGGTGAATTTGTATTCTAGATCTATTTTATTACAGGTGGTGATTTTACTTTAATCAGTACAGGCCCTGTGAAATACTTTATAGGGGGTCCTTTATGTTTTTAGTGATTCTGATTGGAATTCACCACAAATGGAGCCAAACAGAATTTCTGGGGGTTGACACAATTGTAAATATACGTCTTATGGCATAATTCAGATTTTATTTGTATTGCTGTGATGATATAATCCTTAGTGAATAACTGCATTTCACTCAGGCTAGTGAGGATCTATCAGTTGATTTATCCATAGTTTAATTGGAATTTTAGAACACTAGAAACAATAAATGAAGCGACATATATTCCCACCTTAATTTGACCCCCAAAAGTGTCGTAACTGAAAAACTGGCAATGATTGTGTCCATAACAGGAGTCTTCCATTTCCCCCTTGATAAGGATATTCCTGGTGAGGAGTCCGACTTCTGCCCTCATATCAATGCCATCAATAACCTGCCCAATGTGCAGAAACAGAGGGGTCCCTGGAGAAAAGATTGCAGATATTTGTTAAAGCAAATAACAATTACATATTACTTTGGTCTCTATAACTTAAGGTGTATTCCATAAGTAATATCCATTACATATTACTTTAGTCTCTATAACTTAAGGTGTATTCCATAAGTAATATCCATTTCCTATCCGTTGCAGTTTCTACTATTGCTGTTCCAGAGCATTTTTATTTGTTGTCCTTTAAATCAACATTCTAACATTAATATTATAAATGGTCAATCACTGAATTGTTTATACTTTACTAAACATTTCCAGCAGGATCTATGTTCCCACCCATTGCTGATAGCTGATATGTTTAATGCTGTCCATGGTGACATACCGTCTCCATCCTACATTACTCCAGAACAGGGAGGCGGCATATAGCAATGTAAGTCTAAAGCTCCACGGGCCTGACCAATGGGCTCTCTGTATTTTAGGTGCACTGAACAAACTGTTGGTTTCATAGTATGTATGGGAAACGCACAAGACCACTGAGGATGTGCCGCATTTTATGAAACTTTTTCTTTGTTTTATTTGTGTCAACAGATTAATAGTCACTGATTGTAATCTCTATAATATGTTATTAGCTGTTTTTGATGGAAGGAAATATTCTATTACACTAAATGTTCACATTGAAATTAGCACCACTCATTTACTATACAGCCCAAGCTGATTTAGAAAATATAAATAGAGTCCAGAAACTCTCTAAAGTACCTTTAGAATTAAACTGCTTCTCCTGCTTCTTGGAGCATGTTTGTAACTTGGAGAGTACTACTTTAATAATATAGGTTTGCAGCTCAGTAGCTATATGTCCCCATGATGTATAATCATCAGCAGGTAATGTCTGGCGAGATTCTACTCCAGGGCAGGCTGCTGCCAACACATAGGACTCGGAGGGGATAGGTCTGTACAAAACTAGGCACCTTTTTTTTTTTTTTTTTTTAAATAAATCAGTGTTTTTGGGTTTTCTTCCTACCACAAAAAGATTTATATTTGCTCTTAATATTTTCCAAATTGTAATATGCAGTATAATCAAAATAGAATTTTTGTAATTATCTATTGGCATTTCAGGTTGTACTAGGTGTATTTAATAACATAGTTCAAATAAAGATAAAATGTAACTAATAGCAATAAATCAGACTCTGTATAAATCAGTTTAACTTACTTTGTATCGAAGCTAATGTCGGATTTCCTGAAATCGGTTACAGCACATTTTATGGTGAAAACAGTCAATTAAAATATAGTGGGGAATAGGGCAGATAATAGAGTCAGCAATGAAACAGCTCCTGTATTTTTTATATTGTGTTTTTAATGAAATTCAAATGGAATTTTGGATGACCATTCCCTTTAGGAGTGAATTTGATATAATGGTTTGTAACAAATCTAAGGTCTATTTCAGTTAAAGGACACCTAGACATTTAGTGAAATAACCAGTTGAATTCAAGCTGGAAAGGACAAACTTGATAAAGTATTTTCTTACCATCAATTTTCACCTGATTGTTTTTACATTCAGGGCAGTGAAGTAGATTGAATTCTTCAGCTTGTTGCATTGAGTAATCAGTACTGGCAACAACTATCCTGTTAGAAGGCAGCCAGCTTGTAACGTCATCTGCTAATGTAAGGACGATGCCCCTGGACACTGCCACTTGGAATCCATTTCTTGGAACACCTGATGGGTCAAATTATAGATGACAAAACCTTCTAGTATAACCGGGTGACTAATCCAAATGTCCACTGTATGTGCTATCAGATCAAGGACCAATACAATCACTGATTGTGCTAGTAGAGACATCTAATGGAATTGCAGTTTCATTTTTTAGGCTGTGTAACCCAAAGAAGTAATTTTAAATATGGGAAAAGGCAAATGTGTGGTATTTACAGGTTTTGAGGTTACATTTATAGAAAGAGTCAAATTTGTACATCATTAAATACTATAAAAAACAAAAAATGATCTTTCCTATGGACGTCCTTTAGCAAACAGATGAGATTATAACGGAATAATATTAATTTTCTGGCATGTATTACATATGTACTTAAATAGGTAATTTCATTTTCAGTTATGTATATTGTGTGTTATACTGTATTCAATGAAATATATGGTATAATAATAGGAATATGTCACCTTTAATCCAGCCACTATAGGCAGTAACTGTGAAATATAGTCCTCCATAGGTCTGAAATTCTTTTGTTGCAATTGCCAGTCCAGTTGTACCATTGCTTTCATATTGTTTTCTGTCCTCTGATACTTTTAATAACCCTTCGCCTAAGACACCAACCAAAGCCCAGGGCTGCCTGGTAAACAGGAGGGAGACAAAGTGTAAAAGATTTGACCATTACAAAACTGTAACCCAACTGCATAATACTACTTACTACTATGACTACTGCTACATACTACTACTACTAATTATACCATATTGTATATTATAATAATAGTCCACCATCAGTTCCATGACTATAGTTGTTATAACATTTCACCCCTATACCAATCACACTCATTTCTTTCATTCACCACCCTCTAGCTGTATAGCTTACAAATGGATAATTACACAAGAAAAGGTCCATAGGATTAGCCTGTCAAGACCTGAAATGATTATGAGCAACACAGAACAAAATATAATGGAATTCTCTACATGTTTCAGATTCACTTATCCCTGCAATTCATTTAAACGTTAAGTAAATATTTAAAGCCAAATACATTAGTGGGTAATTGTGTGTAAAATGAAGTGAGAACCAAATGATGGTAGCAGGTATTTTCCTAGACTAGTCTGCACCCCGGCTCCCTTCTTACATTCCTAGCATTGCTGTCATATTTCTGTCACAGAAATGATGTTCAGGTAACTTGGTGTTTACAGCTTTTATCTGGTCCTGATATCTTATCAGCAGCCCAGGAGCTGTCCATGGTAGACCTGCTCCTGCTCCCACACGTCCTGCCTTTATTAGTCATTACAGCGTACAAGATGAACACATAGGGAACCTTACAACTGTCATTAAGCTTAATAATCATAAGCCTAGACATGCCTATAAAACATGCTAAATATCCGAGACGTGCACAGACTACAAATACAAACTAATCAAAGTAAAACATGTAAATAACTGCAGGAGTAATGGGCAGATTCATGCAGTGGTTAAGTCTTACTTGAAACGACATCACATCGGGTAATATGTGGTTCTGAGATTACCTGTAACCCAGGTGATAGATGTATCTGCTGTTCAGAGCCTCTCTCAGGTATTTTCTCACATCTGGAGTTAAGCTCTTTGCAGCCGAGTCCCCCACTGCTGCAGCCACCACCTTGCCTGGACTCTGGTTGGACAGAAAGTCCTTCAGTCTTTTCCCTTCTTCTAGAAACATGTGAGTATCAAACCTGTCAGCAGCCTGCACCTGTCCCGTCTCTGGGTCAATGATCCTGATATTGATGCCCCGGCTGCTCCAATGTTTCTCCCACTTGTATGATCCATATGGGAGGCCTCCAGGATAGATGGTGGCATCTAACAATGTCCAAGACAAAGGTCTCCTTCCATGTAGTTCTAATGTCCCTCCTCTGTCCACCCCTATGAACTTCTTCCCGAAGTCTTCTATGTCATCCCCTTCGGTGGACTTTCCGTACAGGGAAATGGTGGCATTGGAGTTATAGGGGCACTGTGCAGAGCCAATATGCAAGGACCCACCATTTCTAATAAGGATATATTGAGTCCTCAGGGTAAGTGGTATCTGGTTATCTGCAAACACTAAAGACCCTGTAACAGAAGGACAAGTATACAAGAACTGGTACTATTAAACGTGGATAAAAGTGTGCCCAGAGTTCACCAATGTGTTATTTAATTATCCCACTTAAATAGGACTTGTTTTGACTGTATTACTCATGGGGGTTTAATCAGAACACCGATCTTCAGTTTGGAAAGAGCAACATATATTTATTTTTAGATTTTACAAGCTGGCCAACAGAGAGATTAGAGACAGTTCATTTGTATTTTTGGCATAACATAACTCATGCTTCACCTACAGTAGAACATTTAGACATCTGGTGACAGTTTTAATCCAAGAGAAATCAACCAGAATGAAAGAATAAGCGATTATCTGCAGTGCAAACATTATTTTACGTTGATGGGTCATGGAATGTCAGAGACGTGAAAGACGGATGAAATGGTTGACTTTGGGGTAACATACCTAAGGCAGATGCAAGCAGAGATCACAACCCATATACCCCAGGGTAGTTATTTACCTCCGTCCTGAATGAGCAGAGAGTGGAAGGTGGCTGATGATTCAAGCCTTAGGGCAACGCCACCTCCTATAACAGCTGACCTCCTTGCATCATGACCGGGGTGCCAGGGGATCAGATAAGGCTTCTTGTCAGGACATCTGTCTGCAATACATACTCATCTCACTCGGTGCACACATAAAACATTGGCACATTGCTCATACAGATTTAAAGCACAGAGGTACAGAAGAGAATGGACATGCCGTATTACACGTGACATAGGGTTTGACAGGAGGGTTTTTTGTACAAAGTCATTTTCAAGAAGCACAGAGAGCTCTGCCAGGAGATACAGGCTGATAGATACAAGAGCCGAATGGAGATAGAGCAGATTGCACATTACAAGGTTAGCCAGGGGGAAAGCAGCTCACAATAATCCACCCACCTGTTGCTTTCTGCCTTGGTCCCTGAATCTCAGGCTATGCCTCTGGGGAGCTCCAAAGTCACCCAGGAAGTTGAGACACGGAATAAACCGAACAGATGAGTGATATGTACAAATAAGAACATAACCAAATGATGCTGTGATGAAGGAGACAAGATACCATCTAGAGCCATTTATTTGTCTGAATATCCTGCACCTGCTGGTATGAAGAAGCATTTGCCACATTCCCTACACTTGGTGTACAGTACACTTGTTTCTGTATGGACACCCAGACATGTTCATTAGTTATATTTCTAAGATTTTATAATTGACCAAAATATTCAACTTGCACAGACTTAACAGAAACGGTTTACCAACACAACACATAAGTGATACAGATCAATCCGATACAACACAGTAAGTATCCATCTTATAGCACCTGCAAATAACACAGATATAAACATCAATACCAGCACTACTCAGGAGGAGTCCGTGCTGTGCATACAGTCCCAGAGGCAGACAGGACACCTGAGTGTCTGCTCCCTATTACCACCTGCGCACAGTAGTCTCACCTGTGTGATTGGGTCCTCCCCACTGTGTCTTAGGCGCAATGGAGGAAGCCTCAGGAGATTGTAAGGAACTGGATGAGAGCTCAACCCTGCGATGCTGGCTTGGTAAAATAGAGTTTTAGCGATCCTAAGTAATAAGCTGCCTCTTATCAGTGGTCCACAGCTCTGTCTCCGCTGTTCTGGGTCTTGATTTTATTCAACTCTTTCTTATATATAGTCTGTGGCTCTGTGCTCTCCTCCCTCTGTCTCTTATGTTACCACCTTTCCTCTATCTCTTCCCCTCCTCTTATATTTTAATCTCCCCCTCCTTTTCATTCTCTCCCCGCTTTTCTCCTGCACCCCCCCCCCCCTCTCTCTCCCCCTCTCCCTCTCGGTGCACTCTTTCCTTTTGCTGTGTCTCTCCAGTCTGTAACCTCAGGCTCTAACCTCAGCAGCCAAGTCTGAATCCACGCCTCCCATCCTGACGCCAGCACATGCTGCACATACCAGCATTAAAGGAATCTGCAGTCCACTTGTTGCTGCTTCAGTTTCCCAGTTTTATATGTGCGATAAAGTGGTCATCAGACGTCTGGCACAACCTTGGCTTAAGGCATGTTTCCATTGACCCTATAGAAGCTCAGCTAGGCTGTGGCTGTCCAGATGTTGTAGAACTACAAGTCACAGAAACAGCTGCAGAGGCACAGGTTGACTAAGCCTGCTATAGGATGGATCCTGCCTTCAGATCAGTCAGTGTTTGTTGCACCATAAACACAGGCTGATATTAGAGGTAGACAACCAACAGGTTATGCTGGGACTTATAGTTCGAGTTACATGTTTTCTAAAACTATATTACCAGTATGTGTTGTGTTCAGATCGGAATAAGTTCATGACAATTAATGCACTTTTGATCACACACTATGGGGTATTATTACCAAATAGAATGAAGAAATACCCAGGAAACTGGTAGTTCACATCACTATGCAATCAATGAAATTTCCGTTTCCAGGTATTTTCTCAATTTATAAAATATCATTGTTAGCCAAGTCTACATCCCTTACGTATCCGTCAGCCCCAAATATATGTTATTATGCCACTAGCTATGCCAGCTTTATTAGACACACGTGGGATATTGTGAAAGTATTACAAATCCTGGGAGTTGGAGACACAGTCCCCCATATCCTCACAGTTAAGTAAGTTCGTGCTTAATAAAGAACGGGTTTCTTATTGCAACATTGGAAACAAATTAAGGCGCAATTAAAGTTGAATCTGCAACATTGTTGGAATTCCAGCATGTATACATAAATATGGTGTATACATTACTTCATGTCATGGTCGTAATAGGATTCCTGGGAGGTTCATTAATTGCAAAATATATTTAATTGCCCTATGATACTATGATTTCTTGACCATTTTATTGTACACCATACAAATGCTGAACAGAGTAGAATGGATCTAACGGTGTCCATGTGAATGAACCGTTCACACAAATCTTCTCCTACAGTTATACTGCCTAGACAGTCTGCATACAATACAAGCCTCATTGCTCACTGTCACTGCTAGCTTCCACTAGATTGGGACAATATATAGTACATACCAGGCATAGATACTGTTCTGTCACTCACATCTGCACTGACTGTCTGGAACTATGTCCCGCTGAAATGATTTCTCTTCTCCAAGTTCCCACACTGCTAAAATAGTAATATCCGTGAAACAAATATAATAATACTGTCTGGAAGCTGGCATAGCCTCAGTTGACATCGCCAGTCTCTGCTTCTCGCCAACCGCTCCCAAGCTTACAACACATTCATATTGACAAGAAGCAGCCTCAACTGCAGGCACCTGACACAAGACAACTAAAAATGTTCTATTGTTCTCTTCCCTGTGGCATCAATTCTCTAATGTACTTCTCTGTGGCATCAATTCTCTAATGTACTAACTCACAACCAAATGTTTACAGGAGTTCGTGACGCTTCTTGATTAAATGTGTATAAAAACTAGTGAGAAATGATTTATTATACTGGCATAGAACGGTATCTTGTCCTTGAATGCCCTTTCTCTTTGTACATGACGTTCAAGGTGGGCACTGAACAGACAGCACGTACTGACGACTGAACGTTCTAGTGACACTGTAATAAGCAGTGCTTGGATACAAAGTAAACTGAACAGTCCATTCCTCTGAGCTGTATAATGCTGTTACATCTACATCAGAGAGAAGTTATCTGTAGGTACCCATTTGTTGTGGGACTACAAGTTAAAAAAGAACATCCTGCCAACCAAAGGTAGGGAACCTGTTCTGCAGGCCTCTGGGAAATGTAGTTCCACAATCAATGAAGTGACTTGTTGCCTAGCTCCGACTTATATCATTACATAGCAATACCTTCACCTGCAGTATTCACATGTCGCCCCAGAACTTCCCTTCTTTATGCCCAGTCAGTACTTTTCTCAGCATTACACTCCATCACATTAAATTGTCACAATTGTGTAACATTAGATGTCTGCTGATATCTTATTACAGATAGGTGTCTATTTATTTGATAAAATGTATTGTTTTGCTTACTACTATGGTCAAGGCTAATGTGTGGCCCTTTGGAAGGTTAGAGGGCCTTGAAGTGTACCATATCACTGCTGTTCAACCAGGTAGCCTATCACTGCTGTACAACCAGATAGACTATTACTGCTGTACAACCAGGTAGCCTATCACTGCTGTACAACCAGATAACCTATCAGTGCTGTACAACCAGGTAGCCTATCACTGCTGTACAACCAGGTAGTCAATCACTGCTGTACAACCAGCTAGCCAATCACTGCTGTACAACCAGGTAGCCTATCACTGATGTACAACCAGGTAGCCTATCACTGATGTACAACCAGGTAGCCTATCACTACTGTACAACCAGCTAGCCTATCACTGCTGTACAACCAGCTAGCCAATCACTACTGTACAACCAGGTAGCCTATCACTGCTGTACAACCAGCTAGCCAATTACTGCTGTACAACCAGGTAGCCTACCACTGCTGTACAACCAGGTAGCCTATCACTGCTGTACAACCAGGTAGCCTATCACTGCTGTACAACCAAGTAGCCTATCACTGCTGTACAATCAGGTAGTCTATCACTGCTGTACAATCACGTAGCCTATCACTGCTGTACAACCAGGTAGCCTATCACTGCTGTACAATCAGGTAGTCTATCACTGCTGTACAATCAGGTAGCCTATCACTGCTGTACAATCAGGTAGTCTATCACTGCTGTACAACCAGCTAGCCAATCACTGCTGTACAACCAGGTAGCCTATCACTGCTGTACAACCAGCTAGCCAATTACTGCTGTACAACCAGGTAGCCTACCACTGCTGTACAACCAGGTAGCCTATCACTGCTGTACAACCAGGTAGCCTATCACTGCTGTACAACCAGGTAGCCTATCACTGCTGTACAACCAAGTAGCCTATCACTGCTGTACAATCAGGTAGTCTATCACTGCTGTACAATCACGTAGCCTATCACTGCTGTACAACCAGGTAGCCTATCACTGCTGTACAATCAGGTAGTCTATCACTGCTGTACAATCAGGTAGTCTATCACTGCTGTACAATCAGGTAGCCTATCACTGCTGTACAACCAGGTAGCCTATCACTGCTGTACAATCAGGTAGTCTATCACTGCTGTACAACATCAGATCACCTCCCTCTAAGACGAGAAAACAATAGTTTAGGAAATAATGCAGGTCATGGAAACAACAAGCTCATGCGCCAAGGTATTATATCCAGTTAGAATTACCCAGTCATAACAAGCACAACCACCCTCAAGTTTGCAATACCACAAACAATGCAAAGTACAGGGCTGGAAAATTAGGCTGGAGAGACCTCCAACATTTTGAGTTTATTTATGACCTCGCTCAAATAGGACGACGCAGTGAGAAATCATTTCTGCGGGATTGTATATTTGGATAGTGTGATTGTGCTGACTTGGTGTGACGTGAACAATCCGATCTAGTTGGATACCACTAATATACATTCACATTGCTTTCCAGTTAAGAAACGATAGGCTAGCAGCATATACACTGTATCTTAAGCATACAATTAATGATATTTAATCAGTAAGGTGCTGGAGTTGTCCGATTTGCCATTAAATTGCACTTTTAAGAATGTATAAACATGCGTGCACATTATAAGACCATATTTTCCTGCCAGTTACAGATGATTCGTTACCATAACTTGTCATTTTTATACTTTCTACATTCTTATATAAATAATGGTTCCGTAGATGTCTTTTTACACATGCATGGTGAAAGCATGTTTAAATATTTCCCGCATAAGTAAAATAATAAGCTGTTTAGTTGAGTGAACTATAAATATTATGAATATACTCTTCTATAGCATGAACTACTTATAGCAATTTAAATAAAATATAGTTATAATAGACCCGTCATCAATTTTATCTCGAACTATATTGCAGCACATGTCATTTCGGGGTCTGACAGGCAGCATAAAGGTGACTAAACTGGATCTTCCGAATTAGCTATTCCATATGGGAGGTGGTGCCCTGTCCCAGTCACATTTGGCAGAAACTCATGGTCCCTGGACGGTTAGAACATTTCCTGTTTGGTGCCCTCCCATTACTGCATCTGTATCTTTGTGTATGCATAAGCCAGGCAGTTATCAGTCTCTCAGCACCTCTCAATCAGTGGGTGTGATATGGGAAGATTTCCGCTAGGTACAATAAGTTTGTCATTTCTACAATTCAATAATATAAACCAGATTGTGGCTTAACCTGTTCAATTCCACATTCCAGTTATATATCTCGTTTCCTGAGCTTATTTGACTAAGTGATAAGTGTACAGCCGAGAAAAGACCTACTTCAATGAATAATCATTATTGCAGTGCACGGGATGGTAGAGAATCAGCAGCACACATTGCAATGTGACGGTTTTGGAATGACCGCTTTGCCTACTCTACCACAAGGGGCAGCATCGTACCTAACTTACAATAGGTGGTCAACCTATTCATTATGTAATTGGTTATATACATTGCTGCAATAAATAACGTCCACAATAATAATGTAGTTAGCCAAATTAGCCAAAATGTGCATCACCTTTCTATTCAAAACTTCATAAAATTCTCTAATGTTTCATATTATTATTTACAGAATTCAGTTCATGCAACCTTTGTTTTCATACATAACTGGAGCAAGATGGCAGTGATTTGTGAAATATAGGCTATATATAAGTATATTTTGCCCTGCTAGGACTGCCCTGGTGAAATGTAAGTGTTGTTAATATGAAGTGGAAATGTCTAGCAGCAATAACAGCTCAGCTGCAAAATGCTAGGCCATAAAAGCTCACAGCGCGGTACTGCAGAGTACTGAAGCATTGTGCATGGGAGCCTTGTCATGCTGAAGCTACAGAGGGCTCTCCCCAAACTGTTGCCACAAGACTGGAAGCACACAATTCCCTAGAATGTCATTGTATGCTGTAGCATTAAGACTTCTCTTCACTGGAACTAAGGGGCCCAGAACAAACCATGAAAAACAGCCCCAGACCATTATCCCTCAGCCACTAACATTTACAGTTGACAGTACGCATTAGTGTAGAAAGTATCCTTATGGCATCCACCAAACCCACATAAGTCCGTCAGACTGCCAGGTGGTCAATCGTGATTGGTCACTCCAGAGTCCAATGACAGTGTGCTTTACACCGCTCCAGTTGATAACTGGCATTGCACATGGTGATCTGAGGCTTGTGCATGGCTGCTTGGACATGGAAGCAAAATCCATGAAGCTCCAGGTGAACAGTTCTTGTGCTGATATTTCTTCCAGGGACAGTTTGAAACTTGGTAGTGAGGAGATGAGATTTTTATGCGCTACTCTCTTCAGGATTAGGAGGTCCTGTTGATCGATCTAGGTATCTATCATGTATTTATACAAACACACTGTGTCATTAATCCATCCACATGATGATGCCATTTACTGATGTTTGTCGTCTATACTGTAAAAGCGAATCATTTTTGCAAGCTATGCAATGCTGACACTAGGTGGCCTAGGAACTCTGCTGCTATCTGCAGATCTTAATGTATTTCCTTTCTAAATTGACCTATTAATAGGTCTTAAATTCAATACAGACTTAAAGGAAACAATTCACTGTGGACATTGTCACTTTGGAAAATATCTACCTTGCAGTTTCATGTTTTTTACATTAAAAATGAATGCTTTTGCTTAATCATCATTTACTGAAATGCCTTTAAAATTGAATAATATATAAAAAGTTACATGAAAAATGCCTCAACTATGAGTTTGAGGGAGTGTTTTGTACAGATATAGATTAGCTGATAACATGGCAGTGTTGATGCAATGGCATAAGATATATTGTATATATTGTATACATTTAGCATTGCTAAATTAAAATAAAAAAAAATAAAAGAATTTCCATTGAGTTTTGGAATGTAAAGTTGGCAGCTATCCATAATTTCCATTGGGGATATTTACTAACCGAAGAAAATGGGTTTCATGTGCAAACTTGCCATTTTGCCTAGTAGGGGGACACTGTATATTAGAGTATGGTTCCATTCATCTTCACCAGTGCGTTGGGCACATATTGTGGGCTAGTGGTCAGTGACAGTCATGCACATTTTGGCAATATCTGTAAAGTCACCTCATGGTACTGCCAACTACCGCATTTCGACTATCCCTTCAGTCAAGTCTGTGTACCTGGCAGCCTGTAGGCTAGATGGAAGACTACAAAGCATTTTGTGCCCCCAGCTTCTCTGAAAGCTTTATAGACTGTGTTGGATGACAGTATTTTGAACACAGATACAACACTATAACAGAAATCCTTCTTCATGGAAATACTAGCACTGAATTAATTAATATGAAATTTTACCTACAATAGGGAGGGTGCCAGGCGCTGTCCCCGCTTGTCCTCTTCTGCCGGGGACGGACACCATTCCGAAGTTCCTGTGAGCCCCGTTGCTAGGCAACAGGATGCTTCCGCTCTCACCTGCCGGGCCCGGCACTAGGGGCGCATTCGCATCCATTGCTAAGGCAACGAGACGCTACTTTCTGTTTCCTGTCGGTGGTCAGCTAGTCTGACCGCCAAAACCACTGTCCACCAATGACATTCAAGTAGCCTCTATTTCAGGGAGGCTCTGGCACCATTAGGGTGCCAGAGTATCTAGGTCTCCCTAGGCTCCAGCACTTCTGTATGTGTTACAGTCTTCTGCCTGATTAGCTGTGTACCGACCCGGCTTCCCCTGACTCTGCTTTGGATCATCCTTTAGTGTATTCTCTGTTACCTGGTTTTGACTCCTGGCCTCCTGACCTCGCCTGTCCGCACGGTTTGACCACTGCCTGTACGACTACGTTTATTCACCTCCCACCTCGCTGGTAGCTATCTCGGAGGGCCGCGACCTGCACGTCTCTTGCAGCAAACCCCAAACTCCCTTGCGGAGGTCCCTGGTGAAGACCAGAGGCGTGTTAGACTCCACGCCTCCTTGTTTAGCAGCGCCAATACCTGCAGGTGATCTTCAGCCAGAAACACTCTGTGACAGAGGGACATTGGGGCTACTTTTATTTAATGTACCATAACTTTACTTACATAGCTTCTATGACATTGGGACGGGAATGTTACTAAAAAGGGTAATTTATCAAACCAATCAGATTCTAGGTATCTCTCATCTAGTAAATTCTAGAGTCTGATTGGTTGAAATAGGCAATACCTTCACTTTTCCTTTTGAGAAGGTTTGAAGAATATACTCCTGTTTCTATATTGGCTGGGTTATGTGTAGCTTTCAGAGTTCTCTTGGGTTTGTCTCTCATATTAACAACCCTTGAGAAATTCCCTTTGTATAGGTGTGGTAATTGGCTGTTACAGCTATAGGACTGTGACTGTTACTATGTGTCAGTAAGCCGCTAGCTGAGATGCCAGGAACTTAGAGCTGAATAGGAAAGAGCAGACTGCCCTGGGATCATTGTCCTCCCTCTCTGCTTCCATTAGAGGTAGGTTTGTTTTCTATCATTGTTGCCAACCTTTGAAGATTGGCCTCCGGGAGTCTCTGTGTGGAGGTGGGTATGAGGGGGCGAGGCTCATGGAATTGCTTCATTTTGGCCCCACCCCCTGTGACATAATGGCGTAAACCAAAATTTGACGGGCCAAAATGATGCGATTCCTGGGGAATCGCATCATAGAGGCTTGAAATCTGCTCACTTCACTAGGAAGTAGGCAGATGCGGGAGAATTGCCAGCTCTACCTTATTTATCTATATAGCGTCATTGATTCCGCAGCGCTGTACAGAGAACTCGCTCATATCAGTCCCTGCTCTACTAGAGCTCACAATCTAAATTTCGTTACACACACACACACACACACACACACACACAGACAGACTACGGTCAATTTAAAGGAGCCAATTAACTTACCAGTATGTTTTTGGATTGTGGGAGGAAACCAGAGCACCCGGAGGAAACCCATGCAAATACGGTGAGAACATACAAACTCCACACAGATAAGGCCACGGGAGTTGTAGTTTTAAGCTTTATTCAATTGTTTGTTATAACTTTATTGTGCCGGCGCATCCAGCAGACCAGCCGGCAGTGCTCCTTTAATGTCAACATTGTGACTGTCAACATTAATTACTGATGAGAGTCACAATGTCTATATTTTAAACATGTGGACAAAATGAATCTGTTGAATATTTACCCTGTCACCATTTTGGTGTCCGCTCCATAAGTGCCAAAAAATGGTACCCAACCCCTATCTCAATCCTTGTGTTTGTGTGTCTCTCTCTCTGTATTGTGTGTGTCTGTTCCTGCCCGCCAATCAGCCCCTCCTGATATCAACCACTACGAAGGCGTAGAGTTAATTATAATGAAAAGAATACAGAACTTTTTTAATAAAATTAATCTGCTAACGCCATCCGAGATGGCAGCAATTGAACAGTTATAGCGCAGGTACAAGTACCATCCCCATACTTATTAAATATTAATTCAAGCATTGGGAAAACCCCCTTTAGAAATCCTGTGTTTGCCCCTGAAAGTATTCCTGCACATGGACCTTCTATTTCCTATGTTTGACCACCTGAATTAAATATTTTTGAGACAAAAATGGTGATAGCAAGGGAAGAATTTTTGATATGCACACCAGACGCCCTGTCTTTAAATCTATATAAGTCAGACAAGCAGGGACATTACCTATTCAGATTGACATGAACAATCCTGGATGGAAAATACATTCTTAATATATGTCCCAATTTGAATAGGTAACATTCATGTTTTTTCTGTCTTTTTGAAATTTTTCAAATCTATGGAAGAAGGCAGCAGGAAATGAGTCTGCAGTGGCATTTTGTCATACTTGCCAACTTGCTGAAGTTGGATTCCGGGAGCCTGCCGGGGAAGGTGGGCATGATGGGGACAGGGCTCCAAAATTTGCATCATTTTGGCCCCGCCCCGTGACGTAATGACACAAACGCGTCATTTGACAGTAGTTGGGGGCAGGGCCAAACATCGCGATTCCCAGTGAATCGCGGGGTTTTGGACCTAATTCTGCCCATTTCACTAGGAAATGGGCAGAATTCTGCCAGATGCGGGAGATTGCCACACTCTCCCGGGAGTCCGTGAGACTCTCACAAAATGCGGGAGTCTCCCGGACATTCCGGGAGAGTTGGCAAGTATGCATTTTGTACTATTTGGTTATGTGTGACAATAGTTTGTAGACAGCTTCATGGTAAATGTAGCAGGTCATAGTGATTTTATATCTGCATACAAGACACCATACACGACCCGCCCAGATACATCTGACCAACACTAAGCAGTCCCTGGAAATAATTGTTAAATGTTAAAAACTATGATCTTCCAATATAATATAGCTGCCTATCTGGTGTGGAAGGGTTAACAAGGCATAGCAACAGCTGGAGAGCTGCAGGTAATGTATATAGATAAACGGAAATCATTTCTCAAATTCACAGCTCTGTTTACTTAATAAAATAAGCACTTCTTGCTGCTCACCTGTAGATAACACCATCCTTATCAATCTGTCTCTTCTCTCATCCACCCTGTTTGGCTCCCACAAACTGTTTATATTTATTCACAGCTCACAGCACCACCATCCACTCCCCATTGCAAACAGAAATCCTATAAGTCACACAACCATCTGCTTTCTTTCTCCTGCTTTCAGCAGCAGGGCGGTATTTCCCCGATCCGCGGCCCACCATTTACCTCGCATAATCCTTACTTTCCTCCTACTAGATAATGAAAGCTCAATAACCTTCTTAAGATCACCTGACAGTTCTTATATTTTGCATTTTAAACCTGAAATCTTGAACTCATGTTCAGTGTGCAATAAACTTACCTCTGTCCAAGATCTATTCCATAAATCTCTGGTTGTCTCTCACTGATACCTGGATCACTGAATCAGATACTACACTGCCTCTACTGCTGCTCTGTCCTAAGATAGTTTACACTTCACTGGTAAGAGGCACAGTGGTGTGTTGGACATACTGCTGTCACTTCAATGTACTTTTCACTCTGTCCCTCCAGTACCATCTCTTACCTTCCCATCCTCTAAAGTCCATACTTAGAGGTAGATATACTAAGGCTTCCAAAAGATTCCAGCTATCATTTTCCAGAATGTACAGGATGAATGATAGCTGGAAACTGATCGGTTGCTATGGGCAACACCACCACTTTTCCTTGCAGAAGCTTTAGTAAATCTACCCCTTAGACTCTTTCACTCTTTTCTTTATGTGCTGTATTAATTCACTCTCCTCTTGAGTCATCATATACATTTCTAGACAATTACTCTGCTTGACTGACTCCTATCCTATGAAATACTTAGGGGGGAATTCAATTCCTGTCAGAATAAAGCTGTGCTAAGTGTATTACTGTTAATACGATAATTTTAACACAGATTTCTGCTCCCTGAGCAATAAGCCGGCGTTGAAATGACCGTATTAATTATGCGCAGTATAACCGAAATATTGGGGGAATTCAATTGGCCGCGTTACTTTTTACAGTAACGCGGCCAATTTAATTCCCCAATTCAGTTCGGCACGTTATTCTAGGAATAACGCGACCTACATACTATTACCGTTAGTACGGTAAAAGTGCGCAGTATTACAGTTAGTATGGTAATTTTAACGCTGATTTTTGCTCGCACCTCTCGGGCCGCGAGTATAAATCCAGGTTAAAATTACCACCATATTAAAGGTAATAGTACTAATGTGGCCGAATTGAATCTGCCCTTTAATATCATAATGAGCAACTTTAACTTATTGATGACCCACTTTCTTTCCTTACCTATTCAACTAATCTTCCAAACACTTGAAGCTTGCCACTCATCTGGTGCCATATTCACTAGAACACGCTGTATTTTTAACCTCACCAATCCTCTCTCTTACTCCACAAACCACTCATATGTTCCAAAGCCTAAATTCAATGAAAATGCAGCACTCTCAATCCTAACTTGGCCACACAACACTGTATTTAAACGCACACATTTGCCTTAGAGCAAGTAGTCACGTCCACTTTAAGCAGCGCCTGTCGTGGACAAGAGCACCCTTGGCACATGAAACCAACACAGTGGGCCTGATTCGTTAAGGAAAGTAAAGCGAAAAAAATTAGTAACTTTGAACCTTGACAAAACCATGTTGCATTGGAGGGGGAGATAAATTTAAAATGTGGGGACAGATTTATATGGCATGTCGTAGATCAACTTTTAATGTCAGTGTAAAAATAAAGCTATCGTATTTGCGTCCTATATGAAAAAACAGCCAGAATTTTCCTTATGTGCAAAATAATAAACTCATTTGCACCCCTTGCATTGTAACATGGTTTTGCCAAGGTTCAAAGTTTGCTTTCCTTTCCTTAATGAGTCAGGCCCACTATCTGCAAAACTGCGCCAGATCCACTAAATGCCACAGGAGAAGTCACATTTTCCTGCTGAGGTCATTTGTGAGAAATTTATTCATGAATCCTACTGTTATACCCTTAACCAAGCAAAACAGACCAACTTTACTTGTGCACTTTCAACTCTCTCCTTAGCCCAATAGTACAGACAGCCAACCCTGATCTCACTGCTCAAGAACTTGCCTGTTACTCTAACTAAACTATTGACACTATCAGGAGATTCACAAGCTCCATAAATAGCACTTTTGCCATTCCCTGCAAATGCCCTCATGCACCCTTTCCATATTTGATCAAGTAACTGAGGATGACGTAACTGTCCTTCTGTCCCCCTCCCACCTTACTACCCCACCAATCTTAATCTTACCCTCGTATTGTATTTGCTCTCGCTCTGCTCTGATTTCTGAACCAAACTGAAACATTCAGCCTCTTTTTCCCATCTGTAATTCTTTTATCATCTGTTTAGCACTCATTGATTATGGTTATCCTAACGAAGCAATCATTTGATTCATCACCTCCCTCAAGCGGACACCCTGGCTCTAATCTTCCTGATGCTTCAAAATTTATTGTGCACCAGATATATACCCTCCAAGGGTCACCGTTCAGCAATAATTCTCCTGGATTTATCTGCTGCTTTCTATACCATTGACCATCCCTCATACAAAGCTTTAGCTGTGTTGGCCTAAAGGAAACTGTTCTAACCTGGTTCTCACCGCACCTCCTCCCCACTTTCTCTATTATTCAGAGTACCACCGGTGTCAGTCCTGGGATCATTCTGTACTCTGGTTATACTCCTCTCCTATGAAACACACTCAGTTTGGGATTTAGCGCCACCTATCTCTCAACTGATGACACCCACTGTACACCTATCCTGCTATTTTGATTAACACCAGGAACTAATTCTCAGCTGTCTTCTCCATCCTATTCTTCCTCTATACGGAACTTAATCTGTACAAGACTGAACTCCTTGTGTTCTCTTCTTCTACTAATAACCACACCCCTGAAACCTCTGAGCATGATGTCTTGTGGTTAGATTGGATTCCGACCTCTACTTCATGCCCTTGCACAATCATATCAGCTCCACCAATAGATATCTCCCACATCAGCAATGACACCACTAATACATTTATAATCTCACCATTTCCCATCTAATCAGCCTTCCATTAACCAAACTGGTGCCACTTTGATCCATCTTGAATGTTAGTGTCAGGCTAATTATCCTTTCAAACCGATTTTCAAATTCTGCAGCTCTGTGACAGTCATTGAATTGGCTGACTCGTTTTTTTTTTCAGGGTACAACTTAAAATTCTGGTTCTCATTTACAAAAACCTCCTCAATGTTGAACACCTTTTCTCTTATGTCTATTTACCACCCTAATCAAGTTCTCCGAGACTCATTCCATACTACGATACTACCTTGGAATGCATTACCTCAGCCAATCAGACTAACCTGTAACCTTCAAAGATTCAAGCATGCCATGAAAACATTTTCATATATGGTATTTGTTAGTTTAGTAGATACTCCAACCATTATCACCTACACCATCCCTCCAAAACTTACTTAAGTTTCTACAACGGTCACACTTCTACTCCCAATAGGTAGTGCTCAATGTACTTTATTTCTAGTTTGAATAGAAACTAGCTAGATACAAATAGTATTTAACACAAACTTCATCTTTGATATTTTTATATCTGGTCCACTGTTCAAAACAAGTACTTCTGCATTATGTCTCATGTATCCCATCTCCTTTACAGTGTAAGATCTAGCAAGTCTTTCACCTAAAGTTTTATTGTTTGTTATTTGTTAATTGTTCATTTTGTTTATTCCCTATATTGCAGAGGTCTGTGGAATATACTGGAAGTATATAAATAAAAGATAATAATAGTAATTATAAAGCATGCAGCATAGCAAAGGACAGAGGAGCTCATTTACAAAGCACACCCAATGCACATCGCAAAATGTCTTTGTTTGTCTCTGGTGCGCCTAGATAGTCAGCCCTGCGCACACCTACTCTTTGGATTTGGGAGATACCTTATTAAATTATAAGTGCACCGTTGTGGACGGGGAGGCATAAAGATCTGATGAGGCAGACAGTGCAAACCAGTGATGTCACAGCAGATGTCCAACGCCGACCACTTTAGAACCACTTGTTCGTTAAATAGAACCTTTCTGTTTTAGTCCTAAAATATTGCCCAGCTTAGCCTCATTTATGGATTTAACTAATATTGAATGTGGGACATTGGGCTGTATTTAATATATGTTGTATTTATGTGTGTTTGAAGCTTGTTTGGGTGTGTTGCGTCTACAAATGCACTTTCCACCAAAGTGCAACTAAAGGGCAAAAAATGTGTCTCATTAAAAGTATAGAGCAAGACCCAGGGGTATATTTACTAAACTGCGAGTTTGAAAAAGTGGAGATGTTGCCTATAGCAACCAATCAGATTCCAGATTCATTTATTTAGTGCATTCTACAAAAATGACAGCTAGAATCTGATTGGTTGCTATAGGCAACATCTCCACTTTTTCAAACCCGCAGTTTAGTATATGTACCCCCTGATCTCACCTGCTCAAAGCTAAAGCAACAATCAAACAAAAGATCTTTGTAGAGTGGAAATGGCTGTGTGCCCCTCTGAACAGCAAGAAACACCCCCTTAAAATGCCTATCTACCGCTTTATCTCATTTCAAAATTAAATCTTATTTTTGCACCTCTCCCAAAATCTAGGAGCACCAATGCATGTTCTCCATATTTTACAAGGAAAACCCCCTCACTCCACCCAACTCCTCCAATCAGCCATAGCAAACCTATGCTCTGTGGTAGACACCTAGGCACATCTGTGCAAATCAAGGCACGATACCACCAAAGAGGATTTTGCGCTACAACTGGGTTTTATGAATGAGGCTCAGAGGAGGCAGAGAAGGATAGGAGGCAAAGGCCCAGCATGCACTGTCCAATCAAATCACCTACCAGTGGATTGCATGCTGGGATTCTTCACTGATTTTCCTGATTTGTACAATTTCTTCTTTAGCAGAGAGAGCGCTTTAGATTGTTGGGACTCGACTAGAAATCCCAAATCTCCTAAGAATCTCAAGACTCTGTGGAGCACCAGTGGTTTCACATTAACTTGCAAGAGCTTCAGAGGGCTAATGAGGATCTCCGTTGGCTTCAAATCCTGGTCACAGCTGTCATAAGGAAAAATAGTCCAAGCAAGGTTGGACCCTAAAGCAGAAACTAAAACATGTTGAGATAGTTTGAGTAGGACAGCGCATGGCCATATTTTCCCCTTCCATTCCATGTTCAAGGCGTGGCCTTCATTTGTCATTGCATTGTATCCCAGTACATGGAGGCCACCTGGAGTCTCCCGTGTGGACCTTTTCAATATGAAATCGAGGTGCCTCATTGAGATGTTGTCATCAAAACTGTTGTTTGACAATACTAAACATAGAGAATAAAATTGGAGTTGGTGATTGTGTTAATCAACAATTTATTTTGAATGAATGCAAAGCAGGTGAGAATGTAAATGGTAACAGTGACATAATTATCTCCAGGGAATATAGGTAACAGGTAAAACATGTGCTTCAGATATATCAAATCTAGTTCTCTCTATATTATTTGCAAGTTTATCTAACTATATCATGTTTATATATATATATATATATTTATTATACACACACACACAGGGGGCTGTATTTACTAAACTGCGGGTTTGAAATAGTGGAGATGTTGCCTATAGCAACCAAATTGTAGTTATCATTTATTTAGTACATTCTACAAAACGACAGCTAGAATGTGATTGGTTGCTATAGGCAACATCTCCACTTTTTCAAACCCACAGTATAGTAAATATACCCGATAGTGGTCAAAGTGGCAATCTGGAAGTCCTGGTGTGGAAATTGGAACTAAATGGCTGGCGGCTATTTAATACTATGGGGCAGATTCAATTTGGCGCAAGGGGACACAATGTTTCTCCGGAACAATCTGCAGTTATACACAAATCTCTGCACATTTGCCCTCCTGGTCCTTCCGTACCATATTAACCTGCAAGGTGTGTAGCCAAACATAATGGCGATGTGTGTCAGCACCGTGCTGCTAATTGAATCTGCCCCTATATATTATAACGCAAACATATTAAATGATAAAAGGCTGTATACCATGTGCTCCCTACCTCTCCCTCCTATATCATATGTCACTGCACCAATCCCTAATGTCTCCCCAGCTCTGTAATGAAATAAAGAAATATGACCAAGGAGAGGGGAATTACTCTAGTCAGAAGGGTTGCACAGGTTTACCCAACACAGTTTCTAATGCAACTATTTATATATATATATATATATATATATATATATATATATATATATACACATACACATGTAACAATCACATTTATGATTCATGGAGCAGCCCTTGAACATAATACTGAGCTTATTGTGAAATGGCCATTATATAACTAATTTATTTTATGTATCATAACAATTGCAGGGCTGTCTGCAGCAATGTGAGTATAGTAATACAATCTTCATGTTAGGATGTGTGCTGTTACTTGCCACACGCTGCCTACACAACATACTTCTCATATTTTATACTTCTACACCTGTTTCTATGCACATATAACTTACAAATCTGCTTTGCTTGATGAATAATACCAAACACTGTATATGGACTCAATAGATGGAGGCTGTGCGATCCCAGCTTACAGCACTCACTGACATAGCAGCACAGAAAGGGTTAAGCTCTATCAGCTGGTTGAATGATCTCCAGCTGCTCTGTGTCACAGATCTACACACACACAAATTGTGTGTTTGTGTTCTACTCCACATAGGGGACTGGTGCCTGTATTACAGAGATAGATTCACTAGAGATCTACACACAAGCCTGGCTCTGAAAAATGACAGCCACAAACTTTTACCTGCCGGTGTCAATGAAACTGACAGCTGAAAGGAAAGACAAGAGAAGTGCTGAGATAGATCAGATTAGATTGATATATATATAATTTGAATGACACATAAAAACTTCATCCAGGTGGCTGACATAAAGTTGGAAACTCATTTAAAACAAGGACTTTCCATGTTTTTGCTGACACTAGCTGCTCTTGCACAGTCATATGATCTGATTCTATAGCTTTACATATATGGCCTTATTTAGAGCTAGGAGATAGGAAATGTGTTTTCAAGCTAACAGCATCATGGAATTACTGGTTTGTCACTTCCATCGGGGTGAAGGGAAGTGACATTTTTCTTAATTTTTTTTTAGATAGTCTTTTAATGACAATAAGTAATCGTTTTACATCCTATTCTATCATGAAGTAAACATCTCCTTAGGCCCTCATATGTCCTTATAATTTTATCTCTGCTTTCTTAACATAATAGACATATTATAGGTAATCTCTTCAGACTGGATAATTTTGTACATTTTTTCATTATGGAGGGATGATTCATAGGAACCAGTACACAGAAATAAACCAAATCCCATGTGTTCTATTCCTCTCTTATAATGTGTACCCCTTTGTATGGTATAATAGTGTTAGGAAGATATTAGATTTTTATGGAGTCAGGTTAGATTTTAGGAAAGGCAAAAATGTCACCACATTTTACTGTCAGTAAAGTTACTGATGATGGTTGGCTTGTACTACATATGTCTTTCTACATAACCTTGCTCACCCCAATTATCAATGCGGGCTCCACTTTTAATCAGCATGAATTTAAAATGTTTCCACTTTTGTCAGCCACCTATATGTCTTAGTTCTCAGCTTCAATGCTACGCTAATCACAGACTCTCTGTATCTTTTACATTACGAGAATAACAATAATTATATATTATTATTGAGGTAATTGAGGTATTGAGGTAATTGAGGTATTGAGGTAATTTTCAGGTACGGGGGCCTATTTAAAACGTATCATCGTGTTTGTGCCCCATTAAATATTATCTGTCACTGCAATGATGACTGTGCGGGGCAGTTTAATACACAAGTCATGTCGGTAAAGGATAGGAGGCTGTCCCAGCGATGACTGTTTTCTAAGGAAAAATCCAGGGTCTGACTTAGAGTTATTATTGAGCAGGCGTCACCTAGGGTTGCGGATGTGTAGTTGCCATTTGCGTGAAACGGAGCAGGGGAGAGCAAGAAGACTGACGGAGTGTGACCCGAAGATCCCTCTCCTGCGATGCTCTCCCCATAGGACTGAATAGTTATCATCATCTTCAGATGGAGTCAGCCATTGGGCTCAAGCTACGAAAAGCTAAGCTTTTCAGAGCTTGATAAAATTGCCCAGAATGCAGTCCCCATTGAGAATTTTGGGGACTGCAGTTTAATGTGTTACTTTGGCTAATGCAGGCGATATCTCTGATATTTCCTGCATTGAACTATTCTTATATTAAAATTTTACTTAAAAATGCCTAAACCATGCGGAAAAAGCAGGTTCCGCATGGCTTAGGGCTTGATAAATAGGCCCCTTAATGATTAGCTTGTAATGTAACATTCTGAAATATCATGACAGTCCCAACGCAGCCGTCACCAATCTTGGGTCCTGGTTTAGTGCCAGACTTTAATGGTGGGCGAGTATGACTTCAAAGACGGTGTTTTGGCCTGTCTGGAAAAACAGCTGTTTAGAAAGTCACAGCTGATGGGAGACCCGGGGAGAATAAGATCAGCATAGATGCAACACCTGGTTGTCCAACTGTTGTGGAATTATAAATCCCAGCATGCCAAGGCAACACAAGTGCTGCAAGGAATGCTGGTACTTGTAGTACCACAACAGATTTGATCTATAGTATTCCTCCCTCTGGGGCCTATTTATTAAACCTTTCTTGTAAATTCAGGAAATTCAAAACGGCAGTACGCCATTGCCATATGTGTAATTTTTCAGCTCTGCTCCTATGGGGAGATCATTACGATAGAGTGATCTTCGGATCTCTTACCGCATCTTACTGCTCACCCCTCCGGTCACTATCGCAAAGGTGATCACTTTGCGATATTGACATTGGAAATATAGGAGAGGAATCTTCGCAAGAAGAGCAGTTTTTTGTGACTGCTGTTCCTGTTGAATATTTTTAATAAATACACATGATCATTCAATCTTTATCAATGCAATAAGGATTGAAATGGTTTGTGTTAAAAATGCATTCATTAATAAATATGGGGCCTATATCTTAAATCATCACTAATCAAATAGCTTCTGGTTAACAATTACTCACTGTTCTGTATGGATGATCATGGGTATACACCAGCAATGTTAGCTCTGAGATGACCCTATTAATGTACAGTTATGGTAAGTGATATATAAAACCAGCTTACACCATAAACTATCCTATTGTATTGCTGACTGCTGCCTATGAATTACCATGATAGGGTTTATGATTCAACAGTAGCTTGATGGCTGAAAGTTGTTTGGCCCTGATTAATGTATATGGTGTGAGTTTAGAGACAATGAAAACAGTTACAGCAACAGTACTAGCTTGTTTGCAATGGTAGAATTAAAGTGCATCGTTTTGTTGGAAATACTACCCAATTGTTGTAAAAACATCTATGTTAATTCCACAAGGTATCAGCTGTGGGTGCAGCCATCTGGATCTCTTACATATAGCTGGCTTCATGAGTACATTCATCTTGCTGACTAAGACATCCGCTTTTCTGAATAATTTCTACAGTAGACCCAGAGGCTTACCCCTGGGAGAATCACATTTCACACACTCTTACTACTATTGTTTAAAACAAAACCAGGCGTTCAGCTCATCTGCCCCAAAGTGTACCCAGACTCATCCTCTGCTTACTAACAGTTTGGGCGTCCGGCTCCACAGGTCTTCCAGGACAAGAGCATCAAGGTGAGAAGGACAACCAAAGAGGCGCTAGGCAGTGACTGGAGGAGGACACTTATACGTCCTAGCAGAGTCCGATGTCCCCACCACAGGCACATGCCCACATCTTGTTCATTGGTCCAGTTATCCCGTGGGTGAGAAGAGTGGTCCATGCACAGGTCAGGGGCCATCCCTCCAGTGTCCTCCTGCCACACTGTGCCGGACTGAGGCTGCAGACAGTCGCCAGATGAGAAGCTTTTACAGTTTTCATATGTGCAGCATCTCATAGTGAATCCCCACAGCTAAACCTGCAACATATGGACTTGTGGTGACTGAGCGCCCAATTGGTCTGCAAATGAGAGCCATAAATACATTATTTCAGTGCGTGTCATATAAGACAGATGAGTGGGATCCCCATCCCTGTCAGGTGTACCTTCAATGCATAAACCCATTTATGTTGACCTAAATATACAACCATTGCCCTGATGCAGCAAATATGAACCAGCATAGCCATCTGGAATAGATATTTATCAAACAGCAAAGTTCTCTTGTCAGCAGTAGTTCATACAAATCCAATTCATATGGATACAATACGTATTATGGTACCAAGTACAGCTGTAACATTGATGTTATCTCATTCAGCATGCACCACTTAAAACATTTCACATATCAATCCCAAACTGACACATTTCATTTAATTAGCTAATGTCATGTGACACGTCCAATGCCTTTAATCGATGTCTTGTGACACTATGATGCTGCAGTCCCCACCCGCTAATGTCTAGGAAGAAAGCAGGAAGCAGCGTATAGGAAGACTGACATACACGGGGCAGGGAGGAGCAGGAGCTGGAAGGGGGCGGGTTACACTCCTGGGCATCAAAGAGAGAGGGAGAAGTCTCCTATGAAGGAGTCCAGGATAGAGAATGACAGATCCTAACCCTCTGTCCCTGTGCACCCCCAGGACCGAACCCTCTGCACTATAGCACAGGCTGCAGCCTCTCACCTCTCTCACCGGTCACTCTCCACTTCTGCTGAGGAGTCTGTACTCAGGAGCTCTGGGTCCGGCTGGTATTGTCCTGCATCTTACACAGATTTAGTTGCCTTTGCTGGGGTCTTTCTGATTTCTCAGTATTAGCTGCCGGTAGCCCCCTCCCCTTTCTCCAAACCCCTCTCTCATGGGCTCTCTGTTCTGACCCTGGTCTCTTCTTACATCTCAGAGACAGATGAAGCAGAAATGCCCTCCCCTCTTGTATCCAAGCTGAGGCTGTACAGTAAAAGTAATTAGCAGGCACCAAATCCCTAACCAGTCAGGAGACTTAAAGTCCAGGCAGGGACTGACAGCTCTCTTTGTATTAGTTGGAGCTAGCAGCTCAAACCAGGATGCTAAAGGTAAAACAAACAGGGATGACACCTAGACTTACAGGACTAATAGGGAGGAGGGGTCTGGGACAGTAGAGCCCAGTCTCCATACCAGCAATTTGTATATTTTATGTCTTCCTCCAACAGTTTACAGAAGAAGGTAGTCATTGGGATCAGTATGAAACACTGGCATTGAAGGGATGCGTTTACAGACTACCCTGGCACTGCCACTGTGTGTATTTCAGGATTCTTCCTAGTTATGGAGCAGAATTTGTAATGTTAGCATAACAAGCATGTCATTTAGATCCATGTGTAAATATGCAACTAATAACAATAATGACGTAACTTTCATTCATTGCAAGTTCACAAATATTCATTCATCTAAATTCATATCAAAAGTCAATTTAATGTGTCATATATATGCATATGGTTAGTTATATATTGTGACTGACCTCCCCCCACCTTTATTATTCTATCACACTGGATCCCTACTGTACCCTAAAATCACCCTCTCACTCCTAAATTATCACTATATGTGGTCCACTTACCAGAAGTTCAGCACATGCCTTTGTAGTGAGAAAGACTCTAGCCTTGAATGCATTTGGAAGATAAATCGGTCAACTCAAAACTCATCAGTCAAAAAAAAGCTTCAAAGGCTACTTTGCAATGCTGCGATCTGTGAGTGCTGCGATTTATACCAGCAAGAAACCATCCCAAATCCCACAGTATTAATGTGCATTGTAGAAGTGACTGCTGTGTGTAATGCTCCTGACACTTTCTATGACATAATCCATTGTCCTCTCCTTGGAAGGGATTTGTATGCACACCAATGCTACATGGCAAAAGAAACAGCTGCTGTAAATAAGGCAAAGCTGTGGTCTCCCTAGAGCCCAACATCTGTTAGTAAACAGCTATTTGTATTTTTCTGTGCTTTGTTTTCAGAAATACAAATTAAGTCCAAGTATGCATCTTTTTATTTAGAAGATGTCCTATGCTTTTGTTAATAGTAATTAAGACAAAAAAACACTTTGCATTCAATTGGTTGAACACTATTCTGTCTATTGGCCATGCAGAAGACTGCATCAGACCATAGAAAAATTCTTCCTTCCTTCAAAACGTCACTCAATTCCGTCCACACTCTGCCACAAGACAGGACAACAGCTTTGTATATTGTAATCAACCAATAAGTAATTCAAAACATTTAAAGTGGCCTATTCATGTTACCTTATTCTGGTAGGAAATGTCACATCTTTACTATACTGTAATCAATAACTTAAAGCTGGGTATGCATTACAGTGTTTTCAGGCAATCATTGGGCCAATCACCCGATAAACAGCCGTTCAGCCAGATACCACATCGGTGTGTACACGTCAGATGAACGACAGTCGTTCCAAAGCACCATCGCTTGATTGCTCAGTAGAACTATAAATCTTGTTCAGCTATGGAATGACATCCTTCCAAACCTGCAGTGTGTAAGCACTCACCATCAGAATCCCCATAGAGATTACAGAGTCATGATCTATTCAGCCGACGGTCACGACAGTTGAAGAACACAGATCTGAGGGTAAATCTATTAAAACATGTACAGTGTGTATTGTACACATGCTGAAAGGGACTTTTTTTTCTTCTTTCAGTGGTTAGTAAAATCGTTATAGATAACATATTGGTCAGAAAATTCTGTAGTGTGTACCCATCCTTACCTTTGGACGAAAGCATCAATCTTCACTGATGTCCACCATTGTGAGGTTTGTCCTCATACATATTTATGCAAGTTAATTAAACCCAAGCTTAGGTGAAATTTTGGTATAAAAGAGAACCCCAACACGGATCATTAAACTTGGTGCTCTAAGAGACTATAAGGGGGTTATGGGACAGTGAGAAAAACAATGGCACTACACACAGACTTAGGAACACCTTAATAGAAAACAGTTAATGTTGTACAACAAGCACATTATTATGTACTCATCTTGATATATTTACATTACATAATTATACGTAAAAAAACAGGGTTCATTTGATGAAGTTTGGTTTACAATATCAGCAACCAGAAAAGATGATTTTACATTAGTGAAAGCAACCAAAGTGCCCAATTTGTCCAAATCTTTCCCATTGTATTTGAAAACATTTGACTGTTAGCCCTTTTTTTTTTTTGTTTACCAATTTGTATTTTGATCACTGTTTTAGATATATTTATTGCTGACCTTTAGAATTCACAATTGCCAATAATATTGCGATAAGTGTTTATAAAAAAATTAACCTAGACAGTTGACAAATTGTTAGATCAGAACTTACTGATTTTACATATTAGCTGCTTCCACTTGATCTCTTCTATGTAAAACACAAACACACTGCTACTTTAGATAAGCAACTTCCACAACCAAAGTAGCTACAAGCATCTTAACAATTTAGTGTATTATAGTGTGCCTGCCACAGTATTTCCTCCAGTCCCAGTGTTCCCTTCTGCTTCCTAGCTACATTTACCACTGGTCTTCCCATTTAAAGTTTGTATATTGGTGCATTGCTATGGACAAGTATTTAAAAGTATATGGCGCGTGTGTTTAGTATTATTGTATAGAGAATACATGTATACTGTACGGTAGATTATGCAGATATTAGAAGTCACCTCAGAATTCTATAGCTTATAAAAGGCACCAAGCCTATTGTTTCCCACATTTAAGTGGACCCAACACTCCTTGGTAACATGTAATATTCTAATAATCCACAGTGCAACATAGTGTGGCTCAGTGATGTGATTGATTTATAAAGAATTTATAGACTCAATAGTTGTTTAGCCCACAAAATTGTTGTCCCCTCCAATATAGGCTAAGAGCATACTTTTAATGCTTATTTACTACTAGAACCTTACCAAGTTTTATAGTATGCCAATCACACGTACTGATCACTCCATACAACTGAAATGCTGGCAGCCCTTATTAAATGTAGTAGTTCAGTCGGATGGCCAAATAACCAAGTTTTTGGTCAATTAAGCTGCAGGCAAACTGGCTGCATTTTGTCCATACATTGCAGATCTGGTTCTTCTACAGCCTTTGGGTTGGCCGATTAAAACATCGGAACATATCAGACGCTGCAACCTCCAACCTGTCTGATAATGAGAGATGAGTGGATTTTGATTGGGAAGAATTCATTGCCATTTGGGAGTCTACATAAAGCAGTGTTGACAATGAAGAAACTGGCAGAACAAGTTATATCACATGTAATATGAACTTCATATTTTTGCTGTTATGCTGCACATACTTGTACCATGACCTTTTACCATAAGATAAGACTATACATAGGCAGATCTTTTTTACAAATCAGATGTCAGCCATCACCACTTTAAATTATGCTGTGTTCCTATTGCATACACTAATGTCTAATGTAGACCTCTGCAACCTTATATCACTTTAGCTTCTGCTGAACTACATGTCCTATGAGCCACAGCTAGCTGCAGTTTAACAAATCTGCCTCTTCCAGTACTGGCCCCCATCCAAAACCTAGGAGCGAGTTTGTCATCTGTGCTTAGTATATTAATGCTTGCTCATGGGGGCTGTGCGATCTGCAGTTTATTACAATTACCAGGAATTCCTCAGGTAGCTCGTCTCTGGGATCTCTCTCTCTGGTAGTTGCTGACGCTGTAGTGGCCTCTTTCAAACAGACTAAAGCTCTTTTATTACATTTTGTCTCCTGCCAGATTTATTTTACCTCATGGAGAACATCTGAAATTCTTATCCAGAAACCGCAGTGGAAGTACACACGTAAACGTTGGGAAGCACAAGATGACGACTACTGTCAATTCAATCTAAAAAAGATCAAACATTCTTCTTTCCTTAATAGTAAAGCATTATTGATGTTCTGTTACAAAACAACAACAAACAAATCAGAAATCACTGCATGCAGCACTCCTAATGAAGGCGAGAAAACCAGGGCTGCGTAACAATGTTGAGGGGGATGTGAGTGGAGCACCATTTAAAACTGGTGAACAATCATTTACATGGCTGAGAATTAAGCTTTAGCAAAGAATACTTGATAGGGGGATGAGCATTTCCAGTTTAATTCAATGTGCCGGAGCGATTTTAGCCACCCCCTGATACCACCCTAATACTGCATCTGTAAGTCCGTCAAATGTTCACAAAAACACTATCATCATTTATATAGCGCCACTGATTCCGCAGCGCTGTACAGAGGACTCATTCACATCAGTCCCTGCCCCATTGGAGCTTACAGTCTAAATTCCATAACATACACAGAGAGAGAGAGAGAGAGAGAGAGGCTAGGGTCAATTTTGATAGCAGCCAATTAACCTACCAGTATGTTTTTGGAGTGTGGGAGGAAACCGGAGCACCCGGAGGAAACCCACGCAAACACGGGGAGAACATACAAACTCCTCACAGATAAGGCCATGGTCGGGGAATTGAACTCCTGACCCCGGCGCTGTGAGGCAGAAGTACTAACCACTAAGCCACCGTTCTGCCCCAAACACTATTTCAATTGTTTTACTATCCTTTAACATGTAGCCTAACAACTAATTATTTCTATCCATCCATCTACCACTTTTTCTTTTCAAGACAAGTACAGATAGGTACCAGTAAGGTCACAGACAACCATATTTCTGATATGCAAGTGCCACTTTCCCAGGCTGTCATCCCTGATGTCAAGGAATTCAGCCAACCAATCTGAAGTGATGTTTGTGCTGGCAGATTCATCCACTGCATGATTCACCCATCAGCTAGTACATGTCCATGACAACCAACAAGACATTTGCAGAAAGGTTAGGCTAGTGATGAAAAACCTATTTACATAAGCCGTGATATATAATAAAGAATGAAGAAAAATAAATAAATCTGTGAGCGGCTTTGTACATCCACGTCACTTGTCCCAAAATGGCCCCACATGCTCCAAAAATCCTCCACGTCCTTTCGTGTCTCTCAAATCTCATCACGTGCCCCTCATTCCTCTCCACTTCTACAGCTGGAACCCACAGAGGAAAGAGAGCGCATTGCAGTCCTTCCTCCTCCCCTGATGTGCTGTGTGATCTGCCTGCGTCGGGCCAAGGAGGGCACTAAGTGGAAGTTGGCGGCTCGACATTATAACCAAGGAGTCAGATTGTCAACAGCAGGTGGAAGCTCAGTGCCTGTTGCCCACCACTGGGTTAGGCAGTCACAGATACCCATCAACACCTGTCACTGGAAAAGAAACAATGGATAGGCAGAAGGTTGTATTAAAACAGTATTAAATTAGTGGGGCATAGGTTATTATAAACCCTGGTACAATCTAGGTATAACTTTTTATTAACCAGAAAAAAAAAAATTCAACACAACCCAAAATTCCAAATACATGTATGTTACTCAAGATTGGGGTGGTTATATTGCCAGGAAACTCTGGCCCAAATCTAGCCTATAAATCATTTGGGAGTGCAGGCGATTGGTTGTGTGTGAGAGCTCATCGGCTAATTATCTTGAAAAGGCAAAAGAAAATTATGGGATTACAATGGCAAGCAGGTGAAACTTCTGACAGAAAACATTTTGGCATGAATTCTAGTTAATCTGTGTGTAGAAGTGGTGTATATTTAATAAAGGTTGGTATTAAGACAACGGCTTTGACTTTACAGCAAATCAAATGAACATTGCAAATAACCATCGCATGGCAGTGGTTGTTTATTATACACTAATCCATCTAACAAGCCAGCGACTAGGTGTGATGCTGCTGCTGAACCTGAGCACCAGGTGACAGGACCAGAGCCCAATTTCCCCTCCCAATTGGTCAAATTGAATGAAATTCCGCTGCTCAGCGCTCAGACACATTGCCCTATTGAGATCAGATCACTTCCTGGCATGGCGGTCAATTGGGGACCACAAGTTGTAATATCAGGCCAACTGCTGGACATCACTGCAGATATGGCCAGTAAACTGTTCTCTATCCTCAAATTATGACATCAAGCCACCAGCACAATAAGTTTACATAAAGCAAACGTGAAACCATGCTTGCTCAAGACTTGATGGTCTTAGAGGAAACCACAATATGGGGGGATATGCTGGATATAATTAAAGCATGTTAGCGAAAAATGTATTTCAAATAGTTGGTGGTGATACTTAAAGGGACTGTACAGTTAAAAGCAAAATATTGCCCTCTGCAACCACTCATCATAACAGTATTGTTTTATTTATAATTACTTATGCAGTCTCCCTGCTTCAAGCCTGGATGGTAATATATTTCACACATCTGCAGACCCGCATAACCATACATCTCTCTGGGCCCTCTAAGACACAAATGCTTCATAGTTCATTAGTCACAGACGGGCAGGAAGATTACAGGATAAAGTGGGTCTACAGAGCTGTCAAATCTGTTATCATGCAGGCAGAGCAGGGAGATAAGCAGTTTACAGTTTCTGCACGCTTGGATCAGATTGGTAAATAAGATATTTCATAGATAGATCACAAGATGCCCGTTTCACTCTGGAACTTTCAAGAGTCTCCTAGTGATTAACTGTAACACTGGCGTTACACTGGAGGTGGTAAAACCATCTACCTAGGGGTGTAGAGCATCCCCATCTCGCAGGCGGTGGCAGATTACCAGATATGTTGCACAGAATGGAGGACTGACAGGTGGCAGATTAAGTCACCACAAACATAACGGATATGTATGCTCGGCATTGATGGTTTCCTTTACCAACAGCTTTTATACCACTATTAGGGCTATGCGGGCTTTGCAGTTAGTGGTATATATGTAAAGAAATAATCCATTAATGGACAGCATATTTTACTTCTATATTTCATATTAAAGAATTTACATTTATGATTCAGTGGGTTTTTAATGTTAAAATGTATTCCTCATCAGAATGGAGACTTGCTGCCAACCACTGTGGTAGAAGATGCCTTTGAAATGTTCCTTTGCTTTTACATGTTTGGTCCAATTAATATAGCTTAAGATAACCACTCTCCATGAAGTGCCAACAAAAATGGCAAGATCAAGTTATCCAAAGACACAGTGCAACAGACTACAAACAGCGTCTATACACATTAGTATACGGCCAGCTCACATCAGTCAGGGACACAATAATCCACATTAGACTGTGAATGCTGTATGATAGCGCATTGCTTAGACTTCTCCATACTGCAGCAGAGAGAGGACACACTCAACTTCCATTGGGTTTTGACTTTAAGTCTTCACTCTGAAGCTGATTAAATAAGGAGCAGGACATAGCCTCCAAACATATGGGTGCAATCCTTATGTTTATTTGGCAATAAATGTTTACTCTGCTGTGAGATCGGTGCTCTCTGAAAATCAATTGGCCTTGTAATGGCATTCTGAATGCCAGATAGGAATAATAAAAGCACTACTAAGTGCTTTTCCTATAATCTGCACTGCCATTTTAAATGATGGTCTTATTCACAAAGGCATCTTATAGTAATAAATACTATTGTTTCTTACCACAGACACGATACTATAAATTGATACAGGAAAAACGTATTTGTCTAGAAAGAGCCTGTAGGTGCTTCTCACTGAGATCACATGTACCTGTGATGTTACTGCAGGAGAAGGAGTCTATTATGGTCATCTTAAGCCATTGTAAAAAATACCAGTTACAATTTAAATTACCTACTGGGAAAATTAGTAATCTCCATGATTATTACCAATGCCAATCATCAATAGCAGGCTATTCTGTCAGAAATAAAACAACACTAGTACTCCAGAGGAGCGATACAAAGTTACAATTTTGAATATTGATGTCTCTGTATTTTGTGCATAAACAACTGGAAAAAAACCTTTGAATAACTTTGGCATAGAGCGGCTGTAGTTTCACTGGTTTGCTGCACTGCAGATTGTTGCTTTTACAATCACATGTTTTGTGTTGGAAAGATCATTCTAACATGGCTGTGGAACATTCATTAGAAAGCACATAATTCTAAATATATATATATATATACACACAGTATCCTCCGAAGATTGTACCGCTTTATTCATCTGGACATATATAGAAATAAAGACACTAGCAGTCCCAGGATTTCCTTTCCATGCATTCTTTATTCCAACACAGCCGTAGTACTGTCCTCAAGCAACAAGAAACAAATCAGAGCAGATTCTGTTCATTTTATAAAACAAATTCCTAGACTCACAGTATATGTCAGGCATATAATCCCCTGTACAGACAGACAGTGTCCTCTGTGACCAAGAATAAGGGCTGTTCACCTGCTCAGCCCCAGGGACAAGAACCCACGCCTGCCTCCATCTCCTCTGCTGGGCTCAATTTACATGTAGTGTTACCTTTACATATAGCGTTTGTGTCTTTCCAGTGTGAAAAAGGGGGAAATACTATAAACTGAAGTAAAATTACTTTAGAACTTTCTTCATAAATGTTAACATTTTTTTCTCTCCCAGAAATCATTATAAAAATCTTTTAATAGCAAAAAAAAAACAAACAATTTAGGGCTAAAAATCTAACAAACCCTTTAAGTTGTTTAAAAAAAACGGGCCGTCAACTGTCAGCGTCTAAGGTAATAAAGTAAGCGAGACAAAAATTACAAGATTCTAGTGTTGAAAAGGACTAAAAAAAACCTACCTGGAATGCATTATGGAATAATTTCAGGAGAGAAACACAGGTTGTTAGAGCTTTTTTTTTTCTAGTACTACATCTTCACATTTAAATTTTATTTTAATATTATATTTTGCTAACACGAAGATCACGAGTGGCATTTATTTGAGAGATAGATCATTATTTTACCAATGAACTCTATCCATATTGTCTTCATACATGATCATTTGTTGTGGATAAATAGCTTCATCAAGGTAGCCCTATGGGGAATAACAAATCTTTAAGAGAATGTTCCATCACAATACATTATACATTTACCAAACAAGCAAAACTCCTCTTGATTCATTTAAAAAAAATAAATCAATTGAAGTAGAATATACGGATTACCAGATAAAATTATACATCAGATCCAAATAGATCCAGTTGACCCAGAGCTGTTGTGATGGGATTAACCGGCAGTAGAACGATGTCCTTCAAAATAACGATGTGTAAACATGTTCCATATTATAAACTGTGCTCTAGAAAAAGAGGTTCCAGGTCCTCTTGGACACCTCTAGAAGGTTGAGATTAAGTTACAGCAGCTGATAGCACATGAACAATTAAAAAAAAAAAAAAAAAAGACAAATTACCACTGGATGCTTGATCTGCATAATCCAACCCAAGTGAGGGTATTTTTGGACAGTGTTAAGAGATTGCCCAGCACCATTGTGGACATGTCTTCTCAGACTCGTTGCTTCTGCTGTTCACAGTAAGTGAGGTAAGACTGGAGGAAGCTCTCAGGAATTGGGCAGCTCATGAGAAATGAACTGCTTTAGTCTCTCTAGATACTGCGCATACAACTCTATGTCATTGTGCCCTGCTCCTTCCACCCAGAGAGGTTCTACAGCTCGTGGGCAACGCTCATACATTGCCAGGCCGTGTGAGAAATCAATCACTTCATCTTCAGTTCCGTGGATTATCAGTACGGGAGACGTGACCTTTGAGATTTTGTCGATGCTGCAAGAGGACATGACACAAAGGAATTATACCAAAAACACATGTAGATATCAACAATTTAAAAAGGGCACTAAACTGATATAAACAGTTAAGTTACAAAACAATGCAACAAATACCAATTAAAACTGCTCATCAAGCTTTGACAAAACTTATGTTGGACATTTTATCTACTGTTGGCAATGAGAAAAGTGCAAATAATCTTTTGGCTTTATAATAAGCCATAAAGCCATGGAAAAGAATTCAACTTGTTTTTAAAGTCCATTGTTTAAATTGAGCAGAAGGTGCCTCAATGGCTTGTGTGCTCCTGCTACCTGCCTGGAGATACATTGGGGTGGCAGCAGCGAGACAAGTGCGGTAGACAGTGATGGATTCTCCTTGCTACAGCCAAAAGACAGGCAGCTCACCAACACCACCCTGTGTGCAAGAGTATGCAGGAGTGAGAGGAGCAACAGTAGTGCAGGATGTTGTAAGACTGGCAGGAGGGTGACAGACCCCCAGGAAGGAAGCTCTGGGGACCATGTTTTCAGTTAGAAAAAATTAAGATCCCCAAGTAGCCAAGCTATTGTGCTGGGATGTATCTTCTGAGGAAAGGGTTAAGCATTAAAGGAGTCACAGTTATCTTTGTTCCAAATTACCTAAATGCTGGCATTTCTTTCACTGGTATTTCATTTGCTCCAGCTAAACAAAATTTGCATTTTGTAAAAACTGGAAACATTCTCCTGGCCAACTCTGCTTCCGACTTCTGGGGAAGCCAATATTTAAGCAGCACAGTATGTGGACAGTTTTCCACAGCTGCAACACATTGCACTTAGAACTCTGAAATTGAATCCTGACAAGGTCTCCAAAGTTGAGAAACAATAAGATATTAAGCACAATCAGAACTTCTGTGCCTAGAAGGGTTTGTACAGTGTCTTAATACTCAGCAACTGATGTATGGGGCCAGGAGCCACTGGTATGGAAATTTTAAGAATGGAAGACACAAAGGGACATTTTTGAAGGACAAAGTATGTGCATCTGCAAGGATTTATTTTTAATATACACAAGTGGAGGAAGTTGCCCACCAAGCGTATTTAATATTTCATGCCCACTCCATGGTCTTTGGAAACACCCTTATAAAAGCATTCTGTGCCTAAATCCACACATAGGAATAGAAAAATGACAAGCGGGCAGAGTGGGAACAATAAAAATGTCAGGACAAAGGCCAAACTCCTACCACTGTAGGGACACTCCCTTTATTAATTTAAATGTGTCTGTTTTTCTCCTAAAATACTACTCGGTTTAGTCATTTATGTCTTAAATTCATTATCAGAGGGAGGAGACATTGGGACTGTCTGTATAGTGCATGGGTCACTTTTTGTGTGTTTGATGATTTTTACTACATGGGTCAATGTGCTTTCCTGGAAGGTGCAAAACTACTTCCCATTGTAAATAGAAGAAACACGATCTTATGCGCTTTGAGGTGGCAGCAACTCACAGGCTATGCTCCTTCCCAAAGCGGGCGATGGCCATGTAAATGCACCTCTTCCACCACTTAACTACATTTACATCACCCCATCTCCTAAAATTAAATCTTGCTTTTGCACTTCACTTCAAAAGTGGGTGTTAAAATGCACCCAAGACACACTTTGTAAGGTGTGCCCTCAATCCGCTTAACACCTAGACCTCTTGGGACTGCGAATCCATGCCCGTCAATGTACTTCAGCAGAGGTTCAGCTGTAACTTCATAAAAGAGCATTTTTACTGTGATTCTTTACAGGTCAATAAATAACCTTTATTGATCAGCACAAAACACAGGGTGACCTTACAGTATGACATTCTTCCCTCAATAGGTGTCATTAAAGATGACTGGTCAGCAACAACTCCCCTCACACTACAATTTCCAACAAGTTATTTTCCACTGGTGCCAATTCTAGAGAACCCCCTCTAAGTGTTCTCATATAGTAACAGCACTAAAACATTTTTATAAAAAAAAAAATAAAAAAAATACATACATCACCCCCCTCGAATTGGGAACAGGCCATTTTTAATTCATGAAGGCATGAGCCACTGCATTTAGGGAAACACCACCTTCTTCAGATGCCTACCTGTTTAAGGGGTTCACTTCCCCAAAACTCAGTGATGAATAATTTTTTAAACTAGTTCCTGTTGGGGCTTTCATCACGTTCCTGTGTGCAGTATTTGAGCAGTTATTAAAGATCACCTGTCACTTTTGAAATAGTGCCTGTTTGTACCTGTAACCAAAAATATATATAAAATGCTGCACATCGCTTTATACTCATTTCTCGGGCGGCACCTTCATTACATTACAGTTCCTCTGAGTGGTGCTCCTTGGGGGGCACAGGAACTCTCTGTCCTCTTTAATATCAATTATGAAGCTGAAAAACAAATCTTTCACTGGCCAACAATGGAATGACCAACTTTAAACTTGGCCTCAAATTGTGGTTGGGGCCCATCTGAATACATACAAACAGATAGATTGGGCATGCATAGCAGGTGTTTGACAAAACATATCCAAATCCAACAATTACAGCATATACTAAATGAACTTGATAGGTAATCCAACAATTATTATAACAAAAACGTCATCCTCTTACCTGGGGAAAGCATCAAAACAGTAGGTCTTCCTTGTGTCAGGAAAGGCTACCCGCAGTCCAGACATGAGAGGAGAGTGTAGGATGACTGCTGCACATTCATAGCGTGATGCTAGGTCTACCGTAGGGACAGTGCCGATACTCTGACCATACAGGATAATATTTTCAGGGTTCACCGCATATCTGTAGAGATAAGGCAGGCAATTTGGGGCAAATTAAATCACTTCTATGCGAATTCCTTAAAAAATTGTCTATATAAACTTAATTGATGACTTATAAGAGAATGCAAGTGAAACACAGTGCACGCATGGAACAAGACAAGTCCACATAGATTAGACACATTTACATGGTTAAAGTCAGGAAGGACCTGTTCAGGAGCCAGGGTAGATATCCATCCATTCACAGAGAGAGAAAAACAAACTCCCAAAAGTTGGGCCGCAGCAGCAATGTTTTAAGTGCCTTGGCTGCCTCCTGGGATATGTCAGACCCTGATTATTAGTTATTGACAATATGGAGTAAAGAAAACAAAACGGGGAAGTGTCTGCATGGCATTAGGTGAAGTTATATTACTTATGAGACTGAATGGCAAGCAAAATATGGGTCAAATAGAGGAAAATGTTGAAATAATACAGGGCAGAAAATAAACCAAATGGAATCACAACATGAAAACATATAGACAACAAATACAAATGAAGAAAGTGACAGTGTAACACAAGCAAACATATAGTAAATATTATTTGCAGCTAAACAAAAAGTTGTTTAAACATCTGTTTTGAGCCGCCAATGTATGAATATGGTCTACTTAGTCTAGGAAGATATCACTGACAGAGTAAGTTCCCCAACTCTAGACAGAGAAGAGGCAGGAGTCATCTGTCTAGCCAGCAAACATCATAATTGGGGATAAGGAATTTCACAGCCAAGACATTAACATGAGAGGTCTCAGCGATTTCCCCCTTTGTTAGCTGTGAACATTACAAATTAGGAGTGAGAGCTCACTGGGCAGGCAACATAATGAGCAGTAATAAGGAAGGAAAGTGAGAGGAATAGTGGCATTTCACAGGTGCTCACCACATGACATGGGGATTTCAGCACTTTTTCTCAAAGACTAACACTTACGACCAGGGAGAGCATATTTGATCTTTCTAATTGGATTAACTAAAGATCTGTTTTGCTTCACTGACTCCCCATCTTCCTCCCCTGAATTCCATGTACCCAGTAAAGATTGTATATAATGGAGAGCTACTTAGGAGCCGTTGTGAGTCCACGAGCACAGTGGGCGATTCAATGGATATATGCTGTTTGGAAATAGAGCTATATCTCAAAGTAACTAGGGAAACTCTACCATTTTCAGCTTATTGGCTTCATCATTAGTACTGATACTATCTGTTGTTTTCAATTTACCAAGGAATTCCGACAAGCAGCATAGGCAAAGTTCAAGAACCAATGTTTAGGTCATATGGCGGACAACTTACAAAGTTTAAGCATGTTCTCTCTTATTATACCTGTATAACGTATTCAGAAAACTGTACCTATTTAGAGTCTTATTTATTGTACAGTTGTTCCTAGATCATATTCTCCTCTTAAACCATTTCTTCAACAGGCTCTCCCAGCTATTAACCTTATTTATGAAACTTCATACGGCGGATTAGTCTGCAGAGCACCTGAGATTCTCCAACATGCAAACGTTATAGACAAAACCAATAATCAAATCCATGACTATAGTCCTAATTCCACCAATACAGGTATGGTAACACCTAACCAAGGGACATTAGACCAAAATATTAGTCTAGAAGTAATGGCAGATATTTTTGAAAGCCTGTGCAAAAATATTGGATTATGAAGTTAATTTCATATAGAGGTGCATATAACACAGGCCTCACATCACCACTTTGTGCTGTTGGGGGACCCTGCAACTATCACAATCTGTGGCTTCCTGCTTACATTTACTGTCCTCCTCACATCATGACACTAATACTACAACTAGTGAACAGGTCCCCGTCTCCCACAATGTGTTTTTCTGGAGCTCTGATGCTGAATAAAAACATGGATACAACCATTGGTTAAGAGACGATTCTAGGAAAACAAACACTGTACCATATTACATGATAGTTTGGCAACTCTACTGACACTATTCCACTGGAGAGTGTGGATGTTATTTTGACAGTGAAAATAGTGGCCCTGTTTAATAATTGTAAACATTTTAAAAGAATAAATAAACAAACCCTCAGCCCCCTTAAACAGAGCAGTTGATATGGGGACCTGAAGACTTATTCAGGATCATAGTTGTGAGATCTTAGTTCTGTAACACCCATCATATACTAAGTTGCATAAAAAAAGCTCCTGAAAACTAAAGCAGGGTCATGCGGCCTGGCTGACTGCTCTCTAATAACATATTGGAAGTATGTTGCATATTATGTTGGTCATGCATCATAACTCCCGATTAAGAAAGTGTGCTGCCTTATGTATTATAGTAACAGGTCCGCCAGTAAAAGATCTGTGCTCACCATGAAAGCATAATCACCTATAAAAAGCTGCACCTCAATGCTAGAAAACATAAGCATGTCAATCAACAGCAATGTGTGTATGTTGTACCTTATGGTAAACATGGTACATGCTAGTCTGCATTCTCCATTATAATTGCTTCATCAACTGCTTACAGTGCAATGCATACATAAATAAGGGTTTCAACAAGTAATCAGCTTCAAATAATAAATAGTATTTTGGCTGGCTGGTTACTTTTCCAAAGGCCTAGGCAATTCCCTTTAATCTGAATGAAGAACACCCAATTAGATAATGGTCATGGCACAGACAGAGTTATATGCAGTACGTGGCCCAAACACACAAAGATCCTGATAAAGGGAAACTCCATTGAGACTTAATAGCTGTGTAGCAACAAACAGAGTGTGATACACAAGACCATGGCAGAACAAAGCGCTTGGTTTGGAAAAATGAGGAAAAGGGAGCAGATAGGCAGGATAAACATTATTGCTGGGCTTGAAGACAAGGATCGAAATTGTAATCATAGTATGAAAAGGAAGACAATACCATGACAGGGAAAAGGGAAAGGCGATAGTCACATTTATTTGCAGTAGCACTAGCTGTTAAGGGCCAGACACTTTGATAGTCAGGGAGGGAGTCATAGACCAGTGGTTCTCACAAGAGCTAGGATATAACAATGATGCTAATGATAACTACAGGTGAAAACATATGAAAGTCAAGATTGTATCCATCATTGCAATACTATAACTGCTAGTTCATGGAGCATTAGTTGATGTAAGTGTTTGAAATATAAATTAAACAGTCTGGGCCCCTGAGAGTTAGTCTTACATGATGGACACCATTTAATATCCACAAATATTCCAAAATGTTCTCTTGTCTAGTGGTGGTCTAATACACGTCCATGTCCAACATATGTTTCCATATTCAACCAGGAACTATGCAACTTTACTACCAACTATGGACACTGCTAACACAAGACCATTCTGGTATCCACTATGATGCCCAATCATCCTATTCATGCTAAATAATGAAAAACTAAACAAAAAATATACTTTGGAGCAGTGGTTCCCAAACTATGCGCCTAGGCGATCTCACAAGGGGGTGCCTCGGCCAGGGCCAATGGTATCTCACAAGGGGGTGCCTCGGCCAGGGCCAATGGTAAGCAAGGCGGTCACCTAAGTAGTCACCTACTTGGTAATTATTTTGGCTTAGGGGTTCCTTGAAAAAATTATGGAGACCCCCTAAGGGTGTCTCGATCAGTACACGTTCCACATTTCAATTTTCAATACCATTGTGGCATATAGAGAATGTAGCAAAATCTGTGCAAGAGATCTCTTAAAAGTTTTTGAAAGCATTGGCTAAAAACTGCTGCTCTACATAGGTCCTGGACTATGATGCCTTAGCGCTATGGCTCACAGGCAGCTTAGATATCATCCAGGTGGTAGATTTTGCAGACATGAAAAAAGAGAAAGTAGCACAACCTAAATGTAATTAAAAAAAAATTTAATTAAAAATAAACCCAAATATTTGGGAAAAGATAACTTTTTTAAATGATTAGGAATATCCAAATGACAAACAAAATAGAAAAAAAAAGTATTTTGTATATCATTTAGACATTCCTACTTCTTTAAGAACCTCATTTCCAGTAACTTGGGGTTTCTTTTATATATTAAATTCAGATGGTTTGGTTTAATTTTTGCACTTTACGATGAACCGGTGCTACGTCACTTCTTGATCACACACACACTATAGATGCACCAGTTTTTTTACTTGCTTTTAACTTTCATGCATTTTGGAGTTTTGCACAAGGTATTTTGTTTTAGCAGATTTTGCATCCACAGCCACATTCTCTAAAGCCTGTAAGGACAGTCTGTTATGCCAAAGGATGTAGTTTTAACATAAATTTAATAAAATGTGTTTCGCAAATGGGTTGTAGAGCTATTAAAAGAGGTTAGGTGCATGGTTATATTGTTCTGCGTAACGCATGACATGGTCCATTACATGTTACAAGTGAAGCATGCCATGCAAACACCCTCTGAACTGCTTTAATCCGTTACCACATATGGTATGTACACACTACTCAATGAAAGTGCCACAATATGCAAAACTCAAGCTCCTGCTTCAAATTAGCAGCAAGAATGCCATATAAAAAAAAAAAAAAAAAAAAAAAATGACTTCCCCTGAAAACCAAAATGAAGCCCTTGACTGTTCTGATGAGCCTGTGGTTAATTTGCAGTGGTTTTGTGTGTTTAGTAACTTGGAAGAAACGTCATGTTTGGACTCGCTCTTTTGATTATTGGAGTGTGATGTTCCACATCTTTACTGAAGGTGGAGAGCAGCTATAAACTTAAGAGACAGACTGGAGCCAGAGATCCTTGGAAATGTCATTCAGAGCTGCCACAATTTGCAGCAAACTTGTTATTTCATTTTCCTCTGTCTCAATCCTGTATCTCATTAGAGAACCAATGAAGAGCAAAGTGTACATGTCTGTAGCCAAAAAGAGAAGGAATTAGTATAAAAATTGTAGCAGTGACAAGAACAAACACTTGAAGAGAATTGTAGACCTAAAGGAATGAACATATGGGACAGTTTCATCAGATTTATATGTCAAACAAGCGTCTTTATCAAGGTTTTTTCATTTAAGGGGGTACAGAATGTAAAAAGAAAAAGCAAAACAAAAAAAGGTACACATTACTATCTTGGTTGCAATACAGGTATACAAAAACATGTATTCAGTAGAGCGAGGCCAAAGGCAAGCATACCGGCCTACGGTAAGGGGTGGGGGACTTGTACCATTCACCATAACCTCATGCCAGGAGAAGGAGAACCACTTCATAAGTGGCGAAGAAGCCGCAGTGGAGTATGGCAGCATCAGCATCTCCCATCTCAAAGCTAAATGGTACCTTAGATATTTTTCACTGGGTGGAAAGAATAGGTGTCTTCCAGGATTGGGTGATGGCAGCTTGCGTAGCAATTAGCATATGACCAATTACATACCAGTCCCCCGAGGGGGGAAAGGCAAAAGATCGCTAGCTCAGGGGTAGGTGGAAGGGTATAGTGTGTGAAGTCTTTAATTAGTTCAAAAACTTCCCTTCACGGAGGTGTACTACCGGGCATCCCTAAAAGGTGTGGAACAAATCCCCAATCCCGCCACAGCTACGCCAGCAGTACTTGGATTGAACAGGCCACATCTTGTGAAGCTTAGCTGGGGTTGAAATAAATCTTATGGCGTAAATTAAACCGCATCTCAGAATGGTTGAGGCCTCAAGACATACGGTGTGTGAACTTGAATATAACTTCCCATTGGATCATCTCTTACTCGTTCCCCAGGTCTCTTTCCCATTGCAAAAGAGATGGGAACTTAGTGGGCTCCTCTTCCTCATTCAGGAAACTGTACCAGAAAGACTAGTCCCGCGGTTCAGCCAAAAGAGATGCCTCCTGCTATTTCGCCAAGTCCGGGAGAGCAAGACCTCCCAGCCTTCTCTCGCAGGTCATGCAGGAATAGACCATGCACGGAGGCTTGCCCTTCCAAATAAAGGTTAATATGAGAGCACAAAGTTTATTCAGATACATTTTCGGCAGAGAAAAAAGCAGTTCTTGGAACAAATGCATCATTTTGTAGAGCAATGTAATTCTGAAAGCAGCAATTCTACCCAGCCAGGACACCTCACAGCACATCCAGGATGAAGTGAGCTTGGATAGTTGGGTAAACAGGGGGGAATATTTGTCATTTATCATAGATTCTAGGTGAGGTGTGACTGATATACCCAAGTAGGGTAAAGAAAATTTTTTCCACGAGTAGGTAAAATATGCCATCAGCTGGGCCAAGGTAGACTCCGGTATATTGACTGTGAGAGCATCCGACTGAGGTATTTAAACTTGTAGAAAGATGGTTTACCGTAGTCATCCAACATTCCATGGATGGCTGAAATGGGGTCTCTGGGCTGGTATTAAACAAGAGTACATCATCGGCAAATAAACATAACTGGTGAGAAGTGAAGCTTATTGTGACAACCTGACAAGCTGAGGTAAGTCTGATCTTTACTGCTAAATGCTCAATAGACAACAGAAATTATAAGAGGGTAGAGGGGACATTTGGGAAGGACCATTAAATTTGCTCTTGGAAACAAGTTGAACAGGTGCAACAGCCAAAAATAACCTAAGAAGAAAATGTCTATACCAAGTAAATAATAGATAGCTTGATTATTAATAGTACTGAGTAGACTAAACTACATGTGTACGGTCATATGTAGAAGAAAATAAAAAACAAATGATACAAAAGCACACATCCAGACATCCCTAAACTACCACAAAAAACTAAAATCAAACAAAGCACTGCAAATCTCAGGAAAAACATGAAAACAACATAATCTGCAAAGTAATGAGACATAAAATCATTTGTAAATGCCAAACCCTCTTATGGTATGTATGTTTACCTTGACTTTAATCTCTTACTGTAACAAATGTGTTGTGTGCAGATTAGACATATTTCAAGCGCTGTTGTACGAGACAAGATATGCAATAACGTGAAAGGTCATCTCTGCAAGAGTTTGCGGCTTGCATTTTTGTTGGCAATCACGTTCCCAGTTCGAGATTCATGATTGCATCAATTGAATACATTCTTATTACTAGAGGTGAATGAGTAATTATTGCTATAGAAACACCTATGTAGATTCCAGAAAAGAAACCATCACCTGAGCCCTGACAGTGCAAACCTTACAGCTCTCACTGCGGGATGGCAGAAATGTCTAAATTAGATTGTAAGATCACTCACAAGCAGGGTCTTCCCAACCCTGATTTATGCATGTCCTGTTTATCCCCACTTTGCAATGGTCCCTTCAATGGAATACAGACCTACACGGTGGCTAAGTGGCTAGCACTTCTGCCTCACAGCACTGTGGTCATGAGCTCAATGCCCGACCAGGGCCTTATCTGTGTGTAGTTTGTATGTTCGTGTGTGTTTCCTCCGAGTGCTCCAGTTTCCTCCCACACTCCAAAAACATACAAGTATGTTAATTGCCTCCTATCAAATTGACCCTGCTCTGTGTGTGTGTTCCATCCAATGCACAGTATTGCGGTCATGTGTTATATATGTACATTATATTACAGTACTGTGCAAACGTTTTAGGCAGGTGTGGAAAAAATGCTATTAATACTTCTATTTTTGAAAGCATTTTTGCTTTGCAGAATATTTTCCCACACCTGAATAAAACTTTTGCACAGTACTGTATATTATACACACACACACACACACACACACACACACACACAATAATATATATAATAAGGGTTAATTTAAAGGGTGCCCCACAGAATGTACTCAGAGCTTTACAACATTATTGACAAACAAATGGGGAGGGGGGTTACTTTGTAATATAAAAGCCGTATCCATAAGTATCTATGTACTATGTATAAGAGCAGCACGGTGCCTAAGTGGTTAAGCACTTCTGCCTCACAGCACTGGGGTCATGAGTTCAATTCCCGACCATGGCCTTATCTGTGTGGAGTTTGGAGTTTGAGTTCCCCCTGTTTGTGTGGGTTTCCTCCGGGTGCTCCGGTTTCCTCCCACACGCCAAAAAACATACTGGTAGGTTAATTGGCTGCTATCAAATAGATCCTAGTGTGTGTGTGTGTTGGCTGCTATCAAATAGATCCTAGTGTGTGTGTGTGTGTGTGGTGTTAGGAAATTTAGACTGTAAGCTCCAATGGGGCAGGGACTGTTGTGAGTAAGTTCTCTGTACAGCGCTTTGGAATTAGTGGCGCTATATAAAAAATGACACATCATGTGATAAAATGTGGTGCTCACACGGAGAGCAGGACATAGAACAGACAATAGTACATGCTGACCCCTAACCCTAAGTCTCAATATCTTTTTCACAAAACACATTTAAAAGCTCCATTATTTCCATAAGTTCAGCATCTAAATATTACACAATATTGATATTTTTTTTTTTTACTATATATTTTTGAAAAATCTTTTCGTATTGATTTTTGCAAAACATATGAAATACATAACAAACATTACATATATAATTGACAAGATGCTTCAACAATAAAGAAAGTGATGAATTTTGAGGAAAACTCAGAATTGTGGAAGGCAAATAGGTATATTACTATAACGGAAGAAGAATGTTGTTTCTTTTGTTTTATTTCTTGGGGGGTGTAAGAGGGACATAAGAGTTTTCTACTTATTGAATTGTGAATTAATGATGGAGAAGGGAATGAGTGGTATCCAGAGTTGTGAGAGACTAGGCATAGAGTGTGCATATCCATCATATAGGGGTATAAGTCAACTAAACAAATAGTAATCAGGGATATGTCAAATGGTTGTTAGTGGGGGTTTAGCATTATAGTGATTTGTCTAGGAAGACTCTATTTACATATATTTTTAAAAAAAGCCTTAATATGGAAAAATAACTATCTCTTTCTAAAAATAACTAACTATAACTACCACTATCTTCTGTTTTTTATTTAACTTTTTGCATTGTTTCCGGAGTAAACACATAAATGCAAAAGGAAAGTCTGCAGGTATCTCCCTGTTGTTCACTTACATCTCTATTCCTTGCTCAACCATCACCAGACCACACATTATCTGTAGCTGCTGAGATTGTCACCATGGATAAACATATAAGCTCTCATGTAGAGAACGGACCATATCATGTTGAAGCATGGCTGTAAATGCAGTGCCAAGCAGCCACCATACACCAACGCTTGGGCATCAGCAGTTTGCACTAACAGCCCCCAGTGTGATTCAGACGCTCACAGGACTTACGTGAGTGACCAAATAGTGATCCAATAGCAGGATCAGTCTGCAAAAATTTGACAATTCAAACAAACATGTCTCCTCCCTGAGCATTACCTGAGGTCTGGGCACGGTGTACATGAAACGGAAAACAGTTTTCAGTATTAGAGCAGCAAAAACAAATTATGTATACATATGTGCTGAATCAGATAAAATATGCTCTCAATTCATATGATCTAGACAGAAGAAATATAATTTACCTTCAAATAACATTCACATTTATTACCCTCATCTAAAGCAGCCCTCCCCTATGTTGGACTCTAATGTGAAGATATATTAGTGCTACCTGTCACACCACATAACAGCTGGCAGGTTAGTCAAACATTACCTACAGGGTAAATAAATACATTAAATACCACTAATCGACCAACACATATGAAGTCACAAGTTCTGTCTGTTAAGTACGCACTGCATACAACTTCATTAATTCTGGTATTCTGTTGCTTAGCACAGCCATCCCTTCAGATTATTTGCCAACACCAGCAGAGCCTTTAACACCATATTTATCAATTTACTTATTCCTAATACATATGCAATTTTGTGAAGATTTTGGCCCTAGTAAAACGAATAGAAATTATAGGCACTTGTGCCAACAAATACAGCATTATTTATGCAATACTCAAAACCTATTCCACGGAGCTGAAAAGCGGAAGAGAATTGTTTACTGATATTTGGTGAATACTGAAAAACCAATGTCCCCGGCCCTCTGGTAAAAGGAAGAGCCTTAATGGAAACCACAACGTGGCACATGTATGACATGGAATTAGTTTTAGAGCATGGTTAAAGAGCAAGTAAACACGTTTCAATGTTGATATTGATATATATATATATATATATATATATATATATATATATATATATATATATATATATATATATATATGTGTGTGTTTATTAATAAACTATTGGCTATAGTATTGGATTTTACTGTTGGTTAGTATAGGATTGTTCCTTCCATCTTTTCATTAACACTCTTTTACAACAGATTTTATTTGTCTCTTCCCTCTGGTTTTATGATTACTAATGATGGGTGTATTCATTTATTTTCCTGTCTAGATTTAGGGTTAACTTGTAAAATAACCCTTGTATAGTATTAATTGTATTTGTATATTCAGATGTAGAAAATTCCACATTCAGGCCAACAGTAAATGGCTCTCTCCCATTACATGTTCCCTCCTTCATTATTTTTTGAATATTCATTTTACATTATATAATTCCAATAAACTGAAGGCATATAATTACCACATTTAATGTCAGCTATGCACGTCACACCAAGGTGTCCAGTCATTAAAGTAAAGCCGTTTGATGGGCTGTAAACAACCATAAACAAATATATATGCACACTTTTCTATAAAAATCTAGGAGTGTACTACACTGTTAAACGATATGTTCAATATTAAATATAATATATACCTAGTAATGTAAAAACAACATAGGATTATACACTACATGAACAAAAGCATGTGGACACCTGAAGACCACATCCATATGTTATTGAACATCTCATTCCAAAGCCATGGCATTAACATGGAGTTGCCCCCCCACCCCCACCCCCTTGCTGCTATAGCAACCTCCATCTTCTGGGAAGGCTTTCCTCTAGGTTCTGGAACATAGCTGTGAGGATTTGCCTCCATTCTGCCACAGAAGGTCATTGTATGCTGTAGCCTTAAGATATCCCTTCACTGAAACGAACGGGCCCAGGCCAAACCATGAAATACTGCCCTCTTCTGTGATACTAACATGTTCTGTCTATTGCAGAAGCCACCACAATATGCCTCACAGAAGATGTAGCCCACCTGCATACAGAACACATGGGATGCTCTATCTAGTGGAACATTACATTATTGCCTTTCATATGAAAGTTATTATATACCAAAAAGGAAAAAAAATATTTAAAACCAGGATAAAATTCTGGGTTATAAGCCAGGAAGACGGAACATTTATTGCTGGCGAATATCATTTTGGACCAATTTCCAGAGATCCTAAAAAAGGTATATAGCTCTTATTAAGGTACAAAGACATGCGATACCAACACCTATACTTAGACTGCAATATTCAAATCTTTATCAATTTGTCCACACTACAGCTAACAAGTTCTATCATGAAGCATTTCAGAGAGGATTATTCAGTTAGAGAAAAAAAAAAAAAAAAATCAACTTGTGCAAATTTATCTGATGAATGTAAATATTGTGTAGCATCTAGGTACTATTTCTGCCATACATAATGCTATGTAAAGTAGGCTATACCCAGCGCTAACCTCTAAAGCCTAAAGTTGTGTATACCTATGGAAGTAACATCCATACTGAGCACTAGGGAGAGGTTTGCGTGTGCTGCTGCGGCACGCTCACTATGATAATTATAATATAATGCCACCCAACACTTACCACCATTTATGATCTCTGCATTAGTGTATTAATGTGCACCAATTCCACTGGTTCCCAACCATTTGACATGGTTTCTAAGCAGGTGGTAAAAAGAGTTAGTGTTGCATCATAGAAACTAAATTAGTTCTGCTTCCATCCACCATCCTCCTTCTGAAGCCTAGACTAAGGATAGGATAGATGAACAAGTGATGCTGCTCTGTTTCTGTTAAGTCCATGCTTTGAAACGCCTGTCACAAAACAAAACAATGCCCTTAGCACACCAAGTGTCCTCTCTGTGCCACTTCCAAGCTACTAGGAGAGAAAGAGGAAACTATTCTGGTACAGGCTTTGAATAGCATGTACTAGACAAAAGAGGAGCCGTCACCAGGCTATCTTTAAGATAAATAGCTACTTGTCAGTGAACAGGGCATTGCAATCATCCAACTAATTCAAAGTGGGACAGCGAGTGATAAGGTGAATGCTGCTGATACCTACATAATTAAAATGTGACGATGGACATTAAAGGGCAAAAAGAAAACATTCAAAGATATGTGTGTAAAAGTTACCTCATCAAGGCAGACATAAAAGGTCCACTGTCTAAAGCTGGGTACACACTGAAGAATTGTTCAGACCGACGTGCTGTCTCAAACGATTATACCTACCACTGAAGGTCCGATCAGTCTGGAAATTCATGTATACACACTGACATGATTTACCTTCAGATCTCTGCTCTTCATCTGGTCCTCTAGTCCGGAGAATGACAGCACAATATACATTCATTCATTCACTACTGTCACATTGTCACACTGATTAAAAGCGCCTTGTTATAGCTATCCACATGTCCTAACGAATTTCGTTAGCATCTGTGACTCAAACTAAATATTCTGTCTCAGAACAAATGAATTATTCCTTCTACAGCACTGTCTACATTTATCCACTCTGACATTCAGTGCTAACATCAGTGAAAAGAGCCCGACTCTGTAAACTCTATGGAGATCGTCAGCATGAGTGCATACACACTACATGATCGTTAGGTGATTGATCTAAAAAAATTGAGCGGTACGACCGACCAAATGAGGCTATAATCGTCTATTTGGGCAGACTTTCGACCATCGTGTCACTACATACACTGACCCGACTTTCGAGCGAGCGGTCGTATGTCGGCTGGTTCAGCCGATTATTGGACAAAAACCCTGTAGTGTGTAGCCAGCTTAAGTGTGTGGGTTATGGTGGGACACTGTGAGGGACCCTGCCTGAAGGGCTACAAGGGTTTGGGCCCTGTATTCTATAAATATACCATCTAGTCTCAAATAATGTATAAAACACTGGATCAAATCAATAAAAACAAAGTGGATAAGAAGACCCTAAAATTAGGACTTTTAATTTAGCCCAATGGCATATTAAGCACAACGTGTATCAATCAATCTATCCACCTTGGTAAACCTTCTGTGCCATTTTACTTTATTCTCCATCCTGGGTCTGTTTCTTCAGAGAAACACTCATGCTGCTTCCAGTGCAATAGAAATACAGATGCATTGTGACGTTCTTGTGGTTTGCCACTGCACAGGCTCTTTCATCCTTCAGAGAAGACCAGGATTTAAAGCTTTTTCACATTTAACAGAAAAACACCAGGAAAGTTCTTAGAGATTCCCCCCCCCCCCCAAAAAGAGAATCTCCAATTACAGTCAGATAAACAAGCAAGCGAGAATGTAGAAGAGAACTAAAAAAATTTAGAGCTTAAACTAACTTAAAGAGCTGCTCTGACTACGATTATCTATAGTGCACAGTTCACAAAGTACAAGGAATAGAAGATGGTTAAGCGTAAATGCTAGATTTCATCCATAAAGCAGCAGAAAAGTTAATAAAATAAAAACAGTGGGTGAATATCCACTCTAAAAAAAACATACTGGTAGGTTAATTGGCTGCTTTCAAAATTGACCCTAGTGTGTGTGTGTGTGTGTGTGTGTGTGTGTGTGTGTGTTAGGGAATTTAGAATGTAAGCTCCAATGGGGCAGGGCCTGATGTGAATGAGTTCTCTGTACAGCGCTGCGGAATCAGTGGCGCTATATAAATAAATGATGATGATATCCACTTCCACATTTTGTTCACCAGAATTAAGAGCATGAAAACTTAAAATACAACCTATCTTCTGCAGTCAGTTTAAGAAATATAAACAAACATTTATGGTTCCCCCTTATATTTTGTGGCATTATTTAACAATTTTCAATCAATAAAACAGGCAAGCGTTACTTTACAATTTATGTTGTGTAAATCTGAAAATTACTTCATAAACAGTCTTGAAAATCTGAAAATGTCATCAGAAGTAGCTGAATGTTTCAATACAATTTTTTAGTTCAGTGTGTTATAGAGAAATCACCTTATGCCACATGTTAACATTCTGCTAATGTAAAGAGCATGGCTAACTACAACCATATGATTGCTGCAAATGTATCACTGAATGCTCCAGTAACCTTGAGGGGCCTTACTCTACCCCCTGCAAAGCTATTAAAAATTGTAAAAAGCTTTGTTACAAACTCCTATGCTGCATAAGCAAAACACTGTATTGTGCCACACTATTACATACATTGTCAGAAAATAAAGATTTCAGTCTTACAAATGTCTACTATTATGCTCTGCAGTTAAATATTTTAACTAACTGCATGTTTGTACATTCGCGCTGTGCTGTCATTTTCATTGGGTTTCTTTAGGATAGCATTCCCTGGCTTCTGCAATATTCAGTACAACAGCTTGAAGAGAATGCAGAGAGCAGCAGGCTCAACATTTAGGTAATACTCTGCTTTACACTCTTTACATTAATGAGGAGTCAAGCTATAAATGAGCTTTACTGCTGACCAACATAGTCTGGGCCCCTATTCACAATTGTCAGTACAAAATAAAATTAAAAAAAAGACACAAAACATTGCCAGCTTATAGAAGTTTGGGACATGTGCCCAGTTAAGAGGCACTGGGGAAGCTGAAAGTCTGGAGACCTGCCAGCCCTACTATATATCCCCAGCTTCCCACAGGGTATAGTGTGTTCAGTCCACTGTTGTGTGTTTTATGGGCAGGATAAGAACCCATTGTAAAAAAAAAAAAAAAAAGACCTTGGAAAAGGATCCATTTATTATATTCAAATACATAACTACACAGACAATCATAAGAACCCTTTAATGACGGAAATAAGAGCAAATCATTGCAGCAAATATTTACAGCACTTGAACAGATATGAATTGTCTTCATATGTTTCATGACAGAAATGTTAGTCTGGCATTCTATATATTCCCATAAAATTATGTTCTGGAAAAGCAACTGATGCAATTAGAGAAATGCCTGCAGTCATGCTTGAATTTTACATGGCGATGTTCTAACCCAGTTAAAAAATTTTTTAAAAAAAATAGGAAAAAAGATATTGTTCGTTTGGACACAATCCTTCTTTGATCCACAGCATGTGAGATGTTATGTCATACAATTAATCACCACTCTGGAACAGCCTTATAGCACATTATTAATAACCAGTGTAACACAATACTTCCAGGCTGTCAATAAGCCCTTAGTAATTAGGTCTGCTCATTAACATACAGAACAGATACTAGTCACCAGGCGCTGTCTGGTCACAGTATTAACAATGCATAGGAGAGCTGCATTAGGTTACAGGATCAGGGCTCTTTATGACCCTGACAAAGATGACATACCCTCTGCAACCACCATTTAAAGCTTCATTCTTTTCTGGCAAATAGAAAGAAATAAAAACTGTGTGTATGTCTAATTCTAAATAAGTGAATATATGTAAAAAGAAATGTGAAAGAAATGCTAGTCTTTGTTTATCTTTCACTACGGTGGCCATGCTAGGACATTCCTCATCCAGGCCAGAATGCGGAAAAGATAATCCTCTTTACATCTGTTATTACACTGTTTGAATAATACTTACAGCTTCTTTCCCTCAACCTTATCACAGCTAGACATTAGCCAGCATCAGCCCTGCAACTGGCCATGACAACCCTCTCTCCACCGTTTATCATCCTGTCATATCACCTTCTCCTAGGACAGAGACGACAGCTTCCCTTTCTCTCACAAACAGAGGGAAGAAAATGGAATATACCTCACTAAAACAAAAAAACTGAATGCATAAGACAATGGTAATTATAATAAAAAATGTTTTCATTTGTCATAAAACTACTACTCATGTATAAAAGAATTATGAACAACCTACCAAAATAAGATTAATAGTGGTCACCCTGGAGTTATTACACCTACTGAGGCCAAGAAGTTGTTCCGCTTGTTTGATTACCAACAAATAAAAACATTGACAAATATTAACATAACCACTTATTTTGTGTAAGAATGAGAATAATACATATTGGTGCTGTGGAATTTGCAGCATATTTGTAGATCATGAATGGATGGACAAATATTTTTTAAGTAATCATGCAAAAAAACTATTTGACATTTTTAAGACCACTGAATTTTCCTCATAAAACAGTACTGCCCAAGTATTGTGTTACCTAAGGGAGGACAACACAACTAGTGCTCTAAATGCAATACACATGTGCCAGAGAACACTATAGATCTGACCAATGGAAACAAAAGCAAAATTCTGGCAATCTGAAACCTTTCCTGAAATATCTAAACACAAATCTTTGTGTCCTGACAAGATATTTTTTCCTATTTCACCTTTCCCCATAACTAACCTCCTCAATGAGATGCCCTGCTAGGGTAACAATGTTATCCTACCTCTTCAGCTATTTTGCTGAGCCTGCATGCATTTCTAAATTTCAAAAAGTAAGTAAATAAAAGACGCAAACTCAGCTGAAGATAGTCCCCATGGGGAACAGGTTTTCTCCACAATAATAAGGTGTAGAGAGGGCAGTGGCAGAATGTTATGATTGAGTTTAGGGGCAAAATCATTACACCAAGAATTTAGATGTGGGTATAGTTCAGTAAGATAATACTCACACCGATCATTATTACCCCGATCCAATCAGGTGCTGTCTTAATAAGGGGCGCCCTTGTCAGTACTGTTTATGCCCATTCCTCATGACCACGAATGGGAAGTTCACAGAGAGGAGCATCAACAACACTACTTCCTGTTTAAATCAGACAAGTGTTGTTGGGAGAAATAGCCAAACAAAAAGATGAATTTAACTTTTTATTTTCTCTCATCTTAGTGAACTCCACCTAAAACTATGTTCCAGTTCTTTAATTTAGAATGTACTGGTCCTTTCAAAGGGCTAAATATATTGCGTTTTCAACCAATTTATTTTTACTGTATTTTTTTTTAGTAAGTTAAATGGGTACAAGTGATTGTACAAATAATCTAATCTACTTATTAGTTTCTTAGTATTAGCAAAAATAGGATATGCTGTTTGCTTGATCAAGATAAAATGAAGAAAATAGACATGAACTCGGTAGAACAGGAAATGGGCTTTCAAGGGCATATTTACACATGGTGGTTTACCAACACGAAATGAACAGCATGTTCTTACTGTGGGGACAGCATTACAGGAGATAGCCCTGATCTAAAGTAGCTAGGTCCCAATGATGCTTTGGGAAAATAAGGTTAAAATGGGCAAAAGAACAAACATTGGATTGTGGATGACTGAGAGTGAGTATTATGGAGGAGAAGTACATGTTTGAGGCGTTTGGCTCAAAAAGAGAACATATATGACACAAAGAGCAAATGACAGATAGTGGAGGAGAGCTTGATGGCTTCTGTCAAGCGTGGCGGAGGAAATGTAATGGTATGGGACTGTTTTGATGCTGGTAAGGTGGGAGATTTACCCAGAGTGGAAGGAATAACAGACCAAAAAGGTCCCAACTCTATTTTACAATGTCATGCAATCCCCTGTGGTCAGTGCATGATTGGTGCAAATTCAGCAAGCAGCAGGAGAATGATCCTACACAAACTTCTGAACTATACAAAAACTATTTAGTGATAAAACAGAGAGGCGGAGTACTGTCTTATGAAATGGGCGGCAATATCGCCAGATCTCAACCCTACTGAGCTCTTCTGGGAGGAGCCCGACCATACTAGCCAGTCGCACCGCTGGAAAGAGCTACAAAAGTCGTGGGTAGAAATCTCCCTGAAATATCTTAAAAAACGGATAGCTAGAATACCAAACGTCACAAAGCTGTAATTGCAACTGGAGTACTCTTTGATGAAAATAAGTTATGTGAAATTAAAATAAGTTATGACATTGTCAATGTATTGACTATAAACAGTATGAATCCATGGATCCATCCTGCCTTGTGACAACGATGCAGACTGGTGGAGTAATGGTGTGGGGAATGTTTTCTTAGCACACATTAGGCCTTAATACCAAATTTGCATTGTTTAAATACCACAGCTTACCAGAGTATTGTTGTGTATCCCTATGTCCAGTCTACCCATCTAAATCCAATTAAGCACCTTTGGGATGTGGTGGAACGGGAAATTTGTAGCATGAATGTTTAGCTGACAAACTGCAGCAACTGTGTGGTGCTGTCACGTTAACCTGGACCAAAATCTCTAAGGAATGTTATCGGCATCTTGTAGAATTCATGCAACAAAACAATTCAGGCCTTTTCTGGGGCTAAAAGGGATTCCTACCCAGTAGCAAATAGAGCTCCATGAGGACTTAATCCAGCTCTGGCTCAGCCTTACGGGAGTTCACTGACTTCTATTGATGTTTACATCAAACTAAACCCAATCACCACATACCTTTATTTCTTATCGCAACCTCATTGCATAATAGTTATCATACAAATTGATGGATGACAATCTGTAGCCATTGTTTGAAAATCAATTACCGGTACATGTATATTCATGCTAAAATTGTATAGTCAGAAAAACTCACACAGTAGCATCTCAGCTGTTGTTGAACTATAACTCTCAGAATGCACTCACAATCCGTGGTCAAGTTACCCAACACTGTGTTTAAGAAATGTGGAGTACAATACATGGTAGTGAAGGGGAATGAGCAATTCATGAAGGGAAACGCTGGCCCTCTCCAGTGGCTTGTTACAAAGTCATTAAAAGCATAATAAAACAAGAAAATATTTAGTGAGTAAGAATTGGTTAGTCAGGTCAATTGATTGAGAGTCTCAGAAAATATTATACCCAATCAATAAACCTCAGTTATTCATCACAACAGCAAAAACATGCCATACCAACAGGGTGATATCACCCAGGATTACTCATGCACAATCGTGAAAAGCTTGAGGCCACTTGACAATTGTATAAACCCTAACAGTTACAAAACCTTTCAGATATGTCCCTTGGAAAGATATAAAAAGCTTTCTATGCCGCAAGATCTACCCAGCCAGACAGTGCAGGGAACAGGGGAACATGGGGGACAAGTTAATCTACTGCACCAAGAGACACCAGCAATAAGCTATGCAGATGGATTTGGCAGGGACTGAATATTATTATTATGGCTGTGTAGTGACTAACTCCTATCTAAATAAGATATACCAAAGGAAAAAAAACAAAGCTATATCTAACTAGATTGTGATACATTGTCTATGGAGGATACCTAGCCATAGACCCTACAAATCAATCATGGCTCACAGACTATTAGATTCCCATGCCACAGCATAACTCACATAGCTCACAGTGTATACATCAATAAGTAGCACAAAACAAGCCATTGTAGTTAAAGTATTATTTAAACATCTAAAAAAAGAAATATATACGTTATATATCCCTGATGAAAATCTTGAAACGATGGTCGGGTGCAGCAACTTCAATCTACATGTGCAAATTAAAAAGGTCTCATCTATTTTCCAGTGCTGCCCGTTCATTTTGGCGCTGTTGGCGAGACTTTTCTTATAACTTTATGCATATATTTTGTTTTACAAGGCTAATAGCATAAAAATACTGAAATTGCTTCCTGCCGTATATATTATAAGGGTTAATATTGGAACCATGAAAGGAAGTTGGCATGAAAACTATATTTTATGTCGAGTCTCCGGCTGTGTCATATAGAACTAAACAGTACTTATGGTTAAGATGAAGGGGGGAACAATATGTTATATCTTGATAGATCTGCAGTTCAAGACTGGAGACATAGAAACATGTAAAATATGTCCATGCGGAGGGTTTAACATAATGGTTTCAAGTGCTTCCATCCTTCCCTAAGTTTAAGATTTATTGCCTACAACACTGACACAGAAGAGGGGAAAAAACATCTTAGGACGTAAGCACTTAATAAAGGAATAACTTCTAAATTAAAAACAGAACACACAAAAAAATATAAGTGTAGCAAATCCTCCGTATTTATATGAAACACAGCGAGAGCTAAAGAAACATGGTAATTAGTACTGATACACAAACACTTGGAAAAAAATGTTCCTTGAAATCAAACTGTGTGTCCTCATGGCTTCTTAGGATTTCTTAGAGGCCTTAGGCTACCTGAACAGCTAACAAGCCATGAAATATTATTAGCACATACCCCAACAGGCAGCTACTTAGGACACAGTTGGAGAGTGAAATGAGCTCAGGGCCCTGTCTGCTCCCCTCACCTTATCTGCCCTGGCATGTATGCAGTCTATGGTGCCAGACTGACAGATTCAGTGCAAAGAAAACATTCTGCTGCTGTATCACTCTGCCAATGGTGAGCGGACAGTGTCATACAATATAAAGAGTAAACTCACTGTACACAACAAGTGTCATGCTTTACAATGATGTGTAAGCACGGCTACACCCGAGCAGTCACCTTTATGACATCATGGGTAATTCTGGCATCGTAACAGGCCAGAACCCAAAGAGCTAATCATTACAGAGGATATTACTAGTGGAGAAGGGAGGGGGGGGGGGGGGGGAGTAAGCCTGGCTGCCCATACAGATAGCTCAGCTAAATCTCAGTCTGAATTTAGTCTAGACCAGACCTGGCAAACCTGTGGCTCTCCAGGTGTTGTGAAACTACAAGCCCCAGCATACAGTGCCAGCCGATAGCTGACAGGGCATGTTGGGGTTTGTAGTTTCACAACACCTGGAGAGCCACTGGTTTGCCAGGCCTGGTCTAGAACAGCAGTGTTCTCCCCAGCACCTATTTCCAAGGTGCTCCACCCAGCTGTTTTTACTTGCCACCCAACACAGTTCTATTGTAATAGAATAAACCATTGTATCTTCTATTAGAACAGGCACTATGTGAGCACTACATCCAGCAGTATGTGTTAGACCACTGACCTCCAGTTTGACCAGTCCTGGCAGGTGTGGGCAATAACCTCCAACAGTTTTCAATATTATTGCAAAAAAAAAAAAAAAGTATTACAACTGCCCCACCTGACTGCTTCTCAATGCCCCCGGCTGGCAATTTTTTCTGGGGAGAACAGTGAACATGGAAGAAATCAGCTGTGATATATGTATAAAACACAAAAAATGAAATCTTTATAAAAGGGAAGAATTTCACACAGAAGCCTGAATTTCTTACACAAGTTAACAGAATTTTAATGGATCTCAAAAGAAGAATCATTGCAGCAAACAAGAAAGTGCATTTTGTGTTTTTCAGGTGTTATTTGAACGCTTCTTGTTCTATTTCAGTGTGTGTCATGAGCTTTAACACAGTTAGGAAGAAAAAAAAAAAGAAGAAGCTTACATTAACCTCAATTGGAACAAGTAGTAATTGAATGCGATTCACATCAAAGCAATCAGCGTGTGGTAAGTGATGCAGCGGTGGACTGGCTGTGACACACAAACCATGTCACCCAACCCTGACTGCGTAAGACCAGCCCTGCAGGAGATACAGAGGGAGGCACTACAAAGACCGCACATGTCATACAACTATTCTTATACAAGTAGCATGAAATGAAACCCTTAAAAGGCAATAGCAAAGAAAGATGAAATTTCAATGGGGCCGATTCAGTTCCCTCAGATGAACTGTCAGAGCCTACATAGAGGTGCAAGCAGAAATCGGGTATAGTTCAGGTACTGTAGTACTGAAGTGTGAGCAGCCGCACATCAAAGAGGCTCCTATAGGAGTGCAGAGAACTATGAATGTACACACACATCCCTGCTTACCTAAACGGAAGAGACCAACATTAACCTTTGGTAAACTACCATAACCAGGTCTACTCTTGGATAGGTTTTCCAAATTTTGCCATAGTTCTGTATATTTGGCTAAATACTGCTAGTCCTTAAAGTGTAGTTGCAGTTTTGAATAATTGAACATTAACAGCACAGCCCAGGCAAATGGAGAAATAAAATTAACCATAAAACCCTTGTGTCATCACTGTCCTAGGTATTTGTTAAACAAGCTGTTGGTGAGAGCAGAAGTTCTTGAGACACAAATGTCATCAGTCAGAGATACAGCCAGCAGTGTGTGTCAGACACACATTCTCAGGGGCACAGTGAGCACGCTGCTGCCAGTACATGGGACGTTTATTTTCTCATTAATACTCATTACTATTAATCGCTGCCCAGAAGACAGCTAATTACATGCTGGCATGGGAAAGGCGACTATAGGAGACACTATACAGCTGTTACGTTGCTTTATGTGCAGTAGTGGTGTGCTGGTCACAGGTACTCTTAGTAAAAGTAAGATGCCAGAAGTACATTTTGTGTTATATGCTGTGGCTGTATCAATTGTGTATGAAGTAGCCATAGGCAATAGAAAAGTTTTCTTATTTCCGGTTTCTCATACATAATTGGGTACTCTTAGAAGAACGGTCACAGAAATAATGTACAAAATGAGTGGAAAGTTATAAGTTAAAAGCTGTAACAAGAGGTTTTATAAATATTCGTTATACGGTACCTTGCGCTTGTCAGGTCAGGAGCAAGACGAGCGCCAGTTTGTCACATCTGCTACTTATTTTCAATAAATATTGGTCAGAGGCCCAGTAAACCAACCCCATTTTTGTTGTAGCTTCTCTAACACTTTTGGCTAAACCTATACCATGCCAGGGCACATGAACTGAGAATTCCCTGTGTAACCTGCTTAGGTATAACGTTCTACTTCAAAAGTGCCTCTCATTGTGTATAAATCAAAAATAAAAGCATCACCAAATATGTGAACAAAAACAAAACGAAAACACTGCACCATTCTCAAGTCAATGAGTATATTTAAAAAATATAATCATTTTACAAAAAAAAAAAAAGTAGAATTTGACATAGAGGGTTTAAGCGGAGTGTGACGTAAGTGGCCACAAAGCGTGAAGTTTACACCACAGAGGTCCATAAGATTGTTGCTACTGGTTAGTTTTCATGTTGGTCTGTAACAAGACATCCATGTGCACAACATGCAGTAAATATATATACACACACACACACACACACACACACCCCTATACTGATCCCCTCAGTTATTTACTGCTGAGCTGTCCTGCTGCCCCTACCCCCCGAACTTTTTGCAGCACCAGCTCCTCTCAAGGCTCAAACGTCACTGGACAGTATATATCTCATTAGAAACACAGGAACTGGCTTACTGTAAGCTTAACAACAATATATATATATTATTTTATGAACACGTAAGCTTATATATGCTGGAAAGCTACAAATCAGCAAAATACATAGCACGTTTTACCAGTTGTGAGTTGTTCTAGACCAGTCTGACCTTTAAATAAAAGTGGTCAGTTTGTGATGTAAATGTAGTCAATGGAAATGGGCCAGGACACATCTCATTCACAAAGAGGGAAACATGGATAGAAGAATAAATGTGCTTCCTTCCACAAAAAGTCAAACACATCCTATTAACGTCATCAACACAATTACTCATACCTATAGAGCACAAAAACAAAGTTCTGGAAATATACTACATCTCTCACTGCTAATGACCTCTCTGCATCCACACTTGGTTCTTTGTCCTAATAGATCATAGGTGTAGACACAACATGAAGCAAAGTTTTGAAGCTAACTAAGCTTTTAAAATATAGGTACTGACTAGTGAGAGCAGGAAAAACACCAGAATGGCACAGAAAGGAGGACATCAGCAGACACAGAGATACCACAAAACAGAAATAATAACTGATCTGTAGGTGTTACATAAGACCACAGAGATGAAGGCAGACCTAACAGAACAGACAACAAGCATACCTTGCACCATCACCCCTACGGATGCATCAGTGTACTGGGCTAGGATTTCACGCCCACAGAGTACAAAAGTATTTTGCTCCTGGGCAATTCTAATCAGTAAGCTCTTGAGCAGTTAATATAAATGTAGCTAATTACACAATTTCCAAAGTTCTCAGCAGTCCTGGACAAATTACTCCAAATATTATTATCTACAGCTAAAGTATTTGAAGCCAACAATTTTGTGATGAACTAAAAGAAAAAAAAAGGTGTTTATGACATGTAAGTTGCAAATCTGCAACAAACGAAAGCCGAAGACTAAAATCTAGACCATGGAGCAATATATATAATTGCCAATTGCAACACTAAAACTGACACTTGTCTCACAAGCGCAAGGTATCACACAGTTTGGGATAAATGTTCCAAATTATGTAGGGGGAAAAAACAGAAAAAGAAATGGCAATACTCAATATGCTACTCTTAAACAATTAGGAAACATGGATAGAAGAATGAATGTGCTTCCTTCCACAAAAAGCCTAGCACATCCTATTAACGTCATTAACACAATTACTCATACCTATGGGACCTAAGAAAAAAAAAAAAACCTCATGGGAACACAGTGCAAGCATATCTATGCTCGCTGTTAATGATCTACCTGCATCCAAACCAGTTTTTCCGCTTCAACAAATCCTGGGTGTAGTAACAAGCAAAAAGCAAAACTGCCAGTTCTGAAACCTAAGCTACAATAAAGTAGCTACTGCATAGTAAGTGCAGAATAACACCAGAGGTACTACTTAATAAAAAAGCAGAAATAATCAAATAATCCATACATGCCACTGACATAGCACTGCCAATACCAGAACAAGGATAGAAAGCAGCATCAATATATACATAAGCCCACGAAGGTAGAGAGTACCTTGGTTTCTAAACAGCTATAACTAACCCAACAGTGCCATCAACAAGCACAATGTGTAATGCCACAAGCGCTGGTGGATCAGCGTACTGGGCTGTAATTTCAGTTAGAGTGATGTGATGTCACAAGCAAAAAGTATGGTGTTCCTGGGCAATCCTCATAAGTAAGCAACAAAGCAGTTAATATATATTTTGAAATTAAACAAAATGTAGGAGCCTGGTAGCCATTCTGCTGAAATATCTACATCTGTCCCTATATTTTGATTTGTTTTTGCTGTTTTGATTTCAATGGGAGCACATTTCTCTGGTTTGGTTAACTGCCTTTTGAATTCTGTCCTGTGCTATTAGATAACCAAACCAGAGAAATGTGCACACATTGAAATCAACACAACAAAAACAATCAAAATATAGGGACATATGTAGTTATTTCAGCAGAATGGCTACCAGGCTCCTACATTTTGTTTATCGAACGCTGTGCATAGGAAGTACAAACTCCAGGAACAAGGATAGATGGCTCCCGGCGGATGCACTAAAGTGCCAGAATGGAGGATAGAAGGAAGAACACAATAAACAAAGGAAGAAGTGCTCTGATTGCCATAGAACATTTCTCAAGTTACCCCCACACAACGACTGTGTGTAAGTATTGGGAGGGGCAACATTTTAAAATTTTTTTAAGGATCTTTTTGATTTAGATGTATAAATGTGCCAAATAGTGATAATTGTAATATCTCATCAAATACAATTGCATTTTGAAACTGTGGCAACCAGGATTTGTCCAGTCCTAGATGGTACCTGAACAATTATGCGACTTTCAATGGTTACAAATATTTCTAATGACACAGATCAAAGATGTAGAAATTAATTTAAGAGTGAAAGATCCAAATATTATATAATGAGAAAACTTGAAAGCATATTGGGTAAATGTAACAAAATATGGTAGACACTGTCATATCATACTGGATGGGAATAATATTCTGTACACTTGAGCCAACTAGTGTATGTTTTCTAGCGGATTTAGGAAAAGTTAAAGACTGATTTTAGCCCCCACATTATCCAAAAGGAATTACTGAACAGTTCTGAACCTAATTAAAAACACAAAAAAGAAAATGGTAGAACACCACAGATATAAAATCATTTTTCTTATATAACATAAAAATGGTATCAATTGGTTTGGGAGAATAGGGGGATTTAAGTTATTGGGAGAAACACTAAACATGCTGGGGAGAGAGGAGGGGGGGGGGTAATTTAAATTTTTTTTTTTTTTTTTAAAAGGTCTGATTTTTTCCTACAAAGCATCCAAGGTCCGAAACAAGCAACATTAAAGCCACCAGTTTCCTGCAATGTCTGGCATGGTAATCTAATCTAATCTTGTCAAGTTCCCTGGGGAGTTTTGGAACAGCGGTTCATGCATCGCTGACCAGTTACTGTGGCACCCGTCTAATTAACAAGTACCCACATCTCTGCTTACCTAGAAGTGAGAGACAAATAAGCATGCATCAACTTTTCTTAAGTCCCACAACCTGCCTGTGTTTTGAAGCTTACAGATCCAGAAATAAAAACACACACCAGGTAATTGTAAAGTGTGGAGGATGCAACACATAAAAATCCTTAATCCGTGGTGGGTTGGTGAGCTCTCTTCCGACTGTAATAGTAACAAAAAACATACATAGAGCAATTCAGCACACAGGGCATGGAGTGAAGACAAAACAGAATGCCTTAAATGTTACACACACACATAGGTGCTCTAGAAGCTAACCTGCACCTCACATCATCATTTATATAGTGCCACCAATTCTGCAGCACTGTACAGTGAGTATTTGTCATTCACATCAGTCCCTGCTCAATTGGAGCTTACAGTCTAACTTCCTTAACACACACATGTTCATTTTTGGCAGCAGCTAATTAACCTACCAGTATGTTTTTTGGAGTGTGGGAAGAAACCCACATGAACATGGGGAGCACATACAAACTCCACACAGAAAAGGCCATGGTCGGGAATCAAACTCATGCCCACTATGCCACTATGTTGAACAAATCCCAGTCAACCCATGTGACTGGGTAAAAGGGGATGCCACCTTCTATGTTCCCTCTGCAATGGAAGTGGCTGTGAATAACAAAATCTTTTGCCAGGTTAAATAAAAAAAAAAGCTAAACAACATTCTAGTGGAAGTATACAGTGTATCTATTAAATTATAATCTTAGCATTGGGAAACTGTTCCAAAACTATAAGCACACTTGTTAGGAATGCTGCTTTACTGAAAAGTAGCATTAGACAACAGACATCTTACAAGTTGAACAAGTGCAAGGCTTTCTTTCCTCCATTGATTATAGACAAGCCTTTCCTTGTAGTGATCAATTCATCAGTATGTGAACAAAGTGCAAGGCAACATTCAAGTGCTTATGAGTACACACCTTGTAAAGTACACTCAGGGGTATATTTACTAAACTGTGGGTTTGAAAAAGTAGACATGTTGCCTATAGCAACTAGATTCAAGCTTTTATTTTAGGACATTCTATAAAATGACAGGTAGAATCTGATTGATTGGTACGGGCAGAATTTCCACTTTTTGAAAAAAAATTTACCCACGTGTCACATGACCTAATTTCTACTCTTGAAGAAACTTGTCTTGTCACTGCCCTGGTTTTAGCTACATCTGTAGGCCACACAGCAACCGTTCGTACTACACAAGGGTGAAAAAAAAAAAATGTACACATGGGGTTTTGAAGGTGTAGGCCAGCCATTCAGCTGTGGGCCCCAGTAACCACTCCCTGCTACTACAGAAGTCACACCTTTGGCTAAAACAACATAATGCCAGCAAATACCTTACCCCCACATACATGCAGGACACACATAGAGCACCAGTCAGTGTGGCACCAGGCATACAGGCAGCACACACATAGGGCACCAGGCATACAGGCAGCACACACATAGGGCACCAGGCATACAGGCAGCACACACATAGGACAACAGTCAGTTTGGCACTAGGAATACAGGCAGGACACACATAGGGCACCAGTCAGTGTGACACCAGGAATACAGGCAGGACACACATAGGGCACCAGGAATACAGGCAGGACACACATAGGGCACCAGTCAGTGTGACACCAGGAATACAGGCAGGACACACATAGGGCACCAGGAATACAGGCAGGACACACATAGGGCACCAGGAATACAGGCAGGACACACATAGGGCACCAGGAATACAGGCAGGACACACATAGGGCACCAGGAATACAGGCAGGACACACATAGGGCACCAGGAATACAGGCAGGACACACATAGGGCACCAGGAATACAGGCAGGACACACATAGGGCACCAGGAATACAGGCAGGACACACATAGGGCACCAGGAATACATGCAGGACACACATAGGGCACCAGGAATACATGCAGGACACACATAGGGCACCAGGAATACATGCAGGACACACATAGGGCACCAGGAATACATGCAGGACACACATAGGGCACCAGGAATACATGCAGGACACACATAGGGCACCAGGAATACATGCAGGACACACATAGGGCACCAGGAATACATGCAGGACACACATAGGGCACCAGAAATACATGCAGGACACACATAGGGCCCCTGGAATACAGGCAGGACACACATAGGGCACCAGGAATACAGGCAGGACACACATAGGGCACCAGGAATACATGCAGGACACACATAGGGCACCAGGAATACATGCAGGACACACATAGGGCACCAGGAATACATGTGGACACACATAGGGCCCCAGTCAGTGTGGCACCAGGCATACAGGCAGGACACATAGGGCACCAGGCATACATGCAGGACACACATAGGGCACCAGTGTGGCACCAGGCATACATGCAGGACACAAATAGGGCACCAGTCAGTGTGGCACCAGGCATACATGCAGGACACACATAGGGCACCAGTCAGTGTGGCACCAGGCATACATGCAGAACACACACAGGGCACCAGTCAGTGTGGCACCAGGCATACATGCAGAACACACACAGGGCACCAGTCAGTGTGGCACCAGGCATACACACAGGGCACCAGGCATACACACAGGGCACATAGGGCACCAGGCACACATGCAGGACACACATAGGGCACCAGGCATACAGGCAGGACACACACAGGGCACCAGTCAGTGTGGCACCAGGCATACATGCAGGACACATAGGGCACCAGTCAGTGTGGCACCAGGCACACATGCAGGACACACATAGGGCACCAGGCATACAGGCAGGACACACAGGGCACCAGTCAGTGTGGCACAAGGCACACATGCAGGACACACATAGGGCACCAGGAATACATGCAGGACACACATAGGGCACCAGGAATACATGCAGGACACACATAGGGCACCAGAAATACATGCAGGACACACATAGGGCCCCTGGAATACAGGCAGGACACACATAGGGCCCCTGGAATACAGGCAGGACACACATAGGGCACCAGGAATACAGGCAGGACACACATAGGGCACCAGGAATACAGGCAGGACACACATAGGGCACCAGGAATACATGCAGGACACACATAGGGCACCAGGAATACATGCAGGACACACATAGGGCACCAGGAATACATGCAGGACACACATAGGGCACCAGGAATACATGCAGGACACACATAGGGCACCAGGCATACAGGCAGGACACATAGGGCACCAGGCATACATGCAGGACACACATAGGGCACCAGTGTGGCACCAGGCATACATGCAGGACACACATAGGGCACCAGTCAGTGTGGCACCAGGCATACATGCAGAACACACACAGGGCACCAGTCAGTGTGGCACCAGGCATACATGCAGAACACACACAGGGCACCAGTCAGTGTGGCACCAGGCATACACACAGGGCACCAGGCATACACACAGGGCACATAGGGCACCAGTCAGTGTGGCACCAGGCACACATGCAGGACACACATAGGGCACCAGGCATACAGGCAGGACACACAGGGCACCAGTCAGTGTGGCACAAGGCACACATGCAGGACACACATAGGGCACCAGGCATACAGGCAGGACACACACAGGGCACCAGTCAGTGTGGCACCAGGCATACATACCGTGTCCTCAGGGCGTGCCAGGCCGCCTCAATGTCCGCATACAGGTTCTTCTCGCTGGGCTTGCCGCTGCTCACCCCATAGCCGGAGTAGTCGTAGGAGAAGATGTTACAATTGATCCTGGAGCCCAGGCCGATATAGAAGCTGCACATCTGGCCCAGGTCCACGGCGTTCCCGTGGGAGAAGAGCAGCGTGTAGCGGCTGCCGGGGGCGCAGCGGACAAACATACAGCCCAGGCAGCTGCCCCGCTCCGTCCTCCAGCGGAAGACCTCCACGGCGTCCAGCTCCCGCTGGGAGTACTGCCAGTCCGCCCTCTCCGACAGGTGCAGGCTGCACGGTGCAGGCAGGACGGCGGCCGGCTCCCCCTGCTCGTCCTGTACCGGGGCCTGGACGGGGGCGGCCTCCGTCTCCCGGACCGTGTACGTGGGCTCCGGGGGCAGGAAGGCTAGCTTGGCAGCGATGCGGCTCGGGCATGGCGGGCAGCAGAAGAGCCAGCACAGCTCCCCCAAAGAGAAGCCGTTCATCCTCGGTCCCTGCTCTGGCATTGGGACGGGGAAGAGCCGGTACCTGAGGACGGAGCTCCCGTGGTGGGCCCCTGGCCCTACACTCCAGGCACCGGGCCTGTGGCTCCTAGTAAGCGGCGACTAGCGGCGCATCGGTCTCCTGCTCCCGCCCGGCCTAGCAGCTGCTTCCGGGGAAACACAGGAAAGGCGAGTAGAGATGGAGGAGTGCTGCCCCCTAGCATGGCGGAGACAGAAGGGGAGGTGGGGGGGACATTGATGGGGAGAGGGACCCAGCAGGGTGACAGAGAGATGGGAGGTAAATATGGATCCTACAAATAGGGATGAGATAAACAGAAGGTGACAGGGAAGATTTGGTGTACACACCAAAGGTGAGGTGACAGGATGGACACAGCAAGTGTGGTAAAATAAACTGGAAAATATTAAAAGTGGAATCAAGAGAAGATAAAATAGGAAGGGATGGGGTATATATGTAAGTACACATAGCAGGTTTAATAGCTGTTAAAATAGAAATAATTCTTCTCTATGGCAAATTCACTATCAGATCTTACTGAATATATTGAGGTCTGGACAGAAAGCTCAGGGTACAAATTACGAATATTCATTCTCTATCTGAGCACATTAGAAAAAAAGGAAAAAAATAATAGTAAAAAGAACGCAGCAATTTATTTAGAAAAATAAATAGTATCTGATGTTATTTTTGTGTTTATGTTTAGTGAAAGAGTTGCGTTCAGTCTGGGGTGCTCACAGCTCAGTTGAAATGTACCACATTAAAGGGCCCATTTACACAAGCACTTTTTTTTTTTCTTTATCCCTCTGTAGCGTTCTGAATGGGTCATCCATGGAGGGAAGTGGCCATTGATATTTAGCAACAGTAGAGACCATTCATCTATATAGCAACATGCGTGTTCTGATTCTACAGCTAAGCAGCGGAAATAGGAGACCACACTGAAACGAAAAAAGTTGTGACATGTCAAAATTTAGGCAAATTTAAGACTTCATAAATAGGCTCCTTATTCCAGAAATTATTAATATTGAGGTTTTTATCTTTAATTTGGTGACACTTGCTATTTACTGGTGATATTTCCTGCCCCTCACCAGTGGCTTCAGTAAGCAGTCGAGAGCAAATGGTCATATACTGCACTTTCAGTGGTGTGAAAAGCAAAAAGGCCCCATTTAATGTGGTTTGGGAAGCGGATTGAAAAGTCAGAAAAATAAGTTCCTTTCTGTTTCAGACACACAGTCAAGCACAGGGGCAGGCTGGGCTGGAGGGCAGGGGGGCTTCTGCCCCCCAGGCCGATTCCATAGTGGGCTACCTTGGGCTGGATCACTGGGCTACCTGCAATTTTTTCCTTTAAAATGTTCCTAATAGACTGCTGAGTCAAATCTTGCTCCCTGGGCTAAAATTTGCCAGCCCTACCCTGGTCAAGCATACAGTATATTGAGAAAAGTATTCAGATGCTTGACCATTAGGGACTGCAATGACATTGTATTTAAATACGTATACTTTAATATAGAGTTGGTCCCCAGTATCCACTCTTCTTGGAAGGTTTTCCACAAGATGTTGGAGTGTTTCTGTGGGAATTTGTGCCCATTCATTCTGTAGAGCATTTACGAAGTCAAGCACTGATGTTGAAGAGAAGGCCTGTCTCGCAATCTCCGTTCCAGTTCATCCCAAAGGTGTTCACTGGGGTTGAGGTCAGGACTCTGTGCTGGCCAGTTAAGATCTTCCACACAAACTCATCAAACCAAGTCTTTGTAGTCCTTGCTATGTGCACTGAGGCACAGTTATGTTGGAATAGAAAAGGGCCTTCCCCAAACTGTTTCCACATAGTTGAAAGTTTACCATTGTCTAAAATGACTTGGTATGTTGGAGCATTAAGATTGCCCTTCACTGGAGATAAAGGGCCTAGCCCAAATCATGAAACACAGCCCCATACCATTTTCCCTCCTCCACCAAACGTCACAGTTGGCATAATGCAGTCAGACAGGTAACATTCTTCCGGCATCCGCCAAACCCACACTCACCCATCTGACTGCCAAACAGAGAAGCGTGATTCGTCACTCCACAGAATACATGTTTCCTCTGCTCCACAGTCCAGTATCAGTGTGCTTTATGCCACTCCATCCGATGCTCGGCATAGGTCTTGGTGATGTGAGGCTTGCATGCCGCTGCTCGGCCATGGAAACCCATTCCATTAAGCTCCTGCCCCACAGTTTTTGTGCTTACATTAATGCCAGTGGGAGTTCAGAACTCTTCAGCTATGGAATCAGTAGAGCATTGGCGACTTTTACGCACCATTCAGCTTAGCAGTCATTGACCCCACTCTGTGATTTTACGTGGTCTTCCGCTTCGCACTGAGTTGCTGTTGTTCCTAAACGCTTCCACTTTCTAATAATATTACAGTTGACTGTGGAATATCCAACAGGGATGAAATTTCACGAACCGGCTTATTGCAAAGGTGGCATCCTATCACAGTACAACGCTTGAAGTCACTGAGCTCTTCAGAACGACCCATTTTGTATCACAAATGTTTGCAAATGGAGACTGCATGGCTAGGTGCTTGATTTTATACACCTGACAATGGGTCTCATTGAAACACCTCAATTAAATAATGAACAGATGTGGCCAAATACTCCATATAGTGTATATATCCTTATTTAAGGTTTTGAAAACACGATTTACATTTTGTGTGAAATATTGGGATTGCTTTCACAGTCTGAGATTAAGTGTCAGACTGGGAAATGAAGGGCCCACCGGGGAATGCAATGGCAGGGGCCCATGAAATAGTGGCTATCACCATAGAGTAGTATATTAAAAAAGTATACCTTCAAAATAAGGCCATCCTATGATATAATCATAAACATGACATCCTACCTCGTTCACAGGTAATAATAGGGCTTTTTACGTTTTGATACATTTTCCTCTTAGTACATGCAAAAGTTTTCAATGAGGAATCCCTGACCGGCTTATTAACAGCTAATGTTTTCTGTTATGTAATAAGCTGCAAACCCTAAACCAGAACCAACATTGAATGCTGATGAAACAGATTTTCCCATATGCCAAAAAGAATCGTACACTTACTTTGCATAGTTCAGCAGGAGTGACCTAAATGATTATATCTTATCTGTAATTGTAACTTTTGAGAGCAATAACTTTGTCTTTCATGCACTAATTGCAATTAAAGTAGGATTGAAATTTGATGGCTTGAATCCTAAAAGGTTGAAAAGCAATCCTAAATGTGCCAGCTGCAGTTGAATAGAGTTCTAAAGAAATAACCTCACAAACTTTTATGAGCAGTTTAATAAAACACAACAACCCAGGCACTGGTATGAGAAATAAGAACTACCAAATTTTCCAAAGTTCTAGATGTGGTAGATGGAAAAATGCCAGCAGCATATTACAAAATGAAAAAGAAAATAATTTGGGATGTAGCCTTGGGTTTTGTTTGAATCACGGATTTGTTGCATCCACACCAAAAGACAGACTATTTATCCTAAGCGTTAAACTAGATCTGGATTCCCTTAGGATAGTTTATAAGTTCTGTATTTCGTGGACACATTATTCAGTTTATTTTCATTGATTTTTATTGCTGTTTTTCAATGTACTCCTATGCTGTATAGACATTTTGACAGATCTATTATAAAGACTCTTCATCTTTGTACACAGGTAAGACTTTGTTTAGACTGCTGCAAATTAATATTTGCTTGTTTTTCAAATGGTGCAGGCAATGAGATCCATTCCACCACTGATGGTTATACAGCTTGAATGTGTTAATTTAATATCAAACTTCATTCACATTCACGTGATATTTGTAATGCTGGTCAACTCTAACTTTGAGCTTTCCACAGACTGGAATTCTCCCCCTTATATATATTTGTTATATTTTGGCTTTTCCATCTGATAAACCTAAACAATGAAGGAATATCCACCAAAACAGAAAAATTGTAAATTTGTCTACCCTAGTAACTTTTTCTGTTCTCGTTGGTTAAAGCTAACCGCTACTGAGATCAAGCAGAACTAAGCAGAATTAAAGGGCATAAAATATATTGTTACCATGGAAACAAGCAGTGGGACTAGGAGGGGGACAAACGTTTCATGAGCAGGGAAATTTGATTTTAGATACTTGTTTCTTATGTAAGCTAACCTATAGGTAGTCCTTTCCGGGTGCAATGTATTCTGAGTGGAGAGGAAACTAACACATCTGGAATGTTTGAGGGAATATTACGCACTTTACATTGATTTTAGTGTTTTTATGTTCTGCAAACTTTAGCGTATGCTTAATTAACTGGATAGGTTATTTTGTTTCATTTATTGGATTTCCTCTAATTAATGATGGTTTTATTAGATTTGTGGTGTTCTCCTCAAATCTTCTCCCTAACTAAAATATATTTTCTTGAGCGCCCTCTTAGAAATGTCGAAAGCTGAGAATAATATGGCTTCTTCAGATACTACAACAATCACACAGTCTGTTATCAACACAGGTGATTTATTCTGACTATATGAAAGAGATTCTATAGCTGGTAGTAATATACAACAACATAATACATTTTAATTGTGTTTAATCTTGAATAATCCTTAATCTTAGATTTTGAAAGTAAACTTTTATATTGTATTTATTTTTTAAGGAAGTGGAAAAAGAAATTGAGCAAGTGAAGGATTCCGCTTAATAATTACACGTAAAAATTTTGTGACTTTTAATAGATTAAACTGGCTTATAGATGGGTAAGTACTGAATAACCATGCCGCCATTTCTAATTTCTGTTGATAAAACAGAGGTTAAATATATTGACAAAATGTAATGTTTTTAATATTTTATAGGTTTACTGGGAGGAAACAATGTCCAATATTGTATTATGTGAAATTGTTTGTACTAGTTGATATTTTGGTATATATTGGTCACTTTTACATTAATCCTCTTGTAGCCTTTTAGCTTAATTGATTATCTTTTATTGTTATTTATTATATGTTTTAATAAATACATACCTTTATTTTTATTTCAGCCATTTCTTTGTCTTTGAACTATGTCAGTTTTATAGCATATCTCTATATTGATTCTGTATTACTGCAGTTGGTGTTACATCACTTTAGTCTTTATTTTTTTTATACATCTATCTGATTTGAAATCAATGCCTGTGTTCACCTTACTTCAGAAACATTATTTAGACGCCATTTTCTCCTATCCTTTGTACATAAAGTCGCTAAACCTAATTGACGTTTTGTTGGGAGAACAAGGCAAAAGGCAGATAACGGCCAAGGAAAACCTGGCAAGAAATATGATGAAGATGAGAAGGCCCAACATAAAGTTGTCATCTCCAGTCTGCATTACCAAGTTGTCCTCTCCAGTCTGCATTACCAAGTTGTCCTCTCCAGTCTGCATTACCAAGTTGTCCTCTCCAGTCTGCATTACCAAGTTGTCCTCTCCAGTCTGCATTACCAAGTTGTCATCTCCAGTCTGCATTACCAAGTTGTCCTCTCCAGTCTGCATTACCAAGTTGTCCTCTCCAGTCTGCATTACCAAGTTGTCCTCTCCAGTCTGCATTACCAAGTTGTCCTCTCCAGTCTGCATTACCAAGTTGTCATCTCCAGTCTGCATTACCAAGTTGTCATCTCCAGTCTGCATTACCAAGTTGTCATCTCCAGTCTGCATTACCAAGTTGTCATCTCCAGTCTGCATTACCAAGTTCTGTTAAATTGTTGATCCCATTGAACTGTTGCTCTGTCTTCCCATTTCGGTATATCTGTGCCACAATCCGTGGTGGTTTGTTATTTGTGTTCCTAATAAAGCCACTTTAACCACTTACGCTCTCTCCGTGGTCATACCTGGGAAATCCTGACAGTATGATCTGGCCATAATACCAAGCCTGCTGCTGCACGGCTTTCATCTCTTTTGAAAAGGGAAGTGACCTACTCCGTATTCAACATTAAGACCATGGCTGCTATTTCCTCCGAAAATTCCCTGTTTCAATTGCTCCAAGTGGACATTCTGCAACTTCGCACTCAAATAGTGCAAGTATCTTCTTTGTTTAATCAAGTGCTCAAGCAACTTCCAGTTTCCACCCCTGATACATGCTGCAGTAAGGAGTCTAACTGTGCTGCTAACATTTCATTATCAAATTTGTCTGCCTTTGACTCTCTGCAAGCAGCACCTCCCAATAGTCCTGTAACAAATTCCAGGTTTTCAGGTGCTCCACGCCCCCACCTGACCGAAGAGGAGCGATGGCGCAGGAGGACCTACAAACTGTGTCTTTACTGTGCCAGTGATTTACATTTTTTACAGGATTGCCCGCTCCGTAGACTCCGACCATCTTCAACCTCTATCTCCAGCTCTGAGTTACAAGCTTCTGTCTCCATTCCAGACACGTTATCTGCTCCCATGAGAACCCGGGTTCCCCAGTACAACCCAGAGAGGGCGCTGCCCTTAAAGTTTGCTCCAGAGGGGGCGCTGCCCTTAAAGTTTGCTCCAGAGGGGGCCCTGTCCCTCCAGCTCACTCCAGAGTTGCCCCTCTATGCGGTTCAGCCCGAGTTGCCCCTCTATGCGGTTCAGCCCGAGTTGCCCCTCTATGCGGTTCAGCCCGATTTGCCCCTCTATGCGGTTCAGCCAGAGTTGCCACTCTATGCGGTTCAGCCCGAGTTGCCTGTCCATGCGGTTCAGCCCGAGTTGCCACTCTATGCGGTTCAGCCCGAGTTACCACTTGGTGCTGTCTGCTCTGAGACTTCTCACAGCGCTGTCTGCTCTGAGGCTTCTCACAGCGCTGTCTGCTCTGAGGCTTCTCACAGCGCTGTCTGCTCTGAGGCTTCTCACAGAGCTGTCTGCTCTGAGGCTTCTCACAGCGCTGTCCCCTCCGAGGCTTCTCACAGCGCTGTCCCCTCCGAGGCTTCTCTCAGTGCTGTCCCTGTCAAGTCTGCCGCCCAATCCGGGCGCCCTGCCAAGTCATCTGCCCAGTATGGGATGTCTTCTGCCAAGGGGGTCCTACCCAAGTCCCCAGGGATGTATGTTCAACCCGAGCTGGCCGAGTCTCATGCTAATTCGAATTCATCCTCTGTTCAAGTCTTCCAACCACCTACCTTCAATGGGGATATTCAGCAATTTCATGCACTTATTAAATTCTGTATATCCTATTTTCCCTCTGTATCCAACCTCCTTGATACTCAACGAAAGCAAGTGTTTTACATGTTGGCCAACTTTACAGGGGAAGCTCTGGAATGGGCAGAGCCCTTAATTGAAACCCAGGATCCCATCCTGTCTGATTTACAGCTTTTTACTGAGGCCGTGATCGAAGAATTTGCATCAGCACTTGCCAATCTCACTCCCAGTGCTTCATCTGTGCCACATGTTCTATCTCCTGCTACTCCAACTTTGAGATTATTGTTTTCTTTGCTCCATTTCCAGCAACCCTCTAAAAACCATAAAAAGAAAGTGAAGAAGAGGAAGAAGAAGAAAGATTCTCCTGGATCTCAACTCCCTTGTGGCGTGGTTTCTATACCCTTTCCGTCCTTGCATGAAGACTTCTCAAATACATGCCCAATTCTGGACTATGACTCTGACTTTTCTGACCATTTCTAGTATTTGGGCGTCTGGAATCCGCCCTTTAAGGCGGGGGTACTGTCACGACTTGCACTCTGCAGCTGCTGTCTGCAGTGACTCTATTGGATTTGTTATGCTTTCTACTTGTAGTACCACTGCCCACCAAAGGGGCCACTGTGCTACTTTGATTATTCTCCTTGATCACTGGGAGTGGTTTCAGCTGCATGAGGCCTATTTAAACCTGCCTGCTTCAAACAGTCTGGGCCAGATCATCAGGTCACTCCTGTGAGCATTTCCATGTGCTTTGTTCCAGTCTGCATTATCAAGTTGTTTGTTCCAGTCTGCAGTTCCATGTGCTTTGTTCCAGTCTGCATTATCAAGTTGTTTGTTCCAGTCTGCATTACCAAGTTGTTTGTTCCAGTCTGCATTACCAAGTTGTCATCTCCAGTCTGCATTACTAAGTTGTTTGTTCCAGTCTGCATTACCAAGTTGTCAGTTCCAGTCTGCATTGCCAAGTTGTTTGTTCCAGTCTGCATTACCAAGTTGTTTGTTCCAGTCTGCATTACCAAGTTGTTTGTTCCACTCTGCATTACCAAGTTGTTTGTTCCAGTCTGCATTACCAAGTTGTCATCTCCAGTCTGCATTACCAAGTTGTCCTCTCCAGTCTGCATTACCAAGTTGTCCTCTCCAGTCTGCATTACCAAGTTGTCCTCTCCAGTCTGCATTACCAAGTTGTCCTCTCCAGTCTGCATTACCAAGTTGTCCTCTCCAGTCTGCATTACCAAGTTGTCCTCTCCAGTCTGCATTACCAAGTTGTCCTCTCCAGTCTGCATTACCAAGTTGTCCTCTCCAGTCTGCATTACCAAGTTGTCATCTCCAGTCTGCATTACCAAGTTGTCATCTCCAGTCTGCATTACCAAGTTGACATCTCCAGTCTGCATTACCAAGTTGTCATCTCCAGTCTGCATTACCAAGTTGACATCTCCAGTCTGCATTACCAAGTTGACATCTCCAGTCTGCATTACCAAGTTCTGTTAAATTGTTGATCCCATTGAACTGTTGCTCTGTCTTCCCATTTCGGTATATCTGTGCCACAATCCGTGGTGGTTTGTTATTTGTGTTCCTAATAAAGCCACTTTAACCACTTACGCTCTCTCCGTGGTCATACCTGGGAAATCCTGACAGTATGATCTGGCCATAATACCAAGCCTGCTGCTGCACGGCTTTCATCTCTTTTGAAAAGGGAAGTGACCTACTCCGTATTCAACATTAAGACCATGGCTGCTATTTCCTCCGAAAATTCCCTGTTTCAATTGCTCCAAGTGGACATTCTGCAACTTCGCACTCAAATAGTGCAAGTATCTTCTTTGTTGAATCAAGTGCTCAAGCAACTTCCAGTTTCCACCCCTGATACATGCTGCAGTAAGGAGTCTAACTGTGCTGCTAACATTTCATTATCAAATTTGTCTGCCTTTGACTCTCTGCAAGCAGCACCTCCCAATAGTCCTGTAACAAATTCCAGGTTTTCAGGTGCTTCACGCCCCCACCTGACCGAAGAGGAGCGATGGCGCAGGAGGACCTACAAACTGTGTCTTTACTGTGCCAGTGATTTTACATTTTTTACAGGATTGCCCGCTCCGTAGACTCCGACCATCTTCAACCTCTATCTCCAGCTCTGAGTTACAAGCTTCTGTCTCCATTCCAGACACGTTATCTGCTCCCATGAGAACCCGGGTTCCCCAGTACAACCCAGAGAGGGCGCTTCCCTTAAAGTTTGCTCCAGAGGGGGTGCTGCCCTTAATGTTTGCTCCAGAGGGGGCCCTGTCCCTCCAGCCCACTCCAGAGTTGCCCCTCTATGCGGTTCAGCCCGAGTTGCCCCTCTATGCGGTTCAGCCCGATTTGCCCCTCTATGCGGTTCAGCCAGAGTTGCCACTCTATGCGGTTCAGCCCGAGTTGCCTGTCCATGCGGTTCAGCCCGAGTTGCCACTCTATGCGGTTCAGCCCGAGTTACCACTTGGTGCTGTCTGCTCTGAGGCTTCTCACAGCGCTGTCTGCTCTGAGGCTTCTCACAGCGCTGTCTGCTCTGAGGCTTCTCACAGCGCTGTCTGCTCTGAGGCTTCTCACAGCGCTGTCTGCTCTGAGGCTTCTCACAGCGCTGTCCCCTCCGAGGCTTCTCACAGCGCTGTCCCCTCCGAGGCTTCTCTCAGTGCTGTCCCTGTCAAGTCTGCCGCCCAATCCGGGCGCCCTGCCAAGTCATCTGCCCAGTATGGGTTGTCTTCTGCCAAGGGGGTCCTACCCAAGTCCCCAGGGATGTATGTTCAACCCGAGCTGGCCGAGTCTCATGCTAATTCGAATTCATCCTCTGTTCAAGTCTTCCAACCACCTACCTTCAATGGGGATATTCAGCAATTTCATGCACTTATTAAATTCTGTATATCCTATTTTCCCTCTGTATCCAACCTCCTTGATACTCAACGAAAGCAAGTGTTTTACATGTTGGCCAACTTTACAGGGGAAGCTCTGGAATGGGCAGAGCCCTTAATTGAAACCCAGGATCCCATCCTGTCTGATTTACAGCTTTTTACTGAGGCCGTGATCGAAGAATTTGCATCAGCACTTGCCAATCTCACTCCCAGTGCTTCATCTGTGCCACATGTTCTATCTCCTGCTACTCCAACTTTGAGATTATCGTTTTCTTTGCTCCATTTCCAGCAACCCTCTAAAAACCATAAAAAGAAAGTGAAGAAGAGGAAGAAGAAGAAAGATTCTCCTGGATCTCAACTCCCTTGTGGCGTGGTTTCTATACCCTTTCCGTCCTTGCATGAAGACTTCTCAAATACATGCCCAATTCTGGACTATGACTCTGACTTTTCTGACCATTTCTAGTATTTGGGCGTCTGGAATCCGCCCTTTAAGGCGGGGGTACTGTCACGACTTGCACTCTGCAGCTGCTGTCTGCAGTGACTCTATTGGATTTGTTATGCTTTCTACTTGTAGTACCACTGCCCACCAAAGGGGCCACTGTGCTACTTTGATTATTCTCCTTGATCACTGGGAGTGGTTTCAGCTGCATGAGGCCTATTTAAACCTGCCTGCTTCAAACAGTCTGGGCCAGATCATCAGGTCACTCCTGTGAGCATTTCCATGTGCTTTGTTCCAGTCTGCATTATCAAGTTGTTTGTTCCAGTCTGCATTTCCATGTGCTTTGTTCCAGTCTGCATTATCAAGTTGTTTGTTCCAGTCTGCATTACCAAGTTGTTTGTTCCAGTCTGCATTACCAAGTTGTCATCTCCAGTCTGCATTACTAAGTTGTTTGTTCCAGTCTGCATTACCAAGTTGTCAGTTCCAGTCTGCATTATCAAGTTGTCATCTCCAGTCTGCATTACCAAGTTGTTTGTTCCAGTCTGCATTACCAAGTTGTTTGTTCCAGTCTGCATTACCAAGTTGTTTGTTCCACTCTGCATTACCAAGTTGTTTGTTCCAGTCTGCATTACCAAGTTGTCATCTCCAGTCTGCATTACCAAGTTGTCCTCTCCAGTCTGCATTACCAAGTTGTCCTCTCCAGTCTGCATTACCAAGTTGTCCTCTCCAGTCTGCATTACCAAGTTGTCCTCTCCAGTCTGCATTACCAAGTTGTCCTCTCCAGTCTGCATTACCAAGTTGTCCTCTCCAGTCTGCATTACCAAGTTGTCCTCTCCAGTCTGCATTACCAAGTTGTCATCTCCAGTCTGCATTACCAAGTTGTCATCTCCAGTCTGCATTACCAAGTTGTCATCTCCAGTCTGCATTACCAAGTTGTCATCTCCAGTCTGCATTACCAAGTTGACATCTCCAGTCTGCATTACCAAGTTGTCATCTCCAGTCTGCATTACCAAGTTGACATCTCCAGTCTGCATTACCAAGTTGACATCTCCAGTCTGCATTACCAAGTTCTGTTAAATTGTTGATCCCATTGAACTGTTGCTCTGTCTTCCCATTTCGGTATATCTGTGCCACAATCCGTGGTGGTTTGTTATTTGTGTTCCTAATAAAGCCACTTTAACCACTTACGCTCTCTCCGTGGTCATACCTGGGAAATCCTGACAGTATGATCTGGCCATAATACCAAGCCTGCTGCTGCACGGCTTTCATCTCTTTTGAAAAGGGAAGTGACCTACTCCGTATTCAACATTAAGACCATGGCTGCTATTTCCTCCGAAAATTCCCTGTTTCAATTGCTCCAAGTGGACATTCTGCAACTTCGCACTCAAATAGTGCAAGTATCTTCTTTGTTGAATCAAGTGCTCAAGCAACTTCCAGTTTCCACCCCTGATACATGCTGCAGTAAGGAGTCTAACTGTGCTGCTAACATTTCATTATCAAATTTGTCTGCCTTTGACTCTCTGCAAGCAGCACCTCCCAATAGTCCTGTAACAAATTCCAGGTTTTCAGGTGCTCCACGCCCCCACCTGACCGAAGAGGAGCGATGGCGCAGGAGGACCTACAAACTGTGTCTTTACTGTGCCAGTGATTTTACATTTTTTACAGGATTGCCCGCTCCGTAGACTCCGACCATCTTCAACCTCTATCTCCAGCTCTGAGTTACAAGCTTCTGTCTCCATTCCAGACACGTTATCTGCTCCCATGAGAACCCGGGTTCCCCAGTACAACCCAGAGAGGGCGCTTCCCTTAAAGTTTGCTCCAGAGGGGGCGCTGCCCTTAATGTTTGCTCCAGAGGGGGCCCTGTCCCTCCAGCCCACTCCAGAGTTGCCCCTCTATGCGGTTCAGCCCGAGTTGCCCCTCTATGCGGTTCAGCCCGATTTGCCCCTCTATGCGGTTCAGCCCGAGTTGCCACTCTATGCGGTTCAGCACGAGTTGCCACTCTATGCGGTTCAGCCCGAGTTACCACTTGGTGCTGTCTGCTCTGAGGCTTCTCACAGCGCTGTCTGCTCTGAGGCTTCTCACAGCGCTGTCTGCTCTGAGGCTTCTCACAGCGCTGTCCCCTCCGAGGCTTCTCACAGCGCTGTCTGCTCTGAGGCTTCTCACAGCGCTGTCTGCTCTGAGGCTTCTCACAGCGCTGTCTGCTCTGAGGCTTCTCACAGCGCTGTCTGCTCTGAGGCTTCTCACAGCGCTGTCTGCTCTGAGGCTTCTCACAGCGCTGTCCCCTCTGAGGCTTCTCACAGCGCTGTCCCCTCCGAGGCTTCTCTCAGTGCTGTCCCTGTCAAGTCTGCCGCCCAATCCGGGCGCCCTGCCAAGTCATCTGCCCAGTATGGGTTGTCTTCTGCCAAGGGGGTCCTACCCAAGTCCCCAGGGATGTATGTTCAACCCGAGCTGGCCGAGTCTCATGCTAATTCGAATTCATCCTCTGTTCAAGTCTTCCAACCACCTACCTTCAATGGGGATATTCAGCAATTTCATGCACTTATTAAATTCTGTATATCCTATTTTCCCTCTGTATCCAACCTCCTTGATACTCAACGAAAGCAAGTGTTTTACATGTTGGCCAACTTTACAGGGGAAGCTCTGGAATGGGCAGAGCCCTTAATTGAAACCCAGGATCCCATCCTGTCTGATTTACAGCTTTTTACTGAGGCCGTGATCGAAGAATTTGCATCAGCACTTGCCAATCTCACTCCCAGTGCTTCATCTGTGCCACATGTTCTATCTCCTGCTACTCCAACTTTGAGATTATCGTTTTCTTTGCTCCATTTCCAGCAACCCTCTAAAAACCATAAAAAGAAAGTGAAGAAGAGGAAGAAGAAGAAAGATTCTCCTGGATCTCAACTCCCTTGTGGCGTGGTTTCTATACCCTTTCCGTCCTTGCATGAAGACTTCTCAAATACATGCCCAATTCTGGACTATGACTCTGACTTTTCTGACCATTTCTAGTATTTGGGCGTCTGGAATCCGCCCTTTAAGGCGGGGGTACTGTCACGACTTGCACTCTGCAGCTGCTGTCTGCAGTGACTCTATTGGATTTGTTATGCTTTCTACTTGTAGTACCACTGCCCACCAAAGGGGCCACTGTGCTACTTTGATTATTCTCCTTGATCACTGGGAGTGGTTTCAGCTGCATGAGGCCTATTTAAACCTGCCTGCTTCAAACAGTCTGGGCCAGATCATCAGGTCACTCCTGTGAGCATTTCCATGTGCTTTGTTCCAGTTTGCATTATCAAGTTGTTTGTTCCAGTCTGCATTACCAAGTTGTTTGTTCCAGTCTGCATTACCAAGTTGTCAGTTCCAGTCTGCATTATCAAGTTGTCATCTCCAGTCTGCATTACCAAGTTGTCAGTTCCAGTCTGCATTATCAAGTTGTCATCTCCAGTCTGCATTACCAAGTTGTTTGTACCAGTCTGCATTACCAAGTTGTTTGTTCCACTCTGCATTACCAAGTTGTCATCTCCAGTCTGCATTACTAAGTTGTTTGTTCCAGTCTGCATTACCAAGTTGTCAGTTCCAGTCTGCATTATCAAGTTGTCATCTCCAGTCTGCATTACCAAGTTGTTTGTTCCAGTCTGCATTACCAAGTTGTTTGTTCCAGTCTGCATTACCAAGTTGTTTGTTCCAGTCTGCATTACCAAGTTGTCCTCTCCAGTCTGCATTACCAAGTTGTCCTCTCCAGTCTGCATTACCAAGTTGTCCTCTCCAGTCTGCATTACCAAGTTGTCCTCTCCAGTCTGCATTACCAAGTTGTCCTCTCCAGTCTGCATTACCAAGTTGTCCTCTCCAGTCTGCATTACCAAGTTGTCCTCTCCAGTCTGCATTACCAAGTTGTCCTCTCCAGTCTGCATTACCAAGTTGTCATCTCCAGTCTGCATTACCAAGTTGTCATCTCCAGTCTGCATTACCAAGTTGTCATCTCCAGTCTGCATTACCAAGTTGACATCTCCAGTCTGCATTACCAAGTTGTCATCTCCAGTCTGCATTACCAAGTTGACATCTCCAGTCTGCATTACCAAGTTGACATCTCCAGTCTGCATTACCAAGTTGACATCTCCAGTCTGCATTACCAAGTTCTGTTAAATTGTTGATCCCATTGAACTGTTGCTCTGTCTTCCCATTTCGGTATATCTGTGCCACAATCCGTGGTGGTTTGTTATTTGTGTTCCTAATAAAGCCACTTTAACCACTTACGCTCTCTCCGTGGTCATACCTGGGAAATCCTGACAGTATGATCTGGCCATAATACCAAGCCTGCTGCTGCACGGCTTTCATCTCTTTTGAAAAGGGAAGTGACCTACTCCGTATTCAACATTAAGACCATGGCTGCTATTTCCTCCGAAAATTCCCTGTTTCAATTGCTCCAAGTGGACATTCTGCAACTTCGCACTCAAATAGTGCAAGTATCTTCTTTGTTGAATCAAGTGCTCAAGCAACTTCCAGTTTCCACCCCTGATACATGCTGCAGTAAGGAGTCTAACTGTGCTGCTAACATTTCATTATCAAATTTGTCTGCCTTTGACTCTCTGCAAGCAGCACCTCCCAATAGTCCTGTAACAAATTCCAGGTTTTCAGGTGCTCCACGCCCCCACCTGACCGAAGAGGAGCGATGGCGCAGGAGGACCTACAAACTGTGTCTTTACTGTGCCAGTGATTTTACATTTTTTACAGGATTGCCCGCTCCGTAGACTCCGACCATCTTCAACCTCTATCTCCAGCTCTGAGTTACAAGCTTCTGTCTCCATTCCAGACACGTTATCTGCTCCCATGAGAACCCGGGTTCCCCAGTACAACCCAGAGAGGGCGCTTCCCTTAAAGTTTGCTCCAGAGGGGGCGCTGCCCTTAATGTTTGCTCCAGAGGGGGCCCTGTCCCTCCAGCCCACTCCAGAGTTGCCCCTCTATGCGGTTCAGCCCGATTTGCCCCTCTATGCGGTTCAGCCAGAGTTGCCACTCTATGCGGTTCAGCCCGAGTTGCCTGTCCATGCGGTTCAGCCCGAGTTGCCACTCTATGCGGTTCAGCCCGAGTTACCACTTGGTGCTGTCTGCTCTGAGGCTTCTCACAGCGCTGTCTGCTCTGAGGCTTCTCACAGCGCTGTCTGCTCTGAGGCTTCTCACAGCGCTGTCTGCTCTGAGGCTTCTCACAGCGCTGTCCCCTCCGAGGCTTCTCACAGCGCTGTCCCCTCCGAGGCTTCTCTCAGTGCTGTCCCTGTCAAGTCTGCCGCCCAATCCGGGCGCCCTGCCAAGTCATCTGCCCAGTATGGGTTGTCTTCTGCCAAGGGGGTCCTACCCAAGTCCCCAGGGATGTATGTTCAACCCGAGCTGGCCGAGTCTCATGCTAATTCGAATTCATCCTCTGTTCAAGTCTTCCAACCACCTACCTTCAATGGGGATATTCAGCAATTTCATGCACTTATTAAATTCTGTATATCCTATTTTCCCTCTGTATCCAACCTCCTTGATACTCAACGAAAGCAAGTGTTTTACATGTTGGCCAACTTTACAGGGGAAGCTCTGGAATGGGCAGAGCCCTTAATTGAAACCCAGGATCCCATCCTGTCTGATTTACAGCTTTTTACTGAGGCCGTGATCGAAGAATTTGCATCAGCACTTGCCAATCTCACTCCCAGTGCTTCATCTGTGCCACATGTTCTATCTCCTGCTACTCCAACTTTGAGATTATCGTTTTCTTTGCTCCATTTCCAGCAACCCTCTAAAAACCATAAAAAGAAAGTGAAGAAGAGGAAGAAGAAGAAAGATTCTCCTGGATCTCAACTCCCTTGTGGCGTGGTTTCTATACCCTTTCCGTCCTTGCATGAAGACTTCTCAAATACATGCCCAATTCTGGACTATGACTCTGACTTTTCTGACCATTTCTAGTATTTGGGCGTCTGGAATCCGCCCTTTAAGGCGGGGGTACTGTCACGACTTGCACTCTGCAGCTGCTGTCTGCAGTGACTCTATTGGATTTGTTATGCTTTCTACTTGTAGTACCACTGCCCACCAAAGGGGCCACTGTGCTACTTTGATTATTCTCCTTGATCACTGGGAGTGGTTTCAGCTGCATGAGGCCTATTTAAACCTGCCTGCTTCAAACAGTCTGGGCCAGATCATCAGGTCACTCCTGTGAGCATTTCCATGTGCTTTGTTCCAGTTTGCATTATCAAGTTGTTTGTTCCAGTCTGCATTACCAAGTTGTTTGTTCCAGTCTGCATTACCAAGTTGTCATCTCCAGTCTGCATTACTAAGTTGTTTGTTCCAGTCTGCATTACCAAGTTGTCAGTTCCAGTCTGCATTATCAAGTTGTCATCTCCAGTCTGCATTACCAAGTTGTTTGTACCAGTCTGCATTACCAAGTTGTTTGTTCCACTCTGCATTACCAAGTTGTTTGTTCCACTCTGCATTACCAAGTTGTTTGTTCCAGTCTGCATTACCAAGTTGTCATCTCCAGTCTGCATTACCAAGTTGTCCTCTCCAGTCTGCATTACCAAGTTGTCCTCTCCAGTCTGCATTACCAAGTTGTCCTCTCCAATCTGCATTACCAAGTTGTCCTCTCCAGTCTGCATTACCAAGTTGTCCTCTCCAGTCTGCATTACCAAGTTGTCCTCTCCAGTCTGCATTACCAAGTTGTCCTCTCCAGTCTGCATTACCAAGTTGTCCTCTCCAGTCTGCATTACCAAGTTGTCATCTCCAGTCTGCATTACCAAGTTGTCATCTCCAGTCTGCATTACCAAGTTGTCATCTCCAGTCTGCATTACCAAGTTGTCATCTCCAGTCTGCATTACCAAGTTGTCATCTCCAGTCTGCATTACCAAGTTGACATCTACAGTCTGCATTACCAAGTTGTCCTCTCCAGTCTGCATTACCAAGTTGTCATCTCCAGTCTGCATTACCAAGTTGTCATCTCCAGTCTGCATTACCAAGTTGTCATCTCCAGTCTGCATTACCAAGTTGACATCTCCAGTCTGCATTACCAAGTTGTCATCTCCAGTCTGCATTACCAAGTTGTCATCTCCAGTCTGCATTACCAAGTTGTCATCTCCAGTCTGCATTACCAAGTTGTCATCTCCAGTCTGCATTACCAAGTTGACATCTCCAGTCTGCATTACCAAGTTGTCATCTCCAGTCTGCATTACCAAGTTGTCCTCTCCAGTATGCATTACCAAGTTGTCATCTCCAGTCTGCATTACCAAGTTGTCATCTCCAGTCTGCATTACCAAGTTGTCATCTCCAGTCTGCATTACCAAGTTGTCATCTCCAGTCTGCATTACCAAGTTGTCATCTCCAGTCTGCATTACCAAGTTGACATCTCCAGTCTGCATTACCAAGTTGACATCTCCAGTCTGCATTACCAAGTTGACATCTCCAGTCTGCATTACCAAGTTCTGTTAAATTGTTGATCCCATTGAACTGTTGCTCTGTCTTCCCATTTCGGTATATCTGTGCCACAATCCGTGGTGGTTTGTTATTTGTGTTCCTAATAAAGCCACTTTAACCACTTACGCTCTCTCCGTGGTCATACCTGGGAAATCCTGACAGTATGATCTGGCCATAATACCAAGCCTGCTGCTGCACGGCTTTCATCTCTTTTGAAAAGGGAAGTGACCTACTCCGTATTCAACATTAAGACCATGGCTGCTATTTCCTCCGAAAATTCCCTGTTTCAATTGCTCCAAGTGGACATTCTGCAACTTCGCACTCAAATAGTGCAAGTATCTTCTTTGTTGAATCAAGTGCTCAAGCAACTTCCAGTTTCCACCCCTGATACATGCTGCAGTAAGGAGTCTAACTGTGCTGCTAACATTTCATTATCAAATTTGTCTGCCTTTGACTCTCTGCAAGCAGCACCTCCCAATAGTCCTGTAACAAATTCCAGGTTTTCAGGTGCTCCACGCCCCCACCTGACCGAAGAGGAGCGATGGCGCAGGAGGACCTACAAACTGTGTCTTTACTGTGCCAGTGATTTTACATTTTTTACAGGATTGCCCGCTCCGTAGACTCCGACCATCTTCAACCTCTATCTCCAGCTCTGAGTTACAAGCTTCTGTCTCCATTCCAGACACGTTATCTGCTCCCATGAGAACCCGGGTTCCCCAGTACAACCCAGAGAGGGCGCTTCCCTTAAAGTTTGCTCCAGAGGGGGCGCTGCCCTCAATGTTTGCTCCAGAGGGGGCCCTGTCCCTCCAGCCCACTCCAGAGTTGCCCCTCTATGCGGTTCAGCCCGAGTTGCCCCTCTATGCGGTTCAGCCCGAGTTGCCCCTCTATGCGGTTCAGCCCGATTTGCCCCTCTATGCGGTTCAGCCCGAGTTGCCTGTCCATGCGGTTCAGCACGAGTTGCCACTCTATGCGGTTCAGCCCGAGTTACCACTTGGTGCTGTCTGCTCTGAGGCTTCTCACAGCGCTGTCTGCTCTGAGGCTTCTCACAGCGCTGTCTGCTCTGAGGCTTCTCACAGCGCTGTCTGCTCTGAGGCTTCTCACAGCGCTGTCCCCTCTGAGGCTTCTCACAGCGCTGTCCCCTCCGAGGCTTCTCTCAGTGCTGTCCCTGTCAAGTCTGCCGCCCAATCCGGGCGCCCTGCCAAGTCATCTGCCCAGTATGGGTTGTCTTCTGCCAAGGGGGTCCTACCCAAGTCCCCAGGGATGTATGTTCAACCCGAGCTGGCCGAGTCTCATGCTAATTCGAATTCATCCTCTGTTCAAGTCTTCCAACCACCTACCTTCAATGGGGATATTCAGCAATTTCATGCACTTATTAAATTCTGTATATCCTATTTTCCCTCTGTATCCAACCTCCTTGATACTCAACGAAAGCAAGTGTTTTACATGTTGGCCAACTTTACAGGGGAAGCTCTGGAATGGGCAGAGCCCTTAATTGAAACCCAGGATCCCATCCTGTCTGATTTACAGCTTTTTACTGAGGCCGTGATCGAAGAATTTGCATCAGCACTTGCCAATCTCACTCCCAGTGCTTCATCTGTGCCACATGTTCTATCTCCTGCTACTCCAACTTTGAGATTATCGTTTTCTTTGCTCCATTTCCAGCAACCCTCTAAAAACCATAAAAAGAAAGTGAAGAAGAGGAAGAAGAAGAAAGATTCTCCTGGATCTCAACTCCCTTGTGGCGTGGTTTCTATACCCTTTCCGTCCTTGCATGAAGACTTCTCAAATACATGCCCAATTCTGGACTATGACTCTGACTTTTCTGACCATTTCTAGTATTTGGGCGTCTGGAATCCGCCCTTTAAGGCGGGGGTACTGTCACGACTTGCACTCTGCAGCTGCTGTCTGCAGTGACTCTATTGGATTTGTTATGCTTTCTACTTGTAGTACCACTGCCCACCAAAGGGGCCACTGTGCTACTTTGATTATTCTCCTTGATCACTGGGAGTGGTTTCAGCTGCATGAGGCCTATTTAAACCTGCCTGCTTCAAACAGTCTGGGCCAGATCATCAGGTCACTCCTGTGAGCATTTCCATGTGCTTTGTTCCAGTCTGCATTATCAAGTTGTTTGTTCCAGTCTGCAGTTCCATGTGCTTTGTTCCAGTCTGCATTATCAAGTTGTTTGTTCCAGTCTGCATTACCAAGTTGTTTGTTCCAGTCTGCATTACCAAGTTGTCATCTCCAGTCTGCATTACTAAGTTGTTTGTTCCAGTCTGCATTACCAAGTTGTCAGTTCCAGTCTGCATTACCAAGTTGTTTGTTCCAGTCTGCATTACCAAGTTGTTTGTTCCAGTCTGCATTACCAAGTTGTTTGTTCCACTCTGCATTACCAAGTTGTTTGTTCCAGTCTGCATTACCAAGTTGTCATCTCCAGTCTGCATTACCAAGTTGTCCTCTCCAGTCTGCATTACCAAGTTGTCCTCTCCAGTCTGCATTACCAAGTTGTCCTCTCCAGTCTGCATTACCAAGTTGTCCTCTCCAGTCTGCATTACCAAGTTGTCCTCTCCAGTCTGCATTACCAAGTTGTCCTCTCCAGTCTGCATTACCAAGTTGTCCTCTCCAGTCTGCATTACCAAGTTGTCCTCTCCAGTCTGCATTACCAAGTTGTCATCTCCAGTCTGCATTACCAAGTTGTCATCTCCAGTCTGCATTACCAAGTTGTCATCTCCAGTCTGCATTACCAGGTTGACATCTCCAGTCTGCATTACCAAGTTGTCATCTCCAGTCTGCATTACCAAGTTGACATCTCCAGTCTGCATTACCAAGTTGACATCTCCAGTCTGCATTACCAAGTTCTGTTAAATTGTTGATCCCATTGAACTGTTGCTCTGTCTTCCCATTTCGGTATATCTGTGCCACAATCCGTGGTGGTTTGTTATTTGTGTTCCTAATAAAGCCACTTTAACCACTTACGCTCTCTCCGTGGTCATACCTGGGAAATCCTGACAGTATTATCTGGCCATAATACCAAGCCTGCTGCTGCACGGCTTTCATCTCTTTTGAAAAGGGAAGTGACCTACTCCGTATTCAACATTAAGACCATGGCTGCTATTTCCTCCGAAAATTCCCTGTTTCAATTGCTCCAAGTGGACATTCTGCAACTTCGCACTCAAATAGTGCAAGTATCTTCTTTGTTGAATCAAGTGCTCAAGCAACTTCCAGTTTCCACCCCTGATACATGCTGCAGTAAGGAGTCTAACTGTGCTGCTAACATTTCATTATCAAATTTGTCTGCCTTTGACTCTCTGCAAGCAGCACCTCCCAATAGTCCTGTAACAAATTCCAGGTTTTCAGGTGCTTCACGCCCCCACCTGACCGAAGAGGAGCGATGGCGCAGGAGGACCTACAAACTGTGTCTTTACTGTGCCAGTGATTTTACATTTTTTACAGGATTGCCCGCTCCGTAGACTCCGACCATCTTCAACCTCTATCTCCAGCTCTGAGTTACAAGCTTCTGTCTCCATTCCAGACACGTTATCTGCTCCCATGAGAACCCGGGTTCCCCAGTACAACCCAGAGAGGGCGCTTCCCTTAAAGTTTGCTCCAGAGGGGGCGCTGCCCTTAATGTTTGCTCCAGAGGGGGCCCTGTCCCTCCAGCCCACTCCAGAGTTGCCCCTCTATGCGGTTCAGCCCGATTTGCCCCTCTATGCGGTTCAGCCAGAGTTGCCACTCTATGCGGTTCAGCCCGAGTTGCCTGTCCATGCGGTTCAGCCCGAGTTGCCACTCTATGCGGTTCAGCCCGAGTTACCACTTGGTGCTGTCTGCTCTGAGGCTTCTCACAGCGCTGTCTGCTCTGAGGCTTCTCACAGCGCTGTCTGCTCTGAGGCTTCTCACAGCGCTGTCTGCTCTGAGGCTTCTCACAGCGCTGTCCCCTCCGAGGCTTCTCACAGCGCTGTCCCCTCCGAGGCTTCTCTCAGTGCTGTCCCTGTCAAGTCTGCCGCCCAATCCGGGCGCCCTGCCAAGTCATCTGCCCAGTATGGGTTGTCTTCTGCCAAGGGGGTCCTACCCAAGTCCCCAGGGATGTATGTTCAACCCGAGCTGGCCGAGTCTCATGCTAATTCGAATTCATCCTCTGTTCAAGTCTTCCAACCACCTACCTTCAATGGGGATATTCAGCAATTTCATGCACTTATTAAATTCTGTATATCCTATTTTCCCTCTGTATCCAACCTCCTTGATACTCAACGAAAGCAAGTGTTTTACATGTTGGCCAACTTTACAGGGGAAGCTCTGGAATGGGCAGAGCCCTTAATTGAAACCCAGGATCCCATCCTGTCTGATTTACAGCTTTTTACTGAGGCCGTGATCGAAGAATTTGCATCAGCACTTGCCAATCTCACTCCCAGTGCTTCATCTGTGCCACATGTTCTATCTCCTGCTACTCCAACTTTGAGATTATCGTTTTCTTTGCTCCATTTCCAGCAACCCTCTAAAAACCATAAAAAGAAAGTGAAGAAGAGGAAGAAGAAGAAAGATTCTCCTGGATCTCAACTCCCTTGTGGCGTGGTTTCTATACCCTTTCCGTCCTTGCATGAAGACTTCTCAAATACATGCCCAATTCTGGACTATGACTCTGACTTTTCTGACCATTTCTAGTATTTGGGCGTCTGGAATCCGCCCTTTAAGGCGGGGGTACTGTCACGACTTGCACTCTGCAGCTGCTGTCTGCAGTGACTCTATTGGATTTGTTATGCTTTCTACTTGTAGTACCACTGCCCACCAAAGGGGCCACTGTGCTACTTTGATTATTCTCCTTGATCACTGGGAGTGGTTTCAGCTGCATGAGGCCTATTTAAACCTGCCTGCTTCAAACAGTCTGGGCCAGATCATCAGGTCACTCCTGTGAGCATTTCCATGTGCTTTGTTCCAGTTTGCATTATCAAGTTGTTTGTTCCAGTCTGCATTACCAAGTTGTTTGTTCCAGTCTGCATTACCAAGTTGTCATCTCCAGTCTGCATTACTAAGTTGTTTGTTCCAGTCTGCATTACCAAGTTGTCAGTTCCAGTCTGCATTATCAAGTTGTCATCTCCAGTCTGCATTACCAAGTTGTTTGTACCAGTCTGCATTACCAAGTTGTTTGTTCCACTCTGCATTACCAAGTTGTTTGTTCCACTCTGCATTACCAAGTTGTTTGTTCCAGTCTGCATTACCAAGTTGTCATCTCCAGTCTGCATTACCAAGTTGTCCTCTCCAGTCTGCATTACCAAGTTGTCCTCTCCAGTCTGCATTACCAAGTTGTCCTCTCCAATCTGCATTACCAAGTTGTCCTCTCCAGTCTGCATTACCAAGTTGTCCTCTCCAGTCTGCATTACCAAGTTGTCCTCTCCAGTCTGCATTACCAAGTTGTCCTCTCCAGTCTGCATTACCAAGTTGTCCTCTCCAGTCTGCATTACCAAGTTGTCATCTCCAGTCTGCATTACCAAGTTGTCATCTCCAGTCTGCATTACCAAGTTGTCATCTCCAGTCTGCATTACCAAGTTGTCATCTCCAGTCTGCATTACCAAGTTGTCATCTCCAGTCTGCATTACCAAGTTGACATCTACAGTCTGCATTACCAAGTTGTCCTCTCCAGTCTGCATTACCAAGTTGTCATCTCCAGTCTGCATTACCAAGTTGTCATCTCCAGTCTGCATTACCAAGTTGTCATCTCCAGTCTGCATTACCAAGTTGACATCTCCAGTCTGCATTACCAAGTTGTCATCTCCAGTCTGCATTACCAAGTTGTCATCTCCAGTCTGCATTACCAAGTTGTCATCTCCAGTCTGCATTACCAAGTTGTCATCTCCAGTCTGCATTACCAAGTTGACATCTCCAGTCTGCATTACCAAGTTGTCATCTCCAGTCTGCATTACCAAGTTGTCCTCTCCAGTATGCATTACCAAGTTGTCATCTCCAGTCTGCATTACCAAGTTGTCATCTCCAGTCTGCATTACCAAGTTGTCATCTCCAGTCTGCATTACCAAGTTGTCATCTCCAGTCTGCATTACCAAGTTGTCATCTCCAGTCTGCATTACCAAGTTGACATCTCCAGTCTGCATTACCAAGTTGACATCTCCAGTCTGCATTACCAAGTTGACATCTCCAGTCTGCATTACCAAGTTCTGTTAAATTGTTGATCCCATTGAACTGTTGCTCTGTCTTCCCATTTCGGTATATCTGTGCCACAATCCGTGGTGGTTTGTTATTTGTGTTCCTAATAAAGCCACTTTAACCACTTACGCTCTCTCCGTGGTCATACCTGGGAAATCCTGACAGTATGATCTGGCCATAATACCAAGCCTGCTGCTGCACGGCTTTCATCTCTTTTGAAAAGGGAAGTGACCTACTCCGTATTCAACATTAAGACCATGGCTGCTATTTCCTCCGAAAATTCCCTGTTTCAATTGCTCCAAGTGGACATTCTGCAACTTCGCACTCAAATAGTGCAAGTATCTTCTTTGTTGAATCAAGTGCTCAAGCAACTTCCAGTTTCCACCCCTGATACATGCTGCAGTAAGGAGTCTAACTGTGCTGCTAACATTTCATTATCAAATTTGTCTGCCTTTGACTCTCTGCAAGCAGCACCTCCCAATAGTCCTGTAACAAATTCCAGGTTTTCAGGTGCTCCACGCCCCCACCTGACCGAAGAGGAGCGATGGCGCAGGAGGACCTACAAACTGTGTCTTTACTGTGCCAGTGATTTTACATTTTTTACAGGATTGCCCGCTCCGTAGACTCCGACCATCTTCAACCTCTATCTCCAGCTCTGAGTTACAAGCTTCTGTCTCCATTCCAGACACGTTATCTGCTCCCATGAGAACCCGGGTTCCCCAGTACAACCCAGAGAGGGCGCTTCCCTTAAAGTTTGCTCCAGAGGGGGCGCTGCCCTTAATGTTTGCTCCAGAGGGGGCCCTGTCCCTCCAGCCCACTCCAGAGTTGCCCCTCTATGCGGTTCAGCCCGAGTTGCCCCTCTATGCGGTTCAGCCCGAGTTGCCCCTCTATGCGGTTCAGCCCGATTTGCCCCTCTATGCGGTTCAGCCCGAGTTGCCTGTCCATGCGGTTCAGCACGAGTTGCCACTCTATGCGGTTCAGCCCGAGTTACCACTTGGTGCTGTCTGCTCTGAGGCTTCTCACAGCGCTGTCTGCTCTGAGGCTTCTCACAGCGCTGTCTGCTCTGAGGCTTCTCACAGCGCTGTCTGCTCTGAGGCTTCTCACAGCGCTGTCCCCTCTGAGGCTTCTCACAGCGCTGTCCCCTCCGAGGCTTCTCTCAGTGCTGTCCCTGTCAAGTCTGCCGCCCAATCCGGGCGCCCTGCCAAGTCATCTGCCCAGTATGGGTTGTCTTCTGCCAAGGGGGTCCTACCCAAGTCCCCAGGGATGTATGTTCAACCCGAGCTGGCCGAGTCTCATGCTAATTCGAATTCATCCTCTGTTCAAGTCTTCCAACCACCTACCTTCAATGGGGATATTCAGCAATTTCATGCACTTATTAAATTCTGTATATCCTATTTTCCCTCTGTATCCAACCTCCTTGATACTCAACGAAAGCAAGTGTTTTACATGTTGGCCAACTTTACAGGGGAAGCTCTGGAATGGGCAGAGCCCTTAATTGAAACCCAGGATCCCATCCTGTCTGATTTACAGCTTTTTACTGAGGCCGTGATCGAAGAATTTGCATCAGCACTTGCCAATCTCACTCCCAGTGCTTCATCTGTGCCACATGTTCTATCTCCTGCTACTCCAACTTTGAGATTATCGTTTTCTTTGCTCCATTTCCAGCAACCCTCTAAAAACCATAAAAAGAAAGTGAAGAAGAGGAAGAAGAAGAAAGATTCTCCTGGATCTCAACTCCCTTGTGGCGTGGTTTCTATACCCTTTCCGTCCTTGCATGAAGACTTCTCAAATACATGCCCAATTCTGGACTATGACTCTGACTTTTCTGACCATTTCTAGTATTTGGGCGTCTGGAATCCGCCCTTTAAGGCGGGGGTACTGTCACGACTTGCACTCTGCAGCTGCTGTCTGCAGTGACTCTATTGGATTTGTTATGCTTTCTACTTGTAGTACCACTGCCCACCAAAGGGGCCACTGTGCTACTTTGATTATTCTCCTTGATCACTGGGAGTGGTTTCAGCTGCATGAGGCCTATTTAAACCTGCCTGCTTCAAACAGTCTGGGCCAGATCATCAGGTCACTCCTGTGAGCATTTCCATGTGCTTTGTTCCAGTTTGCATTATCAAGTTGTTTGTTCCAGTCTGCATTACCAAGTTGTTTGTTCCAGTCTGCATTACCAAGTTGTCAGTTCCAGTCTGCATTATCAAGTTGTCATCTCCAGTCTGCATTACCAAGTTGTCAGTTCCAGTCTGCATTATCAAGTTGTCATCTCCAGTCTGCATTACCAAGTTGTTTGTACCAGTCTGCATTACCAAGTTGTTTGTTCCACTCTGCATTACCAAGTTGTTTGTTCCACTCTGCATTACCAAGTTGTTTGTTCCAGTCTGCATTACCAAGTTGTCATCTCCAGTCTGCATTACCAAGTTGTCCTCTCCAGTCTGCATTACCAAGTTGTCCTCTCCAGTCTGCATTACCAAGTTGTCCTCTCCAATCTGCATTACCAAGTTGTCCTCTCCAGTCTGCATTACCAAGTTGTCCTCTCCAGTCTGCATTACCAAGTTGTCCTCTCCAGTCTGCATTACCAAGTTGTCCTCTCCAGTCTGCATTACCAAGTTGTCATCTCCAGTCTGCATTACCAAGTTGTCATCTCCAGTCTGCATTACCAAGTTGTCATCTCCAGTCTGCATTACCAAGTTGTCATCTCCAGTCTGCATTACCAAGTTGACATCTACAGTCTGCATTACCAAGTTGTCCTCTCCAGTCTGCATTACCAAGTTGTCCTCTCCAGTCTGCATTACCAAGTTGTCATCTCCAGTCTGCATTACCAAGTTGTCATCTCCAGTCTGCATTACCAAGTTGACATCTCCAGTCTGCATTACCAAGTTGTCATCTCCAGTCTGCATTACCAAGTTGTCATCTCCAGTCTGCATTACCAGGTTGTCATCTCCAGTCTGCATTACCAAGTTGACATCTCCAGTCTGCATTACCAAGTTGACATCTCCAGTCTGCATTACCAAGTTGTCATCTCCAGTCTGCATTACCAAGTTGTCCTCTCCAGTATGCATTACCAAGTTGTCATCTCCAGTCTGCATTACCAAGTTGTCATCTCCAGTCTGCATTACCAAGTTGTCATCTCCAGTCTGCATTACCAAGTTGTCATCTCCAGTCTGCATTACCAAGTTGACATCTCCAGTCTGCATTACCAAGTTGTCATCTCCAGTCTGCATTACCAAGTTGACATCTCCAGTCTGCATTACCAAGTTGACATCTCCAGTCTGCATTACCAAGTTGACATCTCCAGTCTGCATTACCAAGTTCTGTTAAATTGTTGATCCCATTGAACTGTTGCTCTGTCTTCCCATTTCGGTATATCTGTGCCACAATCCGTGGTGGTTTGTTATTTGTGTTCCTAATAAAGCCACTTTAACCACTTACGCTCTCTCCGTGGTCATACCTGGGAAATCCTGACAGTATGATCTGGCCATAATACCAAGCCTGCTGCTGCACGGCTTTCATCTCTTTTGAAAAGGGAAGTGACCTACTCCGTATTCAACATTAAGACCATGGCTGCTATTTCCTCCGAAAATTCCCTGTTTCAATTGCTCCAAGTGGACATTCTGCAACTTCGCACTCAAATAGTGCAAGTATCTTCTTTGTTGAATCAAGTGCTCAAGCAACTTCCAGTTTCCACCCCTGATACATGCTGCAGTAAGGAGTCTAACTGTGCTGCTAACATTTCATTATCAAATTTGTCTGCCTTTGACTCTCTGCAAGCAGCACCTCCCAATAGTCCTGTAACAAATTCCAGGTTTTCAGGTGCTCCACGCCCCCACCTGACCGAAGAGGAGCGATGGCGCAGGAGGACCTACAAACTGTGTCTTTACTGTGCCAGTGATTTTACATTTTTTACAGGATTGCCCGCTCCGTAGACTCCGACCATCTTCAACCTCTATCTCCAGCTCTGAGTTACAAGCTTCTGTCTCCATTCCAGACACGTTATCTGCTCCCATGAGAACCCGGGTTCCCCAGTACAACCCAGAGAGGGCGCTTCCCTTAAAGTTTGCTCCAGAGGGGGCGCTGCCCTTAATGTTTGCTCCAGAGGGGGCCCTGTCACTCCAGCCCACTCCAGAGTTGCCCCTCTATGCGGTTCAGCCCGAGTTGCCCCTCTATGCGGTTCAGCCCGATTTGCCCCTCTATGCGGTTCAGCCCGAGTTGCCTGTCCATGCGGTTCAGCACGAGTTGCCACTCTATGCGGTTCAGCCCGAGTTACCACTTGGTGCTGTCTGCTCTGAGGCTTCTCTCAGTGCTGTCCCTGTCAAGTCTGCCGCCCAATCCGGGCGCCCTGCCAAGTCATCTGCCCAGTATGGGTTGTCTTCTGCCAAGGGGGTTCTACCCAAGTCCCCAGGGATGTATGTTCAACCCGAGCTGGCCGAGTCTCATGCTAATTCGAATTCATCCTCTGTTCAAGTCTTCCAACCACCTACCTTCAATGGGGATATTCAGCAATTTCATGCACTTATTAAATTCTGTATATCCTATTTTCCCTCTGTATCCAACCTCCTTGATACTCAACGAAAGCAAGTGTTTTACATGTTGGCCAACTTTACAGGGGAAGCTCTGGAATGGGCAGAGCCCTTAATTGAAACCCAGGATCCCATCCTGTCTGATTTACAGCTTTTTACTGAGGCCGTGATCGAAGAATTTGCATCAGCACTTGCCAATCTCACTCCCAGTGCTTCATCTGTGCCACATGTTCTATCTCCTGCTACTCCAACTTTGAGATTATCGTTTTCTTTGCTCCATTTCCAGCAACCCTCTAAAAACCATAAAAAGAAAGTGAAGAAGAGGAAGAAGAAGAAAGATTCTCCTGGATCTCAACTCCCTTGTGGCGTGGTTTCTATACCCTTTCCGTCCTTGCATGAAGACTTCTCAAATACATGCCCAATTCTGGACTATGACTCTGACTTTTCTGACCATTTCTAGTATTTGGGCGTCTGGAATCCGCCCTTTAAGGCGGGGGTACTGTCACGACTTGCACTCTGCAGCTGCTGTCTGCAGTGACTCTATTGGATTTGTTATGCTTTCTACTTGTAGTACCACTGCCCACCAAAGGGGCCACTGTGCTACTTTGATTATTCTCCTTGATCACTGGGAGTGGTTTCAGCTGCATGAGGCCTATTTAAACCTGCCTGCTTCAAACAGTCTGGGCCAGATCATCAGGTCACTCCTGTGAGCATTTCCATGTGCTTTGTTCCAGTCTGCATTATCAAGTTGTTTGTTCCAGTCTGCATTTCCATGTGCTTTGTTCCAGTCTGCATTATCAAGTTGTTTGTTCCAGTCTGCATTACCAAGTTGTTTGTTCCAGTCTGCATTACCAAGTTGTCATCTCCAGTCTGCATTACTAAGTTGTTTGTTCCAGTCTGCATTACCAAGTTGTCAGTTCCAGTCTGCATTATCAAGTTGTCATCTCCAGTCTGCATTACCAAGTTGTTTGTTCCAGTCTGCATTACCAAGTTGTTTGTTCCACTCTGCATTACCAAGTTGTCCTCTCCAGTCTGCATTACCAAGTTGTCCTCTCCAGTCTGCATTACCAAGTTGTCCTCTCCAGTCTGCATTACCAAGTTGTCCTCTCCAGTCTGCATTACCCAGTTGTCCTCTCCAGTCTGCATTACCAAGTTGTCATCTCCAGTCTGCATTACCAAGTTGTCATCTCCAGTCTGCATTACCAAGTTGTCATCTCCAGTCTGCATTACCAAGTTGACATCTCCAGTCTGCATTACCAAGTTGACATCTACAGTCTGCATTACCAAGTTGTCCTCTCCAGTCTGCATTACCAAGTTGTCATCTCCAGTCTGCATTACCAAGTTGTCATCTCCAGTCTGCATTACCAAGTTGTCATCTCCAGTCTGCATTACCAAGTTGACATCTCCAGTCTGCATTACCAAGTTGTCATCTCCAGTCTGCATTACCAAGTTGTCATCTCCAGTCTGCATTACCAAGTTGTCATCTCCAGTCTGCATTACCAAGTTGACATCTCCAGTCTGCATTACCAAGTTGACATCTCCAGTCTGCATTACCAAGTTGTCATCTCCAGTCTGCATTACCAAGTTGTCCTCTCCAGTATGCATTACCAAGTTGTCATCTCCAGTCTGCATTACCAAGTTGTCATCTCCAGTCTGCATTACCAAGTTGTCATCTCCAGTCTGCATTACCAAGTTGACATCTCCAGTCTGCATTACCAAGTTGTCATCTCCAGTCTGCATTACCAAGTTGACATCTCCAGTCTGCATTACCAAGTTGACATCTCCAGTCTGCATTACCAAGTTGACATCTCCAGTCTGCATTACCAAGTTCTGTTAAATTGTTGATCCCATTGAACTGTTGCTCTGTCTTCCCATTTCGGTATATCTGTGCCACAATCCGTGGTGGTTTGTTATTTGTGTTCCTAATAAAGCCACTTTAACCACTTACGCTCTCTCCGTGGTCATACCTGGGAAATCCTGACAGTATGATCTGGCCATAATACCAAGCCTGCTGCTGCACGGCTTTCATCTCTTTTGAAAAGGGAAGTGACCTACTCCGTATTCAACATTAAGACCATGGCTGCTATTTCCTCCGAAAATTCCCTGTTTCAATTGCTCCAAGTGGACATTCTGCAACTTCGCACTCAAATAGTGCAAGTATCTTCTTTGTTGAATCAAGTGCTCAAGCAACTTCCAGTTTCCACCCCTGATACATGCTGCAGTAAGGAGTCTAACTGTGCTGCTAACATTTCATTATCAAATTTGTCTGCCTTTGACTCTCTGCAAGCAGCACCTCCCAATAGTCCTGTAACAAATTCCAGGTTTTCAGGTGCTCCACGCCCCCACCTGACCGAAGAGGAGCGATGGCGCAGGAGGACCTACAAACTGTGTCTTTACTGTGCCAGTGATTTACATTTTTTACAGGATTGCCCGCTCCGTAGACTCCGACCATCTTCAACCTCTATCTCCAGCTCTGAGTTACAAGCTTCTGTCTCCATTCCAGACACGTTATCTGCTCCCATGAGAACCCGGGTTCCCCAGTACAACCCAGAGAGGGCGCTGCCCTTAAAGTTTGCTCCAGAGGGGGCGCTGCCCTTAAAGTTTGCTCCAGAGGGGGCCCTGTCCCTCCAGCCCACTCCAGAGTTGCCCCTCTATGCAGTTCAGCCCGATTTGCCCCTCTATGCGGTTCAGCCAGAGTTGCCACTCTATGCGGTTCAGCCCGAGTTGCCTGTCCATGCGGTTCAGCACGAGTTGCCACTCTATGCGGTTCAGCCCGAGTTACCACTTGGTGCTGTCTGCTCTGAGGCTTCTCACAGCGCTGTCTGCTCTGAGGCTTCTCACAGCGCTGTCTGCTCTGAGGCTTCTCACAGCGCTGTCTGCTCTGAGGCTTCTCACAGCGCTGTCCCCTCCGAGGCTTCTCACAGCGCTGTCCCCTCCGAGGCTTCTCTCAGTGCTGTCCCTGTCAAGTCTGCCGCCCAATCCGGGCGCCCTGCCAAGTCATCTGCCCAGTATGGGTTGTCTTCTGCCAAGGGGGTCCTACCCAAGTCCCCAGGGATGTATGTTCAACCCGAGCTGGCCGAGTCTCATGCTAATTCGAATTCATCCTCTGTTCAAGTCTTCCAACCACCTACCTTCAATGGGGATATTCAGCAATTTCATGCACTTATTAAATTCTGTATATCCTATTTTCCCTCTGTATCCAACCTCCTTGATACTCAACGAAAGCAAGTGTTTTACATGTTGGCCAACTTTACAGGGGAAGCTCTGGAATGGGCAGAGCCCTTAATTGAAACCCAGGATCCCATCCTGTCTGATTTACAGCTTTTTACTGAGGCCGTGATCGAAGAATTTGCATCAGCACTTGCTAATCTCACTCCCAGTGCTTCATCTGTGCCACATGTTCTATCTCCTGCTACTCCAACTTTGAGATTATCGTTTTCTTTGCTCCATTTCCAGCAACCCTCTAAAAACCATAAAAAGAAAGTGAAGAAGAGGAAGAAGAAGAAAGATTCTCCTGGATCTCAACTCCCTTGTGGCGTGGTTTCTATACCCTTTCCGTCCTTGCATGAAGACTTCTCAAATACATGCCCAATTCTGGACTATGACTCTGACTTTTCTGACCATTTCTAGTATTTGGGCGTCTGGAATCCGCCCTTTAAGGCGGGGGTACTGTCACGACTTGCACTCTGCAGCTGCTGTCTGCAGTGACTCTATTGGATTTGTTATGCTTTCTACTTGTAGTACCACTGCCCACCAAAGGGGCCACTGTGCTACTTTGATTATTCTCCTTGATCACTGGGAGTGGTTTCAGCTGCATGAGGCCTATTTAAACCTGCCTGCTTCAAACAGTCTGGGCCAGATCATCAGGTCACTCCTGTGAGCATTTCCATGTGCTTTGTTCCAGTCTGCATTATCAAGTTGTTTGTTCCAGTCTGCATTTCCATGTGCTTTGTTCCAGTCTGCATTATCAAGTTGTTTGTTCCAGTCTGCATTACCAAGTTGTTTGTTCCAGTCTGCATTACCAAGTTGTCATCTCCAGTCTGCATTACTAAGTTGTTTGTTCCAGTCTGCATTACCAAGTTGTCAGTTCCAGTCTGCATTATCAAGTTGTCATCTCCAGTCTGCATTACCAAGTTGTTTGTTCCAGTCTGCATTACCAAGTTGTTTGTTCCACTCTGCATTACCAAGTTGTTTGTTCCACTCTGCATTACCAAGTTGTTTGTTCCAGTCTGCATTACCAAGTTGTCCTCTCCAGTCTGCATTACCAAGTTGTCCTCTCCAGTCTGCATTACCAAGTTGTCCTCTCCAGTCTGCATTACCAAGTTGTCCTCTCCAGTCTGCATTACCAAGTTGTCCTCTCCAGTCTGCATTACCAAGTTGTCCTCTCCAGTCTGCATTACCAAGTTGTCCTCTCCAGTCTGCATTACCCAGTTGTCCTCTCCAGTCTGCATTACCAAGTTGTCCTCTCCAGTCTGCATTACCAAATTGTCCTCTCCAGTCTGCATTACCAAGCTGTCATCTCCAGTCTGCATTACCAAGCTGTCATCTCCAGTCTGCATTACCAAGTTGTCATCTCCAGTCTGCATTACCAAGTTGACATCTCCAGTCTGCATTACCAAGTTCTGTTAAATTGTTGATCCCATTGAACTTTTGCTCTGTCTTTCCATTTCGGTATATCTGTGCCACAATCCGTGGTGGTTTGTTATTTGTGTTCTTAATAAAGCCACTTTAACCACATACGCTCTCTCCGTGGTCATACCTGGGAAATCCTGACACATATGCATTGTGTGCATCCTGCCCATAAAAAGATCCACATAACTTGGTGCAACCTTGGCCCCATGGCCGTTCCCTGGAACTAAAAAAAATTGTAAACAAATGTAAAATAATTATGTTGTAAGATGAATAAAATACTCTCCACTATAAAATCAACTTTTTAAGAAATTTTTATTAAGAAATTTGTCATTGAGATATAAAACATTTGCATATAAAACAATTATAGTTGCAAAAAAAAACAAATTGAAAAAAATAACAAGAAAAGGTAAGGTAAAGAACATGGGGGGAGAACAGCTACAAACTTGGGAAAGAAGGGGGGAGGAGAAAAGTGGGAGCAAAGCAATAGTTATACAAACAAAGGGTACACATATCACAGAGGTAAGGCAATAAAATGAGCATTAAACACCTTGTTCCAATTAAATAAACATTAGTTTATGCGATTGAAACAAGATGTGGGGAGTCTAAGACCCCCATAGGACTTCACCAGGGATCCCTGCAAGAGGATATGGACTTCGCTCAGTGATGACCCAGGTCGCGGCCCAGTGTAGTTGATTTCCTCAGTGAAAGCAGCAGAGTACTAAGATGGTATGAAAACTCTGCTGAAAACACCACAGATGGAAATGCGGGTGTCAGTAGCAGCAGTCTTAGACATCACTGGCAGGCCACTATTGCTAGCCTTGTCAATTAGAATACTTAACAAGGCCCAGCTGGGCTCAACCTCAGGCTAGAGATGACATAACACCTCTCCCAGGTTTGAGATAGTTGTAAAAGAACCATTAGTAATGAGGAGAAAACCGCATGGTTGTGGATAACAGCATCTAACACAGACCCCATATAATTTCAGTGCAGAAGACAGAGACATTATAGGAGAAACAGTGTGCTGTTGTCAGAATGTAAGCCTGCTAACAAGGACACCTATTGCTATGAAGACAAAGGAGTATTATATCAATTAAATTTATTCAACTAAGGAATATATCAGTTTACGCCTTGTAAGTGATTCCATGCCAAAACAGTAGTAAACAATAATTGGGCAGGTTTTTTAGATATGCACTGGACAAATTAAAAATTGATGCCAGACTTATGTTTTTGATACCTGAGTTCCTGATTATACATAAATTATACAAAGTGCCTGAGCAACTTAAGTAGTCCTTTGCAATTCTCAGTGTTGCTTACATGGATAGATATATATATATATATATATATATATAGAGAGAGAGAGAGAGAGAGAGAGAGAGAGAGAGAGAGAACAAACAAGATATCTACAGATGGCGTTTACCCAATATATGGAAGATAACACAAATACAAAATTGCATGTGCGTGTATAAGGCAATAAATAAATAAATAGATGAATATATAATAGTAAAAGCAACACCTTCACAACGTGCGTGTGGCAGCCAACCTTAAAAGCGGATGGTTAGTCCGATAACATAGTAGGATATAAATGGTAAAGGGCGGCGCCTTCAGGTGTATACAATGTATATAAATATAAGCACAAATGTACACAGAAATAGTCCAGAGGAGTTAGAACAGGACGGTGTCTGTATCTGCACCGCAGGTAACTAAAAATCACTGTAGTACAGGATAAATATATTCAAAAGTTGATCGTGCAGAATAAATAGAAGTGGTGTGCGTACAAGATATATAAAATCAAACCGCTTATCTGTATAGTAGCTCCTTAGAAATCCCGGAGTATGATCTGCAACCAATTCTCCTTAGCGATGGATAAAATGTATGTTCTAAAACAACCGCGACACCAAACTTATCCGCTCATCATAAAAGGAAATATATAAAAAGCCATATGGTGTAGTATTTTTTATATAAACATTTTATTCAAGTATAGCATTTAGAGTACAAACTCACAATATATATGCTTTAAATAGGCTTATCTGTAAGTGACTGGTCTGCAGTCTCATCCCCTTGTATAGTAGAAGTCTCTCAGCAGGCTCCACACAGAAGCTCAGTGCAGGATATTCTAATGGTATGTGTCTCAGGGTGTAGCAGTACAGCCAGTGGTCTTCCAGATGTGGTGTAGGGGCTCAACGCGATTCGTTCCTTCAAAGAACTTTATCAGGAGTAATAGAGTGGGTTGTGTGAGAGTTTAGGTCTGTTTTATGCAATGCGCGGCGCCATTTTGGGCCCGCGTCATCGATGACGTCATCGCGCATGCGCGAAACGGCATTCTAGCCCGCGATATAGCGGCTGTGCATTAGACACTAATTTGTGGATGATGCAGTAAGATTCTTTTGTAGGGACATCTATCCTGTGCCTTTGGAGGTTTTTAAAAAAGGTGAAAAGAGTAGGTATGCAGCAGGAGTTTACAAAGTGTGGGCAGTATCCCTATAAAGGGATACATCGGTGGCCATGTTGGATGAGGGCAACCTGTGTGGAGCCCACGTGATATTGTCAAAGTGACATTTTTAATGTCATAATTGCAAGTCCCTATATATCTATGTAAACATAGGGGTCATGTTGCCATGAGTACATATATATAAATATATATAATATGTATATAATATACAGTACATGTGGTGAGTATTGAATAAAGTATAACATACCAATTAAGCATATACAGAAGACATATAAAACATATTAATAAAAGGCATATAAAAAAACATATTAAGACTTATTAATAAAAACACTGGTTAATACACTCCTAAAAAGGTATTAATAAAAGAATAAAGGAATCTATGGAATTAATAATAATAAAATGGATTTAAAACAGCAGGAGACATCCATTTTAAGTACTTCATAATGGTTACAAAAAAGGAGCTATTTCGTAGTATTCATTAAGGCCTTGTGGGGCTAGGGTCCCTAATTCAAAGATCCAGAACATTTCCCTTTGTGAGAGTTTGGTATCTAGGGCCCCGCCTCGTGGACCTAATGTAACATTTTCAATTGCTCTGAAGTTTAGTTCGCAAGGATTTGAATTATGTTTCTCTAAGAAATGGCGTGATACTGAGTGGCTTTCAACTTTGTTTTTGATGTTCCTCACATGCTCTTGTATCCTCAGTTTTAGGGGGCGTTTGGTCTTTCCTATGTACTTGAGACCGCATGAGCATTCTAATAAGTATATCACCGAGGTGGTCAGACAGTTCATAAAGTGCTTAGTGTGGTATTCTTTGCTATTATTAAAATTATAAAAAGTCTTTTTTTGATTGGTGTATCTGCAGATGTTGCAGTGATTACATTTAAAAAAAACTTTGATGGCTAGGAAAGTGTTTGTAGTTTGTTTTTCATTTGCAAGCATGCTTGGAGCCAGGAGATCTTTCAAGTTCTTGTTTTTCTTAAAGATAACTACTGGTTTATCTGGGAGGATGCTGCTGAGTACGGGATCTTTCTTTAAAATGTTTCAATGTTTATTGATAGTAGATTTGGTTTTTGCTTCACCGCTATTGTATTGGGTGATGAATAAAACTGTGTCCTTCCTATTTTCATTTTTATGGTATTCGAGGAGATCAAGTCTATTGATTGCTTGTGTTTTTTCTATTGCTCCTTTTATGAGTTGCTCAGGGTAGCCTCTTTTCTTAAATCTGTCGGCATACACAGACAGTTGTTCTTTACAGGAGGCTTCATTACTACAATTTCTTTTAATCCTTTGAAATTGCGAAAATGGTATATTAGTCTTCCATTTCTTTAAATGGGCGCTTTTAAAATGTAAGTAGCTGTTAGTGTCTACTTCCTTGATAAAGTTTCTAGTAATTACTGCATCACCTGTATGTGTAAGGATTAGGTCCAGGTATTCTACTTGTAAGGTGTCAACTTTTGCTGTAAACGTGAGATTGTACTCATTCAGGTTTAGATAAGAGAGGAATTGGTTAAGTTGTTCTTTGTTGCCATTCCAGACTAATATGATATCATCTATGTATCTTTTATATAAAATTATATTTTCTGAATATGGGTTGGGATTATAGATATATTGTTGTTCCCAACTGCCCATAACAAGATTCGCAAAGCTTGGTGCAAAAACTGTGCCCATAGCGGTGCCAACTGTCTGTAAATAAAATTTGTCTAAAAATTTAAAATAATTGTGTGTGAGAATAAAAGTCATGAGTTCACAAATAAAGTTATTGTGATCTAAGCCAAGGTCAGGGTCTGCGTCTAGGTATTCTTTACAGGCCTCAACTCCTTTCTGATGCTTAATGGAGGTGTACAGGGATTGCACATCAATTGTGACCCAAATATAGTTGGGTTTCCACTGAAAATTTTTAAAGATATTTAGGACACTGGTTGTGTCCTTGAGAAAGGATGCAAGATTATTTACATACTTATGTAGAAAAATGTCTACATACTCTGAATTGTGGGAGGTAAGGGAATCTATGCCTGCTATTATGGGTCTACCAGGGGGGTTTTGGAGATTTTTATGGACTTTAGGGAGGAAGTAGAAGATAGGTATTACTGGGTTGCTAGTCATGAGGTATTGGAATTCTTCTTTATCTAGTATTTTTGTATAGAACCCTTTTAGTAGAATATCCCTTAGAAGGGAGACGAATTCATCCGTCGGATCATGATTGAGTAATTTGTAAGAGACTTGATCATCAAGGAGTCTCTGTGCTTCTTTTATATAGTTGGATCTATTCATGAGTATGATACCCCCCCCCCCCCTTTGTCAGCTTGTTTAATAATTATGTTTTTGTTTTCCTGTAAAGTTTTTAGGGCCAATATCTCTTTTTTGGTTAGATTTTTTGGTGCTGAGTCACCAGGTTGTTGGTGACATAGGTCTTGTATCATGAGTTCTTGGAAGATCTCTATATAATTGCTTTTAGACTCTAAAGGGAAGAATTTTGATGTGGGTTTCAGACCTGACTTAGACTGATTGTTATAGTTTGTGATAATAGCTTGATCTTTTTTAGCAAAGTGACGTTTAAGGGTAAGTTTTCGTGTGTACTTATGGATGTCAATAAACAATTGGAATTTGTTAGGTTTCTGCGTGGGAGCAAAGGACAAACCTTTGCCCAGAACTGATAGTTCTGATTGTGAAAGAACATGATCTGAAAGATTAAAGATCCCATTATGCTTAAGTTTATTCATTCTGTTAGTTAGTGAATGTGTCTTCTTTTTTGATAAGATGTTCCCGCTGTATATAATATATATATTATATACAGTACTGTGCAAAAGTTTTAGGCAGGTGTGGAACAAGTGCTGCAAAGTAAGAATGCTTTCAAAAAGAGAAGCTTTAATAGTTTATTTTTGTCAATTGACAAAATGGAAAGTGAATGAACTCTAGAAGAGAAATCTAAATCAAATAAATCATTGGTGTGACCACCCTTTGTCTTCAGAACAGCATCAATTATTCTAGGTACACTTGCACACAGTGTTTGAAGGAATTTGTCAGGGAGTTTGTTCCAAACATCTTGGAGAACTAACCACAGATCTTCTGTGGATGTAGGCTTGCTCAAATCCTTCTGTCTCTTCATGTAATCCCAGACAGACTCGATGATGTTGAGATCAGGGCGCTGTGGGGACCATATCATCACTTCCAGGACTCCTTGTTCTTCTTTACGCTGAAGATAGTTCTTAATAACATTGGCTATATATTTGGGGTCCTTGCTGCAGAATAAAGTTGGAGGTAATCAGATGCCTCCCTGATGGTATTGCATGATGGATAAGTACCTGCCTGTATTTCTCAGCATTGAGAAACTGCCTTCTGTTACAGCCAAATATTTCAAATTTTGACTAGTCAGTGCAGAGCACCTGCTGCCATTTTTCTGCACCCAAGATCCTATGTTTTCGTGCATAATTGAGTCACTTGGCCTTTCACGTCGAAGGTATGGCTTTTTGGGTGCAATTCTTCCATGAAGATCACGTTTGGTCAGATTTCTCCAAAGAGTAGATGGGTGTACCTACCTGGGTCCCACTGTTTTTTTCCAGTTCTGAGCTAATGGCAATGCAGGACATCTGTATTTAAAGGGGTAGTAAGCATGATATGTCTTTCATCTGATGCACTAAGACTCCTTGGCTGACCACTGTGTCAACGGTCCTCAACATTGCTTGTTTGTTTGTGTTTATTCAAAAGAGCTTGAACAGCACATCTTGAAACCCCAGTCTGATTTGAAATCTTTGCCTGGGAGAGACCTTGGTAGTGCAGTAAAACTACCTTGTGTCTTGTTGCCGTGCTCAGTCTTGCCATGGTGTAGGGCCTGTGACATCAAACTGTCTTCCACAACCTCACAACAGCTTGGCTGTTCCTCACCCAGTTTTAACCGTCCTACACAACTGTTTCTGTTTCAGTTAATACTCGTGTTTCAACCTATATATAAAAATGATAATCATTATCACCTGTTTGGTATGATTGGCTAAACATTCACCTGACTATAATCCTGCAAAATCCCTGACTTTGTGCAAGTGTACCTAGAAGATTTGATGCTGTTTTGAAGGCAAAGGGTGGTTACACCAAATATTGATTTAATTTACATTTCTCTTCTGTTTATTCACTTTGCATTTTGTTAATTGATAAAAATAAACTATAAACACTTCTAGTTTTGAAAGCATTCTTACTTTGCAGCATTTCACACACACATACATACACACATTTTTTTACAAGTGTAACTTTCTGTTATCATATGGAGCAAGATGTTTTATATTTGCTATATAAGTTGACTTTAAATGGGCTTTTGGGCATTGTTAGAAACTGATGCCAAGTTGTCATAATTAGTGTCAAAAGATTCAGAAGAAATAAGATTCTCTTACTATTACCTTATCAGAATGGAGATAGCAGGGGAAATACATAAAGAAAGGCTTCATTTATTTAAAAACATATAGCCTTTCTTTGATTCAGATTCAATTTCTTTCTTTTTTCCAAAAATATTTTTAAACAATTGATTCTTTTTATTTTTAAATGATTTTCCATGATTTATTTAACGAATGTGGAACTGGAAGCCCAACTCCGGACTTCCATTTCCAGTGTGCATGCGTGAGTCATAGGAAATCTTTGACATCACCTACTTTTGATATAGACCCCTAGGTATGAGTATTTGCCTTTCAAACTCTATCTTTAATATTATGCAGTGGTTTGTAGGGCTGGATCACCCGCCTAAGGCACATTAGGTCCTTGGTGGGGGTGGTCTGGGTTTCCTAGTGAGCAATTTGCATTGCATAGTATAGTTTATTACCAGGATCAGCCCTGGCCAAACGAGGATCATCCCCACTGGTGCCTCTGCTTCCTGATGGCTGGCCCCGGGGGTCCCAATCACTGTGCCCCAGAACTTAGATCCATTCCTGTCTCTCAGCTCCGCAAGTCCCCACCCTTTCTTTCTCCTCTCCTAACTGCCCCATCCTTCTCCTCCCCTCTACCCTATAACTACCCTCTCCTCTGAAGCTCCACAAATAGTCACATTGGCTGGTGCCGTGAACATATGGCTACAGGAGAGTATCTGGCGGTAGAGGAATGGGGGTTGGTGTAATAATGTTTTCAGGGGGTTTATTAATGTTATTTTATGTGGTGTGCGGGAGCAGTAATGGTGTGTGGGAGCTGATTGGGAGGGTGCATTAATTGTGTGTGTGTGTATGGGGTACCAGTGCCTTGGCTAGGCCCCATGTTGTCTTAATCTGGCTCTGACACTATCTGCTCTTTGTTATGATACAGCTGATCCTAGCTGGCAGGGTCAACAAACCTCATCCAGCTACTAGTCTGGGATAACATGTCATCCAATGAAAATAAGGAAATGAGTTGACCTCACATTCATGTAATTGGAGTACATTGATGAAAGTAATACCTTCCAGTATCTCAAACTGTGGAACTTACAATCAACATAGATTACTCTTAAGCAATATTAATGCTGTGCTGTAATTTGCATTCATGACATTACAGTAGAATCAGTTTATTAAAAGAAAACATTCCTTATCTAGAAGGAATGTTTACGTTATTTTATGAACATAGGTTCTCTGTAAAGTCTTGACATGCTTAATGAGCATAGATACTTGGTTACTGAAATCATTAAATAGACAGTCCAAGCGAAACCTTAAATATAGAATTATATTTGCTTTCATTACATACACCACAGCATCACCCACTTTCAGGGAGCTCATCATGGCAGCTGCCAGTCAGTGATGGCTAATAGTTTAGACACATTGGGGTTATTTACTTATGAAATGTAAATGTACAGTTAATATGTATTGAAGTGGGGTCTTTAAAATGCAAAATATAACATTAAATATTACATTATAGCCAGGTTCAGTTGACATGTCATGAAGGGTAGTGTACTGCAAAACGATCTACAAATATTTAGCTGTGGGACCAGTTGCTCCCAGCAGATCATGTAACAAAACTAATCTGCCCATAAATATTCATATACATTGCAGTGACCTCCAGTGTATACAGTGAAATGCGTATCACATGATTTGACCTTATAATGGTTTCAATAACGAGTATATTTTTTAACAAATGGAACAAGATAAGACAGACATACCTATATCTATACTGGTTAATGGTTTGTAAGATTAGTTATGGCACAGGAATGTATTCTGTAACTGCTATTGTCTGTTCCCTTTACTTTAATAATTAGAACAATACCCTGGGCAAACTTTACATTCCATTCCGTTTTGGCATGTTGAGGATACCTTCCTAAGTGATGGATATTTGAATAGACATAAAATATACAAAACCTCAGTTGAATGCTTGAAATAGTTGAACCATAGTATGCGGCTAGGCTTCTCTAATGATATAGCCATGTGTCTAGCACGTGTCTATGACTAGTCCCAGTGTCTGCCATCCACCTCCTAATCACCTACCTATAGTAATTTATGGCAAACAAGTGAAGACAGTACTTACAAGATTGTAAATTTGATTGCTAAATTCTCTTGTGTTTTATCTTCCAAGTTCTTCCTTCTTAATATGTTGCCGTCGGAATCAAAACAATTATGTTATGTCCTTGCAATGTGCTGATCTTAGCACAATGTAGCCAGTGGTAACATTAAGAAACAAGATAGTAAGAATTTTATACAACATTGTATCTGTGGGAGATTAATTAACAATTATGGTTCTTTTGGCAAACAACTCAATATATTTTCCACTTCCTCTTCCAACCAGAATGAGTAATAATCATCTACTATTATAATCAGTAATGCAACATTGCACATATGAGAATAGAAGGGGGGTTACACACTATTTACCTGCCTTATTTGTTTTATTATCATGCCACATCAGGACACCACTATGTGTCCATAGTTCAGTTTGTGAGCACAGAAACATGTTTTAATTTAATTAGACTAAGGTGTCATTGGCCCTTTAAAAATATATTTTGCATATTTAATATTTGCTTTTTTTAACTGTTGTTTCTCTTCTTTCAGTCTGCTTTTACTATGCTGCAAACAGACAATACCTTTTATTATGACTGATAGTTATGTTTATAACAGTGGTGCTCACACTTTTCTTTGCTGGGTCCCCATGTGTCAGTGTACCTGTATTCTGTTCAATTGTTCTGGTACCCCAAAAGAGGCAGTTGCTAATATAATGTTTTGCAGATCTGTCAATCAGACCCCAATTAAAGCCTCAAACCACAATTGTGCAACTCTTTTCTACAGACTGGATGGACAGCATCTGGCTGCATGAGTGAACGGAGCAAGAGATATAATAAAGTGTTGTGTGTAGAATGTTTTGTGGATGCAATTTTCTCCAGTAACTGATCATTTCATGTCCCGTGACATAAAGTGACCATGTGATTCGCTGTAATGGGTTCAATGCATCCCAAACCTGTAATGAACAGTGTTCTCTTCTGCAAAATTGTTTGTGTTGCACAAACCAGCAATGTTTGTATGACCTCCCAAACTGTCCAAACAGGTTCACTTACATGTTATCCACTGAGAGGATTGCTTTCCATATTAAAATTTGGCAGCATAATGGAATTATTAATAAGCATTTGCATATATATTACCATACCATGTTTCAGTAGTGTCGGTTCATACTGCAGACAGCAGTCTCATGGCCTACCTGTGAAGATACTTCATCATTTCAGATATTTTACTGTGACTCAAATGTGCATGGTTCACTTCTAAATATATATATATAAATCCAGCTTTTGCTGCTCATTTTGTTATCCAATGGGTGACGCAAGAAGCAAACTTACTTTAAATTTTTGCAGAGCAGGGGGTAAATGTATCAAGCTGAGAGTTTTCTGGCGGGTTTGAAAAACCAATCAGATTCTAGCTATCATTTATTTAGCACATTCTGCAAAATGACAGCTAGAATCTGATTGGTTGCTATAGGCAACATCTCCACTTTTCAAACCCGCTGGAAAACTCTCAGCTTGATACATTTACCTCCAGATCATAGTTCCGCACATTGTTTCAGATATCCCTAAACAATTATGTACACCATTCTGTCTTATAATTCTACACAATACCAACAGGTGCATATTGTCACAATAAAGGAAAAAAAAATGGTCTTTGCGGTGTGGCAATACATTTTCAACATTTTAAAAGCCCATGATCCACTTTTTACTCTTCAACAGATACCTTTTTGAACCTACCTGCAAAGTGTGCCATGGCACCCCACTGTGTAGGTGGCAGTGGGGTGCCATGGTTAGCATTGCCGCCTCACAGTGTTGAGGCCATTGGTTATGTCCCAAACAGAACACTATCATTCATGGAGTTTGAATGTTCTACTCGTGTTTCAGTGGATAACCTCCGAGTTCTCTGAATTTCTCCCACAGTCCAAAGCGCTGGTAGGTTAATGTTTGTGTGGTAGAAACTTTAATCTGGGAATGATGTAAATGATTAAAACAGTCTGGGGCTGCTGCTAAGTTTGAATTGCTTTGCATCAAAATGCACAAGGAATAAAATAAACTGTTCATCAAAAAATGCAATTGCAAAACTGGAGGAATCGCAAGACAGTAGTATTGATGTCAGGTTTACGTCAGGCATGCATCAGATACACTTACAACCAGTATTTTAAACTTTTGTTTTAATAGCAAAATGTGTATTCGCTATTAAGTTGGAATATAATGGAGGTGAAAATAACTCTTGAATACAGCAGGTATGACTCTAATTCTCATGTAAATAAATTCTATGAATACATTTTTATTTTTTTTGCCAAACTAAGCTCACAAAAAAACCTGTCAGCTTCAGAGGTGAATTTACAATCAGCCAACCTGGAGCAGCTAGCTAGTGCTGACAACAGTTATCATCTATGTGTACTTGCACCTGTCCTCAGAAGGTAAGCCCAGAAAGTGCGTCTTACTTACCCGGGTACTCTGCCAGCACGCATGCACCTGAAAAATATTTCTTTCCAACTTGGGCAGGTCAGTGGGTGCTCTTCCCCCTTCCGAGCTCCCCACTCTGCTCTCCACAGAGAGGGAGCATCAGAGCAAGCACAATGGTACGGGGAAGTGGTACATGTGTAGCAGCACCTCTTCCGCACTTGCACAGTGAAACTGAAATTAATTTTAAAATATAAACATTCTGCTATACAGTTCTGATTTTAAGTACAATTAAATGAGTGGCAAAGATTGCTGTGACCCATTTAAAAAGCCAAGCAGAGCAGTTTAAAAAACTCAGGAACATAAACATTGGTGGGAAGTGGAAAAAGATGGATTTTAATAAAGGACAAGATTGCTTTTACCTACCGTGTCTGACTCGGAAAGCGAGGGAGGCCCTACGAGCGTATTAGTCTAGAGCATTCTGTACCCTTAATCAGGCCCTGGGCAGGGGAGGGGGCACCAGGGAACTAAGCACCAGTCCTACCTGGGCTCCCCTGTCTATATGGTAGACAGGGGATGCATGCACTATTATACAAATGTTTCATAAAATAAGTTAATGTATTACTGATGTTTATACACAAACATATTAGTGATCTATATTAAGGTAGCAATGGTAAGAAGAGGCTGTTCTCTACAAATAAAATGATTTATTGCTGGCTACAGATCATCCAAAAATGAAATATATCACTGAAACCAATTCCTCACAATAGTTACCTATTAGCTCACTCTAACCTTTTTTTCTTTTAGAAAATCTTTTTTACAATGTGTTTCCACTTGAATGAGACATGCACTGGGCTCCAGAAGTCGGAAAGAACTGGGGATCTTTTAATGTCTTTATTGTGCCTTGGAGCCTGTTCAAAATGCTGCTTAGCCCATATCAGTAAGTCGGAATCAAAACAATTATGTCTGATTGAAACCGTCATGAGGGAATGGACACTGTAAATATAATTTATATTAAATGCACAGGGGATGCATGATTGTGGTTGATATTGCTAGATTGGGCCCCTATCATTCTCTATAGACAACTGTCTTGGCACAATCCAAAGCATTTGAGATTTTCATGCCAAAATATGATTAATAGCATCCCTCAATCAGCTGCATTTGTCCATTTCCAGAGCAGCTTCATACATTCTAATGCCGGGTACACAGCCTCTTTTAAAGGACCACAAATCTAACATACAAGTTAACCAATATAATATAATCTAAGATAAAAAATGTTTGGCTCGGATGATGTGCCCCATTTTTTTCGGAGTCCCCGCTCCAGTTATAGCAGGTATCAGAACAGGCGTAAGGTCATAGAGGCTTCATAGTGCACGTGCAAACTCAGTGCAGGGGGAGATGCCAGCATCGGCTCTAGGTATGAGGAGGTAATACTGGGGAGAATACACTGATTTGACCCTTTGTGTTATCAGAATACACAGTAATGACCGCTCATGCATCCAAACTTCATATTTTATATACTGCCAATATTAATAGGGTAAACATTGTATAGAGCAACTACAGGAGTCATGAGAGGATGACTGGCATGTGAGGATAAAATCAAGCCCCTAGTGCCAGTTGTTTCCATAGTACATAACCCCTCTTACTTGAAGTTACTATACAGTGTGTGGACTCCTACAGTCTAATGACAGTATTGGCTCCTCTTGTCAGGACTTTCATCATCATCATTTATTCATATAGCACCGGCAAATTCCATATCTCTTTACAATTGGGAACAAACACAGCAATAAAACAATACTATGAACTGTGCAAAGGGATGTAATAAGGTAACCTATAGAGGTTAAGATGGTGGTTGAGGAATATTATAAGCTTCTCTGATGCGGTGGCTTTTCAGAGAATGCTTGAAGGTTTGAAAACTAGAGGAAAGTCTTATTCTGTGAGGGAAGGAATTCTACAAAGTGGATGCAGCCCAAAAAAGTCCTGTATCCGGGAATGGGAGCAGGTAATGAGCGTGGATTAGAGACACTGATCTTGCGGAGAACGGAGGTGTTGAATTGGGATATATTTAGAGACAAGTGAGAATGTTGATGTAGTTTCGTTGATTTATATTGGATTTGGTGAAAAACAGGCTACCAATGTAAAGACTGACAGAATGGATCAGCAGCGTAGCACAATTTGAAAGGAAAATCAATCTAGCTGCTGCGTACAAAATAGATTGCTGGGTTGAGAGTCTGATTCGGGGAAGACCAGTAATGAGGGAAATGCAATAGTCGATGCGGGAGATGATGAGTGCATGAATTAAAGTTTTTGCATTGTCTTGTGCAAGATATGTGCATATTCTGGAAATGTTTTTAAATGTTTGCAGAATGACTTAGATATATAGTCAATGAGAGTAAACAAAGGATAATTCTGAGTCATGGATCACACCTAGGCAGCGAGCTTGCGGAGTGGGATTTATTGTCATGTTGTCAACAGAAATAGTCAGGTAGGTAACTATACAAAAGTATTAACCCCCAGAAGTGTGCAGTCTGACTAATACTTTGTATAGTGCTGACTTTAAGAGGCAAATTCTGTAAATGTAAAGTAACTGTGTTACGAGCCGCAGCGGTGCCCAGCAGCCGCGACTCCCCTACCTCCGTCCCGGCCGTCGCTATGACGCCCGGGACATCACTTCCGGGGGCTCGTCTCGGCCGTTGCCTAGGCAACGGTCGGGACGCTGAGTGAGAGAGCGCCGCGTCCCAGCAAGGAGAACTGCTGGGCGCGTGCGCAACTAGGTAGCCTGTGGGCTAATTAATGCAGGGGGCTGTATTCTTGCAGAGCTAGGCTCTGATTGTTTGGGGTCAGTATTTAAAGCAATGAGGTCTGCTACCTCATTGCCGGTTATAGCTTCTGCTTCCCAGTCTGCTGACCTGCTCTGTTCCTGTTCCTATCTATTTGAACTTCTGCTGACCTCCCGTGTATGACCCCTGGCTTGGATTTGGACTTCGCTTGTGTATCCCGTGACCCTGACCTCTGGCCTGTTTACCGTTTCTCCTGTCTGCCTGTGACCCTTGACCTCGGCTTGTTGCTGCCGGGCCTTGACATCTGCGTGGACCTCACTCTGCTTGCCAGTCTGCAGCCTAGTCTGTCCCCACCACCAGGGGCTCCAGTGAACACCTGATTGGCAGAGTAGACTCCGGGTTGTGTTGTGCCGGCTGGAGGGGTTCCTAAAAAACTGTAGCCACAATTGATTAACCCAGTGGTTCCCAAACTTTCTCAGTTCGAGGCACCCTTAGGGTCTCCATAATTTTTTCAAGGCACCCCTAAGCCAAAATATTCACCAAGAAGTCCCCCGCCTTGCTTACAAACGGCCCTGGCCGAGGCACCCCTTCTGAGATCACCGCGGCACCCCAGGGAGCCACGGCACACAGTTTGGGAACCACTGGATTAACCCCACATATGCTTTCTATACCTTTTATTTCTGTAATAACAAGAGTAGAGCATTTTGTACTGGATTGCATTGGTCATCTGCATACTGTGTAACATGCAGGCATGAAGGTGTAATACTCTGTATAATGTTAGTGTAAAAGGGCATCACTGTACATAGGAGCATGATAGCAATACTATGCATACTGACGGAGTATGTTTTACTGTGCATTGGGTAGCAGTGTACTGGTATGGAGGGTGTACTCTAAATTGGCATGGAACTTCCTGTGTATTGACACAGAGCTTCATTCTTGGCATAGCATTGGTATTCCTTTTTTAATTAAAGGGAGGGATGGCTGGCTGGATGGATGACAAAACTTGAGCAGAAACACAAAAATAATGTACAGTCATATGAAAACAGAAATAATAAAATTAATTTTGTCTTAAATTATTTAACAAAATATAGGCCATATGAAAAAGTAAGTACAGGAGCTTAAAGTAATTGTTTTATGTATGAGTTTATCTTCATATTTGAGGAAGTACGGCTCACTTCCCCTTACAACGCTGATTCAGTTCATTGGTGTGTGAGGTCTTCAGGTCCCACCATAGCATCTGGTTACGGCCTGTACTTTGACCCTGCTGATGTGTTTAGGGTTACTGCTCTGTTGCATTTTCTAATATTTGCAATATTTCAGTTGTTGGACAGATTGCCTCAGATTTTCATCTAGAATACTCTAGTTACTAGTTTAGTATAAAGTGGAGTCTAGTATAAAGGACTCGGTGGTTGTGAGGCATCTAGATCGTGTGGTTGTAAAACAACCCCAAATCATCACCACTCCACCACCATGCTTAGTGACTGGTATAAACTTCTTATGGTGATACACTGTGTTTGGTTTTTGCTAAACATGCCATTGTGCATTAAGGTCAAACTACCATTTTGATCTCATTTGTCCAGAAGTCATTGCTCCAGAAATTGTTTCATTCAGAGGTAAACAAACCTAATCTGTAATGAACTCCCAGGCCCTTAGAGTGGGCTAGAGAGGGCCCCGGGGGCCATCATCATCACTGGATGTATGACATTATGCCGCTCAGTGTGTTAGGCACCCCTTAAGCATTGACACACTAGGCAACCGCTTTGGTTCGACTAATGGTAGCACCTGCCCTGAAAAAAAAGAAATAATAACGATGGGGCAGCACAGTGGCTGAGTGGTTAGCACTTCTGCCTTACAGCACTGGGGTCATGAGTTCAATTCCCGACCATGGCCTTATCTGTGTCATGGTTGGCTATACTGGAAATTGATCTCTAGGTTCTGCTGGACATGGATTAGCCCACCCACAGGCGCGGAGTCTAACAGGTAGGTGGTTTTCACAAGGAACCCCCGCAAGGGAGTATGGTCTTAGCGGCACCAGACCTGCAGGTCGCGGTCCCGTGAGCGAGTGAACAGCAGAACGATGTGGAGGAGCCAGATGGTGCAGGAAGAAACGATGAAACCCACAGGTAAGTGGTAAGGACACAGGAACAACAGCAATATATGCTGATGGTCGGTAGCTGATGAGTCACTAGCAAAACAAGTGCCCTGCAAGGAGGCAGTGAGAGAACCGAAGCTGTCACAATGGTGTATTCAGGAGTTGGTAATAGAGATACTGGAACAGCAATAGTTCAACACAGGCCATGAGCTGAGAGCAGACTTGAAGTAGCGGAGGTAATTCGGGACAACAGCTGATGAGTCACAGACGTAGTAGCGGCTCTGAGGGGTAGCAGTGAGAGAACCGAGGCTGTCACAATGAAGTACTCTGGAGATGGTAATAGAAGTACTGGAGCAGCGATAGTTCAACACAGGCCACAAGCTGAGAGCAGACTGAAGTAGCGGAAGTAACTCAGGACACCAGCTTATGAGTCACAGCCTTAGTAGCGGCTCTGATAGGTAGCAGCGAGAGAACCGAGGCTGTCACAATGAGGTACTCTGGAGATGGTAATAGAGGTACTGGAGCAGCGATAGTTCAACACGGCCACGAGCTGAGAGCAGACTGGAATAGCGGAGGTAACTAGGAATAACAGCTGATGAGTCACAGGTGTAGGAGCGGCTCTGATAGGTAGCAGTGAGAGAACCGAGGCTGTCACAATGAGGTACTCTGGAGATGGTAATAGAGGTACTGGAGCAGCGATAGATCAACACAGGCCATGAACTGAGAGCAGGCTGGAGTACACACAATCCACAAGGAGAACAGGAACCAGAACCACAGGCTGCAGGAAGTGAGCTTGAAGAACAGGCATCAGACAGGTGCATCCAGGAGGTTTAAATAGTGCTCCAAGAACACTTAGCCAATGAAAAGTGGGAGGAGGCCCTGAAGTGCAACAGACCTTGCACCTGTGCAGATCTGACAGTAGCTGAATGAATGAATGAATGAATAGAGCCTGACAGTGAAACATGCAGTTTACAGATCAATGAGATGCAGGTACCGAGACAGGTACCCATTTACGGGACCGGAGTATTACAATCTGTGAGGAGTTTGTATGTTCTCCCCATGTGTGCTCCGGTATCCTCCCACACTCCAAAAACATACTGGTAGGTGAATGGGCTGATATCAAATTGACCCTTGTCTGTCTGTCTGGGAATTTAGACTGTAAGCCCCAATGGGGCAGGGACTGATGTGAGTGAGTTCTCTGTGGAGCGCTGTGGAATTAGTGGCGCTATATAAATAAATTGTGATGATGATGATGATGATGGCCAAAAAAGCCAAGCTTGTATGAAAACAACAAAGAAGCAGAACACTTATATGGTTAAAGGTTTTAATATTACACATATAATATTAGTCTTCTGATTGTCAGTTTACTAACTTGGCAAAAAAGAAGTTAAGATGGAGTGAAAACCGAGAATGAGTCAACAGATGTTTTGCACAGAAACATGTCACATGGGACACCACAAACAGCAGAGCCAAGACACAAAATGCCATGTTGGTAATCCCAGTCAGAGGGTATGTCCAAACAGGGATTACCATGGATTATCCAGTTTATCAAACATACACAAATCCTTAGATGCCGGAGGACAAATATCCATGACCACATTTGAAAGTGTCCAATTTACTGTTGATTGAATTCAAAGCTACACAAATCCACTCAAATTAAAAGCGAAGCAAAGGCATAAAATGTTCAATTAAGGCCAGCACATTTATTTATTTTATTTTCATATCTAGTAAAGAGGATCTCACTTTTTATACCACTATGTGGTTTTTATGTGTATGAATGATCTCAGCTATTGATGCAGTATTATAAGAAAAAGCTCTGGTATGTTAATTATATTTGATCACATTGTAGCTTTGACAGGCACACAATTGTCATATTATGTATATATGTTGCTATGTAGTATGACTCAGGTTTTAATCTGAAGTATTTTCAGGCTACAGGAAACAGCTTAGCTAGCAGAAGTCTGAGTGACAACAGAGCAGATGTTTGGAGTAATGAAAAATGTAGATGAAATATTGGATTTTCTATTTCAGAATGTTCTTTGCAAAAATATAATTCAAAACAACAAGGACTATTACTTTGTTACCTTATTTAGACTTGTGTAGACACTATATTAAATCATTCTGTGTAATTGAGCTGCTCAGTCTACTTTATTCAAGAGATTTTGCATTTGTATTGGGATTACGCAATACACTCACATAGAGTGAAAACATGAGTAGCCCTTGTCTAATGCAACCAAAGGCATGCTAACCAGTTAACTCTTTCTTTGGTAGAATGAGACCTTTTGCACAGTAGTATTCAAAATGCCAAAATGTTATAGGTATGGGGGAAAGTAAATGATTGCTGCTGTTTGAGAAAATGTTATACAAACAGACAAGGGCCCTGATTCATTAAGGATCTTAACTTGAGAAACTTCTTATTTCAGTCTCCTGGACAAAACCATGTTACAATGCAAGGGGTGCAAATTAGTATTCTGTTTTGCACATAGTTAAATACTGACTGTTTTTTCATGTAAGACACAAATATCAACTTTAAATTTCAGTGTACAAATAAGCTATCAAGTATTTGTGTGCTACATGAAACAACAGTCAGTATTTAACTTATGTGCAAAACAGAAATCTAATTTGAGCCCCTTGCATTGTAACATGGTTTTGTCCAGGAGACTGAAATAAGAAGTTTCTTAGGTTAAGATCCTTAATAAATCAGGCCCAAGATTATTAAGTCCTCCAATAGTCACTGTGAAGAGCACTACTAAACTTAAATCAGATGAATGTCAAGGGAAGGTTTTGGAAAGACACAGGTCATTTTAAATGTAACTTAGTATATTTTAGGCATGGTATTTCAAATTAAAGATAAACAACCCTTATCTGGAATGTCCAAGTCCCATGTATTCCAAATTATAGATCCCATATACTTGTGCGGCATAAGTTCCAAGTTGAAAGTCCTAGCTGGGCACATTCTGTGACATAGGCAAATTGTCCCACTATTGCAAGATGTATATCCCCAAAACAAGACCAATAATAATAATAATAATAATAATAATAATAATAAACAAATCAATAGGAGTATTACTGTGCACATTTATAAATGCATTCAGAAGTGAAGATGACTACTATCTGCTGTGTGTGCAGCCTGTTTGTGCTAACTCCGCACTAACAGGACCCAGTCACAAAAGAGAACTGACTCTTTTTTTTAATGCCATGACTCTTACTTTAAACTTTCTCCTACTCTTAGGGTGGTAGAGCTGTGTGCGCAATTATCCCAGTGGGTGCAGCTATCATTGTTATTCACGGAATCTATAATATACATATAAATATACATATTAATTGAAAATATAAAATATCTGCAATTTACATGTAAGCGGTAGAGATTCCGTGAACACCAATGATAGCTGCACTGCAGGGATAATCCCACACACAGATCAAAGTGAAGATGCTAAAATTCAATCTGCCGTGTAGCTCTGACTACACCCACGCTGAAGTGCCGACATCGCACAAATGGTGTGCTGTCATATAAAACACGCTGTGCAATGTTCAATATGAAGTAACAGTGTGTAGAAACTGATAGCGCCACTGTGCTAGTTGCTCAACGTGTTTCGGCACTTTAGTGTACAGGTTACATTTAAGTTGCAGATATTTTATATTTTTAATAACTATGTATATTTTTTAACATGGATTCCCATTTAAATCTTTATTGGGACATCAATGAGGAACAACATTATTGACCTGTATAGATTGGATAGGACAAATGGAAGTGTTAGGTGGAATCCATTACCACAGGGGACTAGAGAGGTTGGGAGCCAATCGGGGTGAACACAACACATCTCCAGGAGGATCGAGTATACAAAGTTCCGGCATTGGCCTGGAGTGTCTCCAGAAGTCGGGAACAACTTGCAGCTATCTAAAGTGTGAGTAGATATTACATTATCTTTTATGGATGCAATTGTTGTTGGTGACACCAGTGTTTTCTATTGTTACATGCAAGCACCCTAAAGATACATGAGTTCAAATAGAGATACCACTTTGACGTTCCCAACATTTCAAGAAGTGAACATTATCACAAGCTCTTTCTGGACTTTTATGAGGACATTATTAAGGTTTTGTATGTATATATCAACAGATATCACACCCAGTATTACATTAGAGACAAACATCACAGTCTATTAACCTTAGAAACCTTTCTGTGCGCTGAGTTTATGGTTTTATTGTGTCTATAGAGAGTGGGAATCTTGATTCAGCAGTAGGTAGGTTCCCTCATTACCACTGGACTGCTGTGCTCACACATATTACTTATTCTATAACGATGATGATGACTATCACAGCACAATCTAACAGCTTCTGATTGGCTGATTGTGTATTGAATCCTCATCTAATGGTACTTAAGTCATTAATTTATAGTTGCGGCTATAATATATCAGGTCATGGATGTCTATTCACATGACTTAATTGACATTTCCATTTGGACTACTATATAATTATTAATTATTGGAAATCAAAATTTTATTGAATCTATTCAAAATTTCTTTGACAGCTTCAACTTCAAAACTTCAGGTTTTGGAGAAATTATGTTGCTTCATTTTTGATACGAGAGCATCAATATTGGGGCATTTTGATGTCAGAGCAATTTGGATACAGTCTTCAGTGTCCAATTGATTTCTCTGCTTTGTTTTTATGTTTGGTGGAGTGGAAAATCCTTGTTTGCAAAGGTAGGTTCTTGCAAAAGGCAGCAACTTTGAATGCCTTTGCAGCTTTTGACATCCAAAAATGACAGATTTGCTTTGTTTTCAAATGCAATACGTGCTTCATTATTGCATCGAAGCTCAAGAAGTGCCTCTGCCAACCCTTGAGGCTCTTCTGGTACAACTGCAAATTTCACATTTAAAGGTATCTACAATTCAACTGACAGCATGTGAATCTGCAGCATTACCCCCAGGAATTTCATTTTTACCCCATTTGGGGCAATTTACCCCTGTTCCATGACCACTGCCATAATGTTATAGATTCAGATCTTTTGTTTAGTGACAAATATTCTGCCTCAAGGATTAAACAGATGAGCTGGGGGCTAATAATAAATATTGGAGACATATCTGCAGATAAGGCAATGGAACCTCTAGTGAAGAGACAGAACACATCCGGTGAGGCAGGACTGGGTGCTTTCATGGTCAGGACACTATTTCTATCGTTTTAAGAGCAACTGTATACCTGTGGGGCAAATGATAGTCTTTTGAACCTCTTCTATCACACCCTGTATCTGTTAGTATGCTGTTTGAAGGCTGCTGATTGACTACAAGATAAAGCTGTGATGTCACAATGAATTCATTCTCTGTATTCAGTAGCTTCCAGTAACACCAGTGATCAGGCTGAACGAGATATGCAGGTGTCTGTCTTCTTCAGTACGGATTGTGTTAAATAAAGCTTGCAGCGAGTCTTGAAATACTGATCTTGATTAGCTTTCAGAACATGCTCATCTTTGTGTCTTCCCACACATATCTCCTAAGTGCTGTTCACAAATAGATAACAGTGATTGCAAAACTCTAGTCTCGGATGTGAAGACATAGTTGATGGATTTTTAAATACAAAATCATGTTTAGCTGTGTTTTGATCATTATGTTACCTACACTGTACAGACCTTGATATTATCTGGATAGTCTGTCTTCCATATCTGCTGACAAGCTATGCTTACTTGGCAGGCCTTTCCCCACAGCAGCAGGTCTGTTAATATTTTAAGCTCAGGGTGGTTTATAGTATTGAATTTGGTACACTTTTGAGGTAGTTTGTTTTCTTTAGGTTATTTTACCATGCTTTTAGATGTCAATATAATGGTAGTCATACATATAGCAGTTTTGATAGCCATTAAAGACCTTTTAGACACAAAACAACCTTTGATCCTGTCCAACAACTGATTGTAAAGATTGGGATGCTAAATGGAACAGGGTGATAATGCGTTCACTGTAGTGTGCATGGAAGATGCATAGTGAACATACACATCAGCAGTCCTTAGGTCACTGCTTGTAAAGATTATGAGAAATTCTAGTGTGACCACATCATCATCATCATTTATTTATATAGCGCCACTAATTTTGCAGCTCTGTACAGAGATCTCACTCACATCAGTCCCTGCCCCATTGGAGCTTACAGTCTAAATTCCTGAATATAGACACACACTCACAGACAGACAGACTAGGGTCAATTTTGATAGCAGCCAATTAACCTACCAGTATGTTTTTGGAGTGTGGTAGGAAACCGGAGCACCCGGAGGAAACCCACGCAAATACGGGGAGAACATACAAACTCCACACAGATAAGGCCATGGTTGGGAATCGAAATCATGACCCCAGTGCTGTGAGGTAGAAGTGCTAACCACTAGGCCACTCTTTAGTAGTTTGTTCTTTGAGGTGATGTCTTTACTGTTTTACAGTTTACAGCCACTAGCCTATATACTGTAACACAAAGTGCCTGCAAAGACGAACATCACTAAGTGTAGTGTGCAGCGCTGCAATATATGCACATATAAAAAGCATATTTACATGCATATGTTGAGTTGTGTATGCTTACACCTCCCAATATATAGCATAGAGATATGGTTTGACAGTGTTAGTAGAATACTAAAGTTTCATTATCCTGTTTGTACATAATCTTCTACATGCATCCATGTGTAATTGTGTTGCAATAACATGAATACGCCCTAACAGTTCTCATCCTAGGCTTGCCCGCTCATGCCATCCCCCATTCTGCATCTCTAGCCATAAGGAGATGCAAGTCAAAGATACAAAAAAACTATAGGGATGTATGCATGTGTGGTACATATATGCAGTCTGGAAATGCGTATCTCACACAAATAAAAAATATATATCCACCTTTAAAAAAATCCCCAAAATTTCCATTGCTACTCCTCTTTTTTCACAGTCCATACATAATTCGCTGTACATTGTGAGACCAAGGGTACCAAGTGGTGATTTGCCATCATTTTTTAAAATGGCAATTTTGTTATAGGCAAAGCCCAACATGTTTTGACTTTAATAAAATTGTTTTAAAAAAGTGACAGCAAACAACTTAATAAATATATACCTATGAATCAAATGCAGGACTTACTCTAATAGTGCAGTCTGTCTCACTACATGTGGTATCTCTATACTGAAATAACACATGCACAAAACACAAGTCACATGATAAATAGCTCTTTGTTGAGCAATAGTTGTACATATAACCTTCTCTAGTCTGCTATATAATGGTGGAATACTGTCCAATGATGTTTTTGACACATTATCTGACCTTCTTATCTGGAGGTGTGAAGTCCACCAGCTGTTGTGTGGTATTGCAAGGATGAGTCTTGCCCTTGTAAAGATGACACAAATCTAGCTGAGAATGTATGGAATGTGCTGGGAGCAAGGAGTTTTGGATAATTACGCTAAGGAATGGACAACAATGTTTTGGTTTAGAATATACCAGAAAAAGTTGGAAAAAACAAGCATCATTTGACTAAATATTTGAACATGCAGAAAAATCTCCCAAGAGAAGCATTATATCACAAATATCACAATCAAGGGCACTGCACTATGCACAGATGAAATAAAGCTCTTTGCAGTGGACAGCTCACTATGACACACAATGTTAATTCAATTAATCAAGTTTATTCACTTAACCAGGTTTACTCAAGAAAGTAATTTTTGGCAGATGATTATCTTCTTAAAGTTTATTCAGACATTATCTAAGCTTTCATTATAATAGTCTTTTTGCTCACTGACGCCTTGGATGGGCTTGTTAGTCATTGCTACGCCTCAAAATATTCTGTACTCATGCAAAGAAAGATGTATAAACTAGAGATGGGAGGGCTCAGTTTCCTGAAAACCGAACCCACCCGAACTTTGGGGTTCTGAGTACCGAGTCGAGTCGGCTCTGTATTTTCGCATTATTTCAGATTCCCAAATGAGGCAAAATGTCATTGTGATGTCGTCGGATCTTGGGAGTTTTGGAATCTATAAATACTGCCCCCCACGATGATCTAGCACCATTTGAGAGAGGGATTCAGAAGGGGTAGGATAGAGTGGCAAAGACAAGAGCTCCATTGCTGAAATACAGATATACAAGTCCTTGCAAGCTTTTTTTTCTGAATTTGCACCAATAAGTGTAGGGTGTTATATATACCCAAAGAGAAGAGCTGCGTTGCTAATTTTGTAATTGTTGAAATACAAATATAATATACTAGTCCTTGCAGGCTTTTCTTCTGAATTTGCACCAAAAAGTGTATGGTGTTATCAAACTGGATTCACAGCAGTACACAGAAGAGCAGGAGCAACAAGCAGCTGCTGTCACCAGTCCGGACGATAGTTATCCCTGTACGTCATCTAGTAAAGCCTATATCTTTTGAAGTCAGGAAAAAAACAAACAAACACCTTTTACCGTGTTGAAGAAAAAAAAAAGAGCTGTAATCCAGGAAAAGTTAACTGCCGATAAAAAAAAAATTGCCAACATGCCATTCTATACACGCAGTGGCAACGAAAAAATGAGGCCTTTGCCTTTCTCTAAGAGTGCGAGATCTAAAATTGATACTGAGGCAATACCTAAGCTGCCCACCCTCCAGTGTGTACTCAGAAAGAGTTTTCAGCACAGCCGGGAACCTTGTCAATGATCGACGTAGGAGGTTACTTCCTAAAGATGTGGAAAGATGATGTTCATCAAAATGAGCTACATTTTCCACGAAGAAGGCCTTTACCGGCAAATACATCCAAGTACTGACTCTTTTGTAATGGTGGATTCCAGCGGAGATGAATTAATAGTCTGTGATGATGATGTACACACTGATGAGGGTGAGGATGATGATGACATTTTGACAGTGTAGAATTCATTTGACAGCACTGTTGGTCTAACCTGCCTTTAGGGCATTGATAGCAGGTTCATTGGGGGCCCAAACAAACCAAGCACTTCAGCTACAAATGTAGCAGCCCTTGTCCTGAAGTGCTTGGTTTGTTAAAGTGTGCATGTCCTTTGTAAGATTCAACATATGGGTGAGTGGGAGGGCCCAAGGACAATTCCACCTTGCACCATTAATCTTTCCTAGCACTGATGTGTGTTTCTGCCATTACTCTAAGAAGCCCATTGTTAGCTTGTTTAGGGAGGGCCATGTTGGACTTGCACTTCAGCCACAAAAGTGGCACTCCTTGTGGATGAACTGCTTGGCTTGTTAAAGTGTGCATGTCCTTTTTAAGATCCAACATAAGGGTGGGTGGGAGACCATAAGGACAATTCCATCTTGTATTACTTTTCTATTGTGAGTTTGTGACACTGGTGTGTGGCAGTGTTTTCTAGATGTGATATAAACTGCAGTGTGTTTGTGTCGTTGCTCTGTCGCTTAACATCCAGCCAGCTCGCTGCAGTATTTGGCTGAAAGTGTATGAAAAGTATATTGTGACCTGCGAGATGGTAAAAATTGAATAGAAATCACTGGAATTTAGTGTTGGTGAGGTTAATAATAATGTAGGTACAAACTAATACCTAAATTATGTGATTTTAGCCCAAAAAATAGGATTTTGTAAAAAAAATAGCTAAACAAAACCGAAACCAAAACACGCAAGGGCGGTTTTGGCAAAACCAAAACCCAAAGGTAATCCAGATCCAAAACCAGAACCAAAACCAAAGCACGGGAGTCAGTGAGCATCTCTAATTACTACACCCTCTCTAGAACAAGGTATTACAATTGTGCACTATATACTGTACATCTCTGTTAGTAATTAGGAAATGATCATCTCTGTGAGCTGTATAAACTATTATGTTTTGTGCAATGATGATACAAGTCCTGATAATGAAACCTGTGGGGGGGTAAAAAAAAATAATCTAAATTAAAAGCATTAAGCAAATACAGACTGTGTAAGCAACAGCTGTAAAAGCGACTATGTTTCCTAAAACATGAATGGTACTATATTTATACTTGGGGTTCTTCCCAATGTTTGAAATGACCTATTCAGGTGGCCGCATTGCCATGCAGGCCAGCCAAGCGTGATGACATCACACCTGGCCCACGCACACTGCCTCCACGTGGGTGCTATGACATCGAAGCTCAGTTTGTGCCATCACACAGCAGGAGGCTGGGGACATGAGTAGGCAATTCATATCATCACAGCCCTGTCTCCTTTGCAGGGTCTGGGAGTATGGCCTAGACTACAAGAGTCCAGGAGAACTCCCCAAGATTTGTGAGCCCCTACCACAAATGCTGAAAGGTTATTACATGGATCTCTCATGCTTTTGGTTAAAAAAAAAATCTTCCTAATGTTTAGTCTTTTCCCTCCAAATGTTTCCCTTTCTTCTAGAAATCCTATTATATTAAAGAATACTGCCATCCTGAACTCTTTAATATATTTAAATGTTTCTATCAGTCTATTCTCTCCTCTCAGTTGTCCAAGATCAGCTCTTGAAGCCATTCCGGATAGGTTATGTTATACAGTCCATGCACTGTTTAACTATCCTTTCTCTGAAATGATTGTGTTTTTTTTATAATTTTTGATGATATGGCCTCCAGAACTGTACACAGTATTCACCTCTTACTTGTCACCTCTTCTCTCCGGTCACAAATTAATTGTCCTCAGCTTTCATTTAAAAAAAACTACTCCACCTGGATATAACGTACATCTTTTAATATTTATTGAAATGTATTGAATTCAATTGCACTTATGAAGCCTAGAGAAAAAGAATACTAACAATTGGATTTAATATGCAAAATTATAGGAATGATAATGTACAGAGGAAAATAAACTTGGGACAGTCCATTGAAATGATGGACAGTTGGTCAATATAGTTTCTAATGATCTCATTTTACAGTATGCATCCTCCCATTCCCAGGACTGTCAATTGACTGAAACTGACACAGTGTAGAATGTGTAGAATGTTATTACATACATTTAGAACTTTCAGATATTGTTCTGTCACATTCACCTGCTCTTCCATTTGCACAACCACTAGTATCTTTCAAAGCAAAATGTTTTTCCTACTACACACACATCCACCAGCCACCCATATGGCAACTAGTCAAGAGGTTTGTCACACCCACCAGCCACACCCATTTCATCACACATGGATGACATAGGGAGGGTCATTGTGACACTATTGTCCCTTGACTATATAAAGGGAGATTTCTGGCCATAAGACATCAGTTTACTACAGGCAGAAAGCAGTAGGACCTGCCAATGTGGAGGCTTTGAGGAAAGGGTGAGGTGATAACTTGCATTTTGCTTGCTGATTTTTCATCTTCAACTAGAAGCACAACTCCAAAAAACATTTAACTAAAGGAATGGTAAGTATAGAGAACAAAGAGGTGGGAGAAGACCAGGTTGATGGAGGGAACGTCATGGTGAGTGGAAGGCTGTGGGGGAGGCGAGCGTACAGAGATTAGAGGCAGCAGTACTGAAAGTGGTGTCAGTGGGGATTTTGAAATCTAATAAAGAGGTAAACAGGGGATTAGGGGGAACTATTACTGGATTAACAGAGCCTACAAGGATTAACAGAGCCTACAAGGATTAGTAGCCAAGGGAACTGGCTGAAGAACAAGCTACAAGAATAATGGGTACATTCTTCAAGGATAACTGATACATTTTCTAGGGCTCCTGGTACATAATTCAACTTCAACTACAACTCCTCAAAACTTTTAAGAACAGGAAGGTTAAGTATAGAGGTAGAAGAAGTGGGAGAAGACGAGGTTGAAGGAGGGAACGTCATGGTGAGTGGGAGGCTGTGGGGGAGACGAGCGTACGGAGATTAGAGGAAGAAGTACGGAAACTGGTATCAGTGGGGATTTTGAAATCTAATAAAGAGGCAAACAAGGGATTTGGGGGCGTTATTAGTGGATTAACAGAGCCTACAAGGATTAACAGCCTTTGTGGATTAGTAGCCAAGTGAACTGGCTGAAGAACACACTACAAGGATAACGGATACATACTTCAGGTGACCTAGAAAATGTATCAGTTATCCCTGGGGCATTTTTCATATTCTACTTCAACCACAGCGCCTCAAAACATTTAAGCACAGGAAGGGTAAGTAAAGGGTAAGTATAGAGGAAGAAGAGGTGGGAGAAAGACAAGGTCAAAGATGGGAACGTCATGGTGGCTGGGATTCCATGGGGAAAGCGACAGTACAGAGAATAGAGGCAGCAGTACTGAATTTGGTGTCACTGGGGATTTTGAAATCTAACATAAAGGTAAACAAGGGTTTTTGGGAGGGGGGGGGGGGGGGAGGGTATTTTATAAACAGAGCCTTTACGGATTAACAGAGCCTACATGGATTAGTAGACAAGGGAACTGGCTGAAGAACAAGCTTCAAGGATAATTGATACATTTTCGAGAACTCGGGATACAGGGGCTTTTACTGAAGATTTTCAAATATTTTATATAAGGAAATAAAATTAGAACGTTTGTCATGTACAATTACCAACAAGTTTCAAGACAACAGGAGAATCAAGATGTGAATGAAGCACAAACGAAAAGTTTTACAGAATCTATTCAATAAAGTCAATTATTGTGAATCTATTCAATAAAGTGAATTTAAAGTTAAAGATTGTGCCCATTGTGTTTTTTCTTTAGAAAGTAAATGGTATCCTATAGACCAATTACTGGGCAGTTCTTGGTGCATTTATATGTCATGTCTTGAGGCACAGAGACTCTAGGATGGGGGAAGGTTATAAATCAGAGGATCCTGTAAGAATATTCGGGTTTCAAGCCAAATGGTCTGAAGAAAGCACCTCCATATTTGTTCTGTAAAGGGAACCGATAGTGTATTGTGATCTAACTTTCCCAGGATTCAAAGATTTTCTGGGTATATTTTACCTTTTGAAGAGATGCCTCCTGCCAGTCCATTCTCATAATGAGGAGAGATCCAGAGATCAATTGTGTAACCACATGTGGAGATGCATTTTCAAGACATTGCCAATATTAATTCTTTACAATCTTTTGAAATTCTTGTATATATGCAACATGCCATGGATTGCCCGTTCATCATAAAAAACACATCATTTACCAATGTGCTGTTGCAAATCTCATAAAAAAAAAAAAAAAAGGATCCGGAAGCTCCAGTGGAACAAGTCAGCTAAAAGCTCACTGCATTCTGGACAATCTGAGTTACTAGAAAAGGCAATTTATATGACTACAGTGGGGATGATATTGTCACGGTTACAAACAGAAGTACAGCTAGGAGTCACGAATATGGTGAAAACACTCTGTGTTTATTTGCAGACAAGTATAAATAACAGGTAGTCAGGAGTAGTGGTAATTACCAGGTGCAGGCTGATGCAGGAAATAATATAAATGTCCAGAAACAAGCAGGTACACAGCTAATGCAGGGAAGCAGGGGTATGAACAGATTCCAGGCAGCATGAACCAGAGGAGCAAGGCAGGAGGAAGAATCCACAGGTAACACAGGATATGACATCAGAATAGGACAACAATAACCAGCCATGTGTGCTGGGGAGGAACAGGTATATGTATGGGAAATGAGGACACACCCAGGTGCATGGGATGATTGGAAAACGGGTTAACCCCTAATGCAACATAAAAGGCACAATAGCAGCACCTCTGGTGATCAGAGGTACTGATGCCTGCAATATATGAAAAGAAACACACAAAATGAACAAATAGTAAAGTCCAAATGTCCAGGAGGCAGGGACTGCCAGGCAAAGCAGTATGCTGTATACAGATCGTTACAGTACCCCCTCCTTTAAGGGAGGATTCCTAGACGCCCACATTACCAAAAGTGTTTGAAAGTGTCATAGTCATAGTCCACTATTGGGCATGTAGTGGAGAAATCCTCATCCATGGACAGCGAAGGATCTGGGAACCATGTCCAAGGCATGCAGGAATCCCAAAGTCTCACCTCTCTTCTTTTTACCTTTCTTTTTCTTTGCTTTCTTTTTAGGACACAGGATTGCTCAAACTGAATAGCACATGTAGGTAGCCTCAAGGTTTGGGCAATTGGAGACAACGAACTTGGCACAGAAGACATGCAGGGCGTACGGCTGACAAGTGTTGGAGCAAATTCTTCGAACACTGCCTCACAAAAAAGCTGTAAATCAGAAAGGAGGGGATCTCTGATCTCAATAAAGGGACTGGCCCATTCCAAAGCTTTTCCTGTAAAGTTGGATAACAGGTAATATACTTGCTTCCGTTGGTTATCTAGGAGGTCAGGTACTGATGGTAAATAGGATATAAAAAATTTAATCAGAGCATTAAATTGCCGTATATCCCCATTGAAGGTAGGTGGTAGCTCAGACCTGGCACCAGGCCCGGACTGGGTGGCAGACTTGGCAGCAGACCCGGACTGGGCGGCAGACTTGGCAGCAGACCGGACTGGGCGGCAGACTTGGCAGCAGGCCCGGACTGGGCGGCAGGCTTGGCAGCAGGCCCGGACTGGGCGGCAGGCTTGGCAGCAGGCCCGGACTGGGCGGCAGGCGTGGAGGGGACAGCGCTGTGAGAAGCCTCGGAAGGGACAGCACTTTGAGAAGCCTGAGGGCAGACAGCACTTTGAGAAGCCTGAGGGCAGACAGCACTTTGAGAAGCCTGAGGGCAGACAGCACTTTGAGAAGCCTGAGGGCAGACAGCACTTTGAGAAGCCTGAGGGCAGACAGCACCAAGTGGGAACTCGGGCTGGACCGCATGGACTGGCAACTCGGGCTGGACCGCATGGACTGGCAACTCGGGCTGGACCGCATGGACTGGCAACTCGGGCTGGACCGCATGGACTGGCAACTCGGGCTGGACCGCATGGACTGGCAACTCGGGCTGGACCGCATGGACTGGCAACTCGGGCTGGACCGCATGGACTGGCAACTCTGGAGTGGCCTGGAGGGACAGGACCCCCTCTGGAGCAGACTGAAAGGGCAGCGCCCCCTCTGGAGCAGACCGAAAGGGCAGCTCCCCCTCTGGAGCAGACCGAAAGGGCAGCGCCCCCTCTGGAGCAGACCGGAAGGGCAGCGCCCCCTCTGGAGCAGACCGGAAGGGCAGCGCCCCCTCTGGAGCAGACCGGAAGGGCAGCGCCCCCTCTGGAGCAGACCGGAAGGGCAGCGCCCCCTCTGGAGCAGACCGGAAGGGCAGCGCCCCCTCTGGAGCAGACCGGAAGGGCAGCGCCCCCTCTGGAGGAGTCTTTAAGGGCAGCGGCCCCTCTGGAGGAGTCTTTAAGGGCAGCGGCCCCTCTGGAGGAGTCTTTAAGGGCAGCGCCCCCTCTGGAGCAGACTGGAAGGGCAGCGCCCCCTCTGGAGCAGATTGGAAGGGCAGCGCCCCCTCTGGAGCAGACTGGAAGGGCAGCGCCCCCTCTGGAGCAGACTGGAAGGGCAGCGCCCCCTCTGGAGCAGACTGGAGCTCAGGAACAGAGACAGCGGCTGAAGACTCGGAACTGGAGACAGAGTGTTTATTTGCAGACAAGTATAAATAACAGGTAGTCAGGAGTAGTGGTAATTACCAGGTGCAGGCTGATGCAGGAAATAATATAAATGTCCAGAAACAAGCAGGTACACAGCTAATGCAGGGAAGCAGGGGTATGAACAGATTCCAGGCAGCATGAACCAGAGGAGCAAGGCAGGAGGAAGAATCCACAGGTAACACAGGATATGACATCAGAATAGGACAACAATAACCAGCCATGTGTGCTGGGGAGGAACAGGTATATGTATGGGAAATGAGGACACACCCAGGTGCATGGGATGATTGGAAAACGGGTTAACCCCTAATGCAACATAAAAGGCACAAAAGCAGCACCTCTGGTGATCAGAGGTACTGCTGCAATATATGAAAAGAAACACACAAAATGAACAAATAGTAAAGTCCAAATGTCCAGGAGGCAGGGACTGCCAGGCAAAGCAGTATGCTGTATACAGATCGTTACAGATATTAAGGAATGTTTCCACATACATGGCTGCAGGGAGTGGTGTAATAGAAATATTTAAAAAGAATTTTATCAATAATTTTTGTTGAACTGTATTAAGGGTTTATAACAGGCAACAGAAATAAGAGGGAATGGAAAACAGGGGGTATACAAGGGGGAATCACCACATGGGGTGTTTACTCAACAGGAGCCTCACAATGTAAATAATAAAAGGATACTGATGCAGAGAACAAAATATAGGGCACAGCAGAAAAATAGAAAAAAACACTACACAATGTCAGGCTATAACACGTAAGTCAAGACATCCCAAAAAATAGGACAGAGCAAGGGGCAAAGTGCCAGAGGGAGAGGCAGTATCTCCCTGAGCTGTGCCTGCTTCATCTGTGATGTACTGTGCCATTTAAACCATTTCATAATAGGAACCAAAGCAGATGTGGAATAGAGCATATCTATAGTCTCCATGCTAAAATTATACTGGATATTTGAAAAATTTTAGATAAAGGAGATGGGGCTGGGGTCTTCTAGTTTTGGGCTATCATGTCACTAGCCACAAATTTAAATATGTCCCAAAACATATCTATCATGCTGTGGTACAGAGGCAGGATAAACGCGAAGAAGCGCCAGGACAGGATCCGGAAAAACAATATTCCCAAACACAGTAGATATTAAATTGAAAACTTCTCTCCAAAGTGATTGAATAAGTGGGCAGGACCAAAAAACATTGAGTATGTCAGGAACTTGGGAACATTGTCGCCAACAGAGTTTTGATTGGGTAGGCCAGATGGTATGTAATCTAGCGTGAGTAAGATATAACCGATTGAGGAGATTGACCTGCATTTCAGTATGATTGATACATTTAGACATACAATGGGAGGTAGTATAGATTTTCTCCCATTGTTGAGGGGAAAAGGTCAGGTAAAGATCCATCTCCCAGTGTAACTGGGAAGAAACCTTTGGGGACATGGCCATAGATTGAATTTTCCGATACCACAATGTAATCTCTCCCCCTGTGGCACCCTTCATCAGTCTACTATCAGTTGGGGCAAACGTAGAGAGTGGGGAGTCGTAGAAGTAGTCATAAACCAGAGTCTGATTTGAATGTATTTATATATATCTTTGAGTGAGATATCAAAGAGGTTCTGCAGGAGAGCAAAGGGAAGAAGGAGATACTGGGGAAGAATGGACGGAATATGGATTCCCAAATAGGCCAGAGTACTGCACCCACAAAAAGGGGAATCTTTTCTGCAGGCTCGCAAGGGAGGGTAAGGGAACATTAATAGGAAGGGCCCCAGAATTGTTAGCATTGAATTTGTAGAATGAGGCTGCACTATATTGGTCGAAGATAACTCGTAAGACTTACAATGAGGTCTCCAGACTGGTAATAACACATCATCTGCGAACACATATAATGTATGCAGAGTAGAATGATAGGCAATCCCAGGGAAACCTGGTGACATTCGGACCATCTAGGCCCAAGGCTCAATGACCAACACAAACATAGGGGGTATAGAGGACAGCCCTGTCTGGTACCATTAGAAATGGGGAAGAGAGAAAGCCCTTACTGAAGATCATAGATAGCAGAGGGTCCCTGGTACAAAGCCAGTATGGAATCTAAAATATCACCCCTAAAACCAAAGTTAGCCAAAACTGCAAGCATGTATTGCCAGTGTAGCTTGTCAAAGGCTTTTATTGCAACCAAGGAGAGCAGAAAAATCTCTTCCCGGGTCCCAGCTAGAAGATTGATAACAGGATGTGACAAGTGTTATCAGATGCCTGACGGCTTGGAATGAATCCTACCTGATCCAGATGGATTAAATCCAGAAGAAGTGGATTCAGACAATTGGCAATCATCTTTGCAAAGATCTTGAAAATCAGTGTTTAATAGAGCTATAGGCCTGTAATTCTTACAATTAGAGTGATCTTTGCTAGGCTTCAAGATCGTAATAATTTGTGCTTCCAGCATTTCTGTCGGAAAGCTGTCGCCACTCGTAATGCTATTGTACAATTTAGCTAAAATAGGAGCCAATTCATCCCTGAAAGTGCAATAGAAAGCATTACTATATCCATCCGACCAGGGGTCTTGTCTTTAGTAAGGCACCCAATAACTTCTTCAACTTCCCGTTGTGACCAGGGGAGATGAGAGACAATAAACTGTCACCATCCAGGGAAGGGAGGGGCAAATAGTTAAGGAATGTGGAAATCGAACCTGCAGTCGAATGGGGTGTAGCCCTATCATCTTGCAGGTTATACAGGTTAGCATAAAACTTTTCAAAAAGGTTCGTAATATCTGTGGGATTGTGGATCTTATTGCCACAGGAGTCAAGGAGCACTTGAATCCTATTCCGAGTCTGCATAGAGACTAACAATCGGCTGGCTCTCTTACCATTGGAGTAATATTTTTGGATCAGCTTAGTAAGGACAGATTTCATGAGGAAAATAGAAAGAGCATCAAGCTGTTTTCGAACTCCATTTAACTCTTTCTATAGAGATCGAGAGGGGCGCTTCTGATTTCGAAGTTCAGGTGAGCCAATTGAGATTCAAGTTTTTTTGAAGAAGGAGATACTGTCAGGTGGGAGCCAATTTGAATGGCCTTACCACGAAGGAATGCCTTTAGGGCACACCAGTATGTGAAGATAGAGGAGTCTTCTGGGCTATTAGTTGGGGTGTAAAGTGTCAGGGCTTCTGAGACACCTGACTTAGGTTCCAGAGATGAGAGAAGGTAAGTCGTCATTCTCCAGGGTCTAGGGAGGAACTTGGTTTGCTGGAGGGTCCAATACCATTCTATAGGAGCATGGTCAGATCATGTGATGAGTAGGATATTGATGGAGCCAGTATGTTGTAGGGTCCATTTATCAGATAAAATCAATCCTTGAATACAAGCTATGAACCGTTGAAAAATAATAAGTATAGTCCCTTGCGCCAGGAGAGTGGAAACTCCATATATCATATAAGTCATGGTCTGCCAGCAACTTGCAAAATACGAGCGAGGGGCTCAGATTAACAACATTACTGTGTGGACAAGGGGCATGGGATTTATCAGTTGGTTAAGTGTGAAGCTGCCAACTTACTAAGTAAAGATAAAAACAGTCGTTTGCACGTCAAACTCAAGTACGGAATGTACAGCGCCGCTGAATAAAATAATATAAAGCCAACGCTAAATAAAGCCTCAGAAGATCATTTTAAACAAGTGTTTGGACCATTTCATACACACAGCTGATTGTTTATGTAAACCACTATGGCTTCAAGAACCGTGCCTTCAGTTATATTAGAAGAAAGCCTTACTAATTGTGTTGAAAAAGGAAGTATATGTCATTACATAATAAGTGGACTTTATAATCTTCTTGAAACTTTACTAGAAGTGAGGGCTCCATAACAAACCCTATCAACAATTCTCTATATTGACACAATCTTAAAGTTAAGATAGGTACTCACAGGGCCGCAGAGAGAGGGGTGGGTACTAATTACCCAGGCCCGGACATGCCAGGGGGCCCGGCCCGGGCCCTCATTGACGACCGTTTTTTGTTGTTGTAGTTTTTTAACCTAAATTGATTTTTCATTTGTCTTTTATTATTTTTGCAAGAGGATTGTTGGGGTTGAGGTGGCTCCGTAGGTAGAAGGAGCAGGGTACTTAAAGAAAAAATACTCACATGATTGTCGAAACAAAGGGAGGGGGGGTTATGTAACAGAAGCAGTGGGCAAGTGGTGAATGACAGAGGTATATGTCCCAGGCTGTCTGTTTTATATGCTTTTAAACCCCAGGGTAGTCGGTTATGTGCGGGGAACAAAACTTCCTAAAGAGTGTGTTCAACTATAAGAAGAGGGTCCTTGGGCTATAAGTGGAGAGAAAAGGGTGAGCTCAATGTATAAGGCCCATTTTGGGTTTGATAACCAGGTAGCAAGTGATAGTAATCAGGAGTTGCACATGCAAGGTGCTGACAAAAAGAGGTTGGGTGCCTCTGAGAAACACTGCAAATGGTGACCAATTATATTTTGTATGTGTGTGGGACACAAGGTCCTTCACAGGAGAGAGGGTGTTCCTGTGTGTTTAGTGTTTAGTTAGTGCCGGACAGGCAAGGTGTTTATTTTGAAGTTTTCTCTACTTTTTCTGCTTAATAAAACTGGCTGAGGCCAGTTGTACCAGAACCTTGGACTTGTGCTACGCTTCTGTTGATGTGAACTACCACCCTCACCCAGGAGAGGGCAACTCTAACTCGGCAACACACACACACACACATATATATATATACACACACACATATACACACACATATGTTTATGTAGTTTTCACAGTGGAAATTTAGAAGTGGCGGGAAATGGAAGTGAATGGAATCTGCGGAATTTTTACAATTAAAGCAGTAGGAGAAGTGACGGTATGGTACAACCACAGGTCCTTTTACAGTTATATAAATGTTTTTTTTCTGGATCCTGTTGCATGACATGAATTTGTTACATAAATAAAGTAAAAAAGAAGTGATAACATATTTAATAACATCTAGATCTATATGAACATTATATATATATATATATATATATATTTATTGTAACAAAAGGAGGCATTTAGCTGGCAATATGCAGAGAAAGCAGGGAAGTAGAGTAAAACATTTGCACAGTTATGTACCTAGGTGGAGATTAAACCAGGTAAAAACATATGTGTAGTTTAAAATTGGTTTACTTACATGATTTAAAAGCTGCTTCCTCTCAGCAAACAGACAGGGTGGGTCTGATAGTCTAAACAGAGCCAGGGATGGGTGTTTCCTTTTAAAGAGAAGGTGGGTGTGTCACCTGTCCATCAAGCTAGGCCTGTGGGAGGAGTGTCAGGTATAAAACCCTGCTTGTTTCATTGTTCAGGGAGATCAACGCTGGGCTAGCTGGCTGATCTGGACAGAGAGCTGGACTATGTGTAGTAAGCGTTAAGGGTCTCCATAATTGCTGTGCAAGTATACGGTGTCAAAACATTATTACCATCCTGACAATAAAGAACCATAAAAAGGAAGAAGTTGTACGCGTGTGCTTCACCAGTAGTGGGCTCTTGCCACAATATATATATATATATATATATATATATATATATATATATATATATATACCCCCGTGAATAGGATAAATATTAACTATAATCCAGTGTTACTTGTAAAATTTAATTTTGAAAGTAAACATATATGCATATGATACACACAGAGGTATTGTTTATGCTCTGCAATGGATTGGATGTACTATTGTCATTCTTAACATAATGGACCCTTTAAATAAACGTGAGGCCTAACCAGCTGCATTGTATGTTATCACTTCTTTTTTACTTTATTTATGTAACAAATTCATGTCATGCAACGGGATCCAGAAAAAACATGTATATAACTGTAAAAGGACCTGTGGTTGTGCCTCCCATACACACGCTATCCTCTTATTCTGTTCTCACATACACTCGCTATAAAACTCGCACTTTTATGCACTTTTCCTTACACAGTGTTGCCTTACTCAGTCTTTTGACCACACTAAATAACATTTAAGCTTTACGGAATTATTTATCCAATAACACTGTATCTCAGCAGTACTTCACAGTATATATTTGTTATAAATAACTAATACTAATTATATATATATATATATATATATATATAAATATATATATATTGTAACAAAAGGAGGCATTTAGCTGGCAATATGCAGAGAAAGCAGGGAAGTAGAGTAAAACATTTGCACAGTTATGTACCTAGGTGGAGATTAAACCAGGTAAAAACATATGTGTAGTTTAAAATTGGTTTACTTACATGATTTAAAAGCTGCTTCCTCTCAGCAAACAGACAGGGTGGGTCTGATAGTCTAAACAGAGACACGCTATCCTCTTATTCTGTTCTCACATACACTCGCTATAAAACTCGCACTTTTATGCACTTTTCCTTACACAGTGTTGCCTTACTCAGTCTTTTGACCACACTAAATAACATTTAAGCTTTACGGAATTATTTATCCAATAACACTGTATCTCAGCAGTACTTCACAGTATATATTTGTTATAAATAACTAATACTCACAACATATGTATGTATTTAAATCAAAGTATTTTACTGTTAACACAGAGAAGCTTGTATTCACAGTTCACACATATATCATAAAGTTATTCAACATAACATAGTAAATCAATATAAAATTAACCCTGGGTTCACAACCTTTATTTGTTACACTATCCTAGCTTTACATATGCATCCTTGATAAGAATTAGTATTTATAATATTGATTTAACGATCACAGATATCAAACAATATATGTATATCAACATCAAATCAACATTACAAACACATATAGCTTCATAGATATATATATATATATATATATATATATATATATATATGGGGCAGGGACTGATGTGAGTGAGTTCTCTGTACAGCGCTGCAGAATTATTGGCGTTATTGGCAATTATTAGCATTTTATAAATAGATGATGATGATGACCCTGTTCACTCTACACCCCAACTCTGTGTAGTTTTATATGTTGCATGGTATCATTAAAAATGTGGAAACTGCTATGTTAAAAAAAAAGTTGCAGTAAAAAAAGTATAGCAATACTGCCTTACTGCCATTATTATTACCATTGTATCACCACAAAACCAGTATATTGCGCAGTATTGAAGCCAGAGCCCACCAGTCTCTATGATAATCTGTCACTGTGTTCAGTCTAGTTAGGTACACCTTTTAAGCGACATATTTAAAATATTTTCTCATTATAGATTTCCTCTAAAAAGATGTCAGTTGTGGTACGAGTCTGTAACCATGTAGCATAATATTGTTCACTGTTTTTCTTTCTCTGCTGGAGCCTGCGTAGATAACTCACATCAGTCTATCTCTCTATTTTATCTCAGGAACATTCATCCCCTTTCTGTCTGCCTTCTATCACCTCCCTCAACATTTTTATCATTGAAACAAATATACTCTCATTGCAACATTTCAAAAAATTACCAAGATGACTGCTGGTTTTTGTCTCAAAGATGTTTACCATGAGCTCTTGAAGAAAGTCTAACAAGGTAATAGCTTCTGTCACTCTATTGGCGGAACTACCATTGGTGCAGCAGGTGGGGTGCACAGGGGTCCATGGAGATAATGGGGCCCGCTGCATAGGGAACTAGCGAGCTGTGGGCCCTGGTTCCCTCCTCCCCACCTCCCTGCACCGGGGCCCACAGCTCACTAGTTCCACCTCTGTTTTACTCCGTATTTCTTTGCTGTGTTTGATTTCATTGGGCTACTACAAATTGATGTGTTTAAACTGTCACAGTATGAAGAGGTCTTTATATTGACCCACCTATGTGATTGGGCACTTCCCCCCACCTCTAAGCCTTGGGTTGATCTGGAATGTGCCTCATGTTTGGATCACTCGTTGCCGGACCTTCTCTGGATGGCCAAGACCACCCGCCCAGTTGACTACTGTAACCTGCTCCCATTGGGCATTCTCTTTATATGTCTATCTTCACTACAATCCAGATTGATCTTTCTCTCTCTGAGCTCCACATCTGCTTCACTACTCTGTCAATCCCTACACTTGCACTCCTTACCCTCCAGAATCCAAATCAAACTACCCATCTTCAAACCCACCACCAACACATCTCTCTCATACATTGATGACTTTCACAAGATACTCTCCTTCATGCCCCCTTACATATCTCTCTAATATATGGTATATTTGTTCACAAATGAATAGCCCTTCACCAGCGATAGGACTCATTATTGCATCAACAAATATATGAAAAGGATTATCCCCAGCGATAACCCTGCCAGCAGTAAGATTCACCGGTAAAGGTTTCCCCGTACATGTGGATAGAGAAGCCTATTTATTAAGCATTATGATGATACCTGTACTGTCGCAATACTTATTCTGTTATCGTTATCTCATGATCAAAATAATAAAAAATAAAATTTTACATTTTAAAAACAAATTTCAGACTTGAGAAAATGTTGTTTCATTAGTGTCCTAAACTTGGCTTTCAGTTCCACTGTGCATGCACTCCAGCTCATTCATGTACACATCTGCAAATCCAGGTCTGGCGAAGTGATAAATTAATCCTTACTACTCCACGACAGTATCACTGAGGCAACTGAGTATTCATTCCACTGCCTCAACAATATTTGTTTTTATTAAATTGTGGTGAAAAGTAAGGGTGTGCACCAGCCACTTTTGGGGTTTTGGGTTTTGGGTTCTGATTAGCTTGAGGTTTTGGGTTCTGATTTGTTTTGCCAAAACACCCCACGAAAGGTTTTGGTTCTGATTTTGGGTTTTGGGTTTTGATTTTTTTTTAAAAAAAGCATAAAAAGTGCTAAAATCCATATTTTTATTTTTTTTCACTCCTACACTATTATTAACCTCAATAACATTCATTTCCACTAATTTTCAGTCTATTCTGAACACCTCACACCTCACAATATTGTTTTTAGTCAAAAAGGTTGCACCGAGGTAGCTGGATGTCTAAGCTAAGCGACACAAGTGGGCGGCACAAACACGTGGCCCATCGTAGGTGGCTGTGTAGGCTTGAATGGGCTTTTGCTGCTCCTCCATCCTCTGCAGAATATAGAGGGTGGAGTTCAAGCGCGTCACTACCTCTTGTTTTAGTTGATGGCAGGGCAGGTTCATGCTTTTTTGATATAGCAGGAACAGTGAACGTAGTTTAATATCTGATACTAATATTTCTGCACTGCAGGAACAGTGAACGTAGGTAAATATAGCAGTACTAATATTTCTGCACTGCAGGAACAGTGAACGTACTTTAATATCTGATACTAATATTTCTGCACTGCAGGAACAGTGAACGTAGGTAAATATAGCAGTACTAATATTTCTGGACTGCAAGAACAGTGAACGTAGGTAAATATAGCAGTATTAATATTTCTGGACTGTAAAAACAGTGAACGTAGGTAAATATAGCAGTACTAATATTTCTGGACTGCAAGAACAGTGAACGTAGGTAAATATAGCAGTACTAATATTTCTGGACTGCAAGAACAGTGAACGAATTTTAATTTAGCAGTACTAATATTTCTGGACTGCAAGAACAGTCAACGTAGGTAAATATAGCAGTACTAATATTTCTGGACTGCAAGAACAGTGAAAGTATTTTAATTTAGCAGTACTAATATTTCTGGACTGCAAGAATATATTGCTCTAGAATTTTTTTTATACTTTTTAAAAAAAAAAAAAAAAAGTTATTTTTTTTTTGTATAATTTTTTTTTTTTTTACATTTTTTTATGATTTGTTAATAATTATAAAATTACTATGGACTTATCAGAACAAAGCACAGGACAAAAGCACCACTGGACTCAGCAGGACAGACACTGGCCAAAGCACCACTGGACTCAGCAGGACAGAGCACAGGACAAAAGCACCACTGGACTCAGCAGGACAGAGCACAGGACAAAAGCACCACTGGACTCAGCAGGACAGAGCACTGGCCAAAGCACCACTGGACTCAGCAGGACAGAGCACAGGACAAAAGAATAAAGCACCACTGGACTGATCACACAGGAGCAGGAGCACCACTACCCTACAACCTCCCTCTTCCCTGATCACAGCCCAAATGAAGATGGCGGCCGCAAGCGGGGAATTTATGCAATCCGAGTCTCGTGAGATCCGACGCGAGACTTGGACGTCAGAGCCTCACTTTCATTTTTTTGGGAGCCGGAAATACCCGAACAGTGCTCGGATCCCGTCGGATCCGCACTGTTCGGGTGGGCTCGGATTAGCGTAATCCTAGCCCGCTCATCCTTAGTGAAAAGTAATTTTTTTTAATACCACAATAAGCTACAAAATTAATTCACATGATAAATAAGTGCTATAGTGTTTTTGTTGTAAGGAAAACAATGTAATGAGAGATATTAGCACATTTTGTACAGTGAGACTGATGGTAATTGACAAAAGCAGAACAATTGTACTTCTAGCAAAGAGTAAGTGTTCCATGTTTATAGAGGAAAAACATTTTATGGCTAAATTGAAGTTTGTTCTTTTTCACAACTGTTGGCTTCATTTTAAGGCAGTTTTATTGCAATATTATATAATCCCTTGTAATATTATATCATCTTAAAATGATGCAGCCACAAAACAATTGCAACACATTTCAGCAATTAGTGAGCTGGTCTAGATTCGCCTAAATGTCACCAAATAATATACACCCATTGGAGAATCAGACCAATCATAATGCATGGACGTATATAAGCCAATCAACAACCAAAACAAAATTAAATTAGACCGTACTATGTGGTCATATGACTATATCTCCTAGATAGTCGGTATCATTGCTGTGAAAATTAATATCCTCCCCAGACTTTTATACGCATTTATCATTGGGTGGAGTATTCACCAGTAGGCAAGAGTTGAGCTATCAGACACCTTGTTTTACTGTCAGTGCTTTCTATGTTTTGAGTAAGGTACATCTGGCTGAATACAAATTAGTATGTGCCATAATGTTGCCCTTGTGAATCAAACAAGGGGACTTGTCATTCATATATATTTGCAAGTATATAAATATGTCATGTATAATATATGTCATGTATATCAATATGGAATGTATATAAAAATATTTTTAGATATTTGTATAGCTTTAAAAAGATAAAACCACTAGGATAGGTAATATATAAAGCAGACAGTTCAGATTGGTAATAGTTGACCTTCTCACACAACTGTTTGTAAAACAAGCATTGATGCAGATTTGGTTGCCAAACATCTGTCTTGACAAGACAATGCAGTTGAATTGGAAAGTCCACATTCTGAGAAATTAACAGACAGAATTTGGCATATCGGTCACCCAACCAGCAGTCAGTTGGCAGTTGGCAGCACTAGTAACTTGCTGGAAACAGGCATTGCAATGAGTTTCAAAAAGCCCCCCAAAAATGGAATTTTGGTGCAAGAATGTAACAAAGGCTTCAGAAGATTCTTGTGTCGAAGTCAGCAAATTGGATAAAGTCATTTCAATTAAAATTGAGCAAACTTGGTTGTCTTTGTCTGAAAAGATGCGGCGTACGGTACGCCACGGCGTAAAAGGGCACGTTACAACGTAAAAGGGCATACGCAGCCACAACACGTGGCACCCACAGAATTTAGTCTTCTTACATACATTCGCACAAACACGCTCACTTGAAAAATAGTACACATTAATGGTAGTTGCAACACATAGTCATTTATGTCGAAATATAGTAGTATTTATGTTTTATATTAAAGTTATATGCATATTAGTGAAATATATGGAACAGGTTGAAGGAATCATATCATGTGTGGTATCATAATAAACCTCTTAACATTTGCTACTGTTCGGTTCACTCTGCGAAGGAATCGCAGAGTGCATACGCAAGTTATGAATGATAGGGAATTATGAACTACTTAAGACTAAGGAATCTTGGCGGGAAGAGCAGAGCATACCCCCTGGAGAGATGACCCCCTCCTTTGGATTCTTTAGGATGAACTAGCCAATGATTGACAACCCCTTGGACCTTCCTGAAACCTGGACCAATAGAAGCAAGCTATACCATCTCCATTGTATTACTGTATTCCTATGTGCATATAAGCAGCAGCTTCACATCTAGTGTTCAGACATCTTGTCCTCAGACTTCAGGATTGAATGACTGTACACTGGATCCAGAGCGCCTGCGATAAGTAACGGCTGTACTTATTATCACTTTGCTTGAATATATTATACTACTTTTTGCGAATAAATCATTGTGTGTTGGAAACACAAATCGAGGTTCGACAATCGTTATTGGTTAGCGACAATACGCACTTAACACTTGGGGAAAAGTGGAGGAGCCAAAATTGTGCAAGATGGCATTGTCCACCTACCCACATATTGAAAATTATATGCTTAAAAGTTAACAAACCAAGTACTCTAGTGACAGGCACTGCCCCTTTTGTGGCTTAAGTGCTTAATATGTTTGGGTCCCCACAGTAGCCAACAATTTGGTTGTTGGATTATTCAAATGGATATTTAATAGTGATGTTAAGAAATGAATCCTGGGCATTTGTATAACAGTAGTCATCATCCTCAATGGTAACCAATCATCATCCTCATTGAAGTTGTCTACATCAATTACATTTTCTTTGAATAAAGAAGCTACACCAAGTTGGCAGGGCCGAATTAAGGGGCTGGAGGCCCCTGGGATAAGGGGGCCTCCATTCCCCCATGAGGGCCCCCCCCGTGATCCGAGCTGCCCCTACCATGATCCGAGCAGCTCCCCCATTGATCAGAGCCGCCCCCAAGCGACTTACCTCCTTCCCCGGCGCGCTGTTTGCTCTTTACTGAGATCTCGTGAGAGTGAGACTCACGAGATCTCCTCAGTAAGGAGAATACAGCGCGTCAGGGAAGGACCGTAGTGAAATTGCTCAGCAAAATTGATCGCGCCGGGGGAGCCCCCGACCCCGACAGATTAATAATGCTGCTGAGCACGTTCAAGGGCCCCCTGGATGCCCGAGGCCCCTGGGCTGTAGCCCAGTTAGCCCTAGGGTTAATCTGGCCCTGCAAGTAGGTACCCGTTAGGCAGCATGTGTGACACATTGGAGAGTGTCAGTAGCAATGATTTGTTTAGGCCCCCACAAAAGAAAATGTTTTGATTGTTGGTCGATGAACTGGACTGAATAGATAGCAGTTTAATTCTTCATACAGGATGCTGACTGTCATACTTGTTTCCTCTTGCAAACGCTTGCTTTACAGACAATTGTGTAAAATTATGCTTAGTCGCCTTGCTTCCCTTCTGTGTCGATGTATCACCCGCGGCAGTAGCAGTTGTAGTGTGCAAGGATGTTTTATTGGAACCATGGATTGCATTAGGGATTTATATTTGGAATGTAAAAATTAGATGCAGGACTAAATACTAATAGTGAGGAGGTTGATGATCAATCCTCACACCAGTGAGGATTGCAACTGTCTATCCATTTGGCTGCTAGCTGACGCTGGGCTGCTTGCTTCTATACACAATTGCTACTATACACAATTTGCCACTTTTGGAAACACAATTTAAATGAACGTGCTGCAAATGACATATGAGGGAGGAGGTGCCTAGATGATCAACGTCGCTACCTCTACTTATTTTGTAATAACAAAAGCTACAGATGGCTTGAGAAATGTTGTCTGGGTTTAGATAAAAATGTTTCCAAACACAAGATGTGTTTGTTTTCGTCTTGTGCCCTGGCATGTTAATGCACTTATCATGGGCATCTGTTGTTGGTGACACTGACGGCTGCCTTACTTCAACACAATCATCATCATCCTCCTCATTATCTTGTCCATTATCCCCCTCATCCTCTTGCACATTTGTAGCTTCCATACTAACCTCCTCAATTTCTATGGGTAAATCATCATCTGCACTAATACTACTACTACCTATTGTTACATTTGCAAATGGTTGAGGACCTTTCGAAGGAGGCTGTTCTATTATTACAAGTCTGATTCTGAAACCTCAGATTTACATATATACCTTCCTTAGACTCTTCTCAGGATTCTGTGAGTGCCCAAGTTGATCTTCAACTTCAGTGTTATCTTCATGCACTGATTTGGCTAAGATTCAGAATACAAATAAAAATTAAACAAAGTTAAATAAATAACGATGGACACGACTTCATATTATATAGCCGCTAATGATTTAACTATCATAAGCTGGAGAGGTCAATATGTAATTAGCCAATCAGAATCAGCTAGATAGTGCTTCTAATATTCATAATCATCTTTGCACCTGCACCCGCAAGAAATGGCCTCCTAAAAGATATAAATGCTGATTTGCCCAGGTCTAATTATGTTGCAGTTACGTGAACATGGCCTTGTTGTACATGCCTATGCTAGCCCTCCCCTGTTCTCCAGGCAAAAGGAAAAGCAAGCTAACGATATGCAAACAAAACTATATACAGACGTATGTGTATGCACTTTTGGTGAGCATGCTCCGTATGGAAATGCATATATTATGCAAAAACAGATGTGGATCCAACTTTAAGTGAGGCTATAACTGTGCTTGTAGTGTGCGACCTGCGTGTATATGCTAAATTCAGTGTGATGTCTTCACGGAGGATGGGTGCCGCTTCGCTGGGAACTATAGCAAAATTAGTGGGTAGGGTATTGTATGTCCAGGTGGTTGCTATGCATTGTGTGATGTTTGTCCTCAGTGCTTATGTATTTTGTGATGTGTGTCCTGTGAGAGTATTTATTATATTCTTCCTCTAGCACTCTATTGGATATTAGCCTTGATAACCCAAGGATATTGCTCCTTTATTTTGTTAGCGTTTATTTAATCCACCAATGTGGTACTAATTTGATCTTCCCAACAAGGCACAACTACAGCATGTAGGTTTCATCTCCTGTGGTTGGAAAACACCCAGGTTAGAAAACCACATAGAAGAAATTCCAAAGGAAAAGGAAAATCCAGCTTCAAGCTGTTTTTTACCATCTTTCTGTTACATTTTTGTCAATCAACTATAAAAGTTTGAGGATAATTGATCACAAGAAACTCCACGATCCACAACACTTGTTCAAACAAAAAAAAGTCTTTCAAACTATTTTTCCCCCAAAGACTGCTAGTTTATTTATTTATTTATTTATTCAAAATGTTTTGGAAGAACATCAGCGCCATCATTTTCATTATTATTTTTATTGTTATGTTTATTTGACTTTGTGTGGTTATGACTCCGGGGGAGTGGGTGGTTCCTGGTCTTTGGAGCGCAAATTAATTTGGTTTGTTTTTTCATTATTAGGCTGAGCATGGCCTTTACTTATTATAGTGGCATAATCCATGTATAACTGGTTAAACTAACATTATGTATATGATTTTTACATGACATATTATTATATGCTACTTACCAAAGTCCCCCAAATTCACCTTAACAGTCATCTATTTTGCAGATAGGCAATTGCCTCTGTTGAATTGCATATGATATAGACATATTTCAAACCAAATGACTGGAGACTTTTGCCCTTTGCCATACATAGCTGAACCAGAGACCCACTGGGGATAGTGTTATGTCCTTTGTCACACAGTGCTGTACTTGTCTGACAGACAGTAATTTAATTGTTACTCTATGTCTTGTCATAGATAATTAGTGCAGCCATTCTGAAATACCTCTGTCTATATTACTCCTGATGGATGGATATCTTATGAAAATATACAGCTTTAGTATAATGTCACACATGACAGGACGCAGAAACAGAGCAGCTGCCAGTAGAGATTAGCACTGTATCAATAATACAAGACTAATTACTGTAACAAGACAGAAATCATGGATTTTTGCTAATCTCTAACTGACAAGGATAGCAATAACTTGTTCTAGTGGTGCCTAAATAGTCTGTGCAGTCTACTTGTGGAAATGTACTGCTATATACAGAGCAGCACATGTTCATGGAAGCTGAGAGATAGAGAACACATCTATAAATCAGTATAGATCTCCTATCCAGACACCGGTTATCCAGAAAATTCCAAAAGAAAACAATACATGTAGAAACAATCACCAAGAACCTTTTCCTACACACACCGTATGGAGAGCTGGTAAACAATTGAGGGCAGAAATGTACCTTGTGTTACTGCACAGTCACTAAAACAAAGTGTAATTATGACAACATGCGCCTGTACCCCTCTACACGTGTAGAGGCAGATTAGTGGTTTCCAAGCCCAAGTTATTTACATGAAGCCATCATGTTCATATTTGCCTGTTAGGAGGTTTAACACTTGGGGCTCATGAAGCCTTGGTGTAAACAATGTGCCGATGAGGCTTCAGTGCTTTAGTGTTTTTTTACAGACTGAATGGACAACAAGTAGTCTCATGACCATCACATACATCTCCAAAGTCCAGATTCTTCAGAAGTCAGATTCAGAGTCCAGAGGTTGGAGCAGAATTCCAGCTGATGTAGGTTCAAGAGTAGGTCATAGCCATGAGATGCAACGCAGTGAGATGGAACCCTGAGTTGGTACACTAGTCAATACATAGGTACAAAAGGATGAGGCAGAAGTGAAGTCAGCAAGAAGCTGGTTCAGTGCACAGGCAAACACCAGCGCCTGGCAGAATGCAGAGGAAGTGGGTGGCAACAAACTATATTACAGAAAAAAGCACAAAAATCTGGCTAAGAGGAAATGAAGGGGACTGGCTTAAATGGGAAGTCAAGAAGTAGGTCCAGGCATATAATATAACTTTTTTAAGATTGCAATAGGTTTGTAGTTTAATGTTTTAGAAAAGTAAAATCTGCAGCTTTCCTAGTTTACAATCTTTCATCCCCTTCTTTTTTAAGACATAAAACATAAGATTTAAATTGGCTATGCACAGATGATGTCACCAATTTTGACTAAATTACATTGTAGCATATACTTACTGACAATCACATGATCATCATGTCCTTTCATAATGGATCCAAATCGATCTGAATAGATTTGACAGGATGGAAAATCCAGTCGGCTAATGATGCACATCAAGGATGTTCCATGCAGCTATGTTAGATTCAGCCATGTGTGTGGCCACTCTTGCCTAATACCTACCACAACCAGACCCCTTTAGAACACATGTAGTTTCATGTTTGGCATATATAGCCCCAATGCCAGCCACATGCAACCTCATACCCATTAAACATAGCCCCATATACACAATGATGTAGAGACTGAGATTGTAAGCTTGCGAGCAGGGCCCACTTAACTCTCTGCATGTATTGTTTTATTACTGTTTGTTTCCAATTGTAAAGCGCTACAGAATCTGCTGGAGTTATATAAAAAATGTTGATGATGATGATGACCATATACAGGATAGTTTCATCACCACCACATACATATCAGAAGCTGTAACAGAATACAGGCCAAGGTAATTTCAACAATAGAAGAGATGTGAAATACAATGTGGTCACATGTAAGCCTGACTTGGTATACTGGTCAGTACTAAAGGATGGGACAGAAGAGAATTCAGTAACAAGCTGGATTAACAATCAAGCCATGTCAATCAAGACAAGCCACAAGTGCGGCCCTCTAATCTTCAAACAGACTGCACATACCCATAGTCTTTGTAATAAGTTAAAACAATATATTTAATCAAAGAGGGAAACACTAGCACACAAGCCAAACATTTCAGATTAAATAATCAAAGCCAAATGGCATAAAACAGGCCTCTGAAGCATGGCCAGTCTCCTTGATTAACCCCTTGTTTGCTTACAAACAGTGATTAGCGTGAAACTATTTTACCTAAAGTACATTCAGAGTTTAGGATAAATCATGACAATATTAATATTATATATCCTTAATTTTCTTGATTGTAATCATGACATTCATAATCATAATATGTACCTTATTCTCAGCTTTGTAACAGGGTTTCACAAAGACCACTCACCTGAGCCTGTGTGACCTGTACGTCACATGGGGATAATAATTACAAGACCACCCGACCACAAATGATAAATAACCCTCAAAATTCTATTTCACATTCCATCAATACAAAATTGGCAACACCAATATTTGATTTCAAAGCCAGCACTTTGCAGGAGTATTTTGTTGCTCCCTTTTCTCCAAATTGCATTCACAACTTATACCCAACTACAATTCAACTTAATTAATCATTGCTCAAACAATCCAATGTATTTCAGTAGCATTTTAATAAACCATCCTAACTAGAACATTAATTTGTTAAGAACACAAAAGCAGAATATTATGAAATTAAATTTAATATGGCAAAATAGCCACACCGCTTAAGGAATAAAAAAAATAACATCATAAAATGACACACAGTAATATAATACTGTGCAAATGGGTTCTTTACAAAACAATGAGAAATATGCTACTTATTTCAGGAGGAAAATGCACTGAAAACATGGACCTATTCCTCAACACAAATTGGCTTCTCTCACAGTTTTTCAAGAGATTTAAACACATATTTCTGCTAAAACCCTCTCTTGTGAGGTCATACAGAACGGCAGTGTATATGCTAATAGGGGTCAAATTCACACCTGAGAGTTAAACACAGTGGGCCTGATTCATTAAGAAAAGTAAAGCAAAAAAATGAGTAACTTTGAACCTTGGCAAAACTATGTTGCATTGGAAAGGGATGTAAATTTAAAATGTAGAGACAGATTTATAGTTGGGATAGGGCATGTCCTAGATCAACTTTTAATGTCAGTGTAAAAATAAAGCTATCAAGTATTTGCGTCCTACATGAAAAAACAGCCAGTATTTTCCTTGTGTGCAAAATAATAAACTCATTTGCATCACTTGCATTGGTTTTGCCAAGGTTCAAAGTTACTAATATTTTTGCTTTACTTTCCTTAATGAATCGGGCCCAGTACATTCAGAAACAGACAGAAATTCTTATACTAGTCATAAATTTACTCTCAAACTTTACAAAATCATAATAATGTAAGGGTATAAATTTACCTATAGACATGAAACATCACTATCATTATTGATTATTTGGGACAGTATTCCATTCTATTCTTTCTTTGCCAGGTAGACCTTTATGTTTGATGTAGTCAGGGCTGCCAAGAGGAATTCAGATCCCCGGTACAACAAATTGATGGGGACCCCCCTTATAGTTGAGTAAGCAAAAAAAATTTGCGCCGCAAAATGCTGGGCGTGACATGATGACGTCACACCCGGCATTCAGTCAGTCTGGAGCAATGGAGCACAGAGGAGCAGAGAGGAGGGACGTCGGCGCCGCGATCACGTGAGTATGTTTTTTTTTAATTTTAACTACCCTGCTCCCCCCACCAACAATCGAGCCTGGATGTAGTTGGTGTAGTTAATTTCCCTGAGTATGAATATGCACAGAGACTTTCTGAAAGTGGAATGATAAAAGAAATTCATTTGATGTGGACATGATCTTATTTGAAGATATATATCTGACCATGTGCTCTGCATTCAGTATGGACGGTCATACATTTCTATCTGACATAATCTGGTGTGGCTGGATCACTTATAAATAACTTATTGTAGAAATGTATTTAAATTATTAGCACAGTGTGCCAATTGCTATCATTGAAAGTGTACTGATTTTGATATTGTGTTATCTTTGTGTATTAGAAATGTACTGATTTCTGATGCAGTAGCCATTGTGGAGGAAATGTGTTTGTGTAAGAAAAGAAAGGTAAGTTAATTAATTATTTTCATTGCAGAAGTGACAAACACCTGTTTTGGTCTGAATGCCTGGCAGGAGGTCGTATACCTGTTAGCATATCTTGTTAGAGAGACAGGAAACATCCTAACAAGGTAGACAGCAAATTTGAGGAAATCACAGGTTGATGCAGTTAAATTGTGTTAGATGCAAGATTAGATTATATCCTAATGTTAAAGTATCTAATGTGAAATCAGACGTTTCAGTGCCTGGTCTGATCAGGGGATTAGGCTACCCCCTGACAACATGTATATAAAAGGAGCTCTGTATTACCATGTAATGAGTATTATTCCATCTGTACACTTCTGGAAAGATCGCTTTTACCACAAACTAGCATGTAACTGCCCTTATAATGGCTACTTGAGCTAATAAAACATCACTGCTTCAAGATCCTGCTTTGACACCTACTTACCTGCTGTAATTCCTGTGACCTACAATTAGACCAAATCTAATCCATTATCTGGCTGTTCTGAGGTTGGGATCCAACATTCCTGTACTAACGTTCTGCCCGCTACCTTGCATCTGATCTAAAGGAAGAGGTCAGGGGTACCAGCTCAGCGAGGGGGTGCCCTAGCAGTGAAAGTTACCCAGAAGGAAGCGGGTCTAGCTGCCGGTGAGGGAGCCTAGTGGTGGCAGCAGGCCCATCTTACTGCGGTTAGAGGGGCACAAATTGGGATAAAGAAAGGGGAGTGTCTGGCTATGGCAAATGATCTGTTGGTATGTCAGCAAAAGTACATTAACCCCTTCATTACTAGCCCACAGTGAGTTACAGCAATTCATATTTTATATTTTAACATCTGATTGTGTCATTTTGTTTCACGACACAGGCAATGATGAGAACTATAAATGACCTGACAGCATCATCCCATGGCCCTCGAGACTGCCACTGTATTTAGAAGCCACAAAAAATGCATGCGCCGTGGGTGGATTTCAAGGTATATACTCTCTTTCTGGTCCTTAGAACTAACCATGAAAATGTGTCTAGTTTAGCTAAAAATGCGCTTTATGGAAAGACTGAAAAAGTAATTTAAAACTGCAGTCTACTAACACTTTAGGAACCGTAAGCCCCATATGTTCTAGTGACTTGTTCCATCCTCCTCCCATAGGTTAGTGGTGGAAACCATTTTTCATTTTACACTAAAAAAATTCTATTAAGTGCGTCCACTCAATTGCACACTGAGGCAACTGACCTACTGCAGAAAATGTCTAGGTCTGGATCTGTGGATAACACACATAGGCCTATAGAGGCCGGGATGACAGTCTGTTTATCATTTTATTAATCATTTTTATTTGCATATTGTAAAAATTTAACTATGGGCTCAGTAACCGCTGTATACTTTTCATTTATATATTTTATACATCATTCACATAGTAGGACTTTGGACCCTAAAGAGCTATGGTGTCGCAGTGATGGGGTGAGGGGTAGGTTAGGTACGTTACACCACTGAAAAGAAACCTACAGAGGCCTGAAATTGACACAAGCAAAGAGTGGATTAAAAAATATATAATATTGAAATAACTATAAAAATAATGATCTCTGGAGCAGTTACTGTGCATGGCATACCCAATAGGTCATTTTTTTTAACATAGTGAACTATTAAATAAAACATTTTGATTCATGGCAACAGCGCCACTTTAACAATTTAACAAGGAAATGACAGCAAACAACTTTATAACACTGGGCCCAATACCGTCTGCCAGAAGCTGTCAGTGTTTCTGTGACTTTCTAGGTCATTGAGATGACAGTGAGTATCCAGACTGCTGCCTTGTTGGGTTTATTGTGCCCTGAAGACATTTACATATGAGGTAAACTGGTGGCTCAGTAAAGGTTTATGACTTTAATCTCCACCAACAGACCAGATACACAGTGAGAGGGCTGCGGTAGTATTAATGAGCAGCAATAATGCATCCTGTTTGTTTTATCCGCTGAACTTTCATAGACTGTCCAAATGTTACTCTGACATTAAATGTCAGCTGACTTCTCCACACAAGCATTCCGAGCACTTCATTTTACACTTGGACCAAAGTGACATTTCTGCTTCCCAGTTACTGAGGCAACTGAGTTTATAATGTGGCCACAGCCCAAAACAGACAAAGGGAAAGGCACAAAACAGGAACCTTGCTGTAGGACTCATCACATCATGACGTTCTCGCTCACCGTGTCATTAAACCAGGAAATTACTGATGTCTCCCAAGAGCTCTAAGTGCCCTTAAAACTGGCATTGCTGGGAATAAAACTTTATTTACTCCATATCTGGCCAGTAAGAAACGTGGCTCTTTCGTCAGCGAAACCAGTTCCAAAATAAATCAGTTTTCAAGAAACAAAATACTATCTTTCCAGTCACAATGTTGACAAATGTAGTGACCCCATTAAAAGGGTCATGTTGCAACATACAGACTTAAATTGTTTATTAGGTAACTACTTTTTTTAATCACATCTCCATTTTATATACAACATTTTGACCTGATATAGTGTCTGCATTTTTTAAGTTCTGGGATTATATATATTTTTTTCTTCATTTTACGTTGGGAAAGCCTGTTAAAGAATAGGAATTTAATATAACTAAAATCCTTTCAAGTGTTTATGCTCATATTCATATTTTTACCATAGTGGGAGCATGTTTTTATGTAGAACTGATGCACCATACGTTTAAGGCTGATGTTTGCCCACTTACGACTGCCATCGACTTGAAGGACAGAACAGGGGAGGGAGAGGGTGGATGAACACAGCCCAGGTACAGTAAGGGCGACCCCACGCAGATACAGGCGATTCAAGTACAGCCGTACTTCGCTTCTTTCCAGACGTAAAGTTTGCATCTGCTTCAGGACAGGTGTAACTGACATGATAATAAAGACCAAACACAGCATTCACCCTCACAATCTAATGTGATGATAGACAAATCACCTGCACACCTGACACCAGTCATCTCAGCAAACTCCATTATAGAAGATCAGTGCAGATGGACCATGTCATCTCCAAAAAAAAGGAAAAACAAAATCCTACTGACTGCTTACTTAAAAGAGGTAGATGTACATTTCAGTAGCAACAAAATGATTTTATTGTATTTCAAAAGCATTGCATACATTAGCATGTGAGGATGTCTTAAATTATCTGACTGACCCTTTTTAATAATGTATTTCATTGTTGGAATTAAAAAAAACTTTTTTTAAACAGAACCTTAAAAAGTTTAAATATTGCAATGGACCCAGCTGGTTAGCTGTATGTTTGGTCTATTATGTGTAATCTCAAAGGGGACACTAAAATCTACAATGCATAAGGGAATTTTTCACAATATTGCCTTCTGGAATGGGGTTGAAAGAGGTCACAGTTGCTGGCCGGGAGAAGGATGACGTCCATCCTAGTCCTCCAGATTCACAAGATTATTCAGACTACAAAGCATATATGATTTAATCATATTTTACATGTAAGTACCTTTTGGCGTAAAATGTACTGCTTACAATAAACAAACAAATTACCAAGGAAAACGTTTTTTCCCCAGAACAGTGCATGTAATGCAACAGACAGGAATTAGTGTCACAAACAAACAGAAGTGAAACACACAAAATTAATTTTGATTCGCAATAGGTGCAACATAGGCAGGAGGGGCAATAGGTGCCATAGGGGCAGGAGGAACAATAGGCGCCACAGGGGCAGGAGGGGCGATAGGTGCTGAAGGGGTAGTAGGGGTAATAGGTGCCATAGGGGCCGGAGGAACAATAGGCGCTACAGGGGCAGGAGGGGCAATAGGTGCCACAGGGGCAGGAGGGGCAATAGGTGCCGCAGGGGTAGGAGGGGCATTAGGAGCCCCAGGGTCAGAAGGAACAATAGGTGCCACAAGGACATGAGGGGCATTAGGAGCTACAGGAGCAGGTGGGGCTTTATGGGCCCCAGGGTCAGAAGGGGCAATAGGTGCCATAAAGACAGGAGGGGCAATAGGTGCCACAGGAGCAGGAAAGGCAGCAGGTGGATTCCCAGTATAATGAACAATGGCATCAGTCAATCTCTCCAAAGTGGTATCAGTCATTGTAAGTATGTTTCCTATATGCTCTATATTTTGGTGCAATGCAGCATTGGTTTGCAAAGAGTAAGTTCACAATTAGAAATAAACACATATGATTATAGTTTGATCTGACCCATGTAGTTTTATTACTGTGTGGAAGAGAAAGTATTGTATAATAGTTTGGCTTGTAATATTCTTCATTAGACAAAGTACAAGGCCTGCTCTGTAATAAGGATGTTTCAGTATCAGTATGTGATTACATTGACTTTAGAATATTGAAGTTTTAATTACCTCTTAGCTCAAGTCCATATGCAAGTGGTGTAGAGGTGTTTGTATTTGGCCAATGGTGGAGTAATGATCCATTAATGGTTCTTAATAATTAAATTAATCTATTGAAATTGAAACATAAGACCAGATCTATCTACCTTTCTATCTATCCACCTATCTATCTATCTATTGTGGCAAAAGCACGCTTCTCGTGAAACACATGTGAACATCTTCTTTTTTTTCACTCCCCCCTTTCCTTTAAAAAGGGAGTTCTCATCAGCTGCTCTGTTTGCTCTGACTACAAACACACCCTGTCAGCCTGCTGTGTGAAAAGACACTTCCAAACCATGTAAGTTAAATCAGACTTTATGCCATTGTTTTGTCACACATATGTCCTCCACCTGTTTATCCTTAAACTAGGTGTACTGTTGTACAAATCTGTTACTCTGCTGCTTACATTCTTTCTATGCAGATTGGCAGCTAAATGCCTCCCTTTGTTACACTATCTATCTATTGAAACACTCCCCCTGCACATAATCGTACAAAAAATAGAGAAAAAAAATCTCAAAAATCTATTCAAAAATATTTAGAGATGATTAAAAAAAATATTTATAATTTCCTTTTTCTGTTGTTAATGTTATTTATTTTGTTATACAAGAGTTTTTTGTTTTTGTGTGTGTTTTTTTTTTTTTTTTAAGTATGTCTGTAATAATGAGACATGTGCATACTTCTGTGAATTAGGTTAAAGGCGGATGTAATGCAAAAAAGGACAAATTGCTCCCAAATCAATAGAAGGGCAATAAAGATGTAATGACACGTAATGCGATTGTACATCATGTAACTCACTTATTACCGTATTCATCTCATGTATTACTCAGGTGCACTTGTATGCCAAAAAAGGCGTACGCATGTCCAAGTTGCGCACATGTTTTAAAAGCGCAAGTTCTGTTCACATTGCATTCCAGATAACTCAGGCCCTTAGTGTCCTGTAACAGAATACTAGGGATGTGCACCGGCGACTTTTGGTGTCTCGTGTTTTGTGTTTTGGATTCGGATTTTCGCGATGTTTTGGGTTCGAATTTGTTTCGCAAAACACCTGCCGAAAGGTTTTGGTTCGGATTTAAGGTTTTGGATTCAGATTTTTTTTTAAAAAAAGCATAAAAAGTTCAAAAATCAAGTTTTTGGGCTTATTTTGACTCCTACGCTATTATTAAGCTCAATAACTTTCAATAACAAGCATTTCCACTAATTTACAGTGTATTCTGAACACCTCACAATATAGTTATTAATCCAAAACGTTGCAACAAGGTATCTTTCTGGACTGCGTAGAGGAGTGGTCACCACAATATAATTTAAAAACCCTGAACTTGTATGATTCGCACCAATAAATGTATCTGGACTGAGTAGAGGAGTGGTCACCACAATATATATAATAAGAAAACCATCAACTGGTCTGAATCGCACCAAAAAATGTACCTGTACTGCGTAGAGGAGTGGGTCACCACAATATAAAATTAAAAACCCTGAACTTGTATGAATCGCACCAATAAATGTATCTGGACTGCGTAGAGGAGTGGTCACCACAATATATATAATAAGAAAACCATCAACTGGTCTGAATCGCACCAAAAAATGTACCTGGACTGCGTAGAGGAGTGGGTCACCACAATATAAATTAAAAACCCTGAACTTGTATGAATCGCACTAATAAATGTATCTGGACTGCGTAGAGGAGTGGTCACCACAATATATATAATAAGAAAACCATCAACTGGTCTGAATCGCACCAAAAAATGTACCTGGACTGCGTAGAGGAGTGGGTCACCACAATATAATTTAAAAACCCTGAACTTGTATGAATCGCACCAATAAATGTATCTGGACTGCGTAGAGGAGTGGTCACCACAATATATATAATAAGAAAACCATCAACTGGTCTGAATCGCACCAAAAAATGTACCTGGACTGCGTAGAGGAGTGGGTCACCACAATATAATTTAAAAACCCTGAACTTGTATGATTCGCACCAATAAATGTATCTGGACTGTGTAGAGGAGTGGTCACCACAATATATATAATAAGAAAACCATCAACTGGTCTGAATCGCACCAAAAAATGTACCTGGACTGCGTAGAGGAGTGGGTCACCACAATATAATTTAAAAACCCTGAACTTGTATGATTCGCACCAATAAATGTATCTGGACTGCGTAGAGGAGTGGTCACCACAATATATATAATAAGAAAACCATCAACTGGTATAATTCGCACCGAATAATGTACCTGGACTGCGTAGAGGAGTGGTCCCTACAATATAATTAAAAAACCCTCCACGGGTCTGAATTCCAAAAAAAAGGATCTGGACTACATTGTGGAGTGGCCCCGGTACCCAATTTGGTACCGGGGCCACAATACCTCCTCCAACCATGGTACAGAGCATTCATCATTGAGATCCCATCAAGTATGTTAAAGACTGACAGGGTCGAAGTGTTATTGGTTGACTTTGTAAACCAAAAAACTGTCCCTGTTGCACATAGTTGTGCAATGAAGAGTGACTTTTTCATTTAAAGGCTCCATCTTTCAAGTGTAGTGTTTGTAAGTCATATTATACTTTTTATAAAATTTGTTTAATTTGTTCCTCTTTATGGTAACTACTAATAGAATTAAAGTATTAAATAGAATTAAAGTATTAAATAGAGTGGTATAGAGTGGTAGTGTGGTATAGAGTGGTCCCCACAATATAATAATAAAACCCTCAACTGGTCAGAATTCCACCAAACAAGTATCTGGACTGCGTAGTGGGGTGACCCCGGTACCCAATTTGATACCAGGGCCACAATAAAATAAATACACCCTCAACTGGTCAGAATTCCACCAAACAAGTATCTGGACTGCGTAGTGGGGTGGCCCCGGTACACAATTTGATACCGGGGCCACAATAAAATAAATACACCCTCAACTGGTCAGAATTCCACCAAACAAGTATCTGGACTGCGTAGTGGGGTGGCCCCGGTACCGGGGCCACAATACCTCCTCCAAGTTCCAAGTGTAGTGTTTATAACATCTTAACACTACACTAATTCTAGCACGTCAAAACCTCTTGTTTTAAATAATGACAGGGTGTCACGAGCCGCGGCGGTACTCACAGCCGCCGCGGCTCAGTTCCTACCTGCCCCAGCGTCCCGGCCGTCACCATGACGACCGGGACGTCACTTCCTCCTAACTCCCGACCGTTGCTAAGGCAACGGCCAGATGCCCAGCACTGTAGCGCCGCGTCCCGGAAACAAGGGACAGCTGGGCGCGTGCGCAGGAAGATCTAATAGCCTGTTGGCTATTAGACTGTGATTTTTTCATTAGTCAGCTCCTGAAAGTATTTTCAGAGCTAGACTCTGATTGGCTCATCTGTACATTTAAGGCAGTGAGCTCTGCAGCCTCACTACCGGTTATAGCGTTCTGTCCTCAGTCCTGCTGCCTGCTTGTACTATCTGTTTAGGTTCCTGCTACCTTAGATTTGACCACCCGTGTTTGACCCCTGCTTGTTCTTGGACCTGTGACCCTTCTCTTCTGACCTTGACCTTTTGCCTGGAATTCGGATTTTGCTTCTCTGCCTGTGAGTTTGACCCTTCGCTTTCCCTTGGATATTGCATTTGTGCCTGTGACCTTTGGACCTTGGATTCCTCTTATACTACAGTCCACCAATCACTCCACTTCTGGGAAACTCCTTTAAGTCAGTATACGCTACTCGACTCTCGGTCGGCCCGCAGCCCAGTCTGTCCCCACCACTAGGGGCTCCAGCGAACACCTTGCCTTCTGAGTAGTTCCCGAGTTTCACTGTACTGACTTGGGAGTTCCTAACACAGGGCATTTAACTTTTGATTTAATTTATTGAATTTGTTGGCATTTTCTTTTACATTTTGAACATGGAAAACGACTGTTGAATGGTCACATAATGCCAAAAAAATAGTTGCAAGATGGAATTGTACTTGGGCCCTCCCACCCACCCTTATGTTGTTGAAATAGGACATGCACACTTTAACAAACCAATCATTTCAGCGACAGGGCCTACCAAACAACTGTGGCTGAAATGATTGGTTTGTTTGGGCCCCCACACCAAAAAAACAATTCATCTCTCCCTGTACAAACTAAACAGGCTCTACTGAGGAAAGATGTCGTCCTCATCCTCAACCTCTGATTCCTCTCCCCCTACAGTGTGTACTTCCTCCTCTTCACACATTATCAATTCGTCCCCGCTGGACTCCACAACCACAGGTCCCTCTGTACTATCTGGAGGGCAGTGCTGTACTTCATTGAGGAATTGATTATTCATTTTTATAAACATCATTTTTTCAACGTTGTGAGGAAGCAACCTCCTTCTCCGCTCACTGACCAGGTTCCCCGCTGCACTAAAAACTCTTTCCGAGTACACACTGGAGGGGGGACAACTCAGGTAAAATAGAGCCAGTTTGTACAGGGGCTTCCAAACTGCCTTTTGGAGTTCTACCACGTCACTACCTCTAGTTAATTTCGTCATGGTGACGGCCGGGACGTCACTTCCTCCTAACTCCCGACCGTTGCTAAGGCAACGGCCAGATGCCCAGCACTGTAGCGCCGCGTCCCGGCAACAAGGGACAACTGGGCGCGTGCGCAGGAAGATCTAATAGCCTGTTGGCTATTAGACTGTGATTTTTTCATTAGTCAGCTCCTGAAAGTATTTTCAGAGCTAGACTCTGATTGGCTCATCTGTACATTTAAGGCAGTGAGCTCTGCAGCCTCACTACCGGTTATAGCGTTCTGTCCTCAGTCCTGCTGCCTGCTTGTACTATCTGTTTAGGTTCCTGCTACCTTAGATTTGACCACCCGTGTTTGACCCCTGCTTGTTATTGGACCTGTGACCCTTCTCTTCTGACCTTGACCTTTTGCCTGGAATTTGGATTTTGCTTCTCTGCCTGTGAGTTTGACCCTTCGCTTTCCCTTGGATATTGCATCTGTGCCTGTGACCTTTGGACCTTGGATTCCTCTTATACTACAGTCCACCAATCACTCCACTTCTGGGAAACTCCTTTAAGTCAGTATACGCTACTCGACTCTCGGTCGGCCCGCAGCCCAGTCTGTCCCCACCACTAGGGGCTCCAGCGAACACCTTGCCTTCTGAGTAGTTCCCGAGTTTCACTGTACTGACTTGGGAGTTCCTAACACAGGGCATTTAACTTTTGATTTAATTTATTGAATTTGTTGGCATTTTCTTTTACATTTTGAACATGGAAAAGGCTTGTAAATATGAAATGTAATGATTGCAAGGCTTGTAAATACTTTGAAGATAAAAAAAGCAGGCTGCACAGACTGTGGAGCTAGAAAGTGAAATTAAATGGACCACGTTACTTTGGTGGCTATCTATGCCCCCCCGCCCTACACTTGTAGTTGAATATAAAAAAAGCAGCCTGCATAGACTGTAGAACTAGAAATTCAAATATACAAAGAAATGGACAAAGGCAGTTTGGTATCTGTCTGCATCAGATCCCCTCTCCACTAAGAGTAAAATAGAAAACTATTCAGCCGTTATATAATCTAGAATATAAATAGAAATTGAGAAAGGCAATTTGGTATCTGTCTGCATCATAATCATCAACATCCTCCTCAGCGCCAGCTACATCAATATCCTCCTCCCGGTGTACAACATTCACACCTTCATTAGCCAAATCTGTAACTGGACTGTGGGTGATCCTTCCAGCATATGCAGAGGGCGTGCTGCAAATGCTGGATGGAGTCACCTCTTCCCGTACAGTGATGGAAAGGTCAGGGTTCACAACCAACAACACCCTTGGACTCGCCTTGGGGATTTGTGATGTCATCTGTTTAGAAGGCAGAGTTCTTTGCTGTTTTGTTGTTGTTGCTGACAGCATAACTCTCTTTAATTTTTTGTAGGGGGGGGAGGAGGAGGGCCTAGATCCTTGGGTGAAGCTGGACCACTAGTCATGAACACGGGCCAGGGCCTAAGCCGTTCCTTGCCACTCCGTGTCGTAAATGGCATATTGGCAACTTTACGTTTCTCCGCTGATGATTTAAAGTTTCTCTTTTTGCTACTTTTACTTAACTTGGGCTTTTTGGATTTTACATGCCCTGTACTAGGAGATTGGGCATCGGGCTTGGAAGTAGAGATGAGCGCACTCGGATTTTTGAAATCCGAGCCCACCCGAACGTTGCCGATCCTTGTCGGATCCGAGACAGATCCGGGTATTGGCGCCAAATTCAAATCTGAAACTGAGGCTCTGACTCATAATCCCGTTTTCGGATCTCGCGATACTCGGATCCTATAAATTCCCCGCTAGTCGCCGCCATCTTCACTCGGGCATTGATCAGGGTAGAGGGAGGGTGTGTTAGGTGGTCCTCTGTCCTGCTATATCTCGTGCTGTTCAGTGCTGTGCTGTGCTGTGCTGTGCTGTGCTCAGTCCAGTGGTGCTGTGTCCTGTGCTCTGTCCTTCTGAGGTCAGTGGTGCTGCTGGGTCCTGTGCTGTGTCCTGTTCAGTCCAGTGGTGCTGTGTCCTGTGCTCTGTGCTTCTAAGGGCATAGTTATTTCCCCAATATTCCCCTGTGTTTAAAAAAAGTAAAAAAAAGTTATTTAAAAAAATACCAAAAACCAATTAAATTTTTTTTTAATTACCACAAAATTTGCACAACCAATCCTGCAGTATAAGCCCATTGGTACTGCAATATTACCAAGTTCACACATTCAGCAGTAAAAGTCCAGTGGTACTGCAATATTACAAAGTTCACACATTCTGCAGTATCAGTCCAGTGGTGCTGTGTCCTGTGCTCTGTCCTGCTGAGTTCCGTAGTGCTGCTGGGTCCTGTGCTGTGTCCTGTTCAGTCCAGTGGTGCTGTGTCCTGTGCTCTGTGCTTCTAAGGGCATAGTTATTTCCCCATTATTCCCAAGTTTTTAAAAAATAAAAAAAAAGTTATAAAAAATATTAAAATAATTTTTTTTTAAAAAAAAGTAATTATAACCAAATTTGCAAAAGCAATCCAGCAGTATAAGTCCATTGGTACTGCAATATTACCAAGTTCACACATTCTGCAGTATCTTGTGCTACATATAATGGAGACCAAAAATTTGGAGGATAAAGTAGGGAAAGATCAAGACCCACTTCCTCCTAATGCTGAAGCTGCTGCCACTAGTCATGACATAGACGATGAAATGCCATCAACGTCGTCTTCCAAGCCCGATGCCCAATCTCGTAGTACCGGGCATGTAAAATCCAAAAAGCCCAAGTTAAGAAAAAGTAGCAAAAAGAGAAACTTAAAATCATCTGAGGAGAAACGTAAAGTTGCCAATATGCCATTTACGACACGGAGTGGCAAGGAACGGCTTAGGCCCTGACCCGTGTTCATGACTAGTGGTTCAGCTTCACCCACGGATCTTAGCCCTCCTCCTCCTCCCCCTTCCCCTACAAAAAAATTGAAGAGAGTTATGCTGTCAGCAACAAAACAGCAAACAACTCTGCCTTCTAAAGAGAAATTATCACAAATCCCCAAGGCGAGTCCAGGGATGTTGGTGGTTGTCAAGCCTGACCTTCCCATCACTGTACGGGAAGAGGTGGCTCGGGAGGAGCCTATTGATGATGTAGCTGGCGCTGTGGAGGAACTTGATGATGAGGATGGTGATGTGGTTATTGTAAATGAGGCACCAGGGGGGGAAACAGCTGATGTCCATGGGATGAAAAAGCCCATCGTCATGCCTGGTCAGAAGACCAAAAAATGCACCTCTTTGGTCTGGAGTTATTTTTATCCAAATCCAGACAACCAATGTATGGCCATATGTAGCTTATGTAAAGCTCAAATAAGCAGGGGTAAGGATCTTGCCCACCTAGGAACATCCTCCCTTATACGTCACCTGAATAACCTTCATAGTTCAGTGGTTAGTTCAGGAACTGGGGCTAGGACCCTCATCGGTACAGGGACACCTAAATCCCGTGGTCCAGTTGGATACACACCAGCAACACCCTCCTCGTCAACTTCCTCCACAATCTCCATCAGATTCAGTCCTGCAGCCCAAGTCAGCAGCCAGACTGAGTCCTCCTCAATACGGGATTCATCTGAGGAATCCTGCAGCGGTACGCCTACTACTGCCACTGCTGCTGTTGCTGCTGTTAGTCGGTCATCTTCCCAGAGGGGAAGTCGTAAGACCGCTAAGTCTTTCACAAAACAATTGACCGTCCAACAGTCGTTTGCCATGACCACAAAATACGATAGTAGTCACCCTATTGCAAAGCGTATAACTGCGGCTGTAACTGCAATGTTGGTGTTAGACGTGCGCCCGGTGTCCGCCATCAGTGGAGTGGGATTTAGAGGGTTGATGGAGGTATTGTGTCCCCGGTACCAAATCCCGTCGAGATTCCACTTCACTAGGCAGGCGATACCAAAAATGTACAGAGAAGTACGATCAAGTGTCCTCAGTGCTCTAAAAAATGCGGTTGTACCCACTGTCCACTTAACCACGGACATGTGGACAAGTGGTTCTGGGCAAACGAAGGACTATATGACTGTGACAGCCCACTGGGTAGATGCATCCCCTTCCGCAGCAACAGCTGCATCAGTAGCAGCAACTACAAAATGGCTGTTCGTGCAAAGGCAGGCAACATTGTGTATTACAGGCTTTAATAAGAGGCACAACGCTGACAACATATTAGAGAAACTGAGGGAAATTATCTCCCAGTGGCTTACCCCACTTAGACTCTCATGGGGATTTGTGGTGTCAGACAATGCCAGTAACATTGTGCGGGCATTAAATATGGGCAATTTCCAGCACGTCCCATGTTTTGCCCACACCATTAATTTGGTGGTGCAGCATTACCTCAAGAGTGACAGGGGTGTGCAGGAGATGCTTGCTGTGGCGCGCAAAATTGCTGGACACTTTCGGCATTCAGCCACCGCAGACTAGAGGCACATCAAAAAAGCATGAACCTGCCCTGCCATCACCTCAAACAAGAGGTTGTGACGCGCTGGAACTCCACCCTCTATATGCTGCAGAGGATGGAGGAGCAGCAAAAGGCCATTCAGGCCTACACAGCCACCTACGACATAGGCAAAGAAGTGGGGATGCGCCTCAGTCAAGCGCAGTGGAGACTGATTTCCGTGTTATGCAAGGTTCTGCAGCCATTTGAACTTGCCACACGAGAAGTCAGTTCCGACACTGCCAGCTTGAGTCAGGTCATTCCCCTGATCAGGCTGTTGCAGAAGCAGCTGGAGAAAGTGAGGGAGGAGCTGGTAAGCCATTGCGATTACACCAAGCATGTAGCTCTTGTGGATGTAGCCCTTCGTACGCTTTGCCAGGATCCGAGGGTGGTCACTCTTTTAAAATCAGAGGAATACATTCTGGCCACCGTGCTCGATCCTCGGTTTAAAGCGTATGTTGTGTCTCTGTTTCCGGCGGACACAAGCCTACAGCGGTGCAAAGACCTGCTGGTCAGGAGATTGTCCTCTGAAGAGGACCGTGACATGCCAACAGCTCCACCCTCATTTTCTTCCACATCTATGGCTGCGAGGAAAAAGCTCAGTTTTCCCAAAAGAGGCGCTGGCGGGGATGCTGATAACATTTGGTCCGGACTGAAGGACCTGCCAACCATTGCAGACATGTCTACTCTCGCTGCATTGGATGCTGTCACAATAGAAAAAATTGTGGATGATTACTTTGCTGACACCAACCAAGTAGACATGTCAGACAGTCCATATTGTTACTGGCAGGAAAAAAAGGCAGTTTGGAAGCCCCTGTACAAACTGGCTCTATTTTACCTGAGTTGTCCCCCCTCCAGTGTGTACTCGGAAAGAGTTTTTAGTGCAGCGGTGAACCTGGTCAGTGAGCGGCGAAGGAGGTTGCTTCCTCATAACGTTGAAAAAATGATGTTTATAAAAATGAATAATCAATTCCTCAATGAAGTACAGCACTGCCCTCCAGATAGTACAGAGGGACCTGTGGTTGTGGAGTCCAGCGGGGACAAATTGATAATGTGTGATGAGGAGGAAGTACACACTGTAGGGGGAGAGGAATCAGAGGTTGAGGATGAGGACGACATCTTGCCTCAGTAGAGCCTGTTTAGTCTGTACAGGGAGAGATGAATAGCTTTTTTGGTGTGGGGGCCCAAACAAACCAATCATTTCAGCCAAAGTTGTTTGGTAGGCCCTGTCGCTGAAATGATTGGTTTGTTAAAGTGTGCATGTCCTATTTCAACAACATAAGCGTGGGTGTGAGGGCCCAAGGACAATTCCATCTTGGAACTTTTTTTTTTTGCATTATATGACCAATCAACAGTCGTTTGCCATGTTCAAAAAGTAAAACCAAATTTAAACAATATCAAGAAATTAAACCAAAAGTAAAATGCCCTGTCATAATTTAAAACAAGAGGTATTGACGTGCTCTAAAACTACTGTATTGTTGTTTATATTTTATAAACACTACACTTGAAAGCTTGAGTCTTTCAATAAAAAAGTAACTGTCCATTGCACGAATATTTGCAACAGGGACAATTTTAGGGTTAAGAAAGTCAACTAATAACACTTCGACGCTGTCTGTCTTTATAAACACTACACTTGGAAGTTGGAGGAGGTATTGTGGCCCCGGCACCAAATTTACTACCGGGGCCACTCCACTGTGCAGTCCATATTTAGGTGTATCAGATATTAAACAACGGTGACAGTTGATGCCCAATTTTTTAATTATATTGTGGCCTCGGTACCAAATTGTGTATCGGGGCCACCACACTACGCAGTCCATACCCTTTTTTGGTGGAATTCTGACCCGTGGAGGGTTTTTTAATTATATTGTGGCCTCGGTACCAAGTTGTGTACCGGGGCCACCACACTACGCAGTCAAGATAGATAGATGCGTATCATAGATAAAGTACATTCAGTGGTGTGGGGCAAATTGAAAAATATTCAAAATGCACTGACATTATCAAAAACAAGAGGTTTTCACACGCTGAAACTCCAACATGTATATGATGGAGAGGATGGAGGAGCAGCCGTATGTGCAGTGTAATGCAGACCTGTTGAAGGTTTTTTATATATTTTATTGTGGTGGCCAGTGGCCAGTCCTCTATGCAGTCCAGATACTATTTTTGAGTGTAATTCTGACCTGTTGAAGATTTTCTATATATTTTTTATTGTGGTGCCCAGTGCCCACTACTCTACGCAGTCCAGATACTATTTTTGGGTGTAATTCTGACCTTTTGAAGGTTTTCTATATATTTTATTGTGGTGCCCAGTGCCCACTACTCTACGCAGTCCAGATACTATTTTTGGGTGTAATTCTGACCTGTTGAAGGTTTTCTATATATTATATTGTGGTATCCAGTGGCCAGTCCTCTATGCAGTCCAGATACTATTTTTGGGTGTAATTCTGACCTGTTGAAGGTTTTCTATATATTTTTTATTGTGGTGCCCAGTGCCCACTACTCTACGCAGTCCAGATACTATTTTTGGGTGTAACTCTGACCTGTTGAAGGTTTTCTATATATTATATTGTGGTGGCCAGTGGCCAGTCCTCTATGCAGCCCAGATACTATTTTTGGGTGTAATTCAGACCTGTTGAAGGTTTTCTATATATTTTATTGTGGTGCCCAGTGCCCACTACTCTACGCAGTCCAGATACTATTTTTGGGTGTAATTCTGACCTGTTGAAGGTTTTCTATATATTATATTGTGGTATCCAGTGGCCAGTCCTCTATGCAGTCCAGATACTATTTTTGGGTGTAATTCTGACCTGTTGAAGGTTTTCTATATATTTTTTATTGTGGTGCCCAGTGCCCACTACTCTACGCAGTCCAGATACTATTTTTGGGTGTAACTCTGACCTGTTGAAGGTTTTCTATATATTATATTGTGGTGGCCAGTGGCCAGTCCTCTATGCAGCCCAGATACTATTTTTGGGTGTAATTCAGACCTGTTGAAGGTTTTCTATATATTATATTGTGGTGGCCAGTGGCCAGTCCTCTATGCAGTCCAGATACTATTTTTGGGTGTAATTCAGACCTGTTGAAGGTTTTCTTTATATTTTTTATTGTGGTGCCCAGTGCCCACTACTCTACGCAGTCCAGGTACATTTATTGCTGCGAATCATACAAGTTCAGGGTTTTTAATATATATTGTGGTGACCCACTCCTCTACGCAGTCCAGGTACATTTATTGCTGCGAATCATACAAGTTCAGGGTTTTTAATATATATTGTGGTGACCCACTCCTCTACACAGTCCAGGTACATTTATTGGTGCGACTCATACAAGTTGATGGTTTTCTTATTATATATATTGTGGTGACCCACTCCTCTACGCAGTCCAGATACATTTATTGGTGCGAATCATACAAGTTCAGGGTTTTTAATATATATTGTGGTGACCCACTCCTCTATGCAGTCCAGGTACATTTATTGCTGCAAATCATACAAGTTGATGGTTTTCTTATTATATATATTGTGGTGACCCACTCCTCTACGCAGTCCAGATACATTTATTGGTGCGAATCATACAAGTTCAGGGTTTTTAATATATATTGTGGTGACCCACTCCTCTACGCAGTCCAGGTACATTTATTGGTGCGAATCATACAAGTTGATGGTTTTCTTATTATATATATTGTGGTGACCCACTCCTCTAGGCAGTCCAGGTACATTTATTGGTGCGAATCATACAAGTTGATGGTTTTCTTATTATATATATTGTGGTGACCCACTCCTCTACGCAGTCCAGATACATTTATTGGTGCGAATCATACAAGTTCAGGGTTTTTAATATATATTGTGGTGACCCACTCCTCTACGCAGTCCAGGTACATTTATTGGTGCGAATCATACAAGTTGATGGTTTTCTTATTATATATATTGTGGTGACCCACTCCTCTACGCAGTCCAGAAAGATACCTCGTTGCAACGTTTTGGACTAATAACTATATTGTGAGGTGTTCAGAATACACTGTAAATTAGTGGAAATGCTTGTTATTGAATGTTATTGAGGTTAATAATAGCGTAGGAGTGAAAATAAGCCCAAAAACTTGATTTTTAAACTTTTTATGTTTTTTTCAAAAAAAATCCGAATCCAAAACCTTAAATCCGAACCGAGACCTTTCGTCAAGTGTTTTGCGAGACAAATCCGAACCCCAAAAATAATGAAAATCCGGATCCAAAACACAAAACACGAGACCTCAAAAGTCGCCGGTGCACATCCCTACTTGGAAGACGACGTTGATGGCATTTCATCGTCTATGTCATGACTAGTGGCAGCAGCTTCAGCATTAGGAGGAAGTGGGTCTGGATCTTTCCCTACTTTATCCTCCAAATTTTTGGTCTCCATTATATGTAGCACAAGATACTGCAGAATGTGTGAACTTGGTAATATTGCAGACAGTACCAATGAACTTATACTGTTGGATTGGTTTTGCAAATTTAGTTATAATTATTTATTTATTTTTTATTTATTTTTTTAGTGTGTATTTATAACTTTTTTTTTATTTTTTAAAAACTTGGGAATAATGGGTAAATAACTATGCCCTTAGAAGCACAGAGCACAGGACACAGCACCACTGGACTGAACAGGACACAGCACAGGACCCAGCAGCACCACTGAACTCAGCAGGACAGAGCACAGGACACAGCACCACTGGACTGGACTGATATACTGCAGAATGTGTGAACTTTGTAATATTGCAGTACCACTGGACTTTTACTGCTGAATGTGTGAACTTGGTAATATTGCAGTACAAATGGGCTTATACTGCAGGATTGGTTTTGCAAATTTTGTTGTAATTAATTTTTTTTTTTATTATTTTTTTGTATTTCTTTTTATAACTTTTTTCAATTTTCTAAACACTTGGGAATAATGGGGAAATAACTATGCCCTTAGAAGCACAGAGCACAGGACAAAGGACCACTGGACCACTGGACTGAACAGGACACAGCACAGGACCCAGCAGCACCACTGAACTCAAAATTGACAGAGCACAGCACACAGCACCACTGGACTTTTACTGTTGAATGTGTGAACTTGGTAATATTGCAGTACAAATGGGCTTATACTGCAGGATTGGTTTTGCAAATTTTGTTGTAATTAATTTTTTTTTTTATTATTTTTTTGTATTTCTTTTTATAACTTGTTTTTATTTTTTAAAACACTTGGGAATAATGGGGAAATAACTATGCCCTTAGAAGCACAGAGCACAGGACACAGCACCACTGGACTGAACAGGACACAGCACAGGACCCAGCAGCACCACTGAATTCAAAATTGACAGAGCACAGCACACAGCACCACTGGACTGATACTGCAGAACACAGCACAACACAGCACAGAACTAAACAGCACAGCACAAAACTAAACAGCACAGCACGAGATCTACCAGGACAGAGGACCACCTAACACACCCTCCCTCTACCCTGATCAATGCCCGAGTGAAGATGGCGGCGACTAGCGGGGAATTTATAGGATCCGAGTATCGCGAGATCCGACAGCGGGATTATGACTCAGAGCCTCGGTTTCAAGTTTTCATTTGGCGCCAATACCCGGATCTGTCTCGGATCCAACTCGGATCGGAAAGGTTCGGGTGGGCTCGGATCCACAAAATCCGAGTGCGCTCATCTCTACAGAATACATCCATATACTTGCTAATATGACCCATCTGTGATAATGTCCTGCTTCTACTGTTTTAACCTGGGCTTAATTTACAAACTGGTGCTAAATCATACTTGAAGCTATATTTACTAAAGGGTGGTTTGATGAAACCACCAATTGTATGTGTTTTTTTCTGGCAGTTTTAAAACCAGCGAAATTAATTTATGAATAACTTATGGAGGCAAATTTAATTTTTCATTATATAAGGGATGCAATATTATGCCATTATATTATGGGGAAATATGAATATATAAATATATTAACTGGGCAATGATATTTGATTGAAAATGGGGGCTATAATTATTTATGATGCACATAGGTTTCACTACATAGTACCTCCATCATATAATAATACAATAATATTGCCCCCTCAATACAATGAAAAATACAATTTGTTTCAATAAGTTAACTATAAATACTTTTTTGTCACGTAATCAATAAATAATGATTGACCCATAATTTATAAGTCAATGATGCCTCCTCTTATGTTCTGAATAGCAAGATAGCTCAAACAGCATGTTTCAGCTATCTAGCCAATCAGAAACAGACATTAAAAAAAACTGCCTTTTTCTGGCTGTTATGATAGCAGTTTTGATGGTCGGTTTTTACTAAACCAGCGGTGTAGCCGGCGGTTTAGCTGTTTGCTATACACCACACATCGCTAGGCATTTAACATCCCAGTCTAAAATCACCCTTGTCACGCCTTTCACTAGGAATATCACTGACTGGTATTAGCGCAACTAAACTGAGAGGCGCGGAGTCTAACGCACCACCGGTGTTCGCCAGGGACCCCCGCAAGGAGGTTTGGGCTTTGCTGCGTGTGATGCGCAGGTCGCGGTTCTCCCAGATAGTTACCAGCGTAGTGAATGGAGAGTAGTCAAACAGGCCGAGTCGAAACCCGAGGAGCGCAGTACAACGGAGAGAAGGAAAATCGTAGTCAGGAACAGTCCAAGGGTCAAAACCAGTGCGGGCAGCGAAGAACAAGGGGTGATCCGGAAGAGAAGTCAAACTGTAGCCAAGGAGTCAATACACAGGAGTAACACAGGAACAACAATGCTTGAGCTGGAAGCAGTGGCGGATCCAGGGGGGGGGGGGGGCGATCGGGGCCCCCCCTAGCAGACACTTGCTGCCGACGGCCGGGCAGCACACTGTCCCTGCCTGTCACGGCTGGACGGACCTGCACATAGTGTACAGCCGTCGGCAGCCAAAGATGTTAGAAAGGGGCGGGACCTGTGACAGATCACATGATCGCAGGGGGAATGATTCCTCCACCCCTGCGATCGGATCGTGGTGCCTGGCTGTCACGGTGACAGCCAGGCTGAAGACAGAATAGCGGAGACCAGCGGCGGGCCTCCAGGTAAGTATGAAAGTATGTGTTGCTCATGAGGGGGGGCCCAGGTGGCGGGCGGGGCCCGGGTGGCACGGGGGGCCCGTACTGGGCCTGATTTTTTCTGAAGGCGGGCCTGTTCACAAGGGACCCCCACAAGGAGGTTAGACTTGGCTGTTTGAGGTGCGCAGGTCGCGGTTCTCCAGTTTAGTTATCAGTGCAGTGGATGGAAAACAGGAATGGTCATGCAGTCCGGGTCAGATACCAAACGATAGTGCCGTACACAAGGAAAATCCAAAGGGAGTGTCAGAGGTGAGCGAGAGGTCAGGATCCAGATGGCAGACAGAACCAAATCGCAGGACATGAGGGTGGTCAGGAACAAGCCAGGAGTCAGAACCAAAGTAGCAGACAACAGGAACTAGGGAACTGGAGCCAGGAACACTGGAGCTGGTGAAACCAATACTCTGGCACCAGAATGGAGGAAGGAGGGGCCTTAAATACATACATGTGGCCCCTGATTGGGAGGATGTGATTCCGGCAGTCAGATGCATCTGACCGCCGACATAAGAGAGAAAGAAGCATTTAGTTGCCTAGCAACGTGAGACTGACTCACTGCGCATGCGCGCGTAGCGTCAAACCGGAAGTATGTCCCGTTGCCAGGCAACAGAACGCGGCTCAGCAGAGGAGACAGGCATCAGTCCCTGGCACGTATGGACAGTGCGGGGACGGCGCCTGAGATGTGGTTAGCATTGCTTCCTTACAGCACTAGGAGCATGAGATTGTTTCCCGACCAGGCCCCTATATGTGTGCAGATTAAATGTTTTTCCCATGTTGGCGTAAGTTTCCTCCCACAGTCCAGGTAAATGACTGCCAAAAGTGTTGGTAAGAGCTCTAGAGCTCCAGCACGGGGATGTTTTTGTCTCGGGGGGGGGTTCACTTTTTGTTTTTGCTGATTCTGGGAATTTTGGCCCCATACTGAACAGGCTAGGACTGTGTGACATTATGTCAGGGGACCCACTCTCTGTATTTTCCTGTTAAAGTGTCACCAGTCCAGCCTCCTGCTGGGAGCGGCTTTTGCAGGGGAGACCTCACCCTGTTCGTGTTAAAGCGCATCTTCATGTGGTCACATTTACATATTTGATAGTTAGGACAGTTAGGTGCTGGTTCACACTATGACATTGTTACCCCACGCTGTTTGTTCTCCTGTAATAGCGTGATCCCCCAGTATGTATAATCTACTGCATTATTTCCCTATTTTATTGGAGTCAAGCCCCGGCTCTCTAGCGCCGGTGATGATTGTTTTCTTTGGGGGGGGGGCACTTTGTTTTTATTTATTTTAACAATAAAATATACTGCATTATCAGCTTCTTCCATTGACCAGTAAACTTTCCCCTAAATGTATCTATACACCAGATATAAGATTATAATGATGACTTGCATGTCGTTGCCCAGGACGCAGTTATGTGCTCTATTTTAGGTCACACTTCTCCTAAGATATCTGCAACTCACAATACAGAGGTGAGAACTCAAGTGTGCAGGTGTATTTTTGCCGGCATGTTCGTGGCGTATCTTTACATGCAAATCCACATGAGGTCCAATGTGGGATCAAGGGTTCCAAAAAATCTCTTATTGCCCACCCATGTAGGCTGCTATTATGCATACTTACCAACTTTCTGTTGGTGAAATCCGGGAGCCTGCAGAGGAGGTGGGCGTGACGGGGGGGCGGGGCTCCAAGTGACGTCATTTTGGACCTGCCCCCATGACGTGATGACGCAAAATGCGTCATTTGACAGCGGGGGGCGGGGCCAAACGCCGCTATTCACCGGGAATCGCGGCGTTTGGGACTTAATTCTGCCCACTTCACTAGGAAGTGGGTAGAATTATCCAGATGCGGGGGATTGCCACACTCGCCCGGGAGCCCGGGAGACTCTCGCAAAATGCGGGAGTCTCCCGCAAAATGCGGGAGAGTTGGCAAGTCTGCTATTATGTTCAAGTAATCGTGGTAATTACAATCCCTAATCTATCCAAAACATGTCCCCAATCAAATGTGCCATGTCACCTTCAAGGTAAAATGTGGAGTACAGTTTTAACAGAGTGAATTGTGGATTAATATCAGTTGCATATTATGCTGTAACTCTTAATACGTGGAATTTAGAAGACACAACATAAGCACAGACCTGCTTCTTGTTAAGAAAGAGTTAAACTGAAAAATTAGAAAATTAGAGCATTTGGAAGTCAGCGGTTATAATCATAGCTGTGCTTAGTTATTGTATTGTGTTCTTCCATTATCCAAATAAACATCTGGACTGTCTGTGGTGAACATGCTTTATATTTTAAAATGTCAAATAATCAGTCTATTTAAATAATTCAGTGTTTGTACTCCTACACAGGCCCCTTCTCACCCTGCATATGATAGTTTCCAATTGCAATACTGAAAGTACAAGCAAATAAATAGAAAGCATGTATATTTCCTGGGTCACTAAGGTTTGTTTGTATGTATTAGAAACATGTTCAATTTGTATTTCATTATTGGAAACTGCTGTGGAGATGAATGTTACATTTACATTAGCATTAACCTTTGAAGCACTATTTACATAGTAAAGTAAAAAATACACAGTTCTGTCAAGTTCACCTTTCATAAATTAAAATTTTTTTGAAAGGTAAAAATGCTTCCCCCCTGTGCAATAACTGCCTATTGAGCCTTACATAGCAGTAAAAAACAAAATGACATTCAGATATCATCATCATTTATTTATTTATATAGCGCCAGCATATTCCGTAGCGCTTTACAATTGGGGTCAAACATAGTAAACTAAGAAACAAACTGGGTAAAACAGACAAAGAGATGAGAAGACCCTGCTCGCAAGCTTACAATCTATGGGACAATGGGAGTTTGACACGTGAGGTTAAGTCTACATTTGCAGTCGGCCCAGCCAGACTGCAAAGGTAAAAGTGACTCGTTAGCTAAATGATCCTGTCACACAACAATGTTGGTCAAGGGGTAGTTGTCTTGTGTGAAATTGTGTCATGGGTTGTAATAGGGTAATGTAGTGAGGTTAAGAGGGTGGTTGAGGAATATAATAAGCTTGTCTGAAGAGGTGGGTTTTCAAAGAACGCTTGAAAGTTTGTAGACCAGAGGAGAGTCTTATTGTGTGAGGGAGAGAATTTCATAGAGTGGGTGCAGCCCGAAATAAAGTCCTGTAACCTGGAATGGGCGGATGTTACTTGCCATACTGCATCTTTTTGGGCTTATTACTTGTCATGTTACATCTGTTGTGGGAATATTACCTGACATATGATGATCTACAGGCTGAGGCACAATATACTTCCTGTTGACTGGTCCCTCCCCCCCAGGACCAGCCAACAGCAGACGACAGCTGGTTGTCACGATCCTGTCCTAAATGATCTCCACTGCTGTGTACCTCTCCGTCTCTCCCCTGGCGCTGACAGCATGTCTGAAGATTGCAAGCAGCGCTCTCAGCAAACTACAGCGCCGCAAGGCAGAAGGTGTCAGCGGAGAAGGCTTTCAATATGTTGGGGAGCGTAGTAAGGGGCTTTTAATGTAGTATGGGTGAGGGCATGAGGAATTTGTTTAATGATAGAGTGAGGGTAAGGGCTAAAAATTTAATGGTTGGAGCTATTAGTTTATTGGTGGGGAGCTACTTATTTGACAGGAATATTTAATTTAACACCGAGATTATAGTGGGGCCTATTAATATAAAGTGGGTGTCACGTTACCAGAGAGACTTCAACTGGATCCTGATAGTTCAGCTGAGATTGACGTTACTTCAGCGAGGGGCGCGGAGTCTAACAAGTGAAAGGTGTTCACCAGAGATTCCCGCAAGGGAATATGGGCTTTTGCGGCTTCCACTTGCAGGTCGCGGTCCCCTGGAGAAGTTCTCAGCGAACACAGCAGACGGAGCGTAGAATCAGGTAGAAGCTGCGCTGTCACTTGATAGCGGTGTTTAGGCGGGAGGTTGGCAGCGTGGTTACTCGAGAGAGAGAATATAACTGAGACGTTCAGCGGAGTAGTCACTAGGGAGCTGGTTAGCAGGAAAAGATAGTGTCGCCACTTGGAAGTGCTTTACCGGAATGCAGCAGCGTAGTCACCTGGAGGTGAGTTCCCCGGAGAGACGTAGCTTGGAAGCTTGAGGGAATAGCAAAGACACAGGAGCTGTTTCCAATCTTAAAGTCAGGGATTGACTGAAAGAACCAGCATTGAGTTCTGGTCAGAGGAAGTATATATAGTGCAGTTCCAATTGACCAGCCAATAGAGGGCAGTGAGAACACATAAAGCAGTTAGACGGTTCTGCGCATGCGCAGAACCACTGAGCGCTGAACGGAAGAAGGGGAGAGACAGCGCTGGAGAGTTGCAGCAGCGTGGACCAGGTAAGTGAAAAGAAATAGCGGGTCTTGGTGGGGATGGCCTCTGTAGTTAGCGGGTACACCCGCCGGCTCCTGGGGAGGCAGCGGGAGTCCGGTGCGTGACAGTACCTCCCCCTTTAGAGGTGGGCACCGAACACCTAGGACCTGGTTTCTTCGGAAATTTGGAATGAAATTTTTTCAGCAGAAGAGGAGCACGGATGTCTGCAGCCCGTACCCAGGAGCGTTCTTCGGGACCGTACCCCTTCCAATCCACTAAATACTTGATTGTTCCTCTAGAATTTTTGGAATCCAGAATATGGCTGATCTCGAATTCATCAGTTTGTTGGAGAGAAAGGGGAGTGGTAGATGTGACAGGAACCGAGAACCGATTAATGATGAGTGGTCTCAATAAGGAGATATGAAAGGCATTGGCAATACGTAGAGTGGGTGGTAGCCGTAGCTTAAAACACACGGGACTGATTACTTGAATGATCCTGTAAGGACCAATGTAGCGAGGAGCAAGTTTCATGCAGGGCACTTTAAGACGGATGTTCTTTGTAGATAACCACACCTTGTCGCCAACCTTCAAAAGAGGAATAGCTCTGCGTTTTTTATCTGCTGCCAGCTTGTAGCGAGTAGAGGATTTCTGAAGGGCCTTTCGAACTCGAGACCAGATGGATAGAAAGTCCTGTCGAAGAGTGTTAACTGCTGGAACTTGGGTGGGAGGGAGGGCAGAAAACTCTGGCATACGCGGATGGCCTCCAAATACCACGGAGAACGGAGTGGTTGATGTGGATTCGTGAAAGGAATTGTTATGTACGAACTCTGCCCAGGGTAGCAAATCCACCCAATTACTCTGGTTGGCTGAAGAAAATATCCTGAGAAACGTCTCCAGATCCTGATTGACCCTTTCTGTCTGGCCGTTGGTCTGGGGATGATATGCGGAGGAGAATTTCAAACGGATACCCAGAAGATGACAAAGGGATCTCCAGAATTTTGAGACAAATTGTACCCCACGATCCGAGACAATTTCAGCAGGGCAGCCATGTAGTCGGAAGATTTCCTTAATGAAATGTTGAGCTAGACATGCTGAGGATGGAAGGCCGATGAGTGGAACGAAGTGTGCCATTTTCGAGAAACGGTCCACAATAACCCAGATGGTATTAAATTTATTAGCTGGAGGTAGGTCAGTGATGAAGTCCATGCTAAGATGGGTCCAGGGCTTGGTAGGTAGTGGAAGAGGTTGAAGTAACCCTTGTGGAACCTGGCGAGGAATTTTGTTTTGGGCACAGATAGGGCAAGCAGCCACGAAATCTTTAACCTCGGAGTGGAATTTGGGCCACCAGTACTGTCGAGAGAGTAGTTCGAATGTTTTACGAGAGCCAAGATGACCTGAAAATCGTGAAGAATGACACCAGTGAAGAAGGCTCTTCCGTAGATGAGGAGGAACAAATGTTTTTCCCTGGGGGGGAATGGGGTTTGAGGAAGTTGAGAATAATTTAATGCATTTGGAGTCCAGGATGGGACGTTTCAGCAGGGTGTCTGATCCCGAATTTTCTGGGAAAGCCCGGGATAATGCATCCGCTTTCCTATTTTTGATACCGGGTTTGAAGGTGACCCGCAGATCAAAGCGGGTAAAAAAGAGGGACCAGCGGGCCTGACGTGGATTCAGGCATTGGGCTGACTGGAGATAGAGGAGATTCTTATGATCCGTGAAGATCGTAACTGGGTGACGAGCCCCCTCTAGAAGATAACGCCACTCAGTTAGAGCCAACTTCATGGCCAGGAGTTCTTTATCCCCAATGGCGTAATTACTCTCTGCTGGCAGGAACTTGCGGGAGAAGAAAGCGCAGGGATGGAACTTGCCTTGAATATTTTTTTGCGAAAGAACTGCTCCTACACCGGTGGAAGATGCATCCACCTCTAGGAAAAAAGGAAGAGAGACATCGGGTTGCTGGAGGATAGGTGCCGATGAAAAGGCTCTTTTGAGAAATTGGAACGCTTCCAATGCTTCTGCGGTCCAATTTTGCGGGTTTGCCCCTTTTCGGGTGAGAGCTGTCAGAGGTGCCACCACAGATGAGTAACCAGCAATAAAGCGCCTGTAATAATTGGAGAAACCCAAAAAACGTTGAATGGATTTGAGTGTAGTTGGTTGGGGCCAGTTGATTATAGCATGAACTTTCCCCGGGTCCATTTGTAGACCGGAGCCAGAAACCAAATAGCCCAGGAAAGGCAACTTAGGAACCTCAAATATGCATTTCTCCAATTTGCAGAACAAATGGTTGGTACGTAATCTGGAAAGAACTTCAGCCACATGTAAACGATGATTGGGAAGATCTTTGGAGAAGATTAAGATGTCATCCAGATATACTACGACATTGGAATATAGCAGATCGCGAAAGATTTCATTCACAAACCCCTGGAAGACGGCTGGGGCGTTACATAAGCCAAACGGCATCACTAGATATTCGTAATGGCCGTCCCGTGTGTTAAAAGCCGTCTTCCACTCATCCCCAGAGCGAATCCGGATCAGGTTGTAAGCTCCGCGTAGATCGAGTTTAGTGAAGATTCTCGCACCTTTAATGCGATCGAAGAGTTCGGTGATTAATGGAATGGGATAGCGGTTTTTAATAGTGATGGAGTTCAGGCCTCTGTAGTCGATACACGGACGGAGAGCTCCATCTTTTTTTTTCACAAAGAAAAACCCGGCCCCGGCGGGTGAGGAGGAAGGTCTGATGAAACCCCGTTGCAGATTTTCCTTGATGTAGAGTGTAGTAGCCTCTGTCTCGGGCAGTGAGAGCGGATAGACTCGACCTCGTGGAGGAGTTTTCCCTGGAATGAGATCGATGGGGCAATCCCAAGCTCGATGGGGTGGTAGACGCTCAGAGGAGGCTTTAGAGAAGACATCCGAAAAGGAAGAATACTGGTGCGGTAACATAACTGTGGTGGGTTCTGAAGGAATCTGTGTGAAGCCGAGAGGTTTGACTGGTGTTAGGCATTGGCGAGGGCAGGCAGGACCCCACGCAATGATTTGTGATGAAGGCCAATCCAGATGGGGTGAATGTAGATGAAGCCAAGGTAGACCTAGGATGATTGGGCTGATGGTTAGTGGAAGAACGAGAAAGGAAATCTTTTCCCAGTGGAGAGCCCCAACTTGCATGGAGATGGGTCTTGTTCGTTTAAGAATACTTCCATTAGGGAGACGGGAACCGTCAATGCCCGTAGTAGCCAAGGGCTTTTTCAGCGGAACAGTGGGCAGCGCTAGCCTAGTAACCAGAGATTGTGACATAAAGTTCCCGGCTGCTCCAGAATCCAACAAGGCCTTGGACGACTGGGGCCCTGAAAGCAAATGTAAGGTGACAGGGAAAGAACACGTTAGGTCTGGAAAAGAAGTTGGAGAGGAAGTAAGAGTCCCTAGACTGACCTCTCCAGTGCAGGCTAGGGTTTGTCGTTTCCCGAACGCCGGGTACATGAAGCCAGGAGGTGACCAGGATCTCCACAATATAGGCATAGTTTATTCTTCATTCTTCTCTCTCTTTCATCCGGAGATAAACGGGAGCGCCCCAATTGCATAGGCTCATCCGTAGACGTAGGTGGTTGAAAACGAGGAGCTAGACGAAAGGTAGACCGTCTAGGAAGGTCTTTCTCGGACGATCTTTCCCGAAGCCGAAGATCTACCCGGTTGCAGAGAGAAATTAGGGCATCCAAGGTGGGTGGCAATTCTTGAGAAGAGAGGGCATCCTTGATTTTATCTGACAGCCCTTGCCAGAAGGCAGCAACAAGAGCCTCATCGTTCCACTGGAGCTCGGAAGCTAGGGTCTGAAACTCAATAACGTATTGAGCCACAGAACGGGAATTTTGACGTAGTCTTAGGATGCTAGTAGCAGCGGACGTCACTCGTCCCGGCTCATCAAAAATCCTCCTGAATGCCGAAGTGAAGGCGGAAACATCATTGAGAAGATTGTCATTACGTTCCCAAAGAGGCGAGGCCCATGCCAGGGCTTTCCCGGATAGGAGGGAGACCATATAAGCGACTTTTGACCTGGGAGTAGGAAAATTCTGAGGTAATAACTCAAATTGAATGGAGCACTGATTTAAAAAGCCTCGGCAAGAGGTAGGATCACCATCAAATTTGGAGGGTGTAGGCAAACGCAGAGAGGAAGCGGCTGCAGCAGGGACTTCGACTGCTTGTGGTTGAGCAGCCGGCTGAGGCGGGGTCTCCTGTAAGGCGTCTAAACGGGATGCAAGAGTTTGCAAACCTTGCAGAAGTTGCATCTGAACTGCATCCTGACGCTCCACTCTTCCAACCAGGTGTTGAAGCATGTCCTTGGCGGAAGGTTCTCTATCAGGATCTGACATGGCTGGTTCTTAGTGTCACGTTACCAGAGAGACTTCAACTGGATCCTGATAGTTCAGCCGAGATTGACGTTACTTCAGCGAGGGGCGCGGAGTCTAACAAGTGAAAGGTGTTCACCAGAGATTCCCGCAAGGGAATATGGGCTTTTGCGGCTTCCACTTGCAGGTCGCGGTCCCCTGGAGAAGTTCTCAGCGAACACAGCAGACGGAGCGTAGAATCAGGTAGAAGCTGCGCTGTCACTTGATAGCGGTGTTTAGGCGGGAGGTTGGCAGCGTGGTTACTCGAGAGAGAGAATATAACTGAGACGTTCAGCGGAGTAGTCACTAGGGAGCTGGTTAGCAGGAAAAGATAGTGTCGCCACTTGGAAGTGCTTTACCGGAATGCAGCAGCGTAGTCACCTGGAGGTGAGTTCCCCGGAGAGACGTAGCTTGGAAGCTTGAGGGAATAGCAAAGACACAGGAGCTGTTTCCAATCTTAAAGTCAGGGATTGACTGAAAGAACCAGCATTGAGTTCTGGTCAGAGGAAGTATATATAGTGCAGTTCCAATTGACCAGCCAATAGAGGGCAGTGAGAACACATAAAGCAGTTAGACGGTTCTGCGCATGCGCAGAACCACTGAGCGCTGAACGGAAGAAGGGGAGAGACAGCGCTGGAGAGTTGCAGCAGCGTGGACCAGGTAAGTGAAAAGAAATAGCGGGTCTTGGTGGGGATGGCCTCTGTAGTTAGCGGGTACACCCGCCGGCTCCCGGGGAGGCAGCGGGAGTCCGGTGCGTGACAGTGGGGTGACTATTAATTTAAAGCTGGGGTATTTTGGGGGCTGTTAATTGAACATGGGTCTGAATTTGGAGAGAAGAAGGACCATTTATTAAATGTGAATATTAATTATTTAAATGCTGGGCTGGTTGGGAGGAAATAAGTTTTTTTTATTAAATGTGTATACTATTTCTATACTGGGGCAAATAGGGGTATATAGATCTATTTATTTAATGTGAATACTAATAATTTATTATTGGTTATTGATAGGGGGGTATATGTTGATGGGGAGCGCCATGCTTCATCTCCTATCTTTATTGTATTATCACGGGTGGTCTAGTAGTATAGTAAGTGGGGCACAGTCAGGCCATCCGCATAGCACTACTGCGCATGCGCGGACTCTAAATTCAGCTTTCGCAAGTTTTTTCTGAGACCCCTGAGGGGTAATTTAGTAATAGATACATATTTTCTGTGTCCTAACAAATATAAAAGTGACAGGGGCTCACCATATATATGTGTATGAAAACCAGACATTATCCACAACAGTATTCCACACAAACGAGCAGTGTGTCAAATGTTTATAACCTGCATATAATCTTTATACCATCAGTATTACTGCCTGACTGCTGACATTAACATCTGTGAGTACAGCCATTATCATCTGTTATACGTTCTACAATAAAACCAACACCTTGGTTAAGTTTAAAGCATGTGTAGCTTAACATCCATACACTGCTGCTGACACCTTTTGCAGACAGCCACAAAGGTTATGTCAATAGGTTATGGGCCTAGTACCCTGCTTTGGAGACAGCACCTAAACGTGAAGAACAGTAGCAGAGATATACAAAAATAAAAGGAAGATGAATTTTCAGAAAAGTCCTTTATTTGATACACAGATACAAATTGCACGGCATAGGTTCCACTATGAGCTGTGCAAAACTGACAGGCTCACAGGATTATGCAACATGGAAATTCGCCATGGAAATGCAGTTAAAGGGAGAAAAGTTGTGACAGTCACGATTGATCCAGGAGTGAGTCCAAACGCTGATGAAGTGGATAGAGCCATGGGAACGATAGGCTTAGCTGTAGAACAGCATGTATATTCTATCATCACCAGAAAGGTGTCGGCACAAGACGTGTGTGCCGCCCTGCAGACAGCGTATGAGGACAAACGTCTAATGATAAGGAAAAACTTGAGGCGTACATTGTACAGGACAAAGTAACAGGCCTGTGAGAACATGGACGAATATATAGAGAAAATGTTGTCAATAGTTCAGCAATTGGCATCTGTGGGAGCACAGGTGGATGATGAGGAAGCTGCGATGGCAGTGCTGCACAATCTAACACCAGAGATCAATTACCTGGAGTCTAATGATACCAAGCTGAGAAGAGAAATTTTGAGGGCCAAGATGCTGTATTTCCAACAACGATTTCCCCTCCAGACAAATGCTGAAAGTCCTGCCCTACTCACTAAAGGTACCAAGTCCAAAACGCCAAAGTACACTTTGTATGTCACAAAATGGAGAGTAAGGCATCTGAATGTAGACTGAGAGGTGCAAGTGGTGCACACAAGAAGCGTGACAAACCAATCAGGGTTAGGATTGACACAAACGGAGTAATAAATGTGGTTCTATAGCAATTACACTCTATACCAGCTTTTATCAATTTATGAACATTTTATTCTGCTGTGTTACCGAAATCCTTTATATTTATATTTATGATTAGTATATACCTTTCTGTGAGTTTTATTTATTAGTTATTGGTTTTTATAAATTACTATTATTAATAAATTAATACTGTTGCATGTTAGTTATATGCATTTCTTTTTTTATTGGATTTTTTTGTTTCCCTATACCAGAGTATGTTTATATATATTTTATAGATTGTGTTTGAAATACACCTTATGGATTTTGCCAGCTTTTGCGCTGTTCTTTTAATTCTCTAGATTGTTTGTTTTTAGGGATTTGCACGATTCCCACTACAGCTGCATGTGGTAAATCTACAAAAGTGTAATAGATCTACTTCTGGGCTAAGTATCTAGCACCTGATAATATTTTAATTTAAACCCAAACAAGTCAGCATTAAATGTTGCAGACAGTCATAACAAAGACTGCTGGTATATGGTATCGGGGACCACTAGACACTTCGGCTGCAGTCAGGAATGGTTCACTTCTCTGAAATTATTTGAACCCATATCTATAAAGGGGTTACTGTCACAAACGTGGGGACAATAAGAATAAAATGTGAGACTGTCATCACACACATTCAAGACGTCCTGTATGTACCAGATTTGGGAGCCAACCTTATCGCTATAAGCATTCTGGAGAGAAAAAGTTACAAAGTCAAATTTGCAGAGGGCAAAACAAAAGAAGGACTGTAATTGCGAAAGCAACCCGGTGTAACCAACTATATGTCCTAGACACCGAGGAGTGTTGAGCAATGGCGGCTTTTGAAACAAACAATTCCATGGAGCTGTGGATTAAGAGACTGGGTCGTCTGGAAGACTACAATATCCAGAAACTCGTTGATGGGATGGTGACAGGGATCACTATGAGCAGTTCTGAGAAGCCGGCATGTGAGAGCTGCGTAAAGGGTAAGCAAACCCTTTGTCCCTTTCCAACAACTAGAGCTGAAGTACCACTAGCTCTAGTAATACAGACATATGAGGTCCAATGTGAAATCGGTCAGTGGCTACAGATATTTTTTATGACACTCATTGATGACACTAAACGGATGACACACATGTACTTCATTAAATCTAAGAGTGAAGTTGTCAACAAAATTGCAGAGCACAAGAGCCTGGTGGAGACACAAACGGGTCTAAAATGAAAAGTCATGACATCCGACAATGGCAGAGAGTATGACAACAAGACTTTAGCTGAGTTTCTGAGAAAATCTGGCATACAGCACCAACTAACAATCCTTATACACCATTATTGTTCACAGCATATGGCTAGAATCAGTCAAATGGATTATGTCTTTAACATCACTCACAGAAGAATTGGGCACTAGGTTCGCCCCAAGCTATGCCAACATCTTCATGACCAAGTGGGAAGAGGAATACGTGTGGTCAGGACATGGCTTTGGGGTGGACCTGGTGACATGGCGCCGATACATAGATGATGTGTTTTTCGTGTGGAGAGGGTCAGAATCAGATTTACAAGCTTTTTGTAGTCATTTGAATGATAATGACCGTAATATCGAACTCATGTTTCAATGGAGCAAAATGAGTGTAAATTTTCTTGATATTACGGTTTATGTTGAGGGTACAACCATACAGACAAAGACCTACCATAAACCGACAGATATCAATAGCTACATTGATAGGAATAGCAATCATCATCGTTTTTGGCTTGAAAACATACCTTTAAGCCAAATGAAAAGAGTCAGACATAATTGCTCCAAAGACCACGTTTTTCATGAGCAAATAAAAGAGATGAGACAGGAATTCAGTCAAAAAGGATATAGGGAAGAAACTTTAATAGATGCGGAAAAAGTGGCAAAGGATTTAAAAAAGGGGGGAACTTCTAGTTCCCCAGACTAAAATCACAGAAAGGACCGATAATAAATATGAATGGGCTTTCATTTCGGGGTATAACTCTAAGCATAAACAGGTAGAAAAGATATTTCAGAGATACTGGTATCTATTGAAACAAGATGCAATAATAGGCAGTAAGATCCCCGATAAACCCATTTTCATATACAGGAAGGCTCCCAGCCTGAAAGATAAATTGATTAGAAGCCATTTTCCGGAAGATAAGAGAACATCTATTAGAACCAAAGGGTTTCATAGGTGTGCAGAATGTGTAGCATGTAGAACCTGCAAAATGGAACAGAATAAAACAACAGTTCTGGTCCTGAACAATAAAGAGATCCATATAGATCAATTTATTACTTGCCATTCCAACAATGTAATCTATGCCATCAAATGCAGTTGCAACAAAGTTTCTATAGGGAGGACAACTCGCCCCCTGAAAATACGTCTATACGAACATTTTTACAATATAAGAAGGGGACTAGAAACACATGCATTGTCCCAACACTTCAAGCTTTATCATGCATGTTCAGAAAAGCATGTGACAGGTTTTTGGGGGTTACAAAAAAATCGAAGCATGTTGGAAGAACAAGGACATCCTCTCTAGATTATCAAAATCAGAGATGAGATGGATATATGACCTAGACACCCTTACCCCCAAGGGACACAACGCTGAATTTGAGTTGAAATGTTTCTTATAGATTATTATTATTATTATTATCCTTTATTTGTTTGGCGCCACAAGGGTTCCGCAGCGCCGTACACTGTACAAAACAGTAGACTATACAGGGTAAGACATTACTGAACAATAAACAATAAATACCAAACTTCAGAGGCTCGAGGCAGGCTAATGCAGTAAGGACGGAGCAGAAGAACAGGTATGGATACAGGAGGGAAGAGGGCCCTGCTCAAGTGAGCTTACATCCTAAGGGAGGGTAAACAAGACTCAGGCACAAAGGGAGTCAGTTGATGCATATGGGAGGGAGAAGGGGCCGGGAGGAGAGAGGGGAATATGGGTTAGGTGGAAGGATGGTAGGCTTTAAGGAAGAGGTGAGTTTTAAGTGCTCGTTTGAAGGAGCTTAGATTGGGAGAGAGACGGATGGAGCGAGGGAGGTTGTTCCAGTGAAGGGGGGCTGCACGGGAAAAGTCCTGGTTTCTGGAGTGGGAAGAGGTGACCAGGGTGGAGGAGAGGCGACGGTCATTGGCCGAGCGCAGGGAGCGGGCAGGAGTGTGAATGGAGAGGAGGTTAGAGATATAGGGGGGAGTGGACTGGAAAAGAGCCTTGAACGTGGTGGTCAGGAGTTTGAAAAGGATTCTGTAGGGGATGAGGAGCCAGTGAAGGGCAAGGCAGAGGGGGGATGCGGAGGAGGAGCGGCGAGAGAGGAAGATGAGTCTTGCAGCCGCATTGAGAATAGAGCGGAGGGGGGCAAGGTGGCAGAGGGGGAGGCCAGAGAGGAGGAGGTTGCAATAATCGAGGCGGGAGATAATGAGTGCGTGGATGATGATTTTGGTGGCATCCTGAGAGAGGAAGGGCCGGATGCGGGCAACATTGCGAAGCTGGAAGCGACAGGCTTGGGCGAGGGATTGAATGTGGGGTGCAAAAGAGAGAGAGGAGTCGAAGGTAACGCCCAGGCAGTGAAGTTGGGTGACAGAAGAGATGGTGGTGCTGTTGACGGTGATAGAGAGGTCGTGGTGGGAGGGGAGCCTGGGGGGAGGAAAAACAATGAGTTCAGTTTTAGAGATGTTAATTTTGAGAAAGCGGGAGGACATCCAGGAGGAGATGGCAGAGAGGCAGTCGGATACACGAGAGAGGAGGGTGGGGGAGAGATCAGGCGAGGAGGTGTAGAGTTGGATGTCATCGGCATAAAAGTGATACTGAAGACCGAAGGAGGAGATGAGAGCACCAAGGGAGGAGGTATAGCGTGAAAAGAGTAGAGGGCCGAGAACAGAGCCCTGAGGGACTCCGACAGGAAGAGGGGAGGGGGTGGAGGAGGAGCCAGACGTGGATACAGAGAAGGAGCGGTTAGCGAGGTATGAGGTGAACCAGGCGAGGACAGACCCAGATAAGCCAAGAGAGAGGAGGGTTTGTAGCAGGAGGGGGTGGTCTACGGTGTCAAAGGCCGCAGAAAGGTCGAGGAGCATGAGTAGGGAGAAGTGACCCTTGGATTTGGCTAAAAGATCATTGGTAACTTTGGCCAGGGCAGTTTCGGTGGAGTGCAGGGGGCGGAAACCAGATTGGAGATGGTCGAGGAGGGAATAGTCCGAGAGGTGTCTGGTGAGGCGGCTGCAGACAATCCTCTCAAGTAGTTTAGAGGCAAAGGGGAGAAGTGAGATAGGGCGATAGTTAGCAGGAGAGTTGGGGTCAAGATTGGGTTTTTTGAGGATGGGAGAGATGAGAGCGTGTTTAAATGAGGAGGGGACTACGCCAGAGGAGAGTGATAGGTTGAAGAGGTGGGCTAGGTAAGAGCAGGCAGTAGGAGAGAGCGAGCGGAGGAGGCGAGAGGGGATAGGATCGAGAGGACAGGTAGAGGGTGGAGAGGATAGAATAAGTGAGCGAACTTCTTCACCTGAAGTAGGACAGAAGGAGCACCAGAGTTGGTTGTTGGGGGGAGGTGAGGGGAAAAGGGAGGATGGAGGGGGATGGGAGGAGGAGATGTAAATTTCTCCCATTTTAGAAGTCTGATTGCTATTTTTTGAAACTTGGTGCAACTCAGGGAGTTGGATTTGTGTGCTCTATATGTATAGAAAACATTCTTTGTATAAGTTTTGTGATTATGGATCATCTTTTTCTCCCATTTCATGTTTCATCTGAGTTCAAGATCTATCTCCGTGGACCCATATTGAGGAGACAATTATACGAACATGGGTTATGTAGCGTAGATGAAATTTGTATTAGATTAGACACTTGAGCCGTAAGGGTTAAGAGGAATAGGAAATTGTATCCACGGTTAGATCAGGGAGTAACATCAACATCGGAACAACTTGCACACGGAGAAAGATTCAAGCCTCGCTTTGATCTGAATCACGATCAGGAAACGGCTATAAAAAGATGAACACCAGACTGGGAAATATAACCTTGATAAAGACTTTTTCTACGAGTCGAAACGCGTTGGTTTTATACTTACTGGTTTTATATTTACTTGGAACCAGGACTGAGGACGCTACACGTGAACAGACGGAGAGGTCGCGGTGAGGATACTGAGGTTTCACTTACCATACGCTGATATACTTTGTTCTATGGTACGAGTCCTCATGTCTTTTGGCTCTGTTTTAATAAATGATAATGCGCTAGAATGTTTTTATATTTCTTTGAGCTCGAGGAACCCATGTGATTGCTGAATTTGAATCCACACTACTTGATCCGATTTGGGCGTGATATCATCCACATTCTAGTAAGCACATACCCTTTGGGGTTCACGCAAAGAGTGAAGACACGGGTGCATATTAGAGTTATCCAAGCACGGGAATTATATGGGAATGTGTGTATTTTATTTTTTTTAATTCTTTATTTTGGTTGGTCATATAAGCAAATACAGGGAATAAGACTGTTATTATTGAACAGACATACAAAAACAGTCAGAACAATTGAATCAACATGTACATAGAAGCTTATAATGAGACAACCTTTTTTACAATTTTATATGCGGTATCAAATTGTATATAACTGTAGTGAAAGTGTGAAATGTGGGAGTGGGGGGAAGGGAGTCAGAGAGGAGGGGGGGGGAGACCACAAAGCAGGTATATGAAAGAGCTCAGGGGGTGGAGAGTGTGTAGACGACTCAAGAAGATAAGGGGGCAAAGCGTATAAGGGAGCCGGACTTACCCCACATGGGTCCTTATCACGGGGCTAATTGTTAGGGGGACGCGAGCTTTCCACAAACTGCCAAGGAGCCCAAACCTGGTTAAAAACATGGCCTCTATCATGGAGGTAATAGGTAATCTGTTCCATGGCTGCGACATGCCAGATCTGTTTTTTAAGGGCTGTTAGAGAGGGAGGGGACTTTTTTTCCAGTTTAGGGCGATAAGGGATTTAGCCGCTGTCAGTATGTGTAAAGCTAGTTTTTTGGAAAATTTGTCAAGCTCTGGAGGAGGATAGCATAGTAGAAACACCCAGGGGTCCTTTGCAACGGGAGCCTCAAATAGAGAGTTTAGAATGCCACAAACCACATCCCAGAAGGAGGAGATAATTGGGCAGGTCCACCATATATGGAGCATAGTTCCCCTGTGGCCACAACCCCTCCAACAATAAGGTGAAGAAGAGGGAAACATGCTGTGGAGTCGAGTAGGAGTATAATAGCAACGGTAATAGATTTTATAAGAGGTTTCTTTAAGTTTGGTGGATATGGAGCTTTTAGCTATCCCCAGTCTCATGTCATCCCATGCTTCATCGTCCGGAGGGGGGCCTAGATCCTTTTCCCAATCAGCCTCATGTGCCCTCGGAGTAGGAAGGACAGCAGCAATAAATATACCATAAAGTTGGGATATCAAGCCTCTGTCGCTAGGGTGATTTTTACAAAGATCTTCAAAGGGGGTTAGATCTCGCAAAACATAAGTAGGTGGCAGGGGCCGCAAAAAATGACTAATTTGGAAAAACTCAAACGGACTAAGTATGCGGGATGGGGAGTGACGCTGGAGTTCCGCCAGTGGGAGCCAGTGGTTTGCTTTGGAGAAGTCTATCGGGAATTTAAGGCCAGCTTTATTCCAAAGACGAGCTCTCGCGGCGGAGAGTCCAGGAGGGAATACAGGATTGTGCCAAATGGGGGTTAAGGGGGATAGTTGTGTAGTAAGCTTCAGTTTAAAGGAGTAAAAATCCCATAGCTTGATGTCAAACTTGATAGTAGGGAGCATTTTAGATGCAGGAGGACGATGTGCAGGGGAGAGACCCCATAAGGGTGTAAGATAGGGCAAGGTAGTATAAGCCGATTCTATATCGAGCCAGGAAGTGGAGCCTGGGGGGGCATATGAGGTAACAATTTGTGAAAAGTGGGAGGCCAGGTAATATAGTTTAATATCGGGAAGACCTCTGCCGCCAGAAGAGATTGGCCTTTTGAGAATGCTGGCTGAGATCCGTGGGGGTCTATGATTCCAAACAAAACGGATGAGGGATTTTTGTATGTTAGAAAGGAAGGAGGCAGGAACTGCGACCGGGAGTGTTTGAAAGAGATATAACCATTTTGGTATAATAGACATTTTGACTGCTATGATCCTGCCCAGCCTGGAGATAATGAGGCATTTCCAGGAGGTCAGGTCAGAGAGCATCTTAGCGAAAAGGGGAGGGAAGTTTTCAGGAAAGAGGAGGTCATAGCGTGAGGTGAGGAAAACTCCCAAATATTTGATCTTTCTTTTTTGCCATTTAAAATTGAAGGTCGTCTGGAGGAGATCCGTTTCCCGAGGGGAGACATGCAGCAACTTGGCTTCTGATTTTGCATAGTTTATTTTATAACCAGAGGTGGTCCCATAGGCTTGAAGAATTTCATAGAGATTGGGGAGGGAGATCGCTGGTTGGGATAGAGAGAGGAGGACGTCATCCGCAAAAAGAGAAATTTTGGAGTTGATGTTACCCACCTGCACCCCCTGAATGTTGGGATTGGATCTAATCTGGGAAGCCAGGGGTTCGATCACCAGAGCGAATATAAGGGGTGATAGGGGGCAACCTTGCCTTGTGCCATTTTGGATCAAGATCGGGTCTGAGGGTATACCATTAAGGGAATGTGTGTATTTTAACAACTGATGTGTTGAACATACTTCACCATTATTGTCTCTGTGTTATATGATTATACGTTTCAGAGATCTGCTTGGAGAGCACCTTTGTACATGTCCGTTCCAGGACACAGTGGGCGTATAGGCAGCGCCATATGTATGTATCAATCTGTTTTGCAACCAACTAACAATCGCCTACACACAAAAGCAAAGTAGTGTGAGTGAACAACCAAACCGCACAATTATTGAAAGAGCACGGACTATGCTAAATGGCGCAGGCTTGGAGAAAAGTTTTTGGATGTAAGCAGTGTCCACTGCAGTGTACCTTAAAAACCGTGCACCCACAGTAGCTGTAAAAGGCAAAACACCACTGGAGGCGAGGTCCAGGAAAAGCCAAGTGTCAGTCATGTCCGTGTCTTCGGCTGTAAGGCGTATGCACATATACCGAAAGAAAAGAGACAAAATTTAAATCCAAAGTCAGTGGAGTGTATCATGCTTGGGTACTGCCAAGAGAGTAAAGGGCACAGTCTTTGGGACATTACAAACAAATGACTCATAAAATCCAGAGATGTGGTGTTTCGTGGAAACACGCCTCTTAGCGGAATGGTGGAACAACAACCACAGCAAAAGTTTGCAGCACTGGATATACAGGCAACAGAAAGCATGTCTGAACTTGAAAGTGTTAATGCGGATATCCAATCAGAAAGCAGGAGTTCTGTGAGGAGCAACAGAGATATTCCCACTAGGAAATATTCTGAGGAATTTGCTAACATAGCCGTCTGTAAACCACAAAACATTCAGGAAGCAAAATCAAGTGGCGACTGGGAAGAGTGGAAGTCCGCGATAGATGCAGAGCTGGCAGCTCTGGATGACAACCATACATGGACTGTAGTTGACAGGTCTAGTAACCGTAAATGATCAAAAATAAGTTGAGTTTTTTACAAAAAGGTCAATACGGATGGAACCATTGGCCGCTATAAAGTTCGCTTTGTTGCCAAGGGATACACCCAAAAATCTGGATCGACTACGGAGAGATTTTCTTGGCTACAGCAACGTAAGGTTCGTCATTGCCATTTCTACACTCCATGATCTATTACTGTACCAGCTTGATTTTGATTTTGATTTAGCATTCCTAAATGGGAAGTTAGTTGAGGAGATTTACATGGAGCCACCTGAATGCTATATTGATGGTGTATTCCAAGAGGGAATAGTCTGCTTCCTAAAGAAATCTCTATACGTTGCTGGTATGTAAACCTCTATGCTGTGATGCTAGAGATGGACTTTATTAGGTCAGAGACTGATCACTCTATAGAGGAAACGTTCATCATAGTGGTATACGCAGATGATCTGTTGCTAGCTGGACCAAGAAACACACATCACCAGTGTAAAGCATCTGTTAAAACAAAAATTCAGATCTAGGCCCTGCAAATATATTGTTAGGAATGAGGATTGTGCAAAATCTGAAAACAGGGACTGTTACAGTTGATCAACAGACATAGAATGAAGCAATACTTACAAAGTATGGAATGTCTGATGCAAAACCAGCGGATACTCTCAAAGATAAAAGCTCAAAAATGACAAAAGAAATGTCACCAACAAACAGCGAAGAGAGAGGAGATGAAACAAATCCCTTACAAAAGCGCTCTTGGAAGCTTGATTCATGCAAGTATTGGGACTCGCCCTGACATCAGACATGCTGTGAGCCGTGTGAGTCAATTTGCGATCAGTCCTGGGAAACAACACTGGATCGCAGCTAATAGAATCTTGAGAAAAGATCAATATCCTACAAGGTCCTACACAGCCGTCAGCTGAGCAAGCAGAAAGCAACCCCCTATCCACCAACGAGGTGGAGTATATGGCACTCATAGAAATGGCTAAAGGAGACTTTGTGCGAGCTTGGTCTTCTTTGTCACAGTGAGACTATCAACATCAAGTGTGTTTGATTTGTCCTCCAGTACAAAGCACCATGGACGATGAAAACACATTGTCAGAAGACATCACTTTATACGTGAGTTAGTGGAGAGAAAGTCCATCAGTGTAAGTTACATAGCAAGCGAGAATAAAGCCGCTGAGATGCTAACAAAGGGACTGACATCACACTTAAGTATGTTCATGTTGATATGTATACTGGAATATATAGTTGATTAATGTTAATATATATCACTGATAACATGCTGTTGTGTGACTAACCCCATGACCGGAGACATCAGTAGATGAGGAGGGTGGTTTATGGGGAATGCTACGCTCCGTCTCCTACCTTTTATTGTATTATCCCCGGTGGTCTAGTGGTGACAGGAAGTGGGGCACAGTTTGGACCGGAAGTTCAGCTTTCGCGCCGTTCCTTCCGAGATGTATCTTTGGTAATAGCTGTGTCTTTTCTGTGTACTAACAAATATAAAAGTGACCTGAGGCCCTCCTTATATATATGTGTATGAAAACCAGAGCTTGTCCACAACAGTATTCCACACAAACGAGCAGTGTGTCAAATGTTTATAACCTGCATATACTCTTTATACCATCTGTATTACTGCCTGATTACTGAAATTAACATCTGTGAGTACAGCCATTATTATCTGTTATACGTTCTATAATAAAACCATTAGCTTGGTTAAGTGTAAAGCATGTGTACCCAACACTGCTGATACCTTTTACAGACACCCACAAAGGTTCTGCCAATAGTATAGGCCTAATTATTAAATGCTATTGAATGCTATCAATGTTATGTCGGCAGGTTGCAGAGAAGAAGGGCTAAATATTAAACATGGGTGTCTTTTATTTAATGCCGGTGCTGGTTAGGGTGAGGGAGGCTTAGAGTGTTCACTCATTTCTTCGCTTTCCATATTTCATGCACCTATACTTTTTACAAACAGGGCCCCAACAATCCATAAGTCAGACAAGCAGCAACTGAGCTTAAGACACAAACACCTGCAAGAACAGGTAGGAGAGAGCAGGACAGTCTGGGAACTGTCCTGGTTCTGGTGGGGCAGTCCTGATTTTGGGTGTCTGACCTGCTCAGTCAGGACTTTGTCCTGACTGCAAAGACAGTGTTATGTCCCACTTTACACTGCTCTACTTGAGAAGGAGGAGGTGCGTGCACTGCTGTTAGGTGCATAATCCATCTATTTGAAGAAGATTGGAGGGGGTTGAAGAGCAGCCTAGCACTGTTTAAAATTATAGCCACTTGCATGATGGTCATGCCCATTCTGGTGGCGTGGAAACCCCCATCTAAAATCATATCCCAATCCCACCACATAGCAGAAAGAATTCGCTGTCCTAGCTCTATTCATTTCATAAATTCCTTGGCATGCAAATTTACAAATGCAACATGGAATGTCAAACCAAAGCTGAAACTCAAATATTGTGTAGCTGGAACTTCATACCTCTGCAAAATGTCCTTTCTCTCAGCGGAACTCGACATGAGCAAAATTTCACCATAAGTTCACTCATAGCCAAATTAGAAAGTCTTCGTAGCCTAGAAAAATTGTAACCTTAATATGTTTTTATCATATCTTGTACCACTTCCTCCACTGTTTCTTAAAGGCAGAACGCCAGTGAGATAATCCTTAGGAATCCCATATTAATACATATAATATCCCATATTCAAAAAGACCCTTACTGGGGAGAATTCCAAACAAAGTGAATGAAGTTTCCTATTAATGTCTAGATGTCACTGGGAATGACAACTATTGCCTTCAGCCTACAAGGCTTATAATATATTCTATGGATCTATTTAATCTGTTTCAAATGGCCACTCAAACTGATCACTGTGGATAACAAATTCGAAGACACTTCCTCCCACAAGTCCTCATACAGCTCCTCAATAAGACTTTTTTACAAATTGCAAAAAATGCGGACCTGGCCTTCGGAAACACAATAAAATCTGCCTCTACATTTGCAGATATCTAAACCAAAAAACATGTGTGAGATAGAAAGAGCACATCAAGACAGAAACTTACCCTGTCAGTATAACTTCTCCAGGAATTTAATGCCCCCTTTGGACCAGATCTCACCAATAGGAAGCAGGAGTAGCTCCAGTAATTTAGGATTTCTACACATGGGTATAAAAGGAGATATAATGTGCCTCTCTGCTCCCATGGTCTAGTAGTTTCTTTCAATACCAAGCTGTGATATGTGTGGCACACTAAGTACCTTATGGGTTTCATTTAGAGTTGGGCACAATTTAAGGCACTTATACTGGTTATTTTGAATTGTATGTAACTGAATATACGTACAACTCAAATTAGTGTTGTCTTTGTTCGGGCCTAATCATGAGTTAATAAACTAAAATCTGAATTATAGGTATATCTATAATATAAATGTCTAGTGGCGTGTGTTAGTCTGTCTGTCTGTGTGTGTGTGTGTGTGTGTGTGTGTGTGGAAAAAATAAAACCAAGCTGCAGCGCCACCTGCTGGGCGGAGTTATACACTGACCTACTAAATTCTTAGTCTGTGTGGAAAAAAAAAATTCAGAAAGGGCTGAAATTTGGTATACTAAGATGTTTTTAATTTGTTAATTTAATTTGTTAATTGTTAAAAGTGTTTATAAAGATTTAAAAAAAATATATATATATTTCTTGAAGGAGAAGTGACAGTTGGGAGTGGTTGGTGGTTGCCGGGGGTGACAGAGGGGAGTGGTTGGTGGTTGAGGCCTGGGCTATGGCCCAAATGCATGACAAGAACCCTTTTAACACCTTAAGTAGCTTGATTTGACTAGAATGCATGAGTATCATGCACGGGTTAACTTGTAGACATATATGATCTTAACAGGTAAACTTGTTGTATGACACTAATCCCCACAGGGTTGCTTGGATAAAGCTACGTAAAAGACATTGAATGTGAATATTTAGAGACATTTGGTGTCACCTATAATGTCTGTGTCATGTCCCATAGTAGGGTGTGAATATTTCGGGGACATGATGTCTTCCAAGATTACATGATGTCTTTCAGATTAATAAAGAAATGGAAGTTGCTCAAATCAATTTATAGGCTATAGCAGGTGCGTGAAAGGGTGGGGTTATCCTAAAAGGAACAAACACACAGAGATCCCCCAGCTCACTGCTATAGGCAGCAACAGATCTGCTATTTCTACTGTAGATAAAAAATGCAAAAAGTCTTAGTTGCACACATTTGCAAATGTATGTTGAAGCCACCCGCCTCTCCACGGTGCTTTTGCTAATAGGGTGGTCCTACTCTAAACAATGAGAGTCCCATATATTTGGGCCATACATATGTGTTTTTAAATTGAGAGCTAACTTACCAAAGAGTTTCCAGATTAAAGCAGCATGTCAAGATAAATGCTTTAGGCCAGGGGTGTCCAACCTTTTAGCTTCCCTGGGCCACATTGGAAGACGACGAGTTGGTTTGGGCCGCACATAAGATACACTGACAATAACAATAGCCGATCATCCAAAAAACCATAGAAAACATAGTTAACATATATATATGAGAAAAAAAGTGATATATATATATATATCTATATATATATATCTATATATTTGAAAAGAAAGTGATATATATATATATATATATATATATATATATATATATATATATATATATCACTTTCTTTTCAAATCCCCCTATACTTACCTTTCAATCGCCCTGTTCAAAAAATTCTCTCTAGTTATTATACTATAATCACTTTTTGTATTGTTTCGATGCAATATCAATAAAGTGCATTTAAGCCAGGCATTGTATATCAGGGTGCCCTGACCAGGCCTGCGGTACCTGACATATACATCATTGTGACCCCAAATTGTGACCTGTTTTGCTAATTACACCACTATGTTAGTTAAGGGATAACAACTTATAATGGGCCAAAGAGAATAATATATAATGCCCCATTAGTATTACAAGTAGAAGTATGTAGCAGGGAGATAAGGTCCATGATGCTCCAGGACCAGGTGAATTTTATTCACTGGTCAGCGTCCCTTGAAATAATAAAAAAAAATTGCCCTTAACTTACCTTTTAATCGGCTTGTTCTCCTGTCCTCTTCTCTTCTTTTCTCCAATTCTGTACTGCTGATTGTTCTTCTAGCGCGGGTGACTCCTCTGTGCTGCGCTCCAGAATGGATGTTGGGCGTGATGATATCACGCCCGACATTCACTGCGAGCACCGCACGGAGGAGGAGACAAGGGAGGGAGCCGGAGTACCAGCTGACGTGACCGCGTGACCGCAAGGTAAGGATTTTCTTTTCTTTTTTTTTCAGGATTTTTTTTTTCCATTAACAGTGCTGCCCCCTTGCCACAACCAAAACTCCTTCTGGGCCACATTTACAGGTGTGCTGGGCCGCATGCTAAACAGCATACTTAATCATAACCATAAACAATATAAAAGTTCTGAAATTTGTAGCAAGCAATTAGTGTCTAGCGGTGCACCGATCGTAAATCTTCATGTTGGTGTGAGGTATGCTCACTATACATAACTTAAACATAGTAGTTTTGTCTAACCTATAATCTACATTGACTCACCAAAGAGTTTAGTCCCATAAAGAACCATGGCTGGGGTACAATAAACTCTGGAATATAGTGCAGCTACCTCCAGTAGATGTGTACACAGAACAAAAGGTCGTATTGCAGAGATGATTGATGATTGTTGTGTGCATTCTCACATAGACATTTTGCTCTAAAAACAGAAAACAAGAATTGCTAAATGTTCTTTAAATACCCAGTCTTATGCAAGCAAGAATACCTCCTCATACTGGTAAACAACTTGCTGAGCACAATGTGTACTAACACTGCACAGACACATATTCTGACCATTGCTATTAGCTGACTTGATAGAGTAGAAGCTCATCTAAACACGATTCATGTGCCGTAACTGACTGCAGACTAATGCTGGGATGGAATTCCAGGAACAAAGCTTCTTCTTGTATCTGATCCAATCTTGTGATACACAAAACAAACACATGACAAATAGAACAAAACAAATCCTATTTTTAAAGTTAAGAACTATTTAAAAGAGACAAATGATTAGACATTAAGTTATGTGCCTCGTTTAATACATGACATGAGGAAAACAAAAGCTAATAGGGGGCAATTATGAAAACTTGTGTAAAGGAGTAAAGAGATGGTATTGCCCATAGCAACCAATCAGATTTTAACTGATTCTTCCGGTGCAGTTTAGAAAATGAAAGCAAATATATGATTGGTTGTTATGGGCAACACTATCATTTTCAGCTCACCCATAAAATTGACCATATATTATGAAACCATAAAGGGGAAATCTCAGAAAGCTGACAGGAGGCTTTGGAAGGAGTCCTCGCTGAGAATACATATGTTTGTGCCAGTATATATGCCCACACCAGTGCCATCTTAACAACATTATGGGCCCCCGGGCAAAGCAGTGCACCGGGGCCCCTAGATATAGATATAGATATATAGATATGTGCAGATAGATATAGATAGATAGAGATAGATAGATGTACTTGCTCAGTGACCCTTGAAGGTTTTTTTGCAGGTTTTTTTCTTTTGCAGGATTATTTATTCTTATTACGAGCCCTGCCTATGGGGCCCCCTTGCCCATGGGGCCCCTGGGAAGCTGCTCATCGTGCCCTGGCCCACACTCTCAGTTTTAGTACTTTGATGTAAGTGCATCACCTGTCTATACACTTCTCTTTCATACATCTGTTATTACGTCAATTGTTGGATTCATTTTACCTAAATTGGTCATTTGGTTAACTGGATTTAACAGCTCATTATGCTGAATGATGATTCAGATTTACTGGCAAGCCGTATTTTGCTATGTCTATTAGATTGCTTTTATTTTTATTTTCTTAACTGTCTCAAATGTCTGTTAGGGACTTCTGTAACTTAGGAACTTAATAGCGTACAGCTTCTACTGTGTTTTGCATGTCCTTTAAATTGTAATGAAAAAACCAACTAGGTCTACATTATGGAACAATGGAGACACAGTGGTTAGCATTGCTGCCACACAGCGCTGGGGACCAGGGCTCAATCTGTGGAGAACTTGTATGTTTTCCCCGTGTTTGTGTGGGTTACCCCTGGGTGTTCGGCTTCCTCCCACACAGTACAAAAACATACAGATAGGATAACTGGCAGCTGACAAAAATGGACCTGTGTGCGTGTGTGTATGTGTGTGTGTGTCTGTATGTGGTAGAAAATTTAGACCTCAGCTCCAGTGGGTCAGGGACTGGAGTGAGACGTACCCCAGTTTGTGTAGCATAACTTGCACGAAATTGCTCTGTGCAATGCACAGAAAATGGGTGCATGTATATGCACAAATGCAGACAGCGATTGCGTGATACTGGCACTTATGCCCAACTGTGCCTGGTGAGATGGGAGGGACGGTTAAAAGGCATGTTCACACAAATGCAGCTCATGCAGACCTGCACCAAACACACATCTGTACCTGTTTAAACCTGCTATAGGGCAGTTGTAAATTCTCGCTGATGACTTGTCATACACCAGGTACATATACTATGTACAGTGCTGAGTAATATGGTGGTACTATATAAATAAGTGATAATAAAAGAATACAACAAATTAGATCAGGGACTTTATCTGAGATACATTACATGATATCACTTGCCCACCTGTAAGTGCCACACACTACCTGTTGGTGAGTGTCTTATTTTAGGTAGGGGAACGCACAATATATATTCACCGAAGATATCTACTAAATTGATTTAACATATCTTTGGTGAGTTCAGCCAGGTAATTTGATAGATGTGAGCCAGTGGATGAGTTGATTAAGAACAGGATCTTATCATTTTCCTAAGGAGCAGCACATAAACATCTATATAGATGTAAACTTCCCAGCTCATTCTCAGGGTTTATTGAATAAATGATGCATTTAAAAAGGCTGCGTCCACTGACCTTAATGTTTTGTAACATGCATACAGGGCCTGATAAAGGGTTCTGGCCACCCTAGGCTAATACACCAGTAGCGCTCTCCACCCCCAATGTTTACACTCGTATTCAGCAACGAACAAAATATCATTCTGCACATGTACAACAACCAGTGCCGGATTAAGGGAATGGAGGCCCCTGGGCTAAGGGGGCCTCCATTCCCCTGTGAGGCCCCCCCCCTTGTGATCAGAGCTGCCCGCACCGCACCCCCCGGCGGCACTTACCTCCTTCTCCGACGCTCTTTACTGAAGAGATCTCGTGAAAGTGAGACTCACAAATTCTCCTCAGTAAGGAGAATACAGCGCGCCGGGGAAGTACTGCAGTGAAAGTGCTCAGCAGCACTGATCGGGCTGGGGGCGCCCCCGCCCCCGACCGATCAATACTGCTGCTGAGCACTTTCAAGGGCCCCCTGGATGCCATTAGCCCTATGGTTAATCTGGCCCTGACAACAACCAATGAATGCACATAGGGAGCAATATATTTAAATTCATAAATCTGTGACTCACTGAGGAATATTCAGGTGTATAGGACATTCAGGAGTATTCTCCAGGATACAAATTCTCTTACTTTTACCTTTCTTGCAGCTGTGATTACCTGTTGTTCTCTCTTGCTTGTACTTGCAGGGTTGTTGTTATCTAGCTGGCTTCTGGAAAGTTAGGGTTCTATTATGCAGAAATGATATTATAATGCAAAATGTTAACAAAGCCTGAATGACAAGGCTCTTTAGTTCAAACACAACACTCCATTATGGCCAGAAATTGTGTTGTCAAAGAGCTATAATCAAATACTAACATCTACCAGACCCATCTGACTACTATTAAGCATTCTAGTGACCACTGAGAGTATCCATGTAACCGCCACACAATACAGAGAACATCCCTGTAACCGCCACACAATACAGAGAACATCCCTGTAACCGCCACACAATACAGAGAACATTCCTGTAACCGCCACACAATACAGAGAACATCCCTGTAACCGCCACACAATACAGAGAACATCCCTGTAACCGCCACACAACACAGAGAACATCCCTGTAACCGCCACACAATACAGAGAACATCCCTGTAACCGCCACACAATACAGAGAACATACCTGTAACCGCCACACAATACAGAGAACATCCCTGTAACCGCCACACAATACAAAGAACATCCCTGTAACCGCCACACAATACAGAGAACATCCCTGTAACCGCCACACAATACAGAGAACATCCCTGTAACCGCCACACAATACATAGAACATTCCTGTAACCGCCTCACAATACAGAGAACATCCCTGTAACCGCCACACAATACAGAGAACATCCCTGTAACCGCCACACAACACAGAGAACATCCCTGTAACCGCCACACAATACAGAGAACATCCCTGTAACCGCCACACAATACAGAGAACATACCTGTAACCGCCACACAATACAGAGAACATCCCTGTAACCGCCACACAATACAGAGAACATCCCTGTAACCGCCACACAATACAGAGAACATCCCTGTAACCGCCACACAATACAAAGAACATCCCTGTAACCGCCACACAATACAGAGAACATCCCTGTAACCGCCACACAATACAGAGAACATCCCTGTAACCGCCACACAATACAGAGAACATCCCTGTAATCGCCACACAATGCAGAGAACATACCTGTAACCGCCACACAATACAGAGAACATCCCTGTAACCGCACACAATACAGAGAACATCCTTTATATCCGCCACACAATACAGAGAACTTTAAACATCACTTATATCAGCCACACAATACAGAGAACATGCCCCCCCCCACAAAGCTGCTCTTTTCTTTAAATTGCCCAGCCGCCGCGACTCTCTTACCTGCATCCTGGCCGTCGCTATGGCGACCGGGACGTCACTTCCGCCCATGTCCCGGCCGTTGCCGGGGCAACGCATAGACGCTTCAGCGCTGCGTTCCGGCGGTGAGAAGCCGGGCGCATGCGCTCAACTATAGGACAAACACCTATTGCCTAAGTAATCTAGGGGCAAGGCTGAGGATAATCAGAGCCAGGCTCTGATTGGCTGGGCATACTACTTAAGGCAATGAGGTCTGCTACCTCATTGCCGGTTATAGCTTCTGTTCCAGTCTGCTGACCAGCTCTGTGCCTTGTTCCTGTCTCTTGGAAAACTCTATTGACCACCCGTGTATGACCCCTTGCCTGCATTTGGACCCTGCCTGTGTTTCTCGTGACCTTGATCTCTGGCTTGTATACCGACCATCCTGTCTGCTCGTGACCCCTGACCCCGGCTTGTTTATCGGATATGCTATCTGCTGCCGGCCCTTGACCTCTGCTCGGACTCCACTCCGCTTACCTGGGTTCCCCCTAGTCGATACGCACTTCACGACCCTCTGCTAGTCTGCAGCCAAGTCTGTCCCCACCACTAGGGGCTCCAGTGAACACCTGACTGGCAGAGCAGACTCTGGGTTGTGTTGTACCGGCTAGAGGGGTTCCTAACATTATAACCGGCCCTCACGTTCCGGAGACGAAGTGGTATGGAAGAAAGCGGAACCAAATCGTCTCCTCTTCAAGCCCTGGCGGGTCATGTTGAGACCCTCTACCAGATGATCCGGGAACTGTCCCAGCGTTTGTCCTCCTCAGTCGAGGTCCCCAGGATTACACTGCCCATTTCTGGTTCAGTTGATGAACCCAAGTTAAATTTGCCGGACCGATTCTCCGGAAATAGAGCCCTGTTCCGGAATTTTAAAGAAAGCTGCAAACTCTACTTTCGGCTAAAGCCTCGGTCTTCAGGTTCAGAACAGCAGAGAGTTGGAATTGTCATCTCCCTCCTGCAGGGTGACCCCCAGTCCTGGGCTTTCACCCTACCACACTCGAGTCCTATTGTGCAATCGTTGGAAGCTTTCTTTAATGCACTGGGCCTCCTTTACGATGATCCAGATCGAGTTGCCTCGGCTGAGGCTCATCTACGGGCCTTAAAGCAAGGTCGGCGTTTGGCAGAAGAATACTGCGCTGAATTCCGCAGATGGACGCCTGACAGCGAATGGAATGATCCAGCGTTACGCAGCCAGTTTCGCTTAGGACTGTCAGAGGAGATTAAGGATTCACTTGTGCAGTATCCTTCACCCACTTTGCTGGAGAGCCTTATGCAACTCACCATTAAAATTGACAGGAGGATCAAGGAGAGGAGGACAGAGAAAGAGGCGTCTTCTTGTTTGTCTGCATTTATTCCAGATTCTTCTGTTGAGAAGCCTACCCGGTCAGGGGCGCTTCGCCTCTCTCCTGATGAAAGAGACAGAAGACGGTCACAAGGCCTATGCCTTTATTGTGGTAAGAAAGGCCATTTCTCCTGCTCTTGCCCTTATAAACCTGAGAAAGAAGCATGTTGGGGAAAGATCCACTTAGGCCTGCAAGTTGTTTCCCAAAAGAATGCTGTTCTGATCCCCGCACAAGTCACTGTTGGTACCAGTTCCGTGGCCCTGTCGGCCTTCATTGATAGTGGAGCTGCAGGCAATTTCCTTGATATCGGGTTCGCCCGCTCCGCTGGGATTCCACCTGTAAGGCTCAAATCTGCTATTACAGTCTGTGGCTTAGATGGGAATCCATTGCCTGGAGGCAAGATTGAATGGGAGACTCCGCTATTACATTTGAACATCGGAGCGCTTCATTCAGAGTCTATAACGCTCCTCCTTATTGACTGCCCATCGGTTCCATTGGTTCTGGGCCATCCTTGGCTTTCTCGTCACAACCCTGTTGTGAATTGGGAGAAAGAAGAAATTGTCCAGTGGAGCTCGTATTGTTCACAGTCTTGCTTGACGCTGCCACTGCGTATGGTACAGGCTATTCCGGAGCAACTTCCCTCACAATACCACGACTTCTGGGATGTGTTTTCCAAGAAAGCTGCGGATACGTTACCACCTCACCGTGACTTCGACTGCGCCATCGAGCTCATACCCGGTTCCAAGTTACCCAAGGGACGCCTGTATTCTCTCTCGGGACCCGAGACCAAGTCCATGCAAGATTATATTGAGGAGAATTTGGAAAAGGGCTTCATCAGGCCATCCAAATTTGTGTCTAAAAAAGACGGAGGACTAAGACCCTGTATTGACTACAGAGGATTGAACCTCATCACAGTCAAAAACACCTATCCACTTCCTCTCATCTCCGTATTGTTCGACCAATTAAGAGGTGCCACTGTTTCACCAAAGTCAATCTTCGAGGTGCATATAACCTCATCCGGATCAGAGAAGGAGATGAGTGGAAGACGGCATTCAATACGCACTCTGGCCATTACGAGTATTTGGTCATGCCATTTGGTCTTAGCAATGCACCTGCATTTCAGGACCTAATCAATGAGGTTCTTCGGGACTTCCTTGGTTGTTTCGTGGTCGTCTATTTAGATGATATCCTCATCTATTCCAGATCTTTGTCCATACATCAGAATCACGTCAAACAAGTTCTACGAAGATTGCGAGAGAACCACCTTTATGCCAAGCTGGAAAAGTGTGAGTCCGAGGTGCAGAAAGTATCCTTTTTAGGTTACATAATCTCTTCTGAGGGATTCTCCATGGATCCAACTAAGGTTCAGGCTATTTTAGATTGGGTGCAACCAAACAACCTTAAGGCGGTGCAGAGGTTTCTGGGCTTCTCCAACTATTATAGAAGGTTCATTCATGGCTTTGCGGACATCGTGGCTCCCATTGTCGCCCTAACCCGTAAAGGAATGGATCCAACTAATTGGTCCCCCCAAGCAGTAGCCTCATTCGAAAACCTGAAAAAAGCCTTTGTCTCCGCTCAGGTCCTTAGACATCCGGATCCAGCTAAAACATTTGTTCATGAGGTCGACGCCTCTGACGTCGGTGCTGGTGCCATATTATCACAGAAGGATCCTCATACTAATCGTCTACACCCATGTGCCTATTTCTCCCGTCAGTTCTCCTCAGCAGAAGCCAACTATGATGTCGGGAATAGAGAATTATTGGCAATCAAATGGGCCTTCGAGGAGTGGCGACATTGGCTGGAATGTGCTTCACATCAGATCTCTGTCATTACCGACCACAAGAACTTGCAATATATTCAATCGGCCAAACGTCTAAATCCCAGACAGGCCCGTTGGTCGTTATTCTTTACCCGGTTCAATTTCCTGATCACCTATCGACCAGGTTCCAAAAATGTCCGGGCAGATGCTCTGTCCAGAAGTTTCTTGGCACACCACGTTTCAGTTTCAAAACCAGAGCCTATTATTCCTCCTTCCATAATCCATGCTGGATTAACCCAGGATTTAAGTATCACACTTCAGAGGTTCCAGAAGTTAGCCCCTTATACTACTCTGGAGCAACGTCTCTTCGTTCCAGTCCATCTAAGGAGGGCGGTTCTTGCAGAGGCGCATAATAGTAGGTCGGCTGGACACCCTGGAATTTATCAGACGCTGGAAATTCTTTCCCGTATGGTCTGGTGGCCATCCTTGTCCGCTGAAGTCAAAAGTCATGTCCTCTCATGTGAGGTTTGTGCCAGAAACAAAGTCCCCAGGACTCGCCCGGTAGGTCAATTGCTTCCATTGACCATTCCTGCAAAACCGTGGACACATTTGTCCATTGACTTTATTGTTGATTTGCCACCTTCTACAGGACACAATACTATTTGGGTTGTGGTAGACCGTTTCAGTAAGATGGCACATTTCATTCCATTAACCAGGCTTCCTACAGCTCGAGATCTGGCCCTTCTCTTCATACAGCATATTTTCCGGCTCCATGGACTTCCTTCCGATATTGTCTCTGATCGTGGGTCACAATTCATAGCGCAGTTCTGGAGATCCTTCTGTACCCTTCTCGGAATTAGGATCAGTCTATCATCTGCATACCACCCTCAGTCTAACGGGCAAACTGAAAGGGTTAATCAGTCACTTGAGCAGTTCCTCCGATGTTATACCTCCGAATTCCATGATAATTGGTCCTCGTTGCTGCCCTGGGCAGAGTTTGCCTACAATAATTCATCTCACTCATCCACTCAAACTTCCCCGTTCTACTGTAACTTCGGTTTCCAACCCAGATCTAATTCTCTCTATTCTCTCAAATCTGCTGGTATTCCGGGGATTCGCTCCACAGCTGCGGATCTGAAAAGAATTTGGAAGGAGGTTCACTCCTCTTTGAAAAAGTCCTCATTGTCGGCCAAAAAATTTTCCGATCGCCACCGTGCCACCTGCTCATTCAAAGTGGGCCAAAAAGTGTGGCTGTCAACTCGAAACCTCAGGCTCAGACAGCCTTGTAAAAAATTGGGGCCTAAATTTATTGGTCCGTTCATGATCACCAAACAGATCAATCCAGTTGCTTTTAGATTGAAGATTCCTGGCTCACTAAAGATCCCCAACACGTTTCATTGTTCATTACTCAAACCAGTATTATACCCAAATCCATCCCAGTCTACAGGACTTTCTGTAGGAAATAGGAACACGCCACAAAAATTTTTGGTTCAGAAAGTTCTTGACTCCAAAAAAGTGCAGGGGCAGGTACATTTCCTGGGACAATGGAAAAATCGTGGATTAGAGGAACGATCCTGGGTCCCGCGAAGACGACTATGTGTGCCTAAACAGTTGAAGGTTTTCTTTAAAAAATTTCCAAAGAAGCCTGGATGTCGGGGTCCCTCGACCCCTCCTCAAGGGGGGGTAGTTACGAGCCGCGGCGGTGCCCAGCCGCCGCGACTCTCTTACCTGCATCCCGGCCGTTGCTATGGCGACCAGGACGTCACTTCTGCCCATGTCCCGGCCGTTGCCGGGGCAACGCATAGACGCTTCAGCGCTGCGTTCCGGCGGTGAGAAGCCGGGCGCATGCGCTCAACTATAGGACAAACACCTATTGCCTAAGTAATCTAGGGGCAAGGCTGAGGATAATCAGAGCCAGGCTCTGATTGGCTGGGCTTACTACTTAAGGCAATGAGGTCTGCTACCTCATTGCCGGTTATAGCTTCTGTTCCAGTCTGCTGACCAGCTCTGTGCCTTGTTCCTGTCTCTTGGAAAACTCTATTGACCACCCGTGTATGACCCCTTGCCTGGATTTGGACCCTGCCTGTGTTTCTCGTGACCTTAATCTCTGGCTTGTATACCGACCATCCTGTCTGCTCGTGACCCCTGACCCCGGCTTGTTTATCGGATCTGCTATCTGCTGCCGGCCCTTGACCTCTGCTCGGACTCTACTCCGCTTACCTGGGTTCCCCCTAGTCGGTACGCACTTCACGACCCTCTGCTAGTCTGCAGCCAAGTCTGTCCCCACCACTAGGGGCTCCAGTGAACACCTGACTGGCAGAGCAGACTCCGGGTTGTGTTGTACCGGCTAGAGGGGTTCCTAACACATACCTTCTGTTTGCCTTGATCACTATAAAGTATTATCATCATTTATTTATAAATAAATAATAATAATTTATAGAGTGCAACAGATTCCATAATGCAGGACAATCAGTTGTGGAGGTCGAAGGAGCATATAACTCTCCGAGAGGGGAGATGTAGATAGAGAGGAGTAGAGGACCAAGATCAGAGCCTTGGGGAAAATCAATAGAGAGAGCAAGTAGAGGGGGCGATAGTCGGAAGTAGAGACACTGAAGGAGCGACCAGAGACATAGGAGCCTAACCAGGCAGGACAGTTTCACAAAGGCCAAAGGAGTGAAGGGTGTCAAGGAAACTGGAGTGAGTGATGTTATGGTAAAATTGAAGGATGAAGAATATTCTCACTTTATTTTGTATGTATGATACAGACCATTAAAACATTAAGGACAATGGTGTTATCAGTTACATCTACTTACATGTTATAGATTAAAACCACAAGAACACCCTGTAGATAAAGGTGTCATTACAGACCCTTAAACCAATCATATCACTGTTACTACATCTTGTAACTTGTTTCCATCATGTAGGCCTAAACCACAACTTTGTGTTTCTTCATAATTAAGGTGCAGTACTTTTCTAGCTAATTTAAAGATAACAATACCATAGAGCATATTAAAGCATAAGCATTGAGTAATATTGGAATAAAAGTACAACAACATCATTTGTCAATATACTGTAAGCTATGATTAACTTTTAAGCATCCTACACTAACTGTAAAATAGCCAGTTTACCATCCAATCTGTATACATTAAGTATTCATATTTCCATGTTAAGCGACAGTGTTGAAAGTAGCGGAGAGGTCTGGCGGTATGAGAAGGGAGAAATGGCCCTTTGACTTAGCGAAAAGTAGATCATTGGTTACTTTGGTGAGGGCAAAAGTGAGCACCAGATAAATAAAGCAGAACATAAGACTTAAAGGGAGTAGCTGGCTTCCTCCTCTGTATACAGCCGGGAGGTCACGCAGCACATCCAATGGGAGGAGGCGGAGGGAGTGAACTGTACCACGTGCTCAACCTTCTTCCCCTGTGCGCTGAGCTGTATGTGGCGTGTCTGAGTGGAATGTGGAGGAGTTTTGGAGCAAGTGGTTGGCTTGTGGGGGCATTTTGGGATGAGTGATGTGGGGATAAGTGATTAGGTAGTTTTGTCGCCGTTTTTTAATTCTTGACGTTAAGGTTCAGCTTATCATATAAGGCATGGTTGTCCAACCCGCGGCCCACGGGCCGTGTGCGGCCCAGCATGCCTGTAAATGTGGCCCAGCAGGAGTTTTGGTTGTTTCAAGGGGGCAGCGCTGAAAGAAACAATCCTGCAAAAAAAAAAAAAGAAAATACTTACCTTGCGGTCACGTCAGCTGGCACTCCGGCTCCCTCCCTGGTCTCCTCCTCCGTGTGGTACTCGCAGTGAATGTCGGGGGTGACGTCATCACACCCGACATCCATTGCGTAGCGCAGCACAGAGGAGTCACCCGTGCGAACTATCAGCAGCAGTGAAAGATTATCCAGTATCTTATTGTTGTTACTCTGAATTTGGACTTTCTGCACCATGCAATTATGAACTAGCTGTGTTCTCTGTATGTATCTAATGTAAATATTAAGAGATAATTGTATTTTTAATATTTTAAACCATTTTAAATGTGCAGTGCTGAGTAGGGTGAAAATATCACCCACTGTTACCCTCATCGGAGGCTGCTCCATGAGCCATTTTTCCCGCCACCCTATCTTTAAATCTCTGTAGATTTCTATTAGTCCTCCTCATGCTACCTATATCGGTGACCATTTCAAACTGGTCAATAAAAAAAATGATTCATGGGTGCAGAAAGAGAGGAAAAAAAAAGTTTTTGGCATTTAATTCCCCGAACCCCACTAAGGGGCAGATGCAGGTAAGTTAAATTGTAGCTGGTAATGGGACTACTGCTTTAATCATGATTCTGCAACAGGTTTCCTAACTCTTACTAACTTCATTTCCAAGTAAGTTTAATATGTTAACTATGTTTTTCTATGGTTTTTTCGATGATCAGCTATCGTTAGTGTTAGTGTATTTTATGTGCGGCCCAAACCAACTCGTCGTCTTCCAATGTGGCCCAGGGAAGCTAAAAGGTTGGACACCCCTGATATAAGGCATAAATCTGTGACTCACTGAGGAATATTCAGGTGTATAGGAATACTTCTGAGTATGAACATTCAGGAGTATTCTCCAGGATTCAAATTCTCTTACTTTTACCTTTCTTGCAGCTGTGATTACCTGTTGTTCTCTCTTGCTTGTACTTGCAGCGTTGTTATTATCTAGCTGGCTTCTGGAAAGTTGGGGTTCTATTATGCAGATATGATATTATAATGCAAAATGTTAACAAAGCATGAATGACAAGGCTCTTTAGTTCAAACACAACACTCCATTATGGACAGAAATTGTGTTGTCAAAGAGCTATAATCAAATACTAACATCTACCAGACACATCTGACTACTATTAAGCATTCTAGTGGCCACTGAGAAAACAGAGAGTATCCATGTAACCACCACACAATACAGAGAACATCCTTTATATCCGCCACACAATACAGAGAACATGCCCCCCCTCCCCCGCAAAGCTGCTCTCTTCTTTAAATTGCCCCCTACAGCCCATACATCACCTTTCTGACATTTTTGCAGTCCTGTCAGAACTTTTTACAGGCCCCTTCTGTCATTTATATAGTCCCCTTTTGTCATTAATACAGCCCCCTTCTGCCTTTTTGTACAGCCCCCTTATGACATTTTTATAGCCCCCTTGTGTCATTTTTATAGGCCCCTTTAGACATTATTATAGCCCCCTTTAGACATTTTTAAAGCCTACTTCTGCAATTTTTAATTCCCTTCAGATATTTTATCACCTCCTCCCACTGTCATTTAATGTGACCCAGCACCTGTCACTTACCTTCTTCTCCTTGATCAAGCGCTGCTCCTGTCTCTTCCTCTTCATGTTGACCGGGGACAGGGCAGACAGCCTGACAGCAAATGCAACTGTTGTCAGCTGCCTGTCAGTGTGGCTGCGGACGGTTCTTACTCTGGTCCCACGAGCTGTAGTAATCTCGCGAAACCAGAACCGCGGCTGCACTGACAAGCAGCTGACAGCAGTTACATTTGCTGTCAGGCTGCCACTTTAGACCAGGGGCGGACCCCGATGATGCCAGCCAGCCTCCGCCACCAATATAATAATAAATAAAAAATGGTGTGTTCGGGGAAATGTAATTCATTCAGCGCTGCAAAACACCCCCCCGTTCCCCCCTCCCCCAGGATCCAGCCGCTCCAGGCTGCAGCCTGATCTGCCTATTGGTTGATCAAACCTTGCATCCATACCTTCTGTTTGCCTGGATAACTATAGACTATAATCATCATTTATCTATAAATAAATAATAATTTAAAGAGTGCAACAGATGTAAGCTCGTATGAGCAGGGCCCTCTTTCCTCCTGTCTCCATACCTGTTCTTCCACTCCGTCTCTACTGTATTTGCCTGCCCGGAGTTTACGAAGTATTGGTATTTTATGTTTAATGTTCTGTACTGTTTTGCCCTGTATGGTCTACTGTTTGTACTGTGTACGGCGCTGCGGAAACCATGTGGCGCCTTACAAATAAACGATAATAATAATAATAATTCCATATTGCAGGACAATCAGTTGTGGAGGTCGAAGGAGCATATAACTCTCTGGGAGGGGAGATGTAGATAGAGAGGAGTAGAGGACCAAGATCAGAGCCTTGGGGAAAATCAATAGAGAGAGCAAGTAGAGGGGGCGATAGTCGGAAGTAGAGACACTGAAGGAGCGACCAGAGACATAGGAGCCTAACCAGGCAGGACAGCTTCACAAAGGCCAAAGGAGTGAAGGGTGTCAAGGAAACTGGAGTGAGTGATGTTATGGTAAAATTGAAGGATGAAGAATATTCTCACTTTATTTTGTACGTATGATACAGACCATTAAAACATTAAGGACAATGGTGTTATCAGTTACATCTACTTACATGTTATAGATTAAAACCACAAGAACACCCTGTAGATAAAGGTGTCATTACAGACCCTTAAACCAATCATATCACTGTTACTACATCTTGTAACTTGTTTCCATCATGTAGGCCTAAACCACAACTTTGTGTTTCTTCATAATTAAGGTGGAGTACTTTTCTAGCTAATTTAAAGATAACAATACCATAGAGCATATTTAAGCATAAGCATTGAGTAATATTGGAATAAAAGTACAACAACATCATTTGTCAATATACTGTAAGCTATGATTAACTTTTAAGCATCCTACACTAACTGTAAAATAGCCAGTTTACCATCCAATCTGTATACATTAAGTATTCATATTTCCATGTTAAGCAACAGTGTTGAAAGTAGCGGAGAGGTCTGGCGGTATGAGAAGGGAGAAATGGCCCTTTGACTTAGCGAAAAAGGAAATCATTGGTTACTTTGGTGAGGGCAAAAGTGAGCACCAGATAAATAAAGCAGAACATAAGACTTAAAGGGAGTAGCTGGCTTCCTCCTCTGTATACAGCCGGGAGGTCACGCAGCACATCCAATGGGAGGAGGCGGAGGGAGTGAACTGTACCACGTGCTCAACCTTCTTCCCCTGTGTGCTGAGGTGTATGTGGCGTGTCTGAGTGGAATGTGGAGGAGTTTTGGAGCAAGTGGTTGGCTTGTGGGGGCATTTTGGGATGAGTGATGTGGGGATAAGTGATTAGGTAGTTTTGTCGCCGTTTTTTAATTCTTGACGTTAAGGTTCAGCTTATCATATAAGGCATGGTTGTCCAACCCACGGCCCACGGGCCGTGTGCGGCCCAGCATGCCTGTAAATGTGGCCCAGCAGGAGTTTTGGTTGTTTCAAGGGGGCAGCGCTGAAACAATCCTGCAAAAAAAAAAAAGAAAATACTTACCTTGCGGTCACGTCAGCTGGCACTCCGGCTCCCTCCCTGGTCTCCTCCTCCGTGTGGTACTCGCAGTGAATGTCGGGGGTGACGTCATCACACCCGACATCCATTGCGTAGCGCAGCACAGAGGAGTCACCCGCGCGAACTATCAGCAGCAGTGAAAGATTATCCAGTATCTTATTGTTGTTACTCTGAATTTGGACTTTCTGCACCATGCAATTATGAACTAGCTGTGTTCTCTGTATGTATCTAATGTAAATATTAAGAGATAATTGTATTTTTAATATTTTAAACCATTTTAAATGTGCAGTGCTGAGTAGGGTGAAAATATCACCCACTGTTACCCTCATCGGAGGCTGCTCCATGAGCCATTTTTCCCGCCACCCTATCTTTAAATCTCTGTAGATTTCTATTAGTCCTCCTCATGCTACCTATATCGGTGACCATTTCAAACTGGTCAATAAAAAAAATGATTCATGGGTGCAGAAAGAGAGGAAAAAAAAAGTTTTTGGCATTTAATTCCCCGAACCCCACTAAGGGGCAGATGCAGGTAAGTTAAATTGTAGCTGGTAATGGGACTACTGCTTTAATCATGATTCTGCAACAGGTTTCCTAACTCTTACTAACTTCATTTCCAAGTAAGTTTAATATGTTAACTATGTTTTTCTATGGTTTTTTCGATGATCAGCTATCGTTAGTGTTAGTGTATTTTATGTGCGGCCCAAACCAACTCGTCGTCTTCCAATGTGGCCCAGGGAAGCTAAAAGGTTGGACACCCCTGATATAAGGCATAAATCTGTGACTCACTGAGGAATATTCAGGTGTATAGGAATACTTCTGAGTATGAACATTCAGGAGTATTCTCCAGGATTCAAATTCTCTTACTTTTACCTTTCTTGCAGCTGTGATTACCTGTTGTTCTCTCTTGCTTGTACTTGCAGCGTTGTTATTATCTAGCTGGCTTCTGGAAAGTTGGGGTTCTATTATGCAGATATGATATTATAATGCAAAATGTTAACAAAGCATGAATGACAAGGCTCTTTAGTTCAAACACAACACTCCATTATGGACAGAAATTGTGTTGTCAAAGAGCTATAATCAAATACTAACATCTACCAGACACATCTGACTACTATTAAGCATTCTAGTGGCCACTGAGAAAACAGAGAGTATCCATGTAACCGCCACACAATACAGAGAACATCCTTTATATCCGCCACACAATACAGAGAACATGCCCCCCTCCCCCGCAAAGCTGCTCTCTTCTTTAAATTGCCCCCTACAGCCCATACATCACCTTTCTGACATTTTTGCAGTCCTGTCAGAACTTTTTACAGGCCCCTTCTGTCATTTATATAGTCCCCTTTTGTCATTAATACAGCCCCCTTCTGCCTTTTTGTACAGCCCCCTTATGACATTTTTATAGCCCCCTTGTGTCATTTTTATAGGCCCCTTTAGACATTATTATAGCCCCCTTTAGACATTTTTAAAGCCTACTTCTGCAATTTTTAATTCCCTTCAGATATTTTATCACCTCCTCCCACTGTCATTTAATGTGACCCAGCACCTGTCACTTACCTTCTTCTCCTTGATCAAGCGCTGCTCCTGTCTCTTCCTCTTCATGTTGACCGGGGACAGGGCAGACAGCCTGACAGCAAATGCAACTGTTGTCAGCTGCCTGTCAGTGTGGCTGCGGACGGTTCTTACTCTGGTCCCACGAGCTGTAGTAATCTCGCGAAACCAGAACCGCGGCTGCACTGACAAGCAGCTGACAGCAGTTACATTTGCTGTCAGGCTGCCACTTTAGACCAGGGGCGGACCCCGATGATGCCAGCCAGCCTCCGCCACCAATATAATAATAAATAAAAAATGGTGTGTTCGGGGAAATGTAATTCATTCAGCGCTGCAAAACACCCCCCCGTTCCCCCCTCCCCCAGGATCCAGCCGCTCCAGGCTGCAGCCTGATCTGCCTATTGGTTGATCAAACCTTGCATCCATACCTTCTGTTTGCCTGGATAACTATAGACTATAATCATCATTTATCTATAAATAAATAATAATTTAAAGAGTGCAACAGATGTAAGCTCGTATGAGCAGGGCCCTCTTTCCTCCTGTCTCCATACCTGTTCTTCCACTCCGTCTCTACTGTATTTGCCTGCCCGGAGTTTACGAAGTATTGGTATTTTATGTTTAATGTTCTGTACTGTTTTGCCCTGTATGGTCTACTGTTTGTACTGTGTACGGCGCTGCGGAAACCATGTGGCGCCTTACAAATAAACGATAATAATAATAATAATTCCATATTGCAGGACAATCAGTTGTGGAGGTCGAAGGAGCATATAACTCTCTGGGAGGGGAGATGTAGATAGAGAGGAGTAGAGGACCAAGATCAGAGCCTTGGGGAAAATCAATAGAGAGAGCAAGTAGAGGGGGCGATAGTCGGAAGTAGAGACACTGAAGGAGCGACCAGAGACATAGGAGCCTAACCAGGCAGGACAGCTTCACAAAGGCCAAAGGAGTGAAGGGTGTCAAGGAAACTGGAGTGAGTGATGTTATGGTAAAATTGAAGGATGAAGAATATTCTCACTTTATTTTGTACGTATGATACAGACCATTAAAACATTAAGGACAATGGTGTTATCAGTTACATTTACTTACATGTTATAGATTAAAACCACAAGAACACCCTGTAGATAAAGGTGTCATTACAGGCTTAAACCAATCATATCACTGTTACTATGGGCCCACCCAACCTCCATCTTGCATCTTGTTTCCATCATGTAGGCCTAAACCACAACTTTGTGTTTCTTCATAATTAAGGTGGAGTACTTTTCTAGCTAATTTAAAGATAACAATACCATAGAGCATATTTAAGCATAAGCATTGAGTAATATTGGAATAAAAGTACAACAACATCATTTGTCAATATACTGTAAGCTATGATTAACTTTTAAGCATCCTACACTAACTGTAAAATAGCCAGTTTACCATCCAATCTGTATACATTAAGTATTCATATTTCCATGTTAAGCAACAGTGTTGAAAGTAGCGGAGAGGTCTGGCGGTATGAGAAGGGAGAAATGGCCCTTTGACTTAGCGAAAAAGGAAATCATTGGTTACTTTGGTGAGGGCAAAAGTGAGCACCAGATAAATAAAGCAGAACATAAGACTTAAAGGGAGTAGCTGGCTTCCTCCTCTGTATACAGCCGGGAGGTCACGCAGCACATCCAATGGGAGGAGGCGGAGGGAGTGAACTGTACCACGTGCTCAACCTTCTTCCCCTGTGCGCTGAGGTGTATGTGGCGTGTCTGAGTGGAATGTGGAGGAGTTTTGGAGCAAGTGGTTGGCTTGTGGGGGCATTTTGGGATGAGTGATGTGGGGATAAGTGATTAGGTAGTTTTGTTGCCGTTTTTTAATTCTTGACGTTAATGGTCACGGTCTTTGAAGGTTGGCGGGGTGCACATGTAGTCCTTATAGTAAGTCAGGTTGCTCATCATTGATTTAAACTAACTTATGTAAAACTTTTAAACAATGGAAAAGTCAGCACTATTCATAAAATCTAATCTAAATGTGAAAAAATGTAATTGAGTCTTCCTTTAAAATTGATGTGGAAAATGTTAAGTGCCCATCTTGGTTTAGTTTAACACTGGCACTGGAAAAGATCTTTAATTTAATGACCGTATTGTACTCAGTAACAGGCACTGAAAGAAAGCACATCTGGCTGGTTGCATTTAACAGGCGTAATGAGACAATCCAATGTGCTCAGCTTGTGGGTATCTCAAAGGAAACGCTTTACAATAGTATTACTAGTGTAATATTTCATGGTGTTGGAAAACGGATTAAGAGATTACAAATGTTCCATATCTTTGGATTTTAGTGAATAGAAAGAAAATCATAGCAAATGTTCTGTTTATTTTGTTAATCAGGTAATATAAGCATTAAATAAGCTCTGGTTGTAATTATGTTTAGTATTCACAAATCAGTAGACACTTTCGCATGTGCATAAAAATGCATATTTTGTAAATGTGTGTGTTGTCAAACATTTGCATAAGTTATGACAGGCAAACATTCCCAAGTTGTATGCCTTATAAAATAAATAATGCAATATAATGTAAACCTTTTTTAAGACACGTTTGTAAAGCCAAGATTTGGGCACTTACCAATCCGAATTTAATAAATGTGCCTATAGCATTATATATGCACGCCAACCCATTCACACATACTTCCTGTGCATTTATAAAACATGGAGTTAGGTTAAATCTCTGTATTTTAGACATGTGACTGAGGCCCTACAGATAATGCATCACAAAGTACCTCATATAAGTGATGCCACTAGTTCCTGGTGAATTGTTTTGCTGCACTCTCATGAATATCAGTATCTTCAGCAGACAAAATAAATGCCGGCACTGTGGACGACTGATGTACTTTAATCTGCACTACTGATATTGTCAGGTCTGTGCAGCAAATATCAATACAAAGCAAGTTACATTTTTGGTGTTGCACTTTTCTGACTGACTTCTCCAATTTGCTTTACAAGTAAATTCCCCAGATCCCACTAATGGAGTCATTATGGCCAAACTCCAGCAAAAGTAATTCAATGCATTAAACATCATATATCCACAATTGTGAAGTAGTGAATTCATTTGTAACGTTTGACTGCTGTTAGACTATTGTGCATGTCATACTAACGAAGAGACCAATTTTGTGAATGGAACATTCTGTTTTATTATCCAGCACATTGCAACATATTGTTTTAAATGTTCAACAAGGAGCATAATAAACTTAATGGCCAGACTGTTATGAATCTGTTCAGCAGGAAAATGTTTAAGATGTAATTAACATCACCCCATGTACATAACTAATACCTGGGGTGAAAAATATGGATTTTCTTACTGAGCAATGAGTATTACTAACATGTATGCTTCTGGAGACAAGGCAATCTATACAAGGGGCACTGGGAGAGTAGGAGAGCCACTTAAATGTAATCCTGCCTTTCCTAATGGTCTCATTAGCATTAATGCCAAAGGCACCTACCATGGTACTTACAATAAAATGGAATATGAACTTGCTATATACATCTAATTTTATGTTTTTGCTTTCCACCATCTTTATAGACTCAATAAATTTAAACTTATTTAACTTTAAATATAATGTTATCCTTTATCCAATACGGTTCCCACTATTCAGGTTTACATCATTTATAATCTGGTGTATACTTTTTGCAGTATTTTTTTTTTTTTTAATGTATAAATGATTTATTAATTTAATATTGCTGGGGAAAAATTATCACTTTTTTTCTTTTAAGTTGCAGGAAAATTGCACTTTTCACCTCAGAGCGACACATTTATTACACAGGAAACCACCTCTCTAACAAGTGTACAATTGGGTCTATAGTGGATATCTCTTAAAGAGAATAGGGTTTCATTTGAAAACAGTCTATCTGTAGGTTAGAATAATAGCAGCAGGAATTGGAAAGTATGTACTGTAATATAAAATGGAACAATAGGTTTCATTAATAGACGTTTCAGAAAAACACACAAATGACTCAGTTTAGTGGACTGTCCATTGCGAGATCGTATAGTATTTCCTCGGAGGTCTCCGAATAAGAGTTGACACAGTCACATTGTTTAAGTTTTCCTCAGTGCTGAGTGTGCCATTTATCATACATGGGTAGGAAAACAAAATCAGTTGTTATACCAGTGAATGTTCCAAATTCTCTCTGGGAGGGTTCAGGAACCCAAAAACAATCCTTGCTGAGAGGAAGAAGGACTCATCTTATGGGCTGCAAGCTCTTGTGTTCATGTAATGACTAATTCTTTGTACATATTTACACAGCTGGTATGGAACATATGCAGCTACCGATTGGGTCTATCCGGAAAAGTAGTATATGTATATTCTCTTGTTCTTTTATATATATATATAGCACCTCTGCCTTATAGTACTGGGGTCATGAGTTAAATTCCCGATAATGGCCTTATCTGTGTGGAGTTTGTATGTTCTCCCCGTGTTAAGTGGGTTTCCTCTGGGTGCTCCGGTTTCCTCCCACACTCCCAAAAAAACATACTGGTAGGTTAATTGGCTGCTAACAAATTGACCCTAGTCTGTGTGTCTGTCTGTGTGTGTGTGTTAGGGAATTTAGACTGCAAGCCCCAATGGGGCAGGGACTGATGTGAGTGAGTTTTCTGTACAGCACCGTGGAATTAGTGGCGCTATATAAATAAATGATGATGATTATATATATATCTGTATATCTATCTTGTACTGGACCATTCTGTGACATATATAAATTCTTCTTGCGCTTAATTGTATTTGTTTTTGTTTTTTTACATGTCTATGTTATTTATACTATGGTTAGTACAAGGCACTTGCATATTATTAGCTGTTGACATGCTGTATATGTATCTATCTTAAAACTGCTTAGTCAGGCCAAAAATAAACAGTGGAATTAAGCAATATGCACATTCCTTGTATACTTCAGAGGAGTGAATCATAACTCTGGCTGTTAACCCCTTCCTTGTAGTGTGGACTCGTCCGCTTTTTTTTTAAAATGTTTTGGTAATGCTTAGAAATGGGGCATTGGCGTATAACTGAATATATCTGCAAAACTAAAATAAAACACTGCAGTTGTTCCATATTAAAAAAAAATATAGTAACCAAACAGATTTTTGCAATAAACGTAGTGGTCCCTGGTGTTTTCTGCATCTATTGTAACAATCGCAAGAACTGCGTAGCAGGCAGTGGAAACTCCAGCTTCCCGTCACGCTATCGCAGATAAGCTTTGTATCTGCTGGCTGATATGTGCCTGGTGCTGAAAACCCCAGTGTAACACTACCCTTATGGCTGCAAGACCGCCAAGTTTTTCAGTTAACCAAATGTATTGCGTGTGACATGAATCAGGAATGTACATTGATTATAATATTATAGAACAGAGTCTGCATTTGTTTAGCTGAGAAACAGTTTTTCAGGCATAATGAAAGCAATGTTCTGATTGGTTGCTATGAACAATCTCTGCTAGACATAGATACTTTAATAAAGTTTCCGCCAAACTTCATCAATCACTGTAATAAATGACCAACATCTATTAGTTGACTCTTGCATTGTTACCCAAATCAGTCAGTTGCCGAATCAATGGACACAAACCTGCCACATATAAAAAATAGTAATATCAAAAACACACACAGCCCGTGTCAACCTTTAATGAAATGACATTAGCAAAATAATGCATAGTAAGACTATGCAATGAGTAATAGTACAGAACATTCAGTAGTACAAAATACACAATATATATGTTTCACATTAACATAACAGCTTGACAGATAAGTAACCGTGTTATTGGTCAGTTCAAAGCCACATGAAGACTGTCAAATTCACTTTATCAGATTATGGACATACCCAGGAAATTACTGGAGAGGGAATAAGACATCAGATTATATCAAATCCAAGCGAAGGACTCATGTCCAAGATACTGGCGAGTTTGAAAAATGATTCATGTACATTGAACGAGGATTCAGTTATACTGTGAGAGCCACTCTCCATATTCTTCTCAAGAATGTCTTCCAGTTATAAGATAGTAAATCATTGAAGCGGTCACAGTGCCATTTTACATAACAATATATCAGTTGATCACAATCTATTTTCCATGATATGTTTACTTTGTGCTGTCAGAAAGACAGTCTGTAAAATAAAGATACCACCGATTCTTGCTTGAGGCAATTAAGTTACAATGAGTTTACATGAACCCTTCCAGCATGTGAGAGGTGGTTGAATGGGCAGATAGACACTGCAAAGGCTGACCATTGTGATGGAGCAGGTAAAAGTGCAGAGATGCTGTCTCTCTCCTCCACTGCTGGACATAAGTGGCATAGAGGATGATTGCTCTTCCAAGGTATTATTCAGAAAACGGTGGGAACATCCCAAGGTCTGCAAAGTCTTCAATGTTGTAGTTGCCAGTACCTTGGGTGGGGTCTCCGGACATAGGAAGCATGTCCTGGGGAAACAGAGGCTATATATAGGACTCCATATACATCACTTTCATTCAGATACTTACCATTTGCATCTCTTTATATGTTATCCAGTCCTAACACCACAACATTCTCCCTACACACAAATATACCTGCACATTAATTGTGCTTTAAAGAAATTATCCCCTGTGTCCGGTATCTGAACCTTTCCCCACGGACGCCAATCACATGCTTATTTTTTACTGAAGATACAAGGGTGGGACATATATAATAAATATGCCAGTCTTGTAACTTGACATTTCTGTAAATTGGTGTACATATAATTTTGCACACAAGCGATGTAGCCCATAGCAACATGTGCCAGTTTTGCAGTTGGCCTCAAATGTCACCGCGCAGTGCACCTGGAAGTTATTTTGACATTTTACATTATGTGAGAACATATGGGTATAACTATATTCAACTTCTGTGCTAGCAAAGCTATGATTACCGTATCCAATCTCAGTCTTTGGTTCAGCCTGTCACGCAACCACTGCCTTCACATATAAAACTGTATTAATGCAGCTAAACTGGCACCGGTACTTGGGAGTGTGAGAAGGGCCACAGGCTCCTTCATTGTTCCCTCATCGCCTCTGTAGGTTTTACATGCGTCTGACACTCGATGCCTAGATTGTAATAAATAGATATATAACATGCACTCTATTTTATCTACTGAGAAATGAAATATGCTTTGAGGCTTTATGCATTGTCCACACAAACTGGCTGTGGTGTATGATGTGCTTCTCTTTGTTGTACCTATCTCTCCATAAAAATATTAGAAAACCCCACCCCCTGACCACACAGACACTAGGTACCTGGAAGACTTCTGCTTGGCCTGGCTGCTGGTGACCATGCTGCTCGTTGCTCTGTTGGTTATGATGCTGACTCTGCCACTGAGACCACACTTCCGATGCCCGGCCCTGGAACTGACCACTGCTCTGCCCTGTTTCAGCTGAACATAGAGGAGAGAATACAGAGGGGGTATATTAGAATGACGGTGTATGTATCTGGCAGCCTATTGAAGTCTGTGTGACCACAAGCAACGTATAGGGCTGTGCATACAATTTGAACAATGTTAGTTAATAATAATGAGGGCTCACACATAGCTTATGGTCTGATTTTTATCTACATTCCCAATAAAGCTGTAATATATTCTTGTACAGAGGGCCAAGGTATCTGCCAAACTGGCAGCATAGTAAAAGGCTGCAGCCCAGTTGTGGCACAGAGAGCTCTGCATCTGGTTTGGTTGCACTAATTATCCATTTATATGAAGTACATTTCTTCCAACCAAAGCAGAGTTCCCTAAGCAGTTTGAGGAGGACTGAAAATGATTTTAAAATGGGAGTCTTCTCTTTTAACACGAGAAAACAAGTACAATCAAAGTGAAGAGATAAGAGAAGACTGAGGAGCGTTTTGAAGTCAGGAGACAACGGCAGGTGGAGAAGATGACGAGTTAGGTAGATATGTCTTGTAACATTCCATTATCCCAGGGTTCCCCAAACCCAGTCCTCAGGGCTCCCTAACAGTGCAGGGTTTCCCTAACTCCTTGCTGGAGCACAGGTGTATTCATTACTGACTGACACATTGTAACAGATCCACAGGTGGTCCTAATTATGTCACATGTGATCCAGAAAACCGGCACTGTTGGGGAGCCCCGAGGACTGGGTTTGGGAAACCCTGCATTATCCTATAAATCTGTGCAAGTAAACAAGATGCCATCGTTCTGAGGAAAGAGATAGTATAGTCATAATGGAAGACCAAGGGCACACATTAAATTATGTTGTATTCCATGGTCTTTCCATTTAAGTAAAAAAAAAGAAAACATTGACATGGACAAAAGGTGAAGCTATATGGTTAAGTGTTGATGACATTAAATTAGACATTAAGTTAAAAGCAGAGTACAGTGCAAAACAGTAGGGAGTCAGACATAGCCTGGCTTATCTGTCAGGCCTGAACACCAGCTGGTCGGATCTTTGTCATGGTCGGCTATACGCATTCATATAGAATCTGAAAGATCTGCTCATCTGACACTCCAGTGCCATAGTTGGATGTGACACTGCACCATTACTGAGGTCAGACAAATGGCTGCATATCTGGGCTGATGCAGTCATCGTCTAACTGCATTTACCATCCATCCCAACTGATAGCTCCTGATCATAAAGTTTATCAGTATTGTCTTATTGGGAGCATACACGCTGCAGTTTGTGGCTTATTAATGCCCCATTCATACTGCACCAAAATCCCGGGTTTTTGCCGGGGCGAGCTCAAACGACCCGGGTCTTGGTGCAGTATGAAGTCAAAAATCCCGGGTCTAAAAACCCGGGTCTTCAACCCGGGATTTATCGAGGGGTAATTCCCGGTTCGGACCCGGGTTGCCTGCACTATGAATGGTGCAACCCGGGTTTTTAACCCGGGTTGCACAGAAAACAAGCTGATTGGCTGTCTGCCTGTCTCTGGAGGATGATGTCATAGGTGGGAGCCCATGGAAGATTCGAGAAGGAATTTAGGAGAAATGGTGGATGACATCACCATTTTTCAGCCAATGAAAACTGCTCTGGTGATGACTCCCATAAATTGCCAGGGCACAGACTTGTGCAGTATGAATGGGGTCAACCCGGGAAATTCCTAGGTCCGAGGTGCAGTATGAATGGTGTTTCTGAGCTGGGACGCTCCGAGCCCTGGCAAAAACCCGGCTTGAAAAACCCGGGATATTGCCGGGGCGGGAGTATGAAAGCGGTATAAATTAGCTGTCAAAATTGAGGTATCTATGGTCAACTTTAGGAGACGTAACAGAGAGAGACTCTTTTGGTAAATAGACATGTGGTTATTGCACATTTGTAGGGATTGTTATGAGAATAGTATGTAGATAAAGACAGTGTCCTCCATGACTCACAATGGCAATGTAAAAAACAGTGGTGTGCAGAAATATAGGTCATTTTCCCATCACGTGTATTAAACAACACAAGACAAATCTAGGAGTATTTCACTCGCTGCATCACAGAGGTTAATACTGTGACCATAAGCAATAGGAATGTAGACTTACTGAATGCCGCGTTCCGTCCTCCTAAGCCAGAGTAGGCATTTCCACTGGGAGATGATGTGGCCGGGCTAGATAACGGACTGTAAGTGGATGGATCGGATGTATACGTGTGACTTGTTCCAATACCAAATGGAGAAGTTTGAGATTTACCAGACTGTGAAGTAATTTGCTGTGAAATTAACACAAACATTGCGCCTTAGGGACAATCCAGCATAGTGCATCCAACTTTCAGCACACACTGTGACTAAGAATACATTGATGTCTGGTGGTGAATGTACCTGTCCTTGAAAAGGAGGTCGGCTTCCTGTCCAAACTTGTCCAGCATTAATCTGACGTGATATCTGGGTCAAGTTCTGCCCTGTGCCTGTCGGAGACTGGATCTCATTAACTCCGGTCACATGAACTACTGAAGAGCTGGAATAACAAATAGCGAATCATATAGTGGAGAACAGAGGACATTGTTCCCCTCTTTTGTCAAGTCATGGTCCCAGGAATGTCCACATCAGGGTGTTAAGAGATTGCTGTCCCATTACAGTCACAGATTAGTACATTAATGGGGTTTATACAAGCAGTTCAATTGAGGACACCTACAAATGTTCAATGCAATAAAAGGAAATTGCTTTGGCCGTATTTTGCAGTACAAAATATGCTAGGGGTCTATATAAAAAGGGCAAAGGTTTATTCATTTAGATTGGTGTATGGATCTAAGTCTGCTCTATATGCAAAAAATGCTGGCTTGCGGTTCTGAATTAGATATGTAATTTTGCAATGTGCCAATCCTTTGGAAATACCCACAAATATTTTAGCAGTGACTAATACATATGTGAAATGTTAAATAACCCTATATTTGTTTTTTAAACTGTATCTGTGTTATGGAAATACTAAAGGGACTCTAGCCTCAATGTTTTTCATTCTCTATTTACTCGTGTGCAGAAAAGTAGATTTAAAAAATATTGACTGTTTATGTTTTTATGTTGTATCTTTGGATATAGTTGTTTTGTGTCCTCTTCCATTTCCTAACATTTGTTAAGTAAGTTAAGTACTCTACGTGCGGTATGAAAGGGGAGAGGTGCAGATTTAGGTGGGGACACACATATAGGAAAGGTCTTAGCTGGAAAGAACACTAGTGATGCTTTCAATGGACAGTCTAACTGACGTTTGTAGCTGGCGCTGACACATAAGTTACAGGAAGCATTTATATATACACATTTATATATACAGGGGGTTTTTATGTAAACACATTTATTTATATCTACATTAGATAAATCATACAGCTTTAAAATATTGTCAAAGTGCCTTTAAGAGATGACTACATCATTATAATACTGGTGCAGGGTTTAGATGCTACTAAAGCTGGTCTCACATCTGCCAATTCATTTTTTCAATCTGACCACCAGGTGAATGGATCTGATGCCAATTCAGCCATGCATGTAGAAAGCCAAATTGCACAGAATCAGTCATTGTAAAGCATTCATTTTCAAGGGTTCTACATTCTGGTGACCTTGTCTGGGGCCTGTTCAGATGGTTCTAACAACTCTGACCATACAAGCTGAGTGTGTGATATGCTATCATGTCATTGTTTCCATGATCAGGATCGAAGAGCTAAAAATAATAGAAAGCAAGAAAAATACTAAACTTGCTCAAAGTCTGTAAATATACATATTCTCCTGTACTAGGGACAGTCAAGAAAAGCATAAAAGGTAAAGCTATATTTAATATTATATATACACAACACTGTGCAAAAGTTTTAGGCAGGTGTAGAAAAAATGCTGCAAAGTAAGAATGCTTTCAAAAATAGAAGTGGTAATAGTTTATTTTTATCAATTAACAAAAATGCAAAGTGAATGAACAGAAGAGAGATCTAAAGCAAATCAATATTTGGTGTAACCACCCTTTGCCTTCAAAACAGCATCAATTCTTCTAGTCAGGGATTTTGCAGAATTATAGGCAGGTGTATGATTAACCAATCATACCAAACAGGCAGGCGCAGGCTGGGAGAGGGATGGCCGGGGGGCACACCGGCGGCCGCATCATATTACAGGGGATGCGGCCGCGTCATTGATGCGGCCGCATCTGATGACATCGGATGCGGCCGCGGGGGGAGAAACTGTTTTTTGCATCCGGGGGGGCGGCCGGCCGGCCTACCCCCCGGCCCTAATAGGCGTCTAACCCAGCGGCCCCCCTGCCCCCCGGGCCAGCCCGCCTCTGCAAACAGGTGATAATGATCATCATTTTCATATGTAGGTTGAGACACAGTTATTAACTGAAACAGAAAGAGCTGTGTACGAGGCTTAAAACTGGGTGAGGAACAGCCAAAGTCTGCTGGAAAGGTGAGGTTGTGGAAGACGGTTTCATGTCAAAGGTCATACACCATGACAAGACTGAGCACAGCAACAAGACTCAGGGCAGTTATACTGCATCAGCAAGGTGTCTTTTAAACCAGACTGGGGTTTCAAAATGTGCTCTTCAAGCTCTTTTGAAGAAGCACAAAGAAACAGACAACATTGAGGACCATAGATGCAGTTGTCAGGCAAGAAGTCTTAGTGCATCAGATGAAAGACACATATGTCCTGCAGTGACATCAGCTCAGAACTGGAAAAAAACAGTGGTCCCCAGGTACACCATTCTACTGTTCGGAGAAATCTGACCAGATGTGGTCATCATGGAAGAATTGCAGCCAAAAAGCCATACCTTTAACGTGGAAAACAAGGCAACTATACTAGTAGGTTAATTGGCTGCTATTAAATTGACCTTACTTTCATGCGGTCTGTATGTTAGGGAATTTAGACTGTAAGCTCCTATGGGGCAGGGACTGATGTGAGTTCTTTGTACAGCGCTGCGGAATTAGTGATGATGATGACGTTGAGTCAAAATATTAAATATTTGGCTGTAACAGAAGACAGTTTGTTCGACGAAGGGCAGGAGAGCAGTACAATAATGAGTGTCTGCAGACAACAGTGAAGCATGGTGGAGGTTCCTTGCAAGTTTGAGGCAGTATTTCAGCAAATGGATTTGGGGATTTGTTCAGGATTAATGGTGTCCTCAATGCTGAGAAATTCAGGCAGGTATTTATCCATTATGCAATACCATTAGGGAGGCGTTTAATTGCCTTCAACTTTATTCTGCAGCAGGACAACAACTCCAAACATACAGCCAATGTCACTAAGGACTATCTTCAGCATAAAGAAGAACAAGGAGTCCTGGAAGTGATGATATGGCCCCCACAGAGCCCTGATCTCAACATCATCGAGTCTGTCTGGGTTCACATGAAGAGACAGAAGGATTTGTACAAGCCTACAACCATAGAAGATCTGTGGTCAGTTCTCCAAGATGTTTAGAACAACCTCCGTGACAAATTCCTTCAAAAACTGTGTGCAAGTGTACCTAGAAGAATTGATGCATTGATGCTGGTTTACAGGCAAAGGGTGGTCACACCAAATAGTGATTTAACTTAGATTTCTCTTCTGTTCTTTCACTTTGCATTTTGTTAATTGATAAAAATAAACTGTCAACACTTCTATTTTTGAAAGCATTCTTACTTTGCAGCATTTTATATACACACACACATATATATATGCGCAAGTAGTGATGTAATCACTTCAGTACTCATTGGGAGGAACTTGTATATTGAGAAAGGAATACATACTCCCTAGTTTAAATTAGAGTACTATTAGCAGTCCCTTCATTCAAGACAGTACGGGTAATAGGGTAACTTAGTACCTGAAGGACTTGCCACTGTGTCCTGGCTGGAAGGGGCTGCCTGTTGAGTACAACTGCTGAGTCCCGCTGCCGGATGCCGATAACATTTTCTTCTCAGCTAAAAGGGGAGAAAGAAGGAAGTAAAAAAATAGAAAAGCATAAAGATACTAAAAGAATAACACAATTCCTATGTGTTATGTAGATGCACTTATCCCATGGTAAGAAGAAGCAGGACTCAAATCTTTCACAGCAGATTTATACAGATATCATAATCACACTAGACATTTAAGTGAAATCACTAACACACAGAAATTCCATTGAAATAAATCAACTCCCTTACCCTAAACTATTAAATCCACATTCAACAATATATTTAGCCTCACAAACAACACATACACAATTGACATGACCTTGGATGTCTTACAGATGTTCCCCCTAATTCCAATAGAGACACGAGCCCTTCTTACCCCTGTAACTATGTACTGATGGCGACAGGCAGACTAGCAGAAGGCACCTTGGATATGTTAACATTACATTCCTTCTACATGAAGACTATGCATTTGACCCTCTCCTTGCATTTACAAACATACCTAAATGCTTATTAAAAACACACTTAACCAGGATCCCTGGGGCCCATGAACTCAGCTCTGTGCGCTGACCTGTCCTGAACTGAACCTGCTAGATATCTAAGATCATTTAATCCCCTGTACGATGCAATAGACTGTTGAAAGTGAGCAGACTGACTCTATTAGGGTTAAGATACAAAAGATGAACATTGATAGCTCTCTAGGTATGAGGTGTCAAGGCTGCAGGAAAATGTCTTCACAGCACACAAACCGGCTGGCTGCCCAATGCTGGTGTTTTTACAAGCTATCGCCTCTAACTGGGATACATGTTGTGGCAGGTCGTGAGGGATAATATTTACAACTTACAGGCTGTGATTCCTGCAAACATCTCGGCAAAACGTGGGTCTCGGTCCTGGGAAAATATGGGATCAGGCTTATCGACCACGGACTTCCCCCCCTCGTGCACATTCCCTGCAAGGTTTGTGACAGGCACCTGTAATGACACACAAGCGTCTCAGTGACCACAGGCTGAGCACACAGCAAGAACATGGGATGGGTGAGATACGCACCTGTGACAGGTCATAGGAGGACAAGCTGTCCCTTGGATGAACCTCCAGCTCGGCCTGCTGCTGCTGGACCTGCCTGGGAACGTAGAAACAGCTGCAGAAATACTGTAGGCTATGGCTTATCTGACATGCAGATATAAGCAGCGCTGCTCCCCTAGTTGTTCCCTTTGCAATATTAAATATCATACAGTGCAGTTGTAGGCATAGATCTTAATGGGTGTGATAACCTGGGCACCAGGAGACTCTAAAGTGACAATACATGTATCAGATCTAACTGGCAAGTACTAGAAAGTCGACTGGGTTTACCAGAGTCGCTATACAAACCTGAAATCCTTCAAAATAAATCATTGTCTAATATTTGTCATTCTGTACAATATCTTCCTGCTGAAGTGTTGTCAACAGCATAACTATATATGTAATATGTATTACAATGCTATTAGTTATAAGCCATCAAGGATCTATCACAAAATAGCACATATTCTCTAATTAATTCAATCCACTGACATTCTGCTCCATCTTTACATATGTTTACAGTATTCTATCTGTGTATAGGTCATATGGCGTAATATATGTATATATTGCACTTATTTGTTGACAAACCAAGAAGCAGAGCCATTATTGGGGCATGGACAATGTTTCTGTAGCCTGAAATCTTAGCTTAGTTTCTGGTTTGCCTACAAATGAATAGGAGCACTCAGCCAGGTGAATTTTTTTTGTAACTTATGTATTATTTATTTTATTTAAAAACACATTAATTCTGCATGTTTAAATAATAGTTGCAATGTGGATTATTTTCAATTTATAAAATATATGGATATATGAAATATATAACCCAAGTGATGTTTCTATTTGGTAAAAACTCCTGTAAATAACATTTGTACAAAAGGTGAGTTCTGATGTATTCTACTTGTAGATTATACTGAATAATGCAGCCCCTACTGTCAATTATTACATTATTAGAAGTTCCCTCAGATGTCCATGAGCTGTGTAGCTATTTGGCTTGTGGCCTTATGTCTTTGAATGGTGACAGAACTGCATGGTGACTTCTAATATCCTTATATTTTACAATAAGAGGTATATTACAAGGAGAGATCATGCTTTACCTTGCCTTTATGTTTGTGGAAGTAGCCCACTCTGGGTTCTCCAATACACCTAAATAAAGGAGCTAGGGTCTGTCTGGCTCGTGTACCAGTTACTTACTTCACATTGGTATTTGTACAGATAATGTATTCAATCTCATCAGAGTATGGGTTCTGGAAGGTGAAGCTGCTTGTACGAAGTAGCATCCAGTCCCGAGTCTTAGTGTGAAACCGGTACATCACTGACAACACCTGTCCTTTCAGCTTCACCACCTAGTGTGAGAAAAACTTGGTTAATTTGTGTAATTAACAGAGACATAGATTAAATTGGATTCATTGTGAGATGTATTATTTATTAGTGACTGATTAGCCGATGAATCTACCAAGACTACCACAGTGTCCAGCGTGCCCAATCAAACTGTACACATGCTGTTTAATAACTGGCCTTATTTACAAGAAGAAGAAGTCCTAAGAAAATTACTTTACCTAGTGGGTTTAAAGATACAAGCAGGAGAGTGGGGGTATCCCCAGTAGGTTCCAATGCCTGTGAGCCACAGGGCCAGAATGGTCATCTAGCTAATATACTGATGGGCTGGTCAAGCCCCTTAAGAATGCCCATTTGTAGTTGTATGAGGCCAAAGTGGTCAGCAGACCATTACAGCAATTTAGTGCAAAATGCATTATTATTATCTTTATTGTTGTTGACTTGTCAGGTTCCTCAGAGCTCAGCAGTGCCAGACAGGCTTACATAAAACAGGGCCACACAAGGTAGCAAAGTAAATACAAACATGGATACAAAGGTTAAAAAAGGCCCTGCTCATGGGAAATGGGAATGGAAAAAGGGCAAAGCTGAGACAAGAGAAGTGATTGTGACTGGGAGTGGATATTATAAGATAGTATTGAGTTTTCAAAGATTTGAACATGTAGAGTAGTGTGGTCAGGAATTCTATAGGAGAAGTCGTGTAGGCATGAGTGAGAGTAAGTTACCAGAGAAGAAGTCATGATATGGGGAGTCAGTATTGGGATTTGTAGAGGGGTGTGGCGGATGTTGGACGGATTGCACTAGAGAAAGACAAGTGAGGGGTATTCCAGATAGGAGGAGCTTGCAGTAGTCAAAATCAGAGATGGTGATAGAATGAATAAGAGATTTGGTTGTATATATCATGCTCAATTAGTACCTGGCTGTCATGCTTTAGACAACAATACTATAGTGTATAGTGGGCCGCAAGTGATTCCTACAAGAACATGCAGCTTTGAGGGCCCAGACTGTGAGCTAAAATCAGGAAGTGATGAAACTGCTTAGGAAGGAGAAATGGAGAAGCCGAGGAGAACATCTTCAGTGTAAGGCAGGTGGATAAATATATGTGTCATTGTCTTTGTATTGTCCATCCATTCTGTTTCTTGAATGAATGTGTAAGAGATATGTATTTGATCATTGGGAGGCTGAATGTAAGGTGGATATGAGGACGGGCAAAACAATATGGGGGAAATTCAATTGGTCGCGTTACTGTAAAAAGTAATGTGCTCTGCACACTATTACCGTTATTACGGTAATTATTTGCTTAAATACCGTTATTATGGTAGTTTCAATGCTGGCTTTTTGCTTGCAGCTCAGGGAGCTGCGAGCAGAAAGCCGGGTTAAATTTACCTTAATAACGATAGTAGGATTAACGCTGCGTTAATCTGGGGGGAATTGAATTCCCTCCTATGTGTGGTGATGAGGAAATGTGTCTGGATATTGCTTAAACTATATAAATGCATGGATGAACATGGGGGTATTTCATCTGGGTAAATACACAGGGTTATATATCATGACATTGCTTGACTATAATAAATAGGTTAATACGGGGTCTAGATTACTTGAGTGGACAAACAGGGATATATGAATGGAGTTTGGGGGCTTTATTATATAGCATACATGTGTATATGTATAAAAATGAACACTGTAGTGGTTAGTTATTATAGCTGGACACGAGGACTATAGTATGGCTATTCAGTATGAGTTCCGGAAGAATTCTGAATAATGTATACACTTTGCCTGGTCATTGGCGGGGTCACTACCCAATATTACTGGGCATGGGGGTACATAATACACGTGGGCATAGGTGATCAGAGTGTGTATAATAGAAGCAGCTCATAAGCAAATAATCTGCTTTTGGGGGAGTATCAATTCAATAAGATTTTTCTTCCAAGTTGAACGCAAAGTGCTATATGTAGTGTAACAGAAAGAATTACTCTTGCTTAACTAACCATTTGGCATACCGGTGTGTAAATGTACACACTGAGCACTGTACCGCAGTTCACCAGTTACATCCTGGTATAATCTTGGTGGCATGCTGCTGGTTCCTATGTAATGTCCAGGAAACATAACAAGTGCTTCCCGGCATCACTCCTGCACCATGGTCAGTGGTAGCTCCTCTATCTGACTCTCCTGAAAATCCCATTATGGTTGTTACCATGACAATGATTATCTGACAATTCATTTGCATCCCTCAATACATCTCTGCATTATATCTGAGTCTACAGTACATCCTCATTTGTGCTTATGCTGAGCTTTGATGCATGTGAGTCTATACTGTAAACAGGAAATGATTGTACTCAATTATGTGCACATCCATTGGTCATGTGTTATCGGGGGTGGGTGTGATCTGCTTCAGATGCTTAGTTAGTACTAATACAACGTAAATGAATCTGTGACATGTAATTGCTCAGAACATAAATCCCACAATAGGTGTAGGTGATCAGATTTTTCTTCTGGTACATTACTGATACGTACCTGCTGAAAACTTTCTCGAAGATGACTCTGGTCTTCAGGGTGGCAGAACTCAATAATGTCCTTTCCGAGGAGGTCCTAGACAGACAAGGAACTGTTTAGTATTCTACAAGTACACAGCAACTCTGTATCTTTAATCTGTATTTGTAGTCTTAAACATTTAGGAGAAATGTCAACAACGATCTAGGCCACTTTAATGCTGGAACAACCAAGTCAAGGCAATAAAAACACACCAGGCCTGATCAAAGGCACAGACCATGAAACGGTAAATAGACAAAGTAAAAAGCAGTAAACCGAGGCCAAACTAAAACAAGTCATAACACTAGAATGAACCCTCACCCACAAAATAAATCTGCTTTTTCAATCTCAGACATATACCAGACTGGTCACACCACTAACCTGTGGTTGATACCCAATCACGCTGATGCACCGAGGGTCTACAAATGTGATGACTCCATCTGTGCTGTGTCGTGATAAGAACTCAGTGGGAAGAGACATTCCATTCATATCCAGGCTCCCCGGAGAACTTGTGACCTGAAAAAGACGGCATTATACTTTATCCCGTTATTTATATTGAGCTACAGAAGTAATATGGAAAACTTGCTCTTGGATTAGTGCATGTGTGTGAGAAATGAAGGGGCATTGAGAGACTGACTGACTGCAGTGGAAAACTTTTATGTTTGTACTAGTCAGGGTGGGCAAAAATGGCATAAGAACAATGGAGACCTGGACATAAGTGCTTGGTGAAGAGATGACAAGTTTACGCAACTAAGTTCGCTGCAAAGTGTGGCATAATGTATGTGAGCATGGAATGGATGGATGCATGACAGTAGTGCAGCATGCATGAAGAGACAGATTCAGAGAAAAATGTTACGCCATAAAAGAAACTACTGACAGCCTGGTCAGCTGGATAATACTGGGTCATTAACACAATCATGTTATTACAATTGCACATATATTAATGTAAGCTTATTAGACTATAAATCTCCAAAGTGCTGGGATATAAGAAACAAGTAATACTAGATACCATGGATAGAGACACAGATGCACACCTGATTCAAGATGGCTACCGCTAAGTCCATGTTCTTTGACTTATACCAGAAATATACCAGAAAAAGGGACATCATTTTTTATGATTTTCAATGACGTGTCCATGGAAATCGATATATGATTAATAATTAATAATTTCAGTGGAACTGATTTGTTTATGCATAAATGTGTTTAAGAAAAGAAATAATGAGCCTAAACGTAGTTATAACGTTTGTTGTCTCAGCAGCTGTATAAAAGATGCAAATGATTATCAGGCAGCATCAAAATGAAAATGGGGAATAACATAATATTTGTGTAGCAATTGGCTGAACCCTATTAAGTCACAAAATAAAAAAAAAAAATAGATCAGTTGCAGTAACCCATAGCAACCAAACATTTACTGCCACCTGTGCTATGTTAGTGACTGATCCATAGTCACACCTGTAAGTATGTGTTCAGTTTTGAGAGATGATCTCCCAGTAAGTTCTCTATTTACTGTTGGGCATCCTATAGTATAGGACCTATACTATATTTCAAAATAAATGATCACTTCTCTTATTTTTAGACCAAAGAAAAATAATGGCTATCCTCAGTATGGCTCCAGACAATGAGAATTGGTGTACTGAGAAGTGTTTATTAAGACTTCAACCACTTCTGTAATTGTGAACGGGAACATGTTTTATTAATGCATAGCCATGTGTAATATGTCAGCTCTTTATAAAGGATAATAATAATGTTTTATGAGGTTGAATGCTGTAAAAGGAAAATAATATGTTTCAGAAACAGAGGAAGCGAGTGGGATTATTAACTTCTATTGCAAATTCAGGAAAGTATCGGTGCCTGTTCTCAACATGCACGTACCAAACAAATGGAGCATATTTGGTTTTATGGGGCACAATGCACATAGGTGGGAACTTACGGAGGCAGGGATTAACATCAAAGTAATTTACACCTTGTAAGGGGAGAAGAGAAGTGTGTTGTGACAAGTACTAGCTCCATTGATGCCATCAATTACTTTGCAGATGTACTTTGCAGATTACTGCCTCTGATTAGCCAGTGTAATACGTGGACGAAATCTCCGGGTGAGAAGCTCCCACCTAAGTTCCCATTCTGCCACAGATATGTTAAAATGTTCTCAATTCTCGGTAAATGTGTTTACTACAAGATATATAAAAACAAACAAAACAAATACAAGTGCACCTGCAATGCAGAAGCACAGGTGAGAGAAGCCTTAGAGGTGCACATAGTAAAGAAGGCGACTACAAGCACTATGGAATCTGCTGGCGCTACATAAATAATGTTGTTGATGATGATGACTACTAAGGGTCAGTGGGATGTTCCCCCTTGGCTTTATACAAAACCTAAGCTTGTCTTGTTTTTGAACCTTCATTTGACTGGGTAACAAGTGACAACAATCACTGCATTCTCACCTGCAGTCTACCAATAGCAACAAGGCAGTATTTGCTCCCCTGGCTCACATCAGCCTCTTCTTCAGGGATAGTTATTCCTGTAACAAATAAGATGCATATATGACTATAGTATATATTTCAGTAGCATGTGAGTTACCACTTAAAAAATATATATATATAGGTACAACTTCACTCCAAAAGTTATACCAAAAGCATTACTTTGTACTAAAACATTGCTGAATGTCTCATAAACATGGCATTGTGCACTACTGCTCTGTAGATGACGTGCTTGTGTGCAAATAACGTAGTTGCGGGTAATTATTGCTAACTTTCTAAAATTAACTTACAAAAAAATGTATGTGTGTACTGCATATGTATATACTCATAGCCGCCCACGGTTACTCAGATGTATTTTTAGCATCAAGCTTAGACATTATGAGAAGCATTTACGTTACAGTAACTGAATACTAAGCTGCTTTCTTGTGGAAACAGTTGTTAACTTATATGCAAATGAGATTTTATTGTAAGTCAGTGTGTCATGGTAAAAGGGAATGACTACAACCTCTAATGCGTCAGTGTAAAAGATTGTAAGAGTTAATACAAGCTCTTTTGTGGATATATAAAAACTTGCTGTCCCTGGTTCCCCCTGTTCTGCAGACACACAGCTGAAGAATGTTGTTTACTAGTAGCAAATCAGAGGCGATGGAGCACATTTGTGTCTCATTAGAGGTATTTTTATCACAGGCAATTCTGCACTGCTTGAAGCCATCCAAACTTCCTGTTATGAATTTGGAAAAAATGCGGCTTTTCTTCTGCGGAGTTGGTTTCAGCATTTTCCAAGCTCATTTCACAAGGTTCCCAGTTATGTGGATATGGCACAAGACTGAGTCAACCAGAGCCCATCTTGTTTAAGAAAAAGGCTTAAGGCTCGACTGTCCTAAACAATAAGAACATCCCATGTGGCAGTTTCACTACGCACATCTGTGGGCTTACTAGGTATGGGGAATTTACAGTGACCTCATTGATTGCAAAAGCTAGCACAGTGTCATCATGTAGTAGACCGCAACGCTACATATGGCTTCATAATACACCTTGTCTCCTGTGCTATACGCAGTATTCAATTAGCGGTTCTAGGTGTCAGCTTCCACGTACTGTACAAACTTTATCAATGTCACTCAGTATATATGAAGACAAAGGTAATTTTTTCTTTGTAAGGTTTGGTACATTACATAGAGAGCTCTCACATCATATGTGAGAGCAACATAAAGACGCACATATGAAATTTTAAGTGCTATACAAAATATGTGATATTCTCTGCAGACACATTTAATGTACAACTGATGTTAGCCAAACACATAATTCTATAAATATCCCATTCCACTAGGGCACTATTTTTGCATCTTTAAGAGACAACCCAGCTCTTCCTGAATGAGATATTTAAATAGATGAGTGCTGGGGCTGTTGTATATGCCAGAAGAATGTCAGCCCTATCTATAACAAATTAGTGCTCCTTTTTCAATTTTGTCTTATTGTAACCAAATGGTTCAAGCTGTAGAAACTACAGGGGTCTAGTGATAAAAAAATGCTTCACCCGGTGAACTATAAACTACATTTTATAATCCACTTCAGGTTGTCTGATGCTGATGGATTAAACAGAAAGCTACAGACACACAGCTAAAGCTGAAATGCAATGTTTGGGGTGAGACATGACTGATGCTCTCGGTAATCATCTTTATAGCGGGAGTTGAATCAGCAATAGAAAGTGTTACCCAGTCTTATTCTACAGCTAACACATTCTTTTACATCATCAAGTAACAGCACCACATACAGAGTTACCCAGACATAATACCCAGACATAAAGCATACCTAGCGATGAAATTAGTGCTGCTAAAGCTCTTGACCATATCAAGGAAACAATGTGACGGGTAAGCTGTAGATAACCTAAACCAGAACAAATCCCTCTTTCATAGTCCATGCACTCTTTGTTCCATCTACTGCACAAATGGGGGTTTTGCCCCCAAAATTCACCTTTTTAAAAATTTCACCTATACCACTTCAAAACCCTATGGTGAATTTCAGCTCTTTCACAGCATGGGGTTCAGAGAAAATAATGCTACGCATAGTATGCGGCACACTTGGGAACAGCCTTTGTGTTCATGTCAGTGTGATACAAAGTGACAGGCCCTAAGACAAACAAATGGTTAACATGAGTTTAATTTGCCAGTCATGGCTTTGTTGTGTATGCCAGATGTGATTTCAATTACGCTTTCCTTTTATGGGACTTTCTTCAAGCTACTGCCGAATAAATCCAGGACGTTTAAAAAGCAGCCACGAAGCGAAAGTCTTGGCAGGAACAGCCACTGCTCGGAATCTGGGATTTAACACAACGGAAAATCTGCAGCTTTCGGCCTGGCGCACGCAGCTCGGCATGAGTGCCAGCTATGTATGGTTATTGTAGCACTCAGATGAACACAATATGAAAGGACATATTTAAAAATTGAGGAACGGCTGCACGAGAGAAAGATCTGGTTTCTAATAAAGGCTTTTCCAGAAAAGGGTTGGCTGGGAAGTTTGATAATATGCGCTGAAAGTCATCATCAACTTCACCTAGCTGCATCTATCTGGCCCAAATACCTGGTCATAGCTGGGGCACTAGCCTGAGCCCACCTTACTGTAACAAAACCCTGTAATGCGTAGGTAATAGGTTCTAAGTTATCACATACTTTTTTATCACATACTCATTTTTATATAGGGCTTCCAATTTTACACAGCGCCGAATACAAAATTAATCAGGCGCATTTTCTACCCAATTAAGTTTAAAGTTTAGTTTTTAATGAATGGGAGACACAGTGACTTCTCCAAGGTCTAAACAAGCTGACATCCAGATTCAAACCAGTTTCTTCAACATATTTGTTCATCTGCACCTTCAACCACTCCTACAAATAAATGTATGTAAATACAAGTTTACACAGGCTGCTTCTGCTGACCTCACCCTGAGAGCCACACTGGTTTTACTAGTTATCTGTACCTATCTATGGACAAGAAATATGTATATACCCTACCAGTACCTAAAAATAGTTAAGCATTTTTGGCACTGTTTCATATAAAATAATAATTACATTGTATTACAAACTACCCGTAGGAAATTAAGGTGTAGTGTGCCCCTCCCATTCTGCCCCTATGTGGTCAGAATGGGAGGGGCACACTACACCTTAAATTCCCACGGGTAGGACCTATGTGGTCTTTCCACAAATCTGGGTCTGCATTTTCATCACTCAAGAGTCACTATCATAACACAGCAATTATCTATATTTACAAGGAGATCACAGGGGATAGTGGGAAACACAAATGGCAGCAGAGGTGGAACTACCGAGCTGTGGGCCACAGTGCGCAGAGGCTGAGAGGATGGAACCGGGCCCCCGACCCTCTGCATCTGTCATGCAGCAGGCCCCATTATCTCCAAGGGCCCCCATGCACTGCATCTGCCGCACCAATGGTAGTTCCGACACTGCACAGCAGCCTGACTTAGAGTTGAATGTAAAGACGTTCCATTTGTGTTTGAGGAAAGGTGTATCTACACACTTATGTTTCCACATGTATATATTGAGTGGCATGCATCTCACTATCTATGCAACCTGAAATCTAGCATATATATTGATGCATCTGGGCCAAAGATGCAACAATCATCATCAGCTCCCAAACTTGCACCCAGTTAATGTCTGAACAAATTTTATGTCTCTGATATATTTAAGGACCACTGCAACCCTAAGTAAGACACTGCTCAGGGGGGTGCTTACTTTCCGTCTGCACCCCTGTATTGTATGACACCTGCATGTTAATGCTTCATGGCGCACTCTCCAAGTGCAGTGCGTCATGAAGCATTTTTATGTCACACTAATGTACTTATATGCAACTCTAAATTAATTATTTACTACAGGAAGCTATTTCCAATAAGATGGAATTGTCATATTTTTGTATGCATACAAGACTTCATATCTGTAATCCCATTGAAGAACATAACAGGAAGCCACTGAAAGGTTAAATGGACACTAACGAGAGACAACAGCTAGTGCCACTATGAAAACTTTTATATTCTATAACAGAATAGGAACTTTAACATATACACTTGTGAATGTTACAAGTTACCTTTTCATATTGGATTCCCTTCTGTTTCCATTTACAGGTCATTTAAACCTTTAATGCAAAATAATGTTTTTAAACAACATATTTGGCTGTGCCAAATGACAGACTGACATTTAAACGGCGTTATTGTATGGATGGGAGGTACATGCTCCTGCATGACCCACCACCTGCTGACTGTGGCTAAAATGACTGCCGAAGTATTGTTAGATTCCAGGATACATGAGCTGCACAAACAGCGTTCAATGCAAAAGATATTCATACAATGCTGAACCACCAGAGTGGCGGAACGACCCAGTGATTTTCTACTGATAGGCAGGCCTGTAATCACTAATCATTACTGCAGTGAAAAGGGAGGAATTACAGTTATAAGGATTAACTCATAAGATAACTGTGGTGAATAGTCATAAGGGACTGCATTATAACTCCTGTATATCAAATTAATACATTTAGTAAGCTAAAGGGTAAAGAGTAATGCAAATGATTTCAAAGCAAAGCCTACTCTCACAGCGTAATGACCTAACTCAATATGTAAAATGTGAGGCCAGAAATATTAGCCTGTGTTTATTCTGTGGCTCTGCAGAACCAAGGACTACAAGATAACATTGTCACACTTAGGGAGAAATGAACAGCTTCTGAGACCTCATGTGGTGAGCTATGTCCTGGTACTGGTGTGGTTTTTGGCACCTGAAGAAACTTTAAGGAACTGACCACATGATGGTTTGCTATATTTTATCTAGGCAACTATAATTCAATTTCCAATATACCATTTACAATAAATATAATTAGTGATCAAACACATATTAATAAATAGGATAAAGAAGGGCATACCATACGTCGAATCATGCTGTCTGCGACAAATGGAATAAGAGGAAATGAGTATCAGTTCAACTAATACACTTGACCTAACTCTGTTTGGTATCATTAGATTGGTAAATTTGTACTGGATTTAATAATGTTAAAATTGGGTCTATGTGGCACTCCCCAAAAAAGATATGTTACATTTTAGCATTGGGGATTAAACAGGGAAAGTGTAAATTGTGGTTGTAAAACTGTGTCACAGGTCTCCCCTAGAGACCACATCGAAGTAGGAGGGGAAAGGTGGAAAATTTGTTTTTAAAAGAGAAGACCACTTACAAGATTATTGTCAGACTTTTGGGAAATCAATCAACATTAATAAACTGCCTATTTTCCGAGCCAATTTCGCTTGGTGCAGATTATACAAGTCGTATGTACGTTTATACTCTGAAAGTTCTCCCTTTTATTTTACATGTTTTGCTTATGTTATGCCATCTTTTATTAATTTATTTGATATAACCTGCAGCATTGTACTTTTTTGTATATTAAATCTAAAATTTAATAAGTGCTGTCCTTATTGCTCTAAATTAATTCACTGCCTGTTTAGAAGTGGTTGATTGTTTGACTTTGTTAACCCTTTAAATACCAGTGTGGGAAGTGTTATCTCTTTTACCTATCAGAGCGCACAGTGTGTGCAATTGGGTAATTAAGTCATAAGCGTTCCACAGGCCTTATACGTAGATGGTGGCAGATGGGAGGTGTGGAAGTATGTGCCTGTGTTAGGGAAGGTACCAGTTAGATCTGTAATCTTAGGGATAGGTGAGTGCAAGATTGAATTGCTGGAATCCTGTGTGTTCCCTTACAGTAAACTTCTAAGTCACGAGTGTGCAGAGTACAGTTTGTGACAGGTATAGGTAGTCAGGAACGGTTTGCTGACAAAACAGAGGTGATATATTGTTTGACTGTTTTGATTATTTATTAAGTTATCAGATCAGGGAGCTGGCAGAGGTGGGTCTCCCTGACAATTACTACCAGAGCTATGGTAACATAATTAAAGATACTGAAATGAAGCAACTGCTGTTGTAGAAAACAATAGATGCAGTTTGCATTGGGTCTAATAGTGATAAAAATGGGGAAGACCGATTTCAATTTTTAATGAATCCTAAGGGTCTGCAATAGTTAAAAATGTGATAAATATTTTAAAATATTTAATATAATGTATAGTTTTACAAACGCTATAATCGTGTTTCTGCTATCATATCAGGGGCCGGCCCCATAGGGGGCTACCTTGGGCTGGGCACTGGGCCATCTGAATTTTTTTTCCTTTAGAATGTTCCCAATAGGCTGCTGAGTCGAATCTTGCCCCCCAGGCGATAATTTACCAGCCCTCCCCTGCATCATATACTCCTAAATCTTTCATTAAAATTGCAAATATTTTGTTTCCCCATAAAATATTAGACAAACGATTAGAAACATGCATGCCTCAGTTGAATTTATGGGATTGCTCTAAGTATGTAAAAGCAACCATAGCAAGGAAAAGTATATTTTGTGTGTTGTTCCCTAGCTAATCGGCATAAAATAACAAGTTAACCATTTCAGTGTGTTAACAAAGTAACTCCTGTATGTCCTGAAAAAAACCCCAAAGTCTAAAATTGGCTTGGATACATCAGGGAGCTTATACAATCCCAAGAAAAAACAGCACAAAACCATGAAAATGGGTCTGGTCGTAGAGATCTACAGCCCTTTCGGTCTTGACGACGTTAAAATACAGTACTTTATACAGAGGTCAAGAATTGTGGCTATAAAACCATGATGCTAATGGACTCTGTCCAAAGGATACGTTTAATATGCAAATTCCCAAGCATTACATGTCTGCTCTACAATTATTAACCACTATACAGACATGTCCCTATGGTGGATAGCAGCCATTTCTCTAATACACAGTACAAGTAATGAATATGAATGGAGAAAATAATAAAAATACAATGATGATTTATTGCGTAAGAGGAAAATCAGCAAATGACTTCTGCCCTTGACATTCAGGAATTTAATTTGCTTACACTTAGCCGGAATGTTTCCATTCTACAATTTTGACATTTCTTCATGATAAAGCTGAGCCTCCTCGGTCAGGGGGTCTCACTCCATATGAGCTCACATTAGTGGGCTCTTTCCGATCTTAACACAAAAACAATGTTGAATAAGTGATCCTTTGCGTGTGCTGGATCGTTGAATTCCCACCTGCCATATATTAAAGAAGGGGCTGCTGGCTGCAGGCTAAACAATGCTATATATAGGATTTCAGAGCAAAACCGTCATTCCCACAGGACAAAACAGCATACGCCACCACTAAGGAATTTCCACAGGTTATTGAGGGGCAACACTAACTTGGTCGCTCATAGAAAGGCACAACCAGAAAATCTGTTTGCTTATTTGTCTTGGCTGTAAAATAGCAAATCTCTGGGACAATATACTAGTATCTATATTACATGGAGTGGGGGGAGACTTTCATTTGTTAAAACAAAGAGCTAGCTTTTGTAAAACTCTACATTCTACATATCACAGGCTGTTTCTGCACAATATTCATCGCATGCACTACATGTCTAGATGTTAATGTGCACTGAACGTAAGGTTCTGTCTGAGTGATACTGGAGCACTTAGATTTCCTTGCCAGCGAACAATGGAACATGTGGTTCTGTGACAAGTCAATAAACAGAGGGATTGGAAAAACCTGCAGAAAATGAAGGAGCGTGTTGATCCGTTTGTATACTGTAATAATTCAAACATCAGAGAAGAATAATAGAATATAAACAATCCAGGAATATAAATTCATTCCTCAGAATGTGTTACAGGCCCCTATGGTTGTATAAGGTTTAAAATGGATTGCTGTTTTCAAGTCAGGCCCGTTTACATTTACAGACGTCCTGGGCTCCTAATACACGACACTAGTTAGGAGGGAAAGCTGAGATGCCCGTTTGACAGAGTTTGGCAGACACATCCAGCAACTTGCATTTTCCTGTGAGAATCCCAACTACTGGACTGATTTTCAGAAAAAAAGTCACATTTTTATTTGAAACAGAGCATTCTGATCTGCCAAATACGCCACCACCTCCAATACTAACCCTTAAACCTTTTGTAAAAAAAAATCAAATGCATTTAAATATGATGCTCTTATACTGTTTTCTCGATTCTAGTGAATGCTAACAAACCTAGAGTAATATCTTCTCTGCATTCTTTAATACAGAAGGTACATGTACTCCTGACACGGGAGCATGTGATAATGTTATAGCTACTTTCAGCAAATGTGCATATTCACCACTGTGCACATACATAGGTGCATGCCCCCTTTTCTCTTTTGTGATGTGGCTTTGCGCAATTACTTTTCGGGACCATTTGAATGATTGCAGGCCCAAAAGGGGAAGCAAATGCCAGCAAAAATAAAAAATGTCACTTGAAAGTCCCACTTCCTTTTGAGCCACACCCTTAATAAATTACAATATTTCTAGTATTCTCCTAAAATGAATGCTTACTGGAGCCTCATTCATTTTATTCAAAAGTCATGACAATAAAGGCACATCTTCTTATACACAATAGGGCGACATCGTGATATATTTGTCAACGAGTTCGCACAAATGATTCTCAAGTGTAGATTTATCAAACCTAAAAAGGAAAAGTGGAAATGTTGCCCATAGCAACCAATCAGATTCTATCTACCATTTTCTAGAAAATACTAGATAAATGCTTCCTAAAATCTGATTGGCTGCTATGTGTAACATCTCCATTTTTCCTTTCTGGAAAGTTTCATAAATCTACCCCTTCGTAAATGTGTAATAGAGCATTAAAGGGAGTATCTGCATATCTGCCAATGTATTTGTCATTGATTTTGAAAGTGATCTTAGGATCCCCTGGATCTGCCTGATTTGGCACAACTCAACCTAAGGGTGCGGAGTCTAACAGAACAGGTGGTCTTCGCCAGGAGCCCCGCAAAGAGGTATGGTCTTTGCAGCCCCTGTTTCGCAAGTCGCAATCCCTTAGGAGAGTACCAGACAGACCTGTTTAGGAGAGAAGTAACAGAGAGAATAGCAGGTGGCGGAGTCACTGGAACAGCGTGGAAGTCCAATAAGTAGTCTGCGGACAGGAGATACTGAACTGTAGCTGCACACTAGGAGGTAACTCAGAATAAAAAGCGGAGTCACTGGAACAGTGTGGAAGTCCAATAAGTAGTCTGCGAATTCCAGTAGCAGAGAAAGAGTGAGCCAGGTTCTAACACTTGCAGAAAAATTAGCAAAAAGAACAGGCACCTGACAGCTAGGTAAGGTGCTTTAAATATCCCTCCAGTGGATTTGAACCAACATGGAACGGGTAGGAGGTCTTAAATGGAAGAACAGGTCTGCGCATAGCAAGATGGCGCCTGCCATCAGGAAGATGCAAGCGCCGTGGATTCTGCCTGCCGGGAACAGGTAAGACCACTGGTACCTGCTTGTGGGTCCGGCATGTGACAGTACCCCCACTTTTAAAAGTGCTCACTGGACACTTAGGGCTAGATTAACTAAGCTGCGGGTTTGAAAAAGTGGGGATGTTGCCTATAGCAACCAATCAGATTCTAGCTTTCATTTATTTAGTACTTTCTACAAAATGACAGCTAGAATCGGATTGGTTGCTTTAGGAGACAATTTCCACTTTTTCAAACCCGCAGCTTAGTAAATCTAGCCCTTAGAGATGGTTTTACGTGTAAACTTGGCATGGAATTTTCATAGAAGAGCAGGAGCATGAATATCAGAAGCGTTCCTCAGGACCGAAGCCCCTCCAATCCACCAGATACTTGACCACTCCTCTGGATGACTTTGAATCCAAAATTTATGTAATTTCAAACTCCTCCTGTTGTGAAAATTTTGGTAACAAGCAAGAAGATGCAGGAGTGCAAAATCTATTGATGATCAACGGCTCGAGAACAGAGATGTGAAAATATTTGGAAACATGGAGAGAGGCAAGAAGCTGTAACTTATAGGAGACAGGGTTGATAGCCTGTAGAATTTTATAAGGTCCGATGAACCGGGGAGCAAACTTCATTGAAGGAACCTTGAGACGGATGGTCCGGGTGGAGAGCCTACTACTACTACTACTACTTTGAGTGCAGGAACTGCCCGTCGTCTTCGGTCCACGAAGATTTTGTAGCGGTTAGAGGATTTCGTGAGACAGGTAACAACTCGGGACCAAATACAGAAAAATCTCGTAGAAGATCCTCAACAGCAGGAACATGGGTGGGTGGGAGTTCAGAGAATTTGGGAAGCGTAGGATGTAACCCATTAACAATACTGAATGGTGTAGAAGAGGTAGCTTCATGGAATAAGTTGTTGTGAGTGAATTCGGCCCAGGTGTCTTGGTTGGAAGAAGAAAATATCCTAAGAAAGGTTTCAAGATCTTGATTTACGCTCTCCGTTTGAACCTTAGTCTGTGGATGGTATGCAGAGGAGCAATTAAGTTGAATGCAGAAACTTTTGCATAACGCACACCAAAATTTGGAAGTAAATTGAACCCCTCTATCGGAAACAATCTCTTGAGGACAGCCATGGAGTCGGAATACTTCTTAAAAGAAGTGTTATGCTAACACTGAGGAGGAAGGGAGACCCACCAGGGGAATGAAATGAGCCATTTTTTATATGATCCATCACGACCCAAATGGTGTTAAATCCTCTACTGGAAGGAAGATCAGTGACAAAGTCCATGCTGATGTGTGTCCAGGATTTGGACGGTACTGAAATAGGTAATAGTGGACCCATAGGAGTCAGACGGGAAGATTTGTGTTGAGTGCAGGTGTTGCAGGCAGCCATAAATTCTTTGACATCTGACCGAAGGGAGGGCCACCAATAATTTCGAGAAATGACCTCATAGGTTGAGGAATCCTGCGTATCCAGTAAACCTGGAGATATGATATCATTGCAGAAGTTTCTTCCGAAGAGAGGCAGGGAAGAATGTCTTCCCAGGAGGAGGAGTAGAGAACAGAGAGAGCACAAGTAGGCACTTGGGGTCCAAGATAGAACGGCATAAAGGTGGATTGAAATCCTGGCTGGAGTTGAAGGCCCGGGAAAGAGCATCCGCTTTTTTGTTTAAATGACCAGGCTTGTAAGTCACATGGAGGTTAAAGCGAGAGAAGAAGAGTGACCAGCGGGCCTGTGGGGGATTGAGGCAATGGGCCATTTGGAGATATAAAAGGTTCTTGTGATCTGTGAAGATGGTGTTGAGCTCCCTCCAGGAGATAGTGCCATTCAGAGAGAGCCAGCTTCATCGTCAATAGTTCTTTATCACCTATGGTATAGTTTCTTTCAGCTGGTAAAAACTTGGGTGAGAAGAAGGCACAGGGTAGGAGTTTGTTGGATAATGATTTTTGGGAGAGTACAGCACCTACGCCCACTGCGAAGGCATCCACTTAAAGGTAGAAAGGCTTGGATAGCTCTGGTTGCCTAAGGATAGGAGCAGAAGAAAAGGCTTGCTTAAGGAATGAAAAGTCCTCTTGCCCCTCTACTTGCCAGACCCTGCTATCAGCTCCTTTTTGGGTGAGTGCTATAATAGGGGCAATAATACTAGAATAGTTTATGATGTACTGTCTGTAATAACTTGAGAAGCCCAGGAAGCATTGGATAGCTTTGAGGAGGGATGGACATGGCCAATTTAGAATGCCTTGGACCTTTTCTGGATCCATAAGAAGACCAGATCCTGAGATGATGTAACCTAGGAAAGGCATAGAAGTGGTCTCGAAGGAACATTTCTCCAGTTTACAATAAAGTTGATTTTCCCGGAGCCTGGACAGTACTTCAGAGACATGTACCCGATATGAACCAATATCTTGAGAGAAAATAAGGATATCATCAAGATAGACCACAACACAAGAATAGAGGAGGTCCCTGAAGATCTCACTGACGAAGCTTTGGAACACAGCTGGAGTATTACAAAGACCAAAAGGCATAACGAGATATTCGTAATGCCTGTTGCGGGTGTTGAATGCGGTCTTCCATTCATCTCCAGCCTGGATGCTTATGAGATTATAGGCCCCATGAAGGTCCAGTTTATAAAAGATCTTAGCTCCCTTGATGCGGTCAAATACCACAGTGATGATCGGGATAATGATTTTTAATTGTAACAGCATTTAGCCCACGATAATCATGGGGAGGTAAGAGTTCAGCTCGGCCCTTGTCAAATACATCAGAGAATGCTAGATAGTGAGAGGGTAAAGTTGAAGAGGCCACAACTGTAGATGCAGAATGGATCTGCAGCGGTCTTACCAAGGTTAGGCAGCGGGAACCCCAGGCTATGATATCAGAAGTGTTCATTCCACCTGTGAAGAATGTAAACAAAGCCAAGGAAGCCCCAGGATGACAGGTGTAGTAGCTTGGGGTAGCACCAAAAGGGATATTTGTTCCGAATGGAGGGCTCCAACCTGGAGAGTGAGAGACTTAGTTTGAAGACGGATCACACTTCCAGGAAGCTGGGAACCATCGATGGCGGAGATGACGACTGAGTTCTCCAAAGGAAGCGAGGACAGAGACCACTGTGAAATTAAAGATTGAGAAATGAAATTTCCTGGCAGCACCTGAATCCAATAAGGCATAAGAGTGATACTCTGTAGAGACATACCGTATACAAACTGGAATGGAACAAACAGTTGAAGTGAAGGAGCATTTAGATAATCCCAACCTGACCTCCCCAGAGCAGATTAGGACTTGGCGTTTCACGACCTTTTCGGACAGGAGTTTAAGAACTGGCCGGGTTCTGCACAGTAGATACAGAGATTATTTCTGGGTTTCCTCTCTCGTTCCTCAAGAGTCAAACGAGCTCTCACAATTTTCATAGGCTTTTCAGGTGGTGAGGGTGACTGGAAGCGAGGGTCTAGCCTAAAGGAGGGTCGACGGGATTGATCTTTCTCAGCGGACTTCTCCCGGAAGCGTAGATCTACCCTTTTGCATAGAGAAATAATTGCATCTAAAGTAGAGGGAAGCTCGTGAGAAGCCAGTACATCCTTCACCCGGTCAGACAGACCTTGCCAAAAGGCAGCAACAAGAGCATCGTTGTTCCAAACTAGCTCAGAGAGTACGAAATTCAAAGACGTACTGTGCTACTGAGCGGTTCCCCTGGCAAAGCACGAGAATACTGGCCGAGTATCAAGCCGAGGCTTGATGAGTTTGTTGTGGGAGAACTTGACTGGCCCGCACAGAGCCCTGACCTCAACCTCATTGAACACCTTTGGGATGAACTGAAACGGAAATTGCGAGCAAGGCCTTCTCGTCCAACATCAGTACAGCACAAGCCTTGAGAAAGTCACTACCATGTGATGAAACGCATCGTACAATCACATCCACATCAGAAACTAGCCACTTTCGCTCCAAGCTGGAATGTACACCAGCGCGATAATACTCCAGCGGCACCAGCAACAAGTTGCCCTACACTCCTTAGAACGCTGTCCTTGACCGCAAACCATTGCTACCCACCAGAGGAACAGCAAGCGCAAGTATTTGAGACTTTGTTCACTTAAGGACTCCTTTCTATTGACTCCTCTTTATTGACCACACTCCATTGATTGGAACTGGATCAGAGATTTCTTCCCACTTAGACTATATAAGGACCATATCTATTTACTCACGGGCCTTGATTTAGGATTATATGGTTATGTTCTTTTGCATGTGTAGCAAGGGTACCCTGTGACTGCATTTGTTTAGTATGTACAATAAATATATTTTATTTTACCTACAATAGCCACATCTTTGATAGTCACACTACATCTAACACAATCATACAATAGATCTATGATTTGAGCGCTGAATTTTATTTTTATTTTTATCTGTTTACTGGGAACTGGACTCTCCTATATTCTAGCTGCCGAATCCTAGCAGACACCTCAGTCAGTTTTGCCTATTTCCTGCTGTGCCCATTTCATATACCTGTTCACGTCGAACATCAGTGCCTGACTTCATAAATGCTCTACAGAATGAATCGGCACAAATTCCCACAGAAACACTCCAACATCTTGTGAAAAGCCTTCTAAGAAGAGTGGAAGCTGTCCTTGCTGGAAAAGGGGGTCCAACTCTATATTAAAGTATATGTATTTGAATACAATGTCATTACAGTCCCTGTTGGCGTAATGGTCCAGCGTATAAATACTTTTGTCTATACAGTGTATATTATTTTAATACACTATATTATTAAGGTTGCTCCTCAATCCTCAATGCACCTGTCATCCGTCTATACAAAGCTTTTGTTTTACTGCACCCAGCTAATACATTTCCCTACCTCACTACCTCATTCCACCAGATACTCAATAAATTAATCTCTCCCAAAAAGATAGGCAGTCTGTCCAGTAATACTCACAGGAATACCGCTTGTGAAATGTACTAACTGAAAAAATCACTGACAGTGAAATTCATTGAATAATGTTGGTGCTATATACACACTACTAATAGAAATATTATCATAATAATATTACTACTACTAATAAAATAATAAAAATATAACAGTAGAAAACAAATGCCATGTAAGTGAGAATTTCAGCTTCTGTTAGAGAACATTGATTAATTACTTTGAGTAGGCAGAGAACAAAAAAAAAAGATTTAATTTGGCAGACACTTGGCTTGTGCCTAGGATCACTAACTTCCATGTTTCTGAATTCCAGATCTGCCTGAAGGTCCCAGCTGGACTGACATGACTCTTTGTTCTCACTTCACACACCTTTCTTACCTGCTGGAGGCCATGCCTTAATGTATCCTGTACAGTGAACTACAGAATACTGCGCCTCTCCTTCTTTCACCGGTCCAAGGCCATTCCTGAAAGAGACAGCAGAGTGCTCTGAACCGAGAAAGGGAAACTGTGCTGGCGAGCACTATAGAGAATAACTACAAATAAGAACAAGCGGAAACATAGAGAAAACAGGAAAAAGTCATACGCGATACGCGATCAACTGATTAAAGCTTCTTACCTGTATCTCTTTCGCATTGTGCTAATTCTGTTAAGAGGTAGGTGATCCAATTGGGCATTACCACACCTACAGTAAAACACACTGGCTCATTTAGTATACAAAGAGTAGACAGAAAAATGCGACCTAGGAGACAGCATGTCAGTATTTATATATATGTATATATATATATATATATATATATATATATACACACACACACACACACGGGTATATATATATATATATGTACATGTCTGATACTAATACTTTACATGAAGGTAGAACATAGCATTTTAAATTATTAGCACATTAACACGGACATTACCTCATCCGGCAAATGAATGAACGCCGGGATCCCATACACATTCGCATAGACGACTGCTGGCCCTCTTTCTTCACTGTACCAGTCTTCAAATCCAAAATCCGCCCTAAGATCAAAAAAACACAATTGATTTGTTTAATCCTTTTCAGTTCTTATTAAATTAACATTTTAACAAAATGATACCCATATTTCCTATAGCAAGTTTTTACATGGGAACGATATCTTAAAAAATGACAAATATCTGTCATCTTGTCACCTAATGTATGTAGCCTGCTTTAAATTTGGTGTATCTCCCCTTAAACGTAAAAACATCAAAGGGGGGCAATTTACAAAGGGACAAAGCAATGTGACATTACGTGTCTATTTTATGGTGCAGTGCAGGAATTAGTGTAGGAAGATGTTGCCTTGAATGAAATGTTGGAGTTGATAAAATGAGATTTCACCTTGTGGACATACAATGTACAAAATTACGATGAGAAGATTGAAGCGCATATTTAAAGTTATTCCTGATTTTGAGAGCAAGTGCTTATTAACATGTATGTGTCAAAGCTTGACATGGGAGAAATCACATATGTTATAAATACATGTTTGGAAGTCAGATTCCAATAAAAAAAATTTTTAGCGTTTACATGTAACTATCAAATAACTTCTATATACCAGCAGAACACAACACTAAGCATATAAATCTGTGTCTTAATGGTTTATTTACAGCACAATAAACAGACAATTACGTGCTACTTATAATTTGGGTATATATCTGTCTTTAGATTTGGTCATTTACTTTTCATAAAGACATTTGGCCATTCTGTAAGCAATTTCCTAGTAGTATACATAAATTGTTGGATGTTCCTCACATTATCTGACATCCAATAAATCTGTCCATGTTATTCTCTATGCCTTTATTTGTCTGTCTTCTGTTCCAGACATAAAATACGCACATTGGTGTCATCAACTTTAGTCCAAGTCGTTAAAACTGTCATATTACATAAACCCCGCCATTATCCGTTGCCTACAGTCCTGCAAAGGGTGGTAAGGAAAATATCATTGTCCTGATCCACCTTTCCTTTATGTAATTTGCTGTGAAGAGCCTGAGATAGTGTTACTGAGGTTACATGCCAGATTCAGAGAGGTACATTGTTCTGTTACAGGTCGCTACATGCAGTCAGCAGGACACATTCATTTCCTCCCGCACTGTTAAGCTATTTGTGCTGATCTTTGCACAAATGTCCCAAGTTTATGCAACGCGTATAGATTTAGTGTGTGATAGTGTCAGCATCTGAGATGGGGCAACAGTTTGTATCTTGTGATGGAAGAGGCTTACAGAACGATGCATCTCCTGCTGAGTGTGGGACAGACACATGGATGCACTGAGTTTTGCACTAACATTACAAAAACAAGATTTCGTTTGGCGGGACAAGATTATTTCAATCATATTCAATGGAGAAAAAAACACATTTACAGGGGAAATCGCTGTTTAGTGGGGGGTTGCAGAGCATTTATCCTCTCCTCAAGAGGTTTGTTTTCATGTTGTCAGCGATGTGGGATCCAGACGCTAGACAATACTGTCCATGGTTTAGCACTTTCTGCGCACACCTGCTAAAACACATTTGTAGGACTAAAAGTGGTACATTTTATAAACCGAGCAATATTTAGAAAAATAAATGAATCAAATAATAAAAAGTGGGAGCATACCTTAGTAACTTGTTTTGTACATTTGCAGACATTTATCTACAAACCTGTGTATATGATCTCATAGCAAGGTGTATTTTACCTCCACAGACTGGTAAATGTACCATGTTATGCTGTAAGTCAGACTGTCCAGGTTATTGAGCCCCTCATTTAGTCAGCAAAGCTCCGATGGGACAGGGACTGATGTGGATGATTAAATATTCTCAAAATGCGGTAGCGCTAAATAAAAAATTAATAATTAATAAATATGGACAGACGGATTCAGCAAGGTCACTAGGGGGTGGTTGTCTGTTACAATACTCTCCTGCAGATGTCTCTGATTCTATTGAAATCAGACAACCTTTAGCAATCTGCCTCTCCATCAATTCTGCCATTGGGGACCCTACTTATTTCCAGCCTTATAAGAATGGGAATGCTAGGAATAGTATCCACATACCTGCATCTGTTATAGCAGAAGACCACATATTAATTCTGTGTATTGCTCTGCTTACACTTTGGTATAAATCATATCATGCGCAGTGTCACTGTGCTGTTACTGCATTCCTATGGCTATTCTATCTGGCCGGGGTTCAGACACATCTGCATTCTTTTGGACTTTCAGTAGCTGAAAAACATATGATATTAGCTACATGTTTTGTGAATTAATTATGAAGTAGTTATAAAACTATGACTTGTGACATGTGGCTCAAGTGCGCCCTTTCCACATTTTTCCTGTTATGTACAGTGCTGGTTAGGGGAACACATGTGTCTAGCACAGTCCAGACACCTGTGTCAGATTATGGGATATCAGTGGACAGCCAATAATAGCTTATGTTTCTAGGGACCTGTTTCCTAACACAATTCTGCACCATAGAGAAGATATATTGTACAGGCTATTGGAATGTGAAAACTGTAACCTGTAATCAGCAGCTCAAGTCATGGATCAGCCTGATTGCTGCAGGATACAATATCTGGATGTCTCTATCTTTCCCTCAATCATTTTATACTAGCCTTGATTTCTGTTCCTTGTGATACAATTATATGGCTTACGTCTACACCATGCACACACACGCATGAAAAGGACAGAGTGGATAGTGCATTATGCATTATATATGATTCAGAGCTGTACATTTTAATATTCATTAACACCCATATTCACTCTTATCTATTAATGTGCAAAACATCTAGTGCAGGGTGTTTTCTTTTAAAAAGACTGATATGAATGATTAAACATTCTCTGTAAAGCACTATGTAATATGTTGGTGCTGTATAATAAAGGTTATTAATAATAATAATAATAATAATAAAAATAATAATAAAAAGAGTACCTGTTAATTATACACAGCTGCAAATTAGGCAGATATCTGAACTAATAGAACTAAACTAAACATATGTTTGCATTTACTGAGTCCTCCAGCTGTATAGATTATCATATGTTTACCATTTCACAGGCCAGCATGAAGTTAGCTATCTCCGGGGCAGCTATGAATATTCATGAATATGAAGGAGTAGTAACAGTTCATGTGCTTGCAGGAGCATGCTCACAGTGTGCCTGAGAATCATCCAATGACAGCAACAAACTGCCAGCCTGCAGCACATTGGCTCTGAATGATCACATGAGCTCAGTGTGATAGGAACTTCGGCCAAACCTACAGCTAATTTGAATAATGTCTAAAACATTTATGACAGAGACTGGGAGGCACAATGGTATAGCTGATGGGCCTGAGTCATTAAGGAGAGCAAATCATAAAAAAGGATGAACTTTACACATGGGTAAAACCATGTTGCATTGGAGGGGGAGGTATATTTAAATTTTGGGTCAGATTTATAGCTGGGGTAGGGTATGTCCTATATCAAATTTCAGTGTAAAAATAAAGCTTTTAAGTATTTGTGTGCAACATGAAAAAACAGCCACTATTTAACTTATGTGCAAAATAATAAACTAATTTGCACCCCTTGCATTGTAACTTGGTTTGTCCTGGAGCAAACTTACTCCTTTTTTTTGGGTTTGCTCTCCTTAATGACTCAGGCCCAATGTTTCTAAATAATGGTATGTGTATTAATAAATGAACATTGCAATTAGGCTTTTGCAGTACAGGTAAACCTTAAAAGAGAGTTGCACACTAAAGACCTCATTTAGAGTCGGACGCAAAGTCTGTTTTAGGCGCATCGAACAAAAAAACACTATCGTGCATGTGCAGCAAGCACCATATCCACCTGCATCTTGGACGCAATTAACACTTGCGACAGCTTGCGGATCACTACGAGAGAACGGGCGGAACGCGGAATTGTGAAGACGTGACCATGTAAATACATCCTAGTCGCAGTGAGGCGCAGACACAACACATGTCAAAACAGGGCTAAAGCTGTGCGGCAGGAGTTAGGTGGCGCAAGTGTTAGCTAGCTGCAGGAACTGCTCACAGCTCGATAGGGTATTACCAGTGGGATGCGACTAGGGTTGCATGCCACTCGTAATACCCTACCAAGCTGCGGCACACTCCCACTCCTACACTTCTTACACTGACTTTCCGTCCGACTGTAAATGAGGTCCTAAATATGCACTTGAATATACATAATTGCAATTCATACCTATTAACAGCTATTTATACTATCTATGGATAAAAGTCTTTTTTGAAGCTTGTAAATGAACATGCAGTAGCAGAGCAGCCCCTAATTTCTAGGGACAGATTTGAAAGATATGTTCCTGAGATGTCCCTTATGAGTTGATAATGTCTTAGTTCCAAATACAAGTCCTCGTTTTCTGCATGTTCAATGCAATTCTTACCATATGTTCTTATTTTCTTATCTTTTATTGAAAATAATCAACTAAAATGCAATGAATTATAATGAAATGTAGTAAAGACCTGCTTACATGCACCGTTGGAGCAGCAAAGTGTCCCTGGACATTATTGTAAAATGTTGGCAGCTAATGCTGTAGCGATTAGTTTAGAGACGCCTGGCACATCAATATTATAGCTGTAGCATTGTGGACCTCATCTTGCTAAAAAAAAAAACTTTTTCAGACAAAAGAAAATTTGTAGGTGCACAAAAAACATTGGAATGCTGTCCCCAGCCTGCTAGTCACTCGTGTTGAGAGCTTTAAATCCTGCACTCCTGTTTCAGTCATATCCATATAGAGCAGCGTTGATTTCAGCATTTGGCTCACCCATCACAGAGATCAAAACGACACATAATTTGAAGAACAATGGTCCTACTCCAGTGGATTCCAAACTTTTTCAGTTCAAGGCACCCTTAGGGTCTCTAAAAAATTTTCAAGGCACCCTTAAGCCAAAATAATTACCAAGTAGTCCCCCGCCTTGCTTACCATTGGCCCTGGCCAAGACACCCCTGTGAGATCTCCAAGGCATCCCAGGGAGCCTATGCACACAGTTTGGGAACCATTGTCCTACACGATGACACATGTCACAATCTGTGATATGCAAAAGTGAGCCACTAAACAGTGTACCGCATCTGTAACATGCTACTCAGACGTGGATTATAATAAGCGCAGTCGGCGTGTGACTAATTCAGGGAGTCTGGTAGATTTCCTCAGTTTGTCAGAACATGAGCATTTTACCCTGCATGTGGTCAAGCAGACTAAACCGCCGGCCCAGCTGCTGCTTTCTCCTCTCTGACACATGTCAGTATACTCAATAATGAAGGGGGCCACAACAAGAGCAACGCCTAGGGCCCTGGATGATCTGCAACACATGAACAGCACTTAATTTTATATGGCAGGCTTATACAACCCGTGGCTCTCCAGATGAACTACAACTCCCAGAAAACAGCTGTACTGGGAAGAATAAGATGTCAATTGTAGGGAAGGGAAACGGATTTTCATGGAAGTAAAATCCTTTCCATTAACAAACATGTTTTCCTGCAGTGCTGTTCTTCTGACGTACCTTCAAAATACACTGTTAGTGCTTTATACCTTCTGGACCAGACAATGTTTTATAGTTATGCTGTGTGTCAATCATACAGTGAATCATGATTAACTACTGTACTTTGTGAATTTTGCATTGGGTTCTTTGGGATAAAATATTTTTACACTAAATATCAATACATTTTTCCATGATGCTTCTCAAAGTTTGTATGATCCCCATTAAAGTAACCCCAAAAATGAATCTGCTCACTCTGCTGAGAATGTTTTCTGTGGATTTTATGATGGCTATATGTATAAAATAGCCCCCCCCCAAAAATTGATTTTGCAAATAAAACCTTATTACTACTTCTAATTGTTTGCTAGGCAGCCCTGTGTCTATGCCCGGCCCTCCTGCCACACACTGGTCCAATGTGAGTGGTTTAAAAGCTATTTGCGCTTATCAGTTCAAACACCACTATGTTGGGTTTGTGACATGCAGGTAGAGGCCAGGCATAGACAGGCAATGGACATATGCCTGGCCCAACGAACATGGAATCGCAGCAGGAAAAGTAATTGCTAGATACACTCAACTAAAGAGATCGGAAATAGGATATAGGTTATATTTACAAAGTAGACCCTAAGGACTTATACCCTTAAAGAAGAGCTCCACTCAAAACTCTTTTTTTAAGTGGAGCACAAAGTGTTAAAATAAAACCCAAACGCTTATATACTTGCTATGCTCTGTTGTTGGATCCACCCGGGTCCTGATATACATAATGGCCCCCCGCCCCAGGCCTTCCCCTCTTCAGCTGAATTGCTAGTGTGCGGTTGGCAAGTGGATAACCAGGGGAATCTGTCTCTGGTCTCCCATATTGCCAGCACTGGTAGGTTCAGGGTGATCTGGATCTAAGAGCAGCTCACTTGGCAGGTCCCATTGAATCTATGAGTAATGACGAGCAGGGGTTATCTAAGACAGAACTCCCCTATAGCTCTCTGAACTTCCTTACACTAAGGGAAATCCCTATTGTGACATCACAGGATTTTCTTTTACCAATACAGAAATACCGAAGTAGAAGAACATTGTATAAAACATTCTTGTGACAAATAATGTCTCTTGGGCACAACACTGGAATTCGAGGCTGTTACTTATAGCTATATCCCTATAAAGCCACCACTTTCAGCAGACATTTATCAATGTTAGCAGGCGGTAATGTCCAATTGCTGTGTAAATGTACAGGTGGCAGGTGTTTACGGGTTAAATATAAACTCCTGAACCCAAAATACCTTTTCAGTACTGTTATTACTTTGTTTCTGCATGCAATAAGTGAATTGGGCTATACTGATCCATAAAAAGGTATTCTCAGCAACGAGTGACTTGTATTATTTATAAACCTGGCACTGCAATCAGGGACTGAACGCTCAGGAAAATAAGACCACTTTCCAAAAGAAAAGCAGCCGAGTAGAGATCTAAAAGTGGCCGTCCAGAGTTCAATATCACGCTCACCACTGCTCTGCAACTTAATGTACCGTAAATCACACGGCGGTTCTTGTTAACAAGGATGATTACTCTAACAGCATTGGGACAGAAATAATATGTGGGGCAGCAGCTGTGATTAGCTAAAGCTTTCTATTTTTATGAGTCCCCCAAGCTGAAGATAAAAAACATTCTAAATAACTGAAACTGTGCCACTACACAAGTAAAACTACAAACCTTAACTTAACCTAAAAGGAAAAAGCCAGACGACAGCACAGGAAAACAACAAGGAAACGGGCGGCTAGTGGGGCAGTGCAGGTGTTTGATTCTCTGCCAGAAAATGAGCAGAGGAAGAGCCTCACCGCTAAACACATACAGTCTGGCACTGCCAAGACGCATGTCATTATTCCAGGAGATGAGAGGGAAGGGAAAGGATTAATATGAGGGAACAGGGAAGGAGAGGGGGGTAGAAGACATGGAAATTTGCTAAACCAACTCACTAAAACAAAATAAAAGGAAAACATGGAAAAGGGTTAATAATTGTACAAATACCACAGGCAGCGGAATTCTAGAATTATATACATAAAGGACACATCTGTTATGCAGCGCCCACAATTAATTCTTCAGAGGAAAGCTACTGTGAATAAATGAGGGGAAAGGCAAGAAGAAGGAGATAATAAGGATGATATAGAGTTACATGATGATGATGAGACAAAGGGACAGATAAAAAAGGAAAGAGAAACAAAAAAACCCCAACAAAGATACATAGCACAAAAGATAGATTAAAATAAGAAAAGACTTTAAAAACACAAGTGAGACAGAGAAGAAGACAGAATATCAGAGATCATACGGTAGAATTGCAGATAGCAAGAGAAAACAGAGGAGAGCAGAGGAGAGAGCTAATCTAAGGGAAAAAGAGAGAAAGACCTAAAGGACAGCAGAGGTCAAGAAAAAGAAGGACAGAGAGCTGGGTAAGCAAGAGAACACAATATAACATCTTAGAATCCCAAAGGGCAGTAGAATAAGGCCCATAAAACCCAGACAGGACAGCCCAGATAGCTCCAGAGCACAAGGTTGGGAGTCACAGAGGCTGCAGAAAGAGTGATGTAGAAACCAAAAGGGACACAGAGAACACAGAGACATAGAACATTGAGAGAACTTCAAACAACAGGAATGAGATAACTATAGAAAACACAAGATGGGCAACTAGACTGACACTGAGAACAACTGAGCAAAAACATAATAAAGAATATAAGTGTCACAGAGAGCAGGAGAGAGGAATACAGCCAGCAGGAAAGAGATAAAAGCACACAAGACAGATATTAAGAGTGACACAGAGAACAAGAGAGCTAAAGCATAAGACCCACAAAGAGCAGAAGAGAGAGCAAGAGAGGAGAGATAACTGCATAGAGCACGCGATAGACACCAATGTGACGGAGAGAAGAAAACCATTAGGACACCAGAAAACCACAGAGAGAAGAGCAGAGATAACTTCTGCAATCACAAGACCCAAGAGCGACACAGAGAACAAAAACACAAAAGAGTCCCACATTGCAGGAGAGATAAATACTTAAAGCACAAATATAGAGCGACAGAGAGACCATGAGCCAGAACACAAGATAGACATACGGATTAGCTAAGAGATATAGTAACTAAGGGAGAAAGCAAATAAAATATAAAGAGCAAGGGACAGAGTGTATTAAGTAGGATTGAGATGATCTAGATTAGAGTATCAGCCACAATCACTAGGCACAAGAGTAATGATCACGGGTGTCTATAAGATGGAAAGGGAGAGGTGCTAAGGGCTACATATGAGACTGAGATATTGAGATAGCGCCATTTACAGAAGAAAGACGCCAGGCATATAAAGAGAAATACTACTGCACTGACAGAACATCCAGCTGATAAGGAATTTCACCCAGCCCTTCCAGGAGAATTGAGGAATGTTCCTGCAACATGTTAAGAAAGAAAAATAAACTTTTAATGGACCCTTTTTTTTTTTTCTATTCGAGCACTCGGAAATATTACAACTAAAATAAAACAAAGCCAAGGAAAAGTTGCTGAACTTTAAACATTTTTCAAGTACCATCAAATAGAGAAGCAAAACAAGGCAGGGCGAATAAATATTGTACTCTTCAGAGCAGCAGAACTAAATCCAGCACAACATCTGCCATAACAAACTGCAGGAAGAAACCGTGAAACTTTAAACCTAGACTGTTGTGAACTGTCAGGAACTGTGTGTTGCCGGAGCCCCGCCGAGCACTGTGGGGCTTTTTTGGAGCAAGCTGTGGGGAGACTGTGCTGTGCAACATACTCATACGTGCCCATAGATTAATGGTCTAGCCCATATACTTGCAGGATAAAAAGCCTACAGGTGCTTGGTCACACACTAGAACTCGAGCTGAAAGTTCTCCAGATGAAGATTATACTTCTTTTAAATGGCCCTGTGACTAAGAATAAACATTTTAAGCATAGTACTTGAAAAACTACCTATATATCCATTTATGTCTATTGCCTCATTGGCATTACCCCTCAGCCGGCCCTGACAGCGCACTCCCAAACAATTTCTAAAACACTTTTTAATGAATTGCAGCCGTAATAAAACCTGGAAAATGGATTAAGAAATAAGGTGGGTCAGTTATTTTTATATGTTGGCACGGCACTTAGGATCCATATCATGGCAGGACGTTTGCTATATAATTCAAAGAACTGCTAGATGTAAAAGATAATCGATACACTACGACAGCAAAATATTTGTATTCAAGGCCTTGCATGTACCCAAATCAGAATACAAAAGACTATCCATAGCCACAAATACATGGTTTAAGTGTACTTAAAAGGCTGTAAACCACTGAGGAACAAGATTGTCTGTGCTGTGGTCAGCGTGTTGTGTCATTAGAGGTGTATTTGACATGTAATACTAAGGAAATTTTATAGAAGAAATCGCTTGAAGTGTAGATGCGTTGGCTCCTTAGAGATTACATATAGTTACTATAGCAATTTGATTAGTGTTGACTTACTCCCTTCTTCCCTCACATTCTTTAAGCATAACGGAGGTAAATTATAGAATGTGGACACTCTTGTGTAATGACTGATACATATTATAGTTAAATGCTTACATAGGTTGGTTAAAAAAGACATAGGAACTCATAACATGTTCAGTGCTAGTGTCATGCCTCAGTATGGGCAAGTGCACTTACATTTTACCTATGCACATAGATGTCATTCAGGTGACATGAATAAACAACAATGTCTGTCAGTACCAGGCCCTGTATGAATGCATCCAGTTTCATTTCTTTTACTATAAATAAAAATCTTTTACAGAGATGGAGATTACATTTTCAAGTTAAATCTCATTTCTTTCAATCGCAAGGGGTGCCCTACAGAGGCCAGGTTGGTACATTCCATGGGGGGAATATTCAATGGGGGGGAATTCAACTGGCCGCGTTACTGTAAAAAGAAACGCGGCCTCACACTGTTACCGATATTACGGTACTAGTGCTCATAATTACTGTTAATACGGTAATTTCAACACTGGCTTTTTGCTCGCAGCTCAGAAAGCTGGGTTAAATTTACCATATTAACAGTAATACACTTACCATGAGGTATTCTGGGGGGAATTGACCCCCCCCCCCCCCCCCAATGAATACATTATTACACTGTGATCATATCTCCCTTAAACATCTTCTTTAGTGTCATCAATTAATTAAAAACATAAATATAATTGCAAAACAGTTAGGATAAATGTGCTAAGTTTGTCAGCATTTAAAGGGGCTGTCCAAGCCTTTATGTGGCCCTCATTTCCACAGGGAACTGGTGTTCGTTCTATCAATATAACTGATACAATTGGATACAATCCATGAACATGTGTCTGTAACGTGGATGTTGGGAATGTAGATTTTGACCTTGGATGGCACTCCCTTATTTTGACCAAAATATATCACTGATCACCAGGGGGTATAAATGCTTGTGGCTACAAAACCAATATTTCATTTGTAGTGATTGTTACTGTCACATCAGCCATTATACTTACATTCTAATAGAACATAGGACATACCTGTCATAGAGTTCTCTGAAGTGCAGAGCTGCTCCCTGAGCTTCTCAATGTCATCGGGGTGTGTCTGCTCATATAGCGTACTCCCAAACCATTCTGATTGGGACTGGTTCAGTACAGGAGTGACCGAGTCTGACACGTAGATCACTCGGCCAGTCTCTGCTGCCACAACAAACAGAAATCCATCCGCAGCTTCCAGTATAAGATGCTTCAACTCCTGGTCAGAAGAAAACAAGAGAAGTAAGGGCCATAGTAGTGTTCTTCAATTTGTAACCAGAATTTAGTTTTATATTACTGAATGGCCAAAACCTAAATAAGACGTTAGCCTACATATAAGTCCTTATAAAATGTATTCACAATGTAGAAAAGCTATAGTGTAAAAGCTTCACGCTGTTAATATTCACTTCCCTATCTATGTATTGGGTTCTAAAATATATGCTACTTGTATCAGACACACAGAGAAATGTGTATGAGATATAACTTAACTGAAAACAATGGCTGTAATCCACCAATCTAAGTGTATATAGCAGGTGAAAAACATTTTCTAATTCAGAAAACGCTGCTAAATGTTTATGAATTATGTGATAGCCAATCCACTATTGGGACATTTTAAACCAATTATAACATTGGTAAAATATAACTGTATGGTATACTGCTACAGTGCTTTATAACTGGCCACGTTGCAATAAGGCATGTTTTATTGAGATTAAAGTGGGGTTTTATTACACATGTACCACTTTCCCTCACCTCCACCATTCAGGGTAATTAAATCATGTGTTTGTGAGACACCTCTTTCTTGCTCTAGTTCTGACTTTAGAACACTCATCTCCTCCAGAATCCGAGTTCTTATTCACTCTAGACAATAGGCCCTGCAGATTACTAAGGCTGACTGGAGAGTGCACATAGTTCTGATGGCTTTCAGAGCAGCAGCACCTGTTCTGTTAAGAAGGAGGGTTTATAAGCTCCGTCCGTGGATTTATTTCCTGTCCCTCTCATGGATTTCATGTGGGACACAGCCATGCGCAGGATGGTGAGCTTGTCAGGTTTGCGTGCGAGGGCACTGCAGGTGGGAACCATGTCGGACAGCTCTGTGATGTATTGTGTCATCTTATTCCTCCGACGTCTTTCAATTTCACTGTGATTCTCTCTGAAAGCAGAATCAGAGCAGGAGAAAAAAACGGAAGAGTATAAGAATCAGCACCAAGCAGAGCCGTCCAGGGACACGGTCCCCGCAACCCAACGAACACACGTGTGTGAGGCTGGAGATGGTGTGTGCACACAAGAGTCTTTGTCAGTGTCTGTTCAGCTTCCAAATTACTTTCCATACTTTTTCAATGGCATCGGGTCTTGTTAAAGATTTGGTTCTCCTTTGCTTGGTCATATACCACTCCAACGTCTGATTAGCTTTTTCTTTTTTAGGGTTTGTTTCAAATGGTAGGAATGCTTGTTTATTTTATGGAATTTGCTGCTGGGCTGCAAGTGTATTAAACTGCAGGACCCTCCAGCAGTAAATATACAGATGTGTGTAAATCAAACTTAACTTATAACTTCACTGGAAGGTAAAAGGTCAATGCACTGTCGCTGTGCAGAATTGTATTTTTTTTTTTTAAATCCTTTTGCTTCCAGGAGTCCTGGAAACCAATGCAATGGAAGCAACTATATGCCCCATTGGTTGCAAACAGCATCTGTGCAATCATTATTACATTTCTGAGTTGTTTATTGAAATAATGGCAAAGTTTCCCAGATCGCGGAGCCACCAAGACCAAATTAAAAAAAATAAAATTTCATTTTTAATTTCCTATTCAATCTTTAGTGAAATATCTGGATTAACACGTTTTGGCTTGTCAGCTGAAAAAACACTGGTGACTGTTTTTATCATGTGTAACAGACATTCCTGAGTGCCATACATGTCAGCATGATGCATTGTATGTCAGTGTGCCCCGTCTAACTTAGTGTGACACACAAACACACTAGTTGCTCGGTGCTGATGTACCGCACTCACGGAATCTTTAAGAGAAACAATCATTCAAGAGACATTGAAAATGGTTTCCTAAAGTACTTGCATTGTAAAAAAAAATATTTTCTTTGCTGATGTAACTTCATATTAAACTGTTGTCTTCTTTATAACAAAACCAAAGAAAGTAGAAAAGCACTAGTATTATAAGAGGCACTTCTTGGGCATTAGTAAGGGCATCTTTTTCAGGAGCTGATTTGTGAATCCACAAACACAAAAGATAGAATAAAACGTAACTTTTATTACATGTCAATCAAATAATTAAAAAAAAAAAAAAAAGGCGAAATATTAAAATATTTTAAAATGAATTGAGTGAGTAGATGATAATCAGGCTGTAGCATGTAACTGTACCGTTTTTGGAGTATCATATTTCTGAATACAATTAAATAATCAAATAACCAGGACAGAGTTTATTAGTTGGGCTGTTAGTGAAATACCTCCAATTAGTACACCACACAGGCTTATAGTACCTTGTAACTTCTGAGTTAAATTATATATTATATTTGGATTATATATATAGTCTTTAAACAGAAATCACTACAGTAAATATATACATCCACTGATTATTTTGGTTAAAATCCAAATATAATATATAATTTAACTAATTGGATAAATATATAAGCATATAACAATGAAGGTATTTCACGAAGAGTCCTACTAATAAACACTGTCCTGATTATTTGATTATTTAATTTAACTCAAGGATATGATACTCTAAAAATGGAATTAAATGGCACAATTACATGCTGCAGCCTGATCACCTCCTACTCACTCAACTCACTTTAAAATATTTTAATATTTCGCTTTTTTCAAACAATTTCATTGACATGCAATAAAAGTTACATTTTATTATGTCTACATATGGATTCACCAATGAGCTCCTGAACAAGATGCCCATACTAGCACCCAAGGAGTGCCTCTAATAACAGTACTTTTCTTCTTTCTTTGATTTACGGTAACGACATACTACTTAGAGACCAACCAAGTTCATAAGGTATACAAAATAAATAATTCAATAATACACATCTAAGGGTTCATCTCAGACCAATACTCTTCTGGTGCGGTGTATCTCCTCTACTGCTTCAATTATCTTCTTTATGACATCAGTTCAGCCAAACTGGGGCAAAAATGGGGCAAAGAGACAAACCTGGCCTTTACCGCTAGCTCAGTCCTGCCTTGTACCATTTAGGTGAGATGCTGTCTTGACCAAATGAGAGAGAGACAGGAAAGAAGCAGCACTGGGACAAGCAACTAACTGAGCTCTTCATGAACAGGAACGTGCAGTGTTAACGATAGCACAAATAGAGACATCAAAGAAATAGGACACATATAATGACGCTAGATCAAGCAAACATTTATTTCATAAAAAAACACATAACCTGTCGTTGGCTACCAAGATACATCTATATAGTCCTAGCATCAATGCTAGAGCAATTAAGCTCAACTTGTTCATTCTCCAAGACTTGCATGTTGTTTACTTTACTGTACTTTACTTTGTTTACCTATTGTGCAACATGTTTTCTTTTTATTTTCTTCTATCACGGCAGGGGAGACATAGCAAATGTTTGGTTTTGCAAAGATTTTGATTAGAGAAATATTTATATTGGTGCACACAAACTCTCTTGCTGACACTGGTCATATAAGCCAGCAGGTGAATGTCTATTAGTACATATTGTCCTCTTCCCACACTGCCGTCAGACCTGTGCCCTGACAATGACTGAAGCCAAGAGGTGGTCTTTGTGACAGCAGTGAGCTCATGGCTGTGGGTGAAGGCTGGTTTGGTGCAGTGTGTAGGAGAGTGCAGTGTATACACAGCTGGAGAATGTCAACACTAACAATCCATCAGTGCAGAAAAGCAGCCACCTTATTTTACACATTAAAGGAGAAATTGCATCAATCCAAATTCCACAAATAAAATGCCAATAGGTAAACCAATGCTGGTGCTTACCTTGTTTAAACTTAGCAGCATATAAATACCTTTTTCTGTAGTGTAGGGTTTACATCTGTTGCCCCAGGAACCGCTATCCTCCAGATCTTCTAGCCGGTAGGTGTTTCAACTACTGCATATATATCATGTGTATAAAAATTATTTTACCCAGTGCTGCTCTAGGTAGCCCTGGGTAAAAAAAAAATCTACCAGGATGCCTTTGGCCTTACAGGAGTTCCCGCACACGTCCTGAACCAGCGGGATCGGCATGATGTCATCGCTCTGGGAAGCGGTAGCACACAGCACTAAGCGTGCTGAAGAGAGGTCACATCTCCAGCAAAGCATGTCATGCCAATCACTGGTGACGTGTAGGGAAGGAGGTGTATTACTGACAACTGAGCTCGCTTACATGAATCGGATAAGCGGTTGTCACTAGAATATGGAACGAACCTGAAGTGTCGGGCTGATATGATATTCAAAGTTTGCAAAATGCAAATTAAGCGAAGAGCTAAGGGTTGTAATAAAGGGACTCACTTAGAAGTTGACATGTCTGTTATTTTATGCACGCTATGCATTTATGTACTGCGCATGCGCACCAAAATGTGTGCACATATATCTTATATTCATCTTTGACTTGTTTCACCCTATGCCTGGGGGGATGGAAGGGGGGCTGGCAGGGGCGATCACACATAAGCAGACTACATTAAGGATATGTTCACATACTTGCAACACAATTAGACATGGGGATGAGCCTTTTAAAGGGCATCAACTTTAATGATGATGATGACTATCAGCATCACTACCTAGTCACTTACGATTGGCTGATTGCAGACTGACCCATCTGACAGTACTTAATTCATTAGCTTGCAGCTATATTATATCATCTCTATTTGTACTACAGCAGGAAAGAACATTCCTATTTGATTTCCAAATGGAAAAACAACAGATGTTTGTATTTAATGGAATGCACTTTGTATTTCTGTTTGTATTTAATAACATTTTATATTGAAAATTCATCTTTTGCATTCATTAATAAGTGTTCAGACAATATTCTCTCTTGTGTATATGACGCATTATTAAATTATTATATTGAGTACAAATAGGGTAATGTGACTTTAGCATTCACTACTCTCTATGCTATTGTGGGGCTTAAGTTTCCCTATTTCCTGGCCTGACATAGTTTGGCACAAATACTGATGTTTTACCACTGGGCGCATCTTGACATGCGTCCGTCTGCACCTATGCACATAAATGCACTTTTTTATTTTTTTTTGCATGCATAAGTTTAGGGCGCAAATGTGTGCAACTTTAAATGGGCCCCAAAATAATATTTTTAAAATTAAAAGTAAAAGTTTAGGTGATCTTCCTCTTTAAGGATGACACAGTTCTGCAGAATATCCCTCCTCAGTTCTGTAGAGGTGAAAAGACCTGCAGATCACCAGTATGTTAAATGAGTTTCTGACAGCGGAATTCAGGGAGGGACATGAACGCTGTAAGCGGCTGGGAGAGCTGCAGAGTAATGAATGATGACAAGCTTGGAATCTAACTCCTACATGGCAAGCCAGAGCAGTACACCCCAAAACCTGTTATCTAGGCTTCACGCACACAATCATGTATATTACATGAGAGACAGAGATTCAAGTGCAGTATAAAAATATATATATAAAACTATAAATTGCAATGCTAATACAAGAACATCTAATTCCCTTTGCACAGACCTAAATTGATCAATCTTAAGAACTAGGTAAAGGGGTTGTAGAACTTTGTATAACACATGCTAGTAAGACCTGCACGATGTACTCTGTGCCGTATTTTTCTTATCGGCACTTGCACTCGTGTGTTTAGGGCAGCAACGAAAATGTGCTTCCTTTTAATTTCATAAGCTTTTCAAACAACAATAGCAGAAAGAGAATCCCTTTACCTCTGGCACATACATCAGAGCTACAGACTGCTTCTATTGCTTTGCTTGATGCATTCTGCATCCAATCAGAACAAGATCCTGGAATTGGGGCGGAGTGAAGTAAGTTGTGACATCATAAGTCATGTCTCCACTCCTACTTTGTACTTTTCTACATACTACAGCTCCTTTCCAGCCTCTCTTCTTCTCTGTCCACATATATATTCTTCTGTTGTCATATGCTACCTTGTTTTTAGGTAAAGGACCTCATTTACAAAGCACAGGGAATGCACATCACAGAGGATTTTGTTTTGCACAGCTCCGTCTGGATGGCCCTCCTAGTGAATATACATGCGTATTCTCTGGTTTCAGGAACTCGCCTCCACAAATTAGGAGAGCATCTAGGTTTATGGAGAGGCGGATAGATCTGAAGAGGATCAATGTGCAAAATGTCACATCCAGCTCCTTCCATTAAATAATATGTTTCAGTTTCAGCTAAACTATGGCTCAGTTTAGCCTCATAGATGGCTTACATTTTACATTAGAGTGAGGGGACATCGGGGCTGTCTTTATTACATGTAATAGCTTTGTATGTTTAAATCTTTTCTGTATATTGGCAAAGAGTGCCTTGAAATGACAGCTATAATCTGATTGGTTGCTACAGGCAATATCTCTACTTTTTCCAACCCGCAGTTTAGTAAATATACCCCCTGATCTCTGACAGCTCTGAGCTGCTGCACAATTGGAATCCTTTTTCAGAGTGGAAATAGCTGTGTTCTCCAAACAGCATGAATATTCCCTGCAAATCTGCCCTCTCCACCCCTTTATCTCATTTCAGTAAATGCTGTCATCTTGCTCCACAAATTCATTCTGCTTTGGCAGAAATCTAGGGACACTTGCGCCAACTGAGCAGCACAACGCCACCAAGCAGCCGTGCTGTATTTGTGTGCCTTTAAAGACCTCCAGAGAGCGCAGCCATTTACTTGTCGTCATGCTTAGTCTAGTAGGAGCAGCACTGTAAAATATGGGCAGCTGGTGTACAAACAGGATATTTAGATGTGTCAGCAAATGAACAGTATATCTATTGTGTACATCTACATGTATAATATATGCACTGGCAAGATTAGCATACTAATGCATAACATCAGATAATATATTAAGCACTAGAACATGTGAGTGGTGAAATGTGGCTACGGTAAAGTTGTGGTACATTTTTGGCTGCCAGGGACACCAGAGTAAGATTACGACAATCGCTAATTCTGTTAAGCCAGCCCTGGTTCTTTTTTATGTAGTGACAACAATATAACCACAATTCCTGTTTGTAAGTCACTGTTGTGAATAATATTCATTATCATACTTTCCTCACCCTCAATTTAACCTCAACCACTATTTGGCATGGCAAATCCCACTTTCTGTAACACACAAGTAGGAACAGGCTCTCCTTCAGGACTTGTAAAACCCCAGATTATACCACTGCTGGGTACTCTAAAATGTGTGCAATGTGTATATAACTAGCTGGTTTTTGGTGTTTAAGTAATATATATATATATTTATGTCTGCTATATCTCTTTCTAAAATACCAAAAAACAGTATTAGAATACTTAGAAAACAAATCTTTCAATCACTATAATTCCTGAATATGACATTTTTTTCAAAATACTCTGTTCCCGGATTTCCCACTTATTTTCTTATTGCAGTTACCTGGGCTGAAGAAATTGATGTTTAGAAACACCCATCTTACCTATTAATTATTCAGTACAGGTAACTGCAATAGGAAAATAAGTGGAACATTTGGGAAGCAGAGTATTTTGTACAGGTAGAATGGGTCATGTTGTCAGCTGTGTTCTACCTGTTTGTACTGACTTTCTTTGTCTCTCCATAAATGTTTTTATCAAAAAAATGTACAAAGTTGTACAACCCCTTTAACTAATTATTGTACATATGAGTCTGCATCCTGTGCAGCTATCCAACAATACATTCTCCTATCTGCGCAATGTCTAGCAGGCACAATTACATTTATACAGTGATGCAAATGATAGGTATGTGCTGATATAACGCATGGAAGTTGAAGTTGAAAATGAGATTGTTTGCTAGTATCCTGTGGGGTAACACGTCCTGTCAATCTAAGCACAATCTGTTTGCCCTACCTGCATAGCTGGTAACTTTCCAGTAGACCTTTGTCATCTTCCAATCTGGAAACAAACAACCAGCTCTCTCAGCAGGGAACACAACCCCGCTGAATGGATGAGTGCCGGGCATCAGCTACTGTAACGTTCAGACCCTGCAACTTTCAGTCATACCTATAGAGGGCAGAAGAGGACGTTAGACAACCTGCGACTTCTGCAGTGTCACATAAAGGCAGCGAGATTTCAGTAATCACTGACCTTGAAAATTTGCTTGGTCCCTCTCCGTCTTCATCATCAAATTCCATTCTATTACAAATAAGAGGTGTGTGAGCTGGACAGCTTAACAGATGGAAAATGAAATTCAAAAACAAATTCTCCCAAGAGTAAGGCTATATAGATGGATCTCAGCTAAGACAATGATTGCGGTTAAGAACTCATTTCCCAGTATCCTCTTCAGTTCCTATTACTGTCATGATAATCGCAGTAACATAGTTATATAGTTAGCGACACTGGAAAAAGGACACAAGTCAATGCAGTTCAACCTTCACAATTAGAACGGTGTTGATCCAGAAGAAGTCAAAATAAACCATCTTTCCTCTAATTGCACTGGATGTCCCCTTGTCACTTGCACAGTCCCAGATAGGAAATCACATTGCTGCATTTATGTGCGACTTACTCTGATATATTATAGATGATTTGCTGGATTGATTTTGTAATGAAAGTTACAATTGAATGCATCTGTCATCACAAAGGTAAACAGTGTAGTTAAAATCATAAAGATCTATGAAATGTTTAAATCAGCTATAAAGTATAGCAGCTGACACTGAATTTGCTATACTGTATTAGAAAGTGAAATAGTGGTGTAGTAGAACACAGCACTGCAGGACTCTTAGATCTGTGGACATTTGGCTGATGAACAGGGACAGGGAATACATCTGTAGAAACACAAGATGATTAGTATGCCTGAGGTATGACTTTCCCACCATCCTGGTCCAGGAAACAGGAAACAAAGAGGAGATGTGAGACATGGGCTGGTTTTAAACAAACACACGCCTCTCTTCTCACTGATAACCGGACAATTCTTCACTCACACGGAAGGGAGGAGAAATATTAATTCCCCAATGAATCTTTTAAAGGTAGAAAAGTGTTTGACAGCTCACATCCTACTCAGCAACCACCAGCGAGGCGATGTGTTTCTTTGTGTAACACACCGGATGATCCTACTTTGTTCCTCCCTCATTGTAAGATACAAAGACGGGTCTGTCTGTTCTTACATGTGATAAGTTAATCTTGTACACTACCTACCGGATTGGCATCTGTTTTTTTTAGGTGTGTTCAGCCCAAGCCAAGAACCACCACTGGTCCTCTCCCCATCTTTCTGATTAGACATGGGACTTTCTAGATCTGAGGACTACATTATGTAATTAACAATATGAAATGAATAAGCATAGGATAATAATATTGATATTAAAGTCAATTTGTGATGTATCATTTAATAAAGACTTACTGACCCTGGTCATGTTATGCTCACAAACAAAATGGAATAGTTGATATATAATTATTAGTTCTGTTTTTACCATGATAAATGAATGGATTAATATTCTGATTACTTTATTTATTTAGCACCAATCATATTACGGAGCGCTGTACAGAGAACATGTAATCATTCACATCAGTCTCTGCCCAATTAGAGCTTACATTCCCCTATCACACACACTTAATGGCCCACTAACCTACCAGTATGTTTTCAGGCCGTGGGATGAAACTGGAGAACCAAGAGGAAAGCCACGCAAACACAGGGAGAACATACAAACTCCACACAGAGAGGACCCTGGTTGGAATCAAACTTATGATCCCAACATAGTGAGGCAGCGATGCTAACCGCTGTGCCACATTGCTGCCCATAATACATAATATGCAACTTTGCATAACTGAATAAAAGGTTTTGCATGTGTCCTGCTAAGTATATGGAGAAAAGTTATGCCACAAATAGTTAATGTCCATCATGTGCATAAAACCTGGGGAGGAGTGTTCACATTTGGACTGGGACAAGTCAGTGGCCATGGTACAGAAGTATCCCCTCACATGTCAATGTGAGCAGGAATATACTGCAACAGGAATGTCGGCCATGTCTTCCTGCAGAATAATTGTGGGGACAGAAGGATAAAGTCTGATCTTTCTCTGTAGTAAAATGCATGTTATGATTAGCTTCAGTCATGATCCAGGTCTAGAGTAACAGCCACTAGTGACATGAATAAAATATTTTGGCTGGGAATGTGCCTTTGTGTTTGATGTAACAGAAACCATTTACACCTCATCATACTATTATGGATGCTTCTTTAGGCTTGAAGCCTTCTGGGAAAGTGCGCTGTGTGGTGCTTGAATGAGCCAATGAAACTGTTGGACAACCACAACAGTGCCATATACAACACCAATTTCAATATACAAGTAAGTCCCTCCCTCTTCTCAGCAATCATTCTCATGTTTTGTTTTTTTTAAAAAAAGGTCTGGGGAACAATCAAACTTCTGCCTCTCACCCCATCACCATGGCAAGTAAGTTTGTGTTTTCGTTCTAAATAAAATAATGTTGATGGCAAATTAATTGATTCCTATGATATTACAGAACATCTGGAGGAGCTAAGTGAAATCTTATGGTGTTTTACAGCTAAGAATACTGAAGCCAAGACACGACAGACCGCCAGTACATTTTATGGAGACTTTGTGGTAGGATGGTGACCTCTAGCGGTAACACCTCCACATTACACAGACCAATAAATGAACTGTAATTTCAGCAATCTCAATTTAATTGTTAAGAATTTGCAGTCAGTGAGGACTATATATGCCTTATATTGACAATAGCACTTTTCAATATCTAATGGAAAATATTGTGAAAACAATGTTTGTGTCATGTACAAAGCCAGGGAAAACTTTTCTCCAACAACATGAGAATATGATTTATTCCAAGTCACATTCGCTTATATTATTAGCTATAGTGTAAGTAGAAAACCTGTGACTACAGCTGCAATTCAGACTCTGCTCTGTGACTTCTAGTTCCACTGCAAATGCAGCCCCTTTAATACAGGTTCTTAATAACTGAAATGTTATGCAGCACTATACAAATATTTTCTTTTGACCTACAGAGCTTACAATTTACTTTTGGCACCTAAGACAAAGAAAAAAAAGTAACATGTTCAAGATGACAAAGTCATGACTCTGGGATTCAATCCACTGTACCCAGCAAATCCTATAAAGTAACTGTTAGTCAGTGCATAATGCTCCCATCGAGCGCAGGTGCAAAAAACAGATGCAAATAGCGGATGACGATAATGACAATTACCAGCAAAAGTACGACTTGTGATTGGCTGTATGCAAATGCTCTGCTGACGCTGATAGGTTCTTTCTTAGTTGCATGTGCATTTGTATTATTATGATGCTCTATATTATGCTTTTGTGTTTAAGCAACATACATGGGAGTTGTTTCTCAAGTGTTAGAGAGGTGTTTGAAGTTTTATTGCTGCCTAATAGAGAATACATATTTGCAAAACCAACAAATGGTTATAAACATGGGCGTAAGTGTATGAGACATATTCCTGGCGTATTCTGGGCACATACGATACTGGTGCCGACCTTGCAGCTTTACATATGCCTGCGGCTTCTTTAGTAAACGTAATCTGCGGCTTCGATTTTGGAGAGCAATTGCAGCCAATGCTGTGTCAGGTATCTTGTCACCAAAAAACCTGCTGAAAACAGTAGGCAGCTAAAGCAAATGGTTCTGGTATGGTCACTAGGACGTTAAGGATTTCAGTTTGGCCATAGCAGAGCAGCAAGGTCGCAGATACAAATGCCCATGCGCACTGCAATTGTGACTGCCTAGCAGGTCATCTTAGATCTACTTGGCTGAAAACCACAGCATACATGGGCCCACAAAAGACATGGGGGTATATTTACTAAATAACCAATCAGATTCTAGCTGTCATTTTGTAGGATGCACTAAATAAATGATAACTAGAATCTGATTGGTTGCTATAGGCAACATCTCCACTATTTCAAACCTGCAGTTTAGTAAATAGACTCCTCACTCTGCCCCCTGTGCTTGGTGAGGTAATTCCCACCAGGGCAGAGACTGTGTCCACACATTGCCATATTGACAGCTAGAACAGGAAAGTTAGTTCTGGGCCTGAAAATTGTGAGATTCACTTCAGCAGAAGTCCCGTTGGAGCCTTTTGAAATGGGACTCAGCGTGATGTTAGGGCACTAAAATTGCTTATTTTTGCTCGCACTTCATGTGTTTTATGTACTGTAATACCCATAAAATGCACACAGATGCACATGACACACAGTTCCGTCCCAATATGAAACTGCCCCAACATGTACATAGTGAATCCAGCTTCTGATTGGATAAGAGCCAGAGCCAATCCAGTTAGGAACAACATACACTACCCTAGAGCCGCATGAACACGAGTGCCTTTTATAAACTTGGTAGCTTCATGCTAAAGGAAGTTTTTTTAATTTAAAAAGTAGAAGCCATAATAAGGGTTTAATTGTGCAATATACATCTAAGTACTTTTATGCATGAAATGCTTTAGAAGAGATAACGGATGTTGAAGTAAAGTGTTTGGTTGGGAACTTAAAAACATCCGTTCCTTTTACTTCTTTTTTGATGGATAAAAAAAGTAGGGGTGATCTTTACGTTAGCCTTGGTTTGTACGTAAGCCAGGCTTACATGTGGGGCTACTAACAGTATGATTAGGGCTCTCACGTGTTCTGGTTTTCCAGGACAATCCTTCTTTTCGCCTCTATAACTCTGTAACTGTAATAATTGAGACTCCTAATGCATATAGAGTACGAGAATTTGTAGAAACAGGATCTGTTAACTACTTTACTGAAGCTGGTGTTCAAAGGGGTGCAAGAGCTGTGGTATATGAGTAAACTTCAGGCAACATGGGTAGCTCAGCTTCTGTTTCATAATTAGGGGAACCCTATTCATATTCAAGTAGAAATATGCACATTGGTAATGCCTTTATTAAATTGCCACAGGTAGGCTGAATGTTAGACCTTTATTCTACTGAGCCCCAGAAAGTACCATGCATACCAGGCTTAAAGGTCATATCCGCAGGATGGTACCGTTTATCGGTGTTTAATGCTCCTCCGAACTAGCCGTCAGTCTACACAGGCTTGAGTCTGAAATCAACTTACCCTGACCGTCGTTTTCCTCCTCGTGACGGCATAGGGCCTGTCATCCTCACCTGCCCTGCCGCCATAGCAGCCCCTGGTAAGGTCACTGGTCCTGGGATGTCTGTGGTCATTTCTACGAATTAAAAACAAGTTTACCATTATCATCACCCTCGTCAACAGCAAATCATCCAACAAAAGAAGAATCAATTGTAACATCACATATATTTCACATTGCCTACAAATATCACAATATCTAACATGTAAATCAGTGTTCTTCCTCCTTTATCCAACCCATCCATTAGTCTATTTAATTTCCATTAACAATTTATGTTTAGATACAGTAAGCAGATAAATGTTATTATATTTCTAATTTCCTACATGGCACAATTATTCCGCGATGACCCTGTCCATAAACCAGCCGGCTCTTAACCTAACACCATCTCGCCGTTGAGCGAGATGCTCAGATCACTCCTAACGACTGTCTTGCAGGAATCACAGCTGTCATGAACTCTCTGAGCTGCCACAAGAACAGGTACATGACAGGCTTATTGGTGAAGCCAGAGGGGCACAAACAAGTCCAAGCAGAGAACGAGAATCTGCTGAAATGTTAAAACATTTATCCATCACAGAAGACGCTCCTCTATTACAGAAATGAATTAGCGATACTGTTGGAAGGCACAATCCTTCTGTTAGAGTCAAGCAGAGATTGATCAGCTTCCATTGATGAGCACCACAGGCAGACAAAGACTGAGAGGAGCTATTTCACAATAACAGCAAAAAAGGTTGCAATTAAAAGCAAAACTAGGCGAGGCGGACGGTAGGCAAACAATCACTCTAAAACTTTTACCTCCAATAATATGAATAAAATAGGGCTGATGGTGTTTCCTTCTAGTAGAGAATGTTGCACTGAGAACGGAGCATCATCAGTATGCAAGAAATCTGCCAGTAATGGCTGAGATGGAGGAGGGGGCAAGAATTTGTATTCAGCTCAGAACAAGAAAACATCCCAATCTACCTCTGTTCAGCGTGACCGTGATTCAGCTGCCTGCACGAAGCACAGTTTCTACAGCAATCCCACACTATCCGCCTCTAGCAGTTCTTCAATCAAACAAGTGGGACATGGGAACAGATTGCTTCATGCTTGATACATAGGAATTCAAAAGATACAACTACATCCAGTACACTGACCCGACCCTGTGAGCAGTACAGCATGACATGAAAGTCACATTAAAACTAAATTGTTCAGAATCATCAAATCACTGATTTACGTATGATGTAGTGGAAACGAGTACACCAAGACCACTAGTCGCTTGCTTCAGGACACACTTAAAAGCCTGACACTCAGGGACATCTCAATACAGTGTCTGTAAAAACGTTTGAGATGTTTGATATTGCTGCTGCCCTGACTATGCTGGCCTCCAATGTGCAGATTTGATTAGCTAGCTTGGCTGTTTTTAACAGAATAAGCAACCATTGTACAGAGTCCTGCCCAATTCTAAATGACAAAAATTGGACCAAAAGCATCTGGGGGTAAATGTATCAAGCTGAGAGTTTTCCGGCGGGTTTGAAAAGTGGAGATGTTGCCTATAGCAACCAATCAGATTCTAGCTGTCATTTTGTATAATGTACTAAATAAATGATATCTAGAATCTGATTGGTTTTTCAAACCCGCCAGAAAACTCTTAACTTGATACATTTACCCCCTGGTCTAACTAGATGGAGAACCAAACCAGTGTATGAATCCTAGTAGACCATATGCAGCCAGCTTTTCACTGTCATGTGGTTGTACGTAGATCTGTGCAAATATTGACCCAGAAATGTGTGACCAAAGTGCTCACAGATCGTTTGGAAGTCAGGCTGAAAGAAAGGAATTCAACATGCGTGTTCAGCACTACATCGCTTAGGACTCAATGTACGGGTTTTTATAATATACAAGTCTCCACCTCATCTACCTCCCATGTTTCCCTAACCTTTAGGGTCTCCATCATGCCAGGTGTACGGAGTTCTGAGCATGAACAGACAAGGCCAAGGGCCATGCATCTAATGCCACAAAGAAGATAAGGACTGGGGCGATGTGAAGTGAAGTGCACTAAAGATATAAGTCAGAGTAGGAGCTTGAACATCTCAAAATAACTTTGTTGAAATGTATGCTAGTATCCATAGCCACACGCATAAGTGTACGCGGGTTGGCTACGCAGTGTCGACAATGGAAATGTCGTCAGACTAAATGCCACTTCTATCCTGGGGACAGCTTCAAAATCTCGCCAGTGTGATTGTCGACAATTCCAACACCGACATTATAAGAGCAATGCCGGCGGGTCCGGCGCTTATACAGTGACATTTTCATGTTTGCAGGATAACTGCCGACATTCCCATTGTTGGAAAATGTACCACATTCCGTGTAGGGGTGTAGGGTTATCCAATATAAAAAGGAAAGACTACACAAACATACAATATTCCCCAAACAGCTGATATCTGGCCTATAGCAGTCACAACTGTTAAAAGCTTTTAGTAAAGTATAGCTCATACCCTTACTAACAATTCGACCAGGGGTGCATGGCCTTGTGCTGTACATCCGAAGTGAAGGATGTCGGGGATTCTACTCAAAGAACTGTTTGTTAAAATGGTGACTATCATTCTAAAATCATTCCGCAGCGCTGTACAAAGAACTCACTCACATCAGTCCCTGCCCCATTGGGACTTACAGACTAAACTCCCTAACATACACTAGGGTCAATTTTGTTAGCAGCCAATTAACCTACCAGTATGTTTTTGGAGTGTGGGAGGAAACCGGAGCACCCGGACGAAATCCACGCAAACACGAGGAGAACATACAAACTCCACACAGATAAGGCCATGGTCGGGAATTGAACTCATGACCCCAGTGCTGTGAGGCAGAAGTGCTAACCACTAAGCCACCGTGCTGCCCATATTGGCTATCTGCAATAATGGAGCCCTATGTGTGATACTATATGATACTGAATGTGTAGCTACCGCTAAAGTTAGGAATGGGAAGTGAGTTAGCCTGTGAAAAACCGAAGTAGCTAAATTGCTCAAAGAAACCTAGTTTTTCGGCCTGTTACTATCACTGCTATAAGAATGTTTCAAATTGTCCACCTGAATTGTTATGGTAACTTCTAGTACTGCTACATGACAAAATATTTTACTTAAAGCTGCATTACCATCTACATGTTACACTTTACTGACCTCCTCCCTCCATCCCCATCCTCAGTGCTGCGGGCTGCCCCGCACAGCTAGGCAAAATATTTGCAGGCTGCCCCGCACAGCTGTTATCCCCGGGGCTCCTCTGGTTCTTTTCACAGCCCCGGTCCAAAACCAAGGGGGTAAGGGTGTGAGCAGGAGGACCAATCACAGGCCGCAATGTGTTACAGAAGCGAACCGTCCTGGCAAAAATGGCTGAATGAAGCAAACCCTGGGGATCCGGCTGGCGGGGGTTAGTAAAATATAACGTGTAGGTGATAGTGCAGCTTTAAAGTGGAACTAAAATTCCAAAAATGCTCATTTTAAAGCTGTGTTTGAGGCATCTATTTAAATCTGTGATAAAGGGATATTTTATATTGAATTAGATTACTTCAACAGCTCCAGCTGATTTGGAGCTGCCATGACAATAAGGGTACTATACTAACCACAAAATACACATACAAGCCACACATCAGGTATTCTGCTAAAGCGCCTGTTTGTCCACACAGTGCATACCTAGGGACACACCCACATTCCAGTTTTGAGAACAGCCCATATTAAGTGGAGGTGCGTCTATATTTGCGAGATTGTGTATCCACATGAAATCTGCATGGTGCCACGTGCAAAAAAAAGGTCTGACAATTGAATATGCCCCTTTCAATCTTGTTTACATCAAATTTCCCACAGAAAGAAATCTAATTTTTGTGAAGTACATTTAGCCACATTTAGCTAGTAATGAGCTAATCTATCAGAAGACACTAGGGGGTAAATGTATCAAGCTGAGAGTTTTTCGGCGAGTTTGAAAAGTGGAGATGTTGCCTATAGCAACCAATCAGATTCTAACTGTCATTTTGTAGAATGGACTAAATAAATGATAGCTAGAATCTGATTGGTTTTTCAAACCCGCCAGAAAACTCTCAGTTTGATACATTTACCCCTAAATGTTTCACCTTCACAGATGCATGAGCTTCCCAGACACACATGGACATTTGCAGGACCATAGGCTACAGACATCACAAAATAACACAAACACTGCAGGAGAGTAATTTTGCATATTCATAAATCTATGTGGAGGATAGTGTACTTTACATACTGAGAGCAAATATATGCAAACAAGAGATACTTTCTTTTTGGTGTCTAGTTTGTTTTGGGTTTTTTACAAAAGATATGCAAATTTGTAAAGGAGATTAAAAAAAGTCTGCTATAGCCAGTATACACCGGTAAGGGTCATTTACCATGCACAGTGCAGTCCTGCTATGTTTCTTTATGTGCAGAAATTCAAACACATTGTCAATTTGCACATGCATGTGACGGTATTCAGGAACACTCCTCCAAATACATTTGCAACTACATGTGCAGACGACCCAGAAAATATGTATGGTGGAAACATTCTTCACTTGACATCAAATTCTTTTTTCCAGGTTTGAAATAGAGCTATGTTGTTGAGGTCTATAAGGTATATATTATAACTTCAAAAGCAAGTACAGCACAGTTTCCTGACTTTATATAGCCTTTATTTTTTTACTTATCTAATATAAACAGAATATTGCATGTATGTATATTGGTATGTATGTATGTATGTATGGGGTTTTGTTAACTTATTTTAGACAGGCAGCAAATCCTCTAATTTATTAAAGCAATACACCTTACCAGTGCAGCCATCCTATTTAGTGCTTAACAAACCAATTTATGTGATGTTTTTAGATTCTTCTCATAACAATTTGCAATATATGAGGAGCTCATTGAATAAACACCCTGGAGAGCACTGAGGTAGAATGCATACATTTCACCATATGTAACCATATTATTTACACGTATGTGGTTTTCATGCTAGCAAATCTGACCCATGGCGTTGATTTTTAATGTGTTTAAATGTTGACTTGAGATTGTTTGTTATCAAATATATTGCTTTATCAAAAGGGTCTTAAAATAATAAACAAGTAACTTGATATTCATCCTATGTTGGGAATGCTGTACTATTACAGTATTAGTTTACTAAAGAACACTGTAAACATATTAATCGGCAATAATATTCGCCACCCACAAACAATACATAGTTATATGTCCATGGAAATATGTAGGTTGTTATAATGCAACATTACAGCAAATTGTAGTATTGCAACAAATGAATGATATGAACTTACCGCTGGGGTTTACGGCTGCTGGTGTTGCCATTGTTCTAATGTGAGAACTGCACAGATTATCCCTAGAAATAATTAACAAACATAAACACCATGGAAAGAGAAAGCAGTAGAGCGAGGCGTTCCAGATGAGTGACTGGAAACCAGTCATTGTACAAATGTAGCACAGAAGTAAAGTGGAATTGTGTTGTTATTATGCCTTACAATGGGATAGGTACAGAGGATACATTTAGAGGTTGGCAATCTGTGGTTCTCCAGTTATGAAACAGAAAGTCCCAGCATGGGGTACATTGAAAGGAGGATAAAATAAAGCACCTTTCACATTACAGAGTACAGATGATATGGAGGATACTTCATAATTGTGCACAGGTGCATGATAAAGTGGTCACAAATAACCGGATGTCACAAATATGAAATTGTGTTTTAACTAGATATTTTTCTGCATTTTTAACGGCTAATTTCAAAGTGTTGTTGCTTTTTAAAGGGTTCAACACTGCTATGTTAGTAATGATAAGGGGAGACAATGGGGCACAGACATGAAGAAAGCTTTGTTCATGAGAGGTGACAGAACCAGGGACAAATTGCAGGATAATGAAGCAGGGGGGCTGGGATAAAGGAGGGTGCTCGCTGATATAAAGGAGGATGCTCGCTGGGATGCAGGAGGGTGCTCTCTGGGATACAGGAGGGTGCTCGCTGGGATACAGGAGGGTGCTCGCTGCGATACAGGAGGGTGCTCGCTGGGATAAAGGAGGGTGCTCGCTGGGATACAGGAGGGTGCATGCTGGGATACAGGAGGGTGCATGCTGGGATACAGGAGGGTGCTCGCTGGAATACAGGAGGGTGCTCGCTGGGATAAAGGAGGGCGCTCGCTGGGATACAGGAGGGTGCATGCTGGGATACAGGAGGGTGCTCGCTGGGATAAAGGAGGGTGCTCGCTGGGATAAAGGAGGGTGCATGATGGGATAAAGGAGGGTGCTCGCTGATATAAAGGAGGGTGCTCGCTGGGATGCAGGAGGGTGCTCTCTGGGATACAGGAGGGTGCTCGCTGGGATACAGGAGGGTGCTCGCTGGGATACAGGAGGGTGCTCGATGGGATAAAAGGAGGGTGTTCGCTGGGATAAAGGAGGGTGCATGCTGGGATACAGGAGGGTGCATGCTGGGATACAGGAGGGTGCATGCTGGGATACAGGAGGGTGTATGCTGGGTGCTTGCTGAGATACAGGAGGGTGCTCACTGGGTTACAGAAGGGTGTATGCTGGGTGCTCGCTGGGATAAAGGAGGGTGCTCGCTGGGATAAAGGAGGGTGCATGATGGGATAAAGGCGGGTGCTTGCTGATATAAAGAAGGGTGCTCGCTGGGATGCAGGAGGGTGCTCTCTGGGATACAGGAGGGTGCTCGCTGGGATACAGGAGGGTGCATTCTGGGATACAGGAGGGTGCTCGATGGGATATAGGAGGGTGCTCGCTGGGATATAGGAGAGTGGTCGCTGGGATAAAAGAGGCCGCTCGCTGGGATACAGGAGGGTGCATGCTGGGATATAGGAGGGTGCTCACTGGGATAAAGGAGGGTGCATGATGGGATAAAGGAGGGTGCTCGCTGGGATAAAGGAGGTTGCTCTCTGGGATACAGGAGGGTGCATGATGGGATAAAGAAGGGGGCTCGCTGGGATAAAGGAGGGTGCATGATGGGATAAAGGAGGGTGCTCGCTGGGATAAAGGAGGTTGCTCTCTGGAATACAGGAGGGTGCTCGCTGGGATACAGGGCTCGCTAGGATAAAGGAGGGTGCTCACTGGTATACAGTAGGGTGCTCGCTGGGATACAGGAAGGTGCTCGCTGGGATACAGGAAGGTGCTCGATGGGATACAGGAAGGTGCTCGCTGGGATAAAGGAGGGTGCTCGCTGGGATAAAGGAGGGTGCTCGCTGGGATACAGGATGGTGTATGCTGGGTGCTTGCTGAGATACAGGAGGGTGCTCACTGGGATATAGGGCTCGCTGGGATAAAGGAGGGTGCTCGCTGGTATTCAGGAGGGTGCTCGCTGTGATACAGGAGGGTACTCTTTGGGATAAAGCAGGGTGCTTGCTGGGATACATTATGCTCGCTGTGATACAGGAGGGTACTCTTTGGGATACATGATGCTTGCTGGGATACAGGATGGTGTATGCTGGGTGCTTGCTGAGATACAGGAGGGTACATGCTGGGATAAAGGAGGGTGCTCGCTGGGATACAGGAGGGTGCTCGCTGGGATACAGGAGGACGCTCTTTGGGATAAAAGAGGATGCTCACTAGATACAGGAGAGTGCTCGCTGGTATACAGGAGGGTGCTCGCTGGGATAAAAGAGGATGCTCACTAGATACAGGAGAGTGCTCGCTGGGATACAGGAGGGTGCTCTTTGGGATAAAAGAGGATGCTCACTAGATACAGGAGAGTGCTCGCTGGTATACAGGAGGGTACTCTTTGGGATACAGGAGGATGCTCTTTTGGATGAAGGATGGTGCTCGCTGGAATACAGGAGGATGCTCTTTTGGATAAAGGAGGGTGCTCGCTGTGATACAGAAGCGTACTCTTTGGGATAAAGCAGGGTGCTTGCTGGAATACAGGACGGTGCTCGCTGACACAGGGGCGGTCCTCGGTGATAAGGGACGTGAGGGCGCTGCACATTACTACAGGGAAATAGTAGCTCGGTATTGGGAAGGAGTGCAGGGCTGCATACTCACGGTGCTACCTCCCCCTCCCCAGTGTCCGGTCCTTTGTGCGGCCGGTGTCCGGAGCTGAGGGGAGATACCGCGAGAGCTGTGAATCTCTTTAGGGGGAAATCAGGAGGGGGAGACTGCGGTGTTACCACAGCAACAAGTTAAACCCTGGCCAAGGAGGGAGCGTCCCCATAGCAACCCCATAGAGGAGGGGTGAAGGACAGATTCATGTGTAGTCACTGTAGCGTTTATTTCATACTGGCACAGACGTGCAACATGATAACTCTCCCATCAGGCCAACAATGTGTCATTACAATAGCACTAGAATGTACAATGGTCTGGTGCCATCTGGTGGTAACACACAGCATTGCCAGTAGTGGCCAAAACCTTTTGAAATAATGCGAATATAATTACACTTGTTTTTCAATACTACTTAACATTCCCAGTTTTAGAGATGTGTCCATGGACGCTTGTGTTACACTGCTAACTGCTCAATAAAAGCATTTTCTACTTCTTAGAAGTATTTCTTACCTATCCTTATTTTCCTAGTTTATATTTACTGAAGAGGCATATTTAAAATGGAAACATAATATTATAATGCCACTTGGTAGACAGACATGGTGATGCTTGTAGTTCTCAAACGTCCATCTAGACAGACATGCTGCCATGCATTGGCTCAGCAGCAATGTGTTCCTGAAAGAAACTATTTTAAATCGTTGGCAACTGGAGCCCTTATTTTTTCTTTACTTGCAGTCAGTACTTGGAAAAGCAATGATTCATTACACTTACTTAGCTGCCTTCAAGCCAATTGCTGAATGCTGCAGACATGTTAACTAATTATTCTGCACTGTAATTATGTATGAATTAGCTCAAAGCCCAGACCCACTCACACAGTATGAGGTCGATAAATTAGATGGGTTGATAACAGAGCCGTAACTTAGAATTCTAGTGCCCTGGGCGAGAAAGACAAATGCCGCCCCCCTAGCCCTCAATTTTAACCAAATTAACCTAAAATATTCCTAAATCGCGCCCCCCTTCAGCGTTGCGCCCTGGGCGGTCGCCCCTGTCGCACAGCCCTAGTTACGGCCCTGGTTGATAATATGCAAGAAACAGGATAAATGCATTATTTCGTCATCACACCTAATTGATAACATATTTAACCCCTTTTTGCCTGTGGTATGTTATCCTTATTTCCTTCCACAGTCTAGCTTAACCAGCCGGCTGTAGCTCAGTCTCTCTCAACTCATGCTTCTGCAGAAGTGGGCTGGCAGATTTCAGCCCGCGTTTCATGTGACAGCGGTGAGACCATACTTGCCAACTCTCCCGGAATGTCCGGGAGACACCCGCATTTTGCGAGAGTCTCCCGGACTCCCGGGTGAGTGTGGCAATCTCCCGAATTCTGCCCACTTCACTAGGAAGTGCCTCACTTCCTAGTGAAGTGGGCAGAATTAGCTCCCAAACGCCCCGCCCCCCACTGACAAATGACGCGTTTTGCGTCATGACGTCACAGGGGTGGGTACAAAATGACACACATTTTGGAGCCCCGCCCCCGTCACGCCCAACTCCCATGACAGGCTCCCGGAAACCAACTATTCAAAGTTGGTAAGTATGGGTGAGACTGAGCGGCCTGGGGGGCCGATCCCCCCCGGCCCAGCCCGCCCCTTTGCTTCTGTCCATCAGATATTAACAAACAGGTTCCCATTAAAATGTAAGTTTAGTAGCAAATGCTGCTGGTGTAGCGCATAGTTGCCAACTCTCCAGGAATGTCCAGGAGACTCCCAAAATTTGGGTAGGTCTCCCGGACTCCTGGGAGAGCAGGCAAGTCTCCCGCATACTGCAATTTGCTAGCCAAAATGACACGATTCGCAGTGAATCCTGTAATTTTGACCCCGCCCCTGCAACAAAATGACGGTTCTGTCCAGGGGGCGGGGCCAAAATGACAATTGAGTGGGCCCACCAACCACGTTCCCTGTTCAGGATCTCCCGGACTTCACTATGTAAAAGCCGGCAAGTATGGTATATATGGTGTACAGTTTGGCCGGGTGCAAGCATAATTTTTATATTTCTGACTGAAAGGCTGGGGCCTTATGGCACTTGTTAAAATGTATTTATTACACTTAGCACTATGAGCTTTTTTTTCACTTCTTTGATTATTGTCTTAATTTTGGTCACGTTTTTGTAGGGGTTTGGTTATAGACCCTTATGGGTGAGTCTCTCTCCCCAAGTCTTCTGAGGCTCCCTCCTTCTCGGGGGAGCTGAAGAACTAGTCCCCTGGGGGAAGTTTTGGCCAACCACAGGATAAAGAAGACGGCCAGAACCTTGTGCCGTAGGTTGTCCTGAAGACCCTTTCCTCCTAAGGGGCCCTTTGGCTCCGGAGGTAGGGTATGTAAAGGGGCTCTACCTAGCTTCCACGAAGGGGGGCCCATCAATCTCCTTTTTACCCCCTCTGGGGCCTTTTAGGAAGGCTCCATAGTCCCAAGCCCCCAACACAGTTTGCACTGCTCTGGGTGATTTAGAGTCACACACCTCGGGCTTCAAAAAAAAAAAAAACATGCAGTGTACAGTTACCAATGATTAAATTAATGGACAACAGGCTATATCATTGGATGAAATTGGTGAGGCAGGTTGTTTACATTTTCCATCTTTATTTACCAGTACATATCACTTATAATATATATTACATTGTGTGATTGTCAGTCTGTTTTTCTCAATTCTCTACTCTACATAGTTGCTGTCACACCAGTATAGTCACACACCTCCAGGCACCGACTTTACCTCACTCTGTATCCGGCTACACTTACAGGTACAAGCCTTGGCTTCCTAATTGCCATTTGATAACAATAGCATGAATTGTAAAGTTGTCTGTAAACTTTTTGCTTTTTACATAAGTTAGGATTTTATTTTGGATTATATAATTTTTACTCCTCTTGGTAATAGTACAATGTTTCCAAAATTGGATATGAGGGATGGAGGAGGGAGCTTCAGAGTACTTAAATAAAAAAATGGGGTTTCATAGTAAAGCCAGACATACATGATTTGACCCTGCCAGGGTGACAGGCTGAGTATATACAAATTGGATTATTATAAAATATCAGTGGTGATTTGGGACAACCTATACTGTTATCTGAAATCACTGGTTTCCAATTTTGTCCATGTTGTGAATGCACTATTTTCATGAACCATCAGTGTTTAAAAACATTAGGAATAAAACTGAAATAGTTGAGTGATATGATATTCAAATGCAACTCTTAGCAATTTATTTCAATCTTTATTTAAACTATGCTTTGTTTATTAACCACTTACATAGCTTCAATAGAGATTTTTGCTCAAATAAAATATTTCAAGTTAAAGTAGCAGAATGGCAAAAGTCCCTGTTGATACTGGCCCTGAGCAATAAGTTAACTTACAGCTGGGCCAGTTTGCCAAATGAAGTGCATGCCTGAGCCCCTTGGTCTCCTGCCATGGCCGACAGATGAATTTTAAATTCCAGAGCTTCTAATAAGTCAGGACTTGACTTCTCATGGTCTAGGGTGCTCTTGATAGATGCCAACAGTTCAATGTGTCCAAAGCATAGGGTTAACATGAACGATTTAATTTGGGTGAACATAAGATTCTATTTCTATATTTAAAATGTCTTTTCTAAAACTTCAGTTGCAAATTGCTGTGACACCTACAGCCTAGCACTGTGACACACTGGTTTGAAATTGCTGTCCTAGAATATATCGTTAGGCTAATGTTTATCGTCTGTATCATGTGTGAGTGAGGGCAAATGGTGTGTGGTATGTAGCAAGGTTGTCAACAAATTATTGCATTTTATAGTATGTTATATTATTTTTAATAGGAATAAGTAATATAGCTTAGTTTTTGTACGTTGGGTAGGGGATAATGTAACTATATAAGTTAAGTTATCATCTATCCTTAAAATTACTATAAATAAACATTTTCAGGCTACTTTTACTATGTTTTTGTTTGGTTTTAAGTTAGGCTTTAGTCTTACAGTATTGGTTTTTGTTGATGTGTGGTTTAGTCCTGTGCAGTTATTCAAAACCTAACTATAACAACTTAATTTAAAAACAGACTTTTAATTCCAAAATGAAAGCAGCATACCTGGTGGAAATAAAGGGATAAGCCATCAGTGCTGGTGACCTTCAGACAATGGCATTCAGGTATGGTTTTGAACCCCTGATTTCATTCACCAAGCTAAATATGCTAGTACTGTAACCCTTCTTGGGTACAGATAGAGTAACATAAAATTGTGCCGGTTAAAATGTGCTGATTCAGAATGAATCACAATGATGAGACATCATAAGCCACTTAAGAGCTCTTTTGCCTTTTATGAGAGGGAAAATCAGTAGAAATTACCGTAAAGTCAGGGGCAAACGCAGGATTTGTAGAGGGGGATTTCCACACCATGCCGCCAGTGGGCGTGACCAGCATGCATGGGGGCGTAGCTATAATTTTAGACAGTGCTTGGCTGCTCTCCAACTCTTTCTATCCTCATAGTATACATGGGCAATGCTGCGTGGACTACTATTAGGTGCACACAGCTCTCCCTTTTCAAGCAGAGCCGTGTGAAGCGGGGGCAGGGTCCAGCCACCTCAATTATACAGTGCCCCAGGCTTGGAGGGGGGTTTACAGGAACTAGGAACCCCCCCCCCCCCCCCCACACGGTTTGCTTATGAAAGTTTACCTGTTGCGACTAACTTGTTCTTGAAAGTTTACACACTACCTCACATGGCTGTCTCCAGTAAGTAGTTTTATGCAAAATATGTGTAAATGAAATCACTTTTTTTGATTGACAAGATCGCTTTAAGACCATTTTGTTAATGTTTCTATTAATTTAGGCATTAATACACCTATATGAATATTTAAAAGCACTTTAAAATGCTCACTAATTCCGTGACTATCTGTACTTTTGTTACATCGTCCATTTACCCAAACAAAATGCATCAGAGAATAATAATTGTTCATAATGAGTGCAGTTTGAATGAATAACTACATGAATAAAAACCTCTATAGTATTTCTAAAGTGTGTATGCAAACCAGACCTTGGACTAAAGGTAAGAAGCTGCGAGTTTCCGGCAGTGGAAAAGTGGAGATGTATTAAAGTATATGTATTTGAAAACAATGTCATTGCAGTCCCTGTTGGTGTAATGGTCAAGCGTCCAAATACTTATAGTGTATTTTTCAATGGGAATAAAGTTATTTTTCTCTGAAATGCTAAATAGACATTTATGGGTAGATTTGCTAAACCTTTTAAAAGAGAAAGGTGGAGGTTTTGCCCATAGCAACTAATCAGATTCAAGTTATCATTTATGTAGTGCATTCTACAATATGACAGCTAGAATCTGATTGGTTGCTATAGGCAACATCTCCACTTTTCAAATCCGCCGGAAGCTCGCAGCTTGATACATTTAACCCCCCTCCCCCCTTGTAGGTACATTAGTGTGACAAGGCCGTCATGTAATAGGATACTTTGTGATGTCATTAATACTGTACAACCTTGTGCATGGTTTTACTCAGGTTTTTTTTTTTTACCAAGTACCCTTTTATTTCTGTAAATGTTTACTGAATACTGGACATTTTATGTATCTCTTTATGTCTGTAAATCATTACAAAGTGTCCCTTTATGCATGTAAACGTTTATCAAATGCCTTTTTTATCAAGTAAGATTTACTTCTTACTACCTTTTGTCTATATTTACCAAGTACCCCATTATGTCTATATAAATATTTACCAAGTACCCTATTTATGTCTATAAATATTTACTAAGAGCCCCTTTATGTCTATAAATATTTACCAAGTACCCCTTTATGTATATAACTGTGTAGCAATATGTTATTCTTATGTCTCTAGTATATCCTCTATCTGTTTTATACTAATATGCTCCTCTTAAAGGTGTGACTGCAACAGGATGAATAACCCTTCTTTATGGAACAAGTTGTCCTAAAATATTTTCCAATGAAACAAATTATGATTTAGAGAATACGGATATTTAATAAATAAATATATGCTTTTAAAGATTTGCATATGCCATACTGACAATCAAAAGACATAAGAATATTGATCCATATAAAATTATATCTATATACATAATATAAACACAATAAGTTAATAGAGTTGGCTTTGGTGAGCGTTGGATGGTTCCTTCACGTTCAGGCATGAGATTGTCCTTTCCTCCACATCTCCACCAGAGTTGTATACTCTTCACATGTGATCTGACAAAAAAAACATTTTAACATTCAAGTTAATATTAAGAATAAATTAATAATTTTATTACACTTCTATAAAGTATACCAACATTGGACTGGAAATTTTACTTTAACTATACAGGGCCTGGTCAACCTGTGGCGCTCCATTGTTGTGAGACTACAGGCCCTAGCATGCCTTTCCAGTAGATAACCAACTGATAGCTGTCAGGGCATGCTGGGACTTGTAGTTTCAAAACCTGGAGAGCCACAGGTTGGCCATGCCTGCACTATACTTTCATGCTACTATCTGCTTTTTACAGCATAGTAGACTGTGACTCCAAACCAGCTGTAAACTGTCAGTAAATTTCAGGTATGGTTGAACAATTACATTTGGAGTTGTAGCTCAACAGTCATGTTACACAATACATTATATATACTTGGTTAACTTTCACTTCTATCGAGCCTGCAGCTATTTACAATAAGTTCATGCACAGAATATATTACGTTAATATACTGAGAACAAACATTACAGAACATGGCTCACATTTCAATATTAGGGTAAAATAACATGTTATTATCAGTATATTGAAGTATACCTAAAGAGACACTTACCATTTGCTGGTGACCTGTGACATTATACTCATTAGTTAGGTGGGACAATACTGTGCTTGTCGTTGGATACTGATGCTGTAGAGGGGTCACTTGTACCTCTGAGAAATAAGGCAACTCATATTGCTCCTGGTAGCTTGTATGCATATTTTGCAACGCACATTCAACAGATATAGGTCTTATTGCAGGTATGACCTCTGTCGATGCTGCAGAAGGTATAATATTTTCTTCTAGAACCTCTGAGCAAAATGGGTTATCCATGTCCACTGAAAAGTGAAGGGCTTGTGGGCATCTGTCAGTCCTTTGCATTGCAGCTACTCTTCTTTCCTTCAAGACTTCTTCACTAAGTCCCAGCTGGGCAGACAGATGTGAGATGTAGCGTATTGTCAACTGCAGAGTTTCAATTTTGGTTAAGGTCTTGTCTGCTGGAGCCACTGAAGGTGGGAGATATCTTCTGAGGTTCTGCAGAGCTTTGGAAAGGTTCCTCATCCTCATCTTCTCTCTCTCACTTGCACTTTGCCGTTGACCATACGGCAGCTTCCCCTTCATCTTTTTGCTTTTTTTTTCTGACGGGTTCTTAGGCTGAGCTTTCAAGTCTATCTTCTGAGGACAAGTTGAAGAAATATTACCATAGGCCTCCTGAGATGTTGTGTAATGGGTACATGGAGGTGAAAGACCGCAGGAGTCAATGGAAGATGCAGGAGAAAGACTGCTGTATCCCTCAGAGCTGAGGTAGCCGCATTGGTACAAAGTGGTACAGCTCTGGTGCATGTTGCAGTCCTTGTGATGAAGTACAGATGAGCTTTCCATGCCTTGCTTTCCTCACACAGTGCTTGTGTAATGATGAACAGAGCCTGACTGCCTCTGTCTTTATCCAGTTTGCAGAGGTGTGAATTGTCACCTTCACCACCATCATCAACACATCAAAGCTTCATGGGGTAGAGAAAAACAAGGCAGGGGGTCTCTGGGAAGAAGACTCAGTGGAGAAGCAAAGTGAGCGATTTCACCCCTGCAGCAATGAAATGTAATTCAGCCTGTCTGAGTATTTTGAAATATACTTATATAGATTGAAGGATTTCTCTGAGAAATGTTAGAAAGTTCTCTCCCAAGTATAATTGAGTAACATGGTGGGATATACACTCTTGTGTTTGTATGTAGTTATCCCTCATTTCAAAACTGTTAGAATTAGCCCCTGTAGTGTAGACTATACTGATGGGTGCACAATATTTGAGAAACAGATTTGTTTGTAAAGTTGTACATATATTTTTTGAATTCACATGGTATGTGTTTTATATTGAATGCACTGCTATACAATTGAGGTATCAAACCTTATGTTTTCAATAGTTTACTAAACAAGAGCTATTGACTGTACGGAGCAAACCAGATACGTTAAACCATAAAAATGGTTTTGGATGCATTGGAAAATGGGAAATATTATACATATTTCTATTCAGGTAAATTATTGTGCTAATAATGGCATTTAAATTGACACTCTATAACAGATATATAGATTATTTAATTAAGTGAAGAGCACATTTTCACAACTGGCAAAGTAGTAATTACCCATGAAGCCTTCAATTGTACCTGGAACGAGATGATGGCAATAATGATGACCACTTCTCAATGCACAGATTCTTTGCAGTAGATGGTCATAATGCACATTAATATATGTGGCATTACCATTGAAATCTCATTCGACTAAGCTTGAGCAGAGTCTTTGCTAGATTTGCACACATTATATCACCTTGTCTATATAGTACCTGCGATGTCCGTGGATGGACTCAGACTGACCATTTATTTTATCAGAAGAGTCACTGGTTGGTCACAAACCGTAGGGGACCTTTATAACATGCAGAACAGAAAGTTGATGTGACTTGATTTTCTCTTTGTTTCTCATGACCTTCAGTAGACGTGATAATGTGCATTTTAATTATGTAAACGTAATGACATATTTGCTAATTTTATGTCTGTACTAGACTCCTGGAACTAGATTTCCTGGTGGGTCCTGCATGCTTCAATCCACAGCGGGTTCATAATAAATTAGCCATTAGACTCCAGTTATATTTGAATGATAATAAGAAGGGTGAGTTAATTTTATTAACACTTTTTAAAAACCTTTATTTATCTCTACACTGCAGTGGATTTGTCCACATTGATCAGAATGTTAGTGAGACATTGCACTAAATGGTATTCACACCTCTTTTACCTGGTCATAGCAGAGAAGGCGATGGATGAAACATAGCAATGAGCTTACCACTAAACCCAGTATTAATTATATGTAGTGTCCTTGTTACCCGTGGAGCTGTGAAGCGTTGTGGTTCCTAAGGAAAATGTAACTCTCATGGGGGTATATTTACTAAACTGCAGTTTTGGGATGGAGATGGAGATGGAGATGTTGCCTATAGCAACCAATTAGGTTCTAGTTATTTAGTACATTCTACAAAATGACAGCTAAAATCTGATTGGTTCCTATAGGCAACATCTCCACTTTTTCAAACCCACAGTTTAGTAAATATAACTCATGGTCTTAAAGTCCACAGGTAGTAAATGAAGGCTGACTCCACAAATACATCATTTAGTGTATGCTATGTGCAACTAAAGCTGGGATGTTATTATCTATTTACAGTGTTACTCAAGATACCATTAGAGCAATGGGGCATGGCGCCAGCTAGTAAGTAGTACAATAATGGGTTACTCCAAATATTTTCCTGCCAGTTCTCTCAGTCTTGCTCTTCCGACCCCACCCTGCCTCGTTTCTCCTCCACTTATTTGCTTGTTAACAGTATGGCAGCTTCTAAAGGATGCGGTCACTCAGCAATCCCTCACTGGGGTGCTCTCTACTGCCGGAGGTGAAAAATTAAATGGTACCTACATCCTATACAAAGTACTATAAACATTTGTATGTGAGTAACGTGCGCTGGAAAAAAGCACAAAATTGTGACTAATTATTAAATGTGCCAACAAAAGAAACACTACTAAATTGTTTTTCCAGCATGAATATTAGGATCTTGTAAATGATCTCCATATATTTTGCCCCCCCCCCCCCCCACCACCACCAGACATGTGATACAGCTGCCTCAGTTACCTTCCTTGGGTGTCATCATAACCTCCCAGGTCACTTCAAAATGTTGGTTGCATAAAGTGATCGACAGATTTATGAATGGGGTGGACTTTCTCTATGTTTATATGTGACACACAGCGTTGGAACCAGCGCTAATGGCATTGCCAGGGTCACCCATCTGAGGACCCCGCTCCGCTTTCATTTTGCTAAGAAGAATAATACTGGGGAGAAACCTCTCTGGTCCCTCAGTTTCTGCACAGTGAAGTGAAAGCAGCGCAGGTACCTCAGGATGATGGTACAACATTGGCGTGCCCTGTCCCAAATTTTGTTATGGGCACGGTGATACTGTGTTCATTCATTACATGCATGAAAGGTGTCTAGCAGGTTATCTATGGACATACTGGTGGACATACTGGTGGACAATATATATATATATATATTTTTCACAATAAAATGAAAATAGTATCCCTAAGAACTGGTAGTAGTGACAAAAGATTTAATCAAGTGTTATATCCCTGTAGGAACAGAAATCCATGATGCATTTTTACATTTATTTTACAAATAGAGATAGTGTAAATAATACAAGTAAAAAGAAAAGCTGGGCATTGTGCAAAATATATTTAAACGCTAAAAATGATAAGCAATGTAATATATTTTATAGTTAATGAAAAAGGAAAACAGTAATCCAGTTAGCATTTTATCATTTATGGAACATAAGTACCATTATTGAACAAAATGCTTAGAGGACAGTGATGTTATAAACATAATTTCTAATTGGTTATGTCATTGTCCATCACAGGGTACTGGGAAAGCACACACTCCATTTACAGCTGCTGTATGAAGGGTTCACAGTGAACCGGGATATTCCCACACTATGCAGACCAAAAGGTGACCAAATTGGCTCCTTTGGTGACAAATTCTTTAACAAGGAGTAAAACATGAGGGCTTCAAAATATTATTCTCATCAGCTCAATTATCATCTAGAGGTTGTATTTGTCTTCATTTATTTTTCTCTTCTTCACCATGTAATGTACATTAACCTCTTCACTGCCGGTCTACATTACATATCTCTATTATGGTAACGTGGTTAAGCAACACCAGTTAACACATGCAGTCTTCCAAGTAACAGGATTCTTCCCAGACAGGATCCACTTATCTCTGTCTTTCTAAGAGAGAGGAGTCCAGGCAGATTAGAGAGAGGTTGGGACATAACATACAAGATTACAAGAGATCACAGTGAGATGCTTGCATTTCAAACATTGCAAGTCACAGACTGACAGGAATGAAAGTTATTAGCAGCTCATTTCACAGATAACTGCTGTTCATTAGTGTCCTTTAGTTCATTTCCAGATCCTCCCTAACTTCTGAATCACACAGTGCCTATGTAATTGTGTATTGGCATCCTGGTGCAAATTCCCACTGACACCTTGGCTATTATGCCAAGGCTGTAAGAGATCCCCAGTCACCAGGATAGTCTGCACTACACAGTCTGACTTAATACCCAGGCAGATAACCACATCAGTGGGATATTTATGCATGGTGAGTTTATCAGTAGACTAAACACAGCCGTTGCGCAATCCCGTTGATTGCTATGCCACTATACTACAAAGATGATTTGCCGTTTGTATCTAATCTACACATTGACTACAGTATATTAGCTGAAATGCATACTCAGGAGGACCATATTTCAAGGAAGCTACAGTTTTTTTTTATAGTTTGCAAAGTGTTCAAGTCTTCTTGCCTTGGGTGCAGCTGATAACATCAAGAATATCTCTCAATAAGTAGTGGATACATCACTGATTTTCTTACCATTAAACCAGGCTATTACATTTCATATAAGCCACTGTGTAAAATGAATTTCAGAGAATTTATAGATTTTTCAAGTAATAATCTTTCACTATTCGAGGGCCTGACCAGAAATGACTAGGTCCCATAAAAAATTGTTATGTCTATAAGAGTTAATTTTCTAAGAGCAAATTGAATTATATTGAATTATAATCGCTCGACTGTCTTTGTTTTAAAGTGATCTGTATAGAGGTATAGGAGGTAAAAAGAAGTCTGCCCTGGCACACTTTGCTACAGTCATTGATCCCATTGATATGGCATGGGTGGACTCTCACAGAAATATGGCAGTGCACAGTGAACAATTTATGAATTATTTCCAGAGTTGCCCTGACAAAAGCAGAACAATCTGCCAGTTCCCTTTCCTAAATATATACAGTATATATCAATAGTCATTCTATATCTCCAGTAGTGTGATACACTATCTGAGCAGTAGATATGCTTTTATCCGCATCAGTTGCCTATGTAAATCAATATGCATGCTGCAAAATGTCATTTAAACCTTACTTTAAGTCACTCTTTTGTACCTAGTTATCTATTTCTCACCTCGTTTTCAATGGTACATATACATATACACATATAGATGTGTATAGATATATTTCCTTTCTGGCTTCAAATAGTGTCTGTCTAGCATCTAAATTTCACACACCTGATACATCTATAAGATTATTGTAAGTGTTGTTTGCAGTGTATGTGGTTGTATATTGTAAGCTGTGTCATATGTTAATTTGTGTCTAGAAGCCTACTGTGATGAGATGAGCCAACAATTTATGGCCATTCTGAAATTTGGTTGAATTTCAAAGGTTATCCCTTAGCTAATTAATTTTTGAATTGGTCAAAAAAATGCTGAATGGATGATGCTCACTGGAGTATCCAGGCAATCACAATGCATGGAAGTTAGGGATGCCGACTAGCAAGCATCAACCAATGTCACTTCTGTAACCTTTTAAAAGTTTACAGCCCCTCGGACATTTATTGTTATTATTATTATTATTAATTTTTATTTATAGGGCGCCACAAAGTATCCGTAGCGCCGATGAATTGTTGATAGATTGCACTAGGGGTGTGCACTAGGGGCCCTGCGTTCCTAAAGCAAAGCAGGGCCCAGGGAAAGCAGCCTGTGCGTGACTCCCATATTGATTATATAGCAGCACTGTGCCCCTCTGACTATATAGCTACGTTATAACTTATAGAATATATACCAGTAAATCCCCCCCCCAAATATTATTTAGCAGCTCTGACTATACCCCTGCACCGAAAATATAACAAGGCTCCTCCCAACTGGTTATATTGCAGCCCTGTTCTCCCATTAATTATATGGCAGACCTACCCATCCCACAGGTTGTATAAAATAATTGACAATCTATTGATTAAATGGCTGACCTTATCATTTTGCCACTTTGCCTGGCGGTTGAACCCGCTACAGCACTGACTAAGGGGGTAACTCCACCTCCTTCATGGCCTGACAATGCAGAATATTAATCCACATGCTCCTATTAGTGACTCTGAACCAATCAAAGCAAGCTTTCTGTTGCATTTTGATAGTTGTAGTGTGAACTTTCATACATTAGTTGATCACTCCCAGGGCTGCCACCAGAAAGTGCAGGGCCAAGTGCAAATGTACCAGGCACTTCCCCCCCACTGTCTCCAGTCAACCCCATCCCAGGGTTGGACTGGAGCAAATGGCAACAGCTGTGGGGCTCCTACATCTTGGGAGTGGAGGCAGACATGCTGCCTAGAAGGGAGCCCGCTGCCGCATTCTTAATTACACGCAGAGGTCTCTCCCCACACCACCTCTCACTTCTCAGGAGCAGCTGCTGCCTAGAAATGGCGCCCGCTACCTCCGTTAGTTCACTGTGGAGGCCCCTCCCCTAATAAATTTGTTTGGGCCCAAGGCTGGTGGGGCTCCACTCTGCTGTTGGGCCTCATACTGCTGTACTCCCTGTACCCCCCTGATGGTAGCCCTGATCACTCCAGCACCCATAAACTCTTTACACTACATTTACAGGTCTTCACTAGTGCTGCATCCCGTTGAGTAAGTCGCTTTCAAAGAGTGATCTTTACTTGAAAGTGGTGTATGCAGTATAATAAATGACAGCAGTGCAGTGCACTGTCCAGGCGCTTACTCGCCCAATTAAAGGGAGGACTCTGGGAAAACCCCTATGGAAGCTCTCTGTGACTATTAGTAGCCCAGACTGATATACACTCCATGTGATACATAGCTGTGTAAAAATACATAGGCAAATTATTGCATACCTCCCAACTGTCTAGCTTCTGGTGGGACAGTCCCAATTTAAAGGGATTGTCCCACACATTTAGGGCGTTGTCCCAACTACATGGGGCTGTCGGGAGGTATGTCCTGGTTACTGCCAAACTGGGTGCCATGTGCAGCTGTCACTGGTGTGGCAGGATGACAGAGAGGTTGGAGACAGCCAAGGGCTTTTAAATTTCTAGGCAGGCCCCAACACGGTGTTGCTGCGCCCCACTTTATCCCATCAGGAAAAACCTGAATCTTGGGTGGTCAGTTATTATAATCTCATCAGATGTATTTTTTTTTTAAACCCACCTACTGGCTCAAAACACTTTTGTGTCTATACGTATTAGCATAATTAGCTATATAGCTATATAAGGGCACTACTATCAAGGAAATACACTATGACATCAACCAAAGTTTCTGTTTAAATCCATTGAATTGAGATAAACACTACTTGCCATTAACACCATTAACTGTTTATGTGTAGAAATATACAGGAAAATTTGTGGTCATATTAACTTATTTTTTAAAACACTACAAGCAGAACATGGGCAAATTGTGTTAAAGTAAAAAGAATGTTTACACAACCTCTTCAGTCATTCATACCGCAAGATAAAGATGTCAGAGAAAATTGCGTCAGTGTGTAGTAATGTGCGCAGTATTGAAACTGTCACCGGAACTCTTTCCCAGGAAAAAAGAAAATCAATTTACAATCCAATCTATTGTCATTGGAATGATGCAAACTTTTATTTTAACAACGTGAAAAAGAGGATGAAGAGTCACCTAATTCTGCAATTTATGGACTGAAATTAGTGTAAGCATGCCTGAATTGCCTTGTAGTGCTTCCACCTGCTAATTATCCACTGGAAAAATTGCTAAAGCTTGATATATGGCCAGAATAGCCAAGCAGGGCCGTAATGAGGGTGGTGCGGGCGGTGCCGTCGCCCAGGGCGCAAGGCCAAGGGGGCGCAGCAGCCGCCCGCTACCTGCATCCATGCAGTTAAGTGTGGTTAAGTTAAGTTCCGCTTAAGGGCTGAAGACAGAGAGAGAGATTAACATTAATTTACAAGAGCTTGGTTCTTCTGCCATTAAGTTCCGCAGTAGAATGCATGTGCGCTCGACTGACAGGAAGTTCAGCATTTGGAACGCAAATGCCGAATTTCCTGTCAGTGAAACGCAATGCGTTCCACTGCGGAACTTAAGAGCAGAAGCACGCTCATGTAAGTTAAAATCTCTCTCTCTCTCTATCTCTCTCTCCTTGTTTACAGGAAATGGTCCTTTTTATTATTATTCCTGAGCTAATAAATGTAATTTTCAACACACTAAGATTACCTAGAGAAAGAGACTTTTTGGTTGGACATAATTGGGAATTACTGTGTCATTTTCCACAACAAAGTCTACATAACAACATATCCTGGTAGTTAACATCATTACTGCTCAAGGACTTTACAATGACCTTTTACCTCAGACATTATTCTCTCTCTCTCTCTCTCTCTCTCTCTCTCGATCGAATAGCATTGGTAGAAGGCAGAAAAAATATTAATTAGTTACTAGTTGCCAAGTGCAAGCCAAAGCCCTATTACAAACTGTCATGGTATGGGAGCTATATATGTATATTTGCCTATACTACACGTCACTTTCTTATTTTACATCAGTTTCAGTCTAAATTCCTTAACACACAGACAGACACGTTCTTATTTGAGTATTAAGTGCATAAAATATTTGAATACCTTTTGCTATATATTTTTTACATACTTTAAATGGTCATTAGGGCAGAGAGCCGGTTTCTAATTTATTTCAATCACACCACTGTATGTATGTGTGTGTATATATATATATATATATATATATATATATATATATATAATCATTCATTTGCAAATATGTGTAACATAATTCTTTCAGTAAAGTGCTAGCCACACCCACACAATAGGTTGGCCACACCCACTTGTCAAATGCCACTCCCACTTAGATGGGGGGCGCCAGGTGCCCTGTCTCGCCCAGGACACTAAAATGTCTAGTTACGGCACTGTGGCCAAGATTTGCCATTAAAAATGCTTTCTTGTCCATGAATTGTAACTGTAGAGCGAAGTCGGTTATCACCCAAAATGTGGAAATGGATCAGAAAAGGACATACTTGCCTATGCCCAGTAGCCCCGGGAGGCTCTCAAATTTCAGGGTGTTTTGGTAGTTTAATGAAGGTACCTTCCTTCATTTATGAGTGTCCAGCCTTAATTCGGGATAGTTGGGAGGTATGGTAATATGATGTAATCCATTTCTAGTTTACAGATAATTACCTGGAACACATCTGTCTCATGTGCTCATGCCCATAGACTGTAAGCTTGCGAGCATGGTTCTCTTACCTCTGTCTGTCTGTATTACTCAGTATTGTCTTATTAATGTTTGTACCCGATTTAAAAGCGCTACAGAATTTGCTCACGCTATATAAATAAATGTTGATGATGAGGATGATGATTGTGTGATAAGCTCAAGAGTGCTCAGGACAAGGGTGAGAAGAGCCTCAGCAGCAGTGGGGTTAAGCAATGTGTTATAACAAAGCAATATAGCCAATACTAACACAGTATTAGTATTATTGTTAGTAACACTAATTATTAGGATATTAGAAGTAATGTCAGCGTTCACTGACTTGTATAAATCGGCCTTTGACCTTTTGCTTTTTATTCTGTCACAGACATACTTGGTGACTCGGTTATTAAATTTATTTGCCAATAATTGACATTAAAATATTCTAAAAACATATACAATATAATTGAACATAATATTTTGTGGTTAAATAAAATATCTTTTGTTTTGGATATATTTGCATCACTGGCTTTCTTCACAATGCCATGAGTATGGGACAGATTCTGGACATTGTACCAGTGATGTGTCAGTATAAGGTCAGGTCACTTGGGCTGCTCTGTAAACTATTTCCCTCCAAGCCTACTCGCTTTCCCAAACCTGTCCCACTGCTGCATTTACTTGGGTGCCCTCTGACTGTTTAGAAGTGTGACCACTTCACACCTCGCACTCATGTTGACACAAGTGCCTAAAAACCTGTCCTCCTGGCAGCCTGAGGTGTTAACTTGGGAATCGCTACATTAAACAGAACTCAGTTCATTCTAAACTACTTTTCCAGAATGTGGCCTGGGTGGGGACTCTTCATTATGGTAACATCAATATTTGAAGATCTTGGGCCTGATTCATTAAGGATAATAACTTAAGAAACTTCTTATTTCAGTCTCCTGGACAAAACCATGTTACAATGCAAGGGGTGCAAAATCAAATTAGTATTCTGTTTTGCACATAAGTTAAATACTGTCTGTTTTTTCATGTAGCACACAAATATCAACTTTAAATTTCAGTGTACAAATAAGCTATCAAGTATTTGTGTGCTACATGAAAAAACAGTCGGTATTTAACTTATGTGCAAAACAGAATACTAATTTGCACCCTTTGCATTGTAACATGGTTTTGTCCAGGAGACTGAAATAAGAAGTTTCTTAAGTTAAGATCCTTAATGAATCAGGCCCCTTCTCTTAAAGAAGCATTACATTATAGATTAGATCAAGAGTTCAAAATGCCATATGTCCTTGTTAAATGATGATCTGCATTATCTCACAGCATCTCATAGCACTAATATTTTATTTTACATGATTTAAGTATATTTGGGATAATTTACTATCTACTGTAATTTATATAGATATTACAGGTCACAGAGGAATTCTTCTGTAAAAGCACAAGGATGTAGGCCGAGTGACTTCTAATAATTTACAGCAGGGGATAGATTATTTCTCATAATACAGAGGTTCTACTAATGAGCAGTAACATGGTGATATCAGGATGCAACAGTAATAAGCAATGACATCAGAACTCACTGTTTATACAGATATTATTTACAGGAATTTATACAGATATCTTAACATCACTTGTGTGTCATGTACATAATAATGCTCTGTATGTGTTGACAACTTTGTACGGCACTGCAGAAGAAGTTGGCTTTATAAATTAATAATTGTATTTTAAAAGGAGAAGTCAACAAAGTATATAATGAAAACAGACCATAGATGGCGGGTGACTTTAGCTTAAAAATCCTGCAATCTAAGTACCACTGACAGGTCATGGTTTGTGGATTACCTTAACCGTGCACAGGTGAACTTAACTTTTTTGACCAGTAATTATATCATGTTCTCACAAAGTGTAATATTCAGCATGAATTGGTGGTGTCTGGCCAGGGGCGGGCTGGGACGGGGGAACGGGGGCATCGGTCCCCCGGGCTCTGTCTGACCCCTGTTCAAAACATAGAAGCCAGTTGTGTGGGTGCTGCTCAGCCACTAGCAATGTCTATCATCATCATCACCATTTATTTATATAGCGCCACTAATTCCACAGCGCGGGAATTGTTAGCAGCCAATTAACCTACCAGTATGTTTGGAGTGTGGGAGGAAACCGGAGCACCTGGAGGAAACCCACGCAAACACAGGGAGAACATACAAACTTCTCACAGATAAGGCCATGGTTGGGAATCAAACTCATGACCCCAGTGCTGTAAGGCAGAAGTGTTAACCACTTAGCCACCATGCTGCCAACATGCTGCCCTATGTCTATACATGGCATATTCATATAGGGGGCCACCCCCAGTGGCGCACGCAGGGGGGGTTTCTGGGTCTCCAGAAACCCCCCCCCCTCCACTAAAAAGTGCCCTACAAGTGCCTTACTGTAGTATACAGCAGCCGCGGCGCTGTCTAAGAAGCGTCCGCGGCGGTGCTGTATTGTATACAGCACCGCCGCGGACGCTTCTTTGACAGCGCCGCGGCTGCTGTATACTACAGTGCAGCCGAAACGGCGCTGCCGCGCATGCGCGGGAGGTCTCTAGATTATTATTTTTTTTCCGGGGGCGGAGGAAACCCCCCCTGACAAATCCTCCGTGCGTCTGATCCCAATCATTTACAAAAGTTTTCTCCTATACCCTGGAACATTTGTCATTATGTGTTGTTGTAGGTCATGTACATGGAGTGAGCACTTGAAAACACAAGATTTAACCGACATTAAGGTGTTTTAAGTGAAGAATTTGAAATATAGCTGCCACCAGGTAAAAGTTAGATGAACCCCAAATAAGCATTATATATTGTAATGATGTTCTAGTAAAGTACACCAACCTCGTTTGTCATTAGATGCTGTATATGAGTGTGTTAGTCACTGCTGTTATGTGAAGTATTAAACGCATAAACCAGTTTTGTACTTTATCTCAGCCTCTTTGTTGCTTCCTAATCTGATGAGACATAATATAGTAGACTTCTGCCAAAAGATGTTCCCCCTCTTTGTGCATTGTAACCAAAGTATTAACATGGAAATTAAAAACTGTGATTGACCAAACAAATGTAAACTCATCCTGCAAAAATGTAAGGTTTCAAACGTATTTTATTTGTGTTGCTATGTACGCTAGACCATTGACGCTTCAACCTACATTTTCAGATATGTTATTTAGTAAATTATTGGTAACATTGTGTACTGTGCCATCTTTTCACTATTTTATTTACATAAATATATATTTTATATCAAACCGTTTTAATTATAAGATTGTAATCCTTCCTTTGATGGGTTGGAAGTCAACTTCCTCAGTTATTAGCACAAAGTTAATTATGATATCATGTATATTGGCTCAACCGATAAAATGGCCACCTCTACCGTGTGCACATGATGGGTGCCACGTAACTGCATGTCATGACCTCTCCTCCAGTGTTGAACCCTTTAACATTGCTTTCCCAAGTCTAATGGCTCTTCGCTGCCCCTTGACCTTTTCAGATGCCTCTGTTAGTGTGAAGATTTCCCACCTTGTATTTGGACAAGTGCCAGGATTCTGACATTTTATGAGTCTCCCTGTCAGTGCCCTGGTCTCTATTAGTTCTTAGGTGTTAGACTGGGAACTTGACAGGTTTTCTAATATATTTAGATGTGACAAGCACACAGGTATGTATATTCACTGGGGTGCACTTCTGATATGAATGGAACCAGGTCATTGCACAATACAACTAATGTGCCTGTAACTGGGGAAGGGCTCTTAATGAATACCCTGAAATCACCCCTGATCCTTAGAAGCAATCAAATTCTACAATGTCAGCCAATGAATACAGATGAACTAAAATAATTATAATTTATACTAAATTAGATAGTCCAGTAACAGGCACTGTGTATTTAATATTCTTATTCTTACTCTTTTTTTTTTATAAAGCGCCAACATATTACATAGCGCTGTACATCGATGGGATCAATATAGAAATAACATACAATGACATGAGAGTAAAGACGGCCTTGCCCAGATAAGTTCACAATCTAAAGCTGGGTACACACTGAAGAATTTTTCCAACCAATGTGTTATCTCAAATGATTGTCCCTACGACTGAAGGTCCGATCAGTCTGGCGATTCATGCATACACACTGACACGATTTACCTTCAGATCTGTGCTCTTCATCTTGTCCTTCATCTGGTCCTCTAGTCCGGAGAATGACAGCACAATATTCATTCATTCACTACTGTCACATTGTCACACTGATTAAAACCACCTTGTTATAGCTATCCACATGTCCTAACGAATTTCGTTAGCATCTGGGACTCTGAAACGAAATATTCTGTCTCAGAACGAACAAATGAATTATTCCTTCTACATCACTCTCTACATTTATTCACTCTGACATTCATTGCTAGCATCGGCTGAAAAGAGACCGACTCTGTAAGCTCTATGGGGATCGTCAGCATGAATGCATACACACTACATGATCGTTAGGTGATTGAAATATTAACCAGTACGACCAACCAAATGAATTGATGATCAGCACTTTGGGACGACTTTACATCATCGTGTCACTATACACACTCACACGATATCTGACCAAACTGTAGGATGTCGGCTGATTTATTGGATGAAAATCCTGTAGTGTGTACCCAGCTTAAGAGGTGTGTACTGTACTGTAAGTCAGATGCATTATCAGCCTCCAATATATGATATTCCAGTAGACCTGTAATATAAAAACCATCCTTGTAGTGGTGACGGTTCTTGTACACGGTCCCACTACTTTCACAAACAATATATGAGATGATTATTATGTGGGAGGTGGGATACAGAGCTGGTCTAAGGTGCAGCCATGTCTAACTAACGTCTGCATGCCAGATAGATATCTATATATATAAAGCATATATAAGGAGTTGCTTTCATGGCTATGGAAATCGAAAGGACTGTCATATCTAACAGATTATTTGATGGAAAGATATCCCACTGATAAACTCTCCATTTTTATGATAACATGGCCACTTGGCCGCACTGTTTTATTAGTATAGGTAGAACATGCTATACAGCATTAGTAATAGTCTAATTATAAAACATGTAGTAATCACACTGTAAGCAGGTATAATGAGAACAGTGTGGCCATAGTTCTCAGTGAACAATGTGCATTTTGAAGTTCCAGAACAATTCCAGTCTTATTTTGTTTTATAAAAAGTTAAGAGCACTGTTAAGTTAAACCCTTTTGCAACTTTAATACAAATTGTTTAGGTCAAGTTAATTGCTGCCAATGATGTCATCAAACTCCATCTCCTACCAGTACAGGAAATGTATACCTCCTCCTCACCTAGCACTAGTGATCTATGTCTGTATCATTGTTCTTTGTGTATTTCTTATTTCCTGCATTCACAGAAGAAAAAAAAAACATTCTAACTGAATCAGTAATAAACCTGCCTACATCGTTTACGCTGCCAGACGTGGCCAGACTAGCAATATAAGTTCCTCCCATTATTTCCAAGTATAATAAATAAATAAGTACATACAGTATGTGTTTCGCACAGTGGTCTGTACATTAAAGAAATCATGCTGCTACTTACTATACAAAATATTGTACCTTTTGAAGTGCTCATTAGTGAATATATACAAGTGTCCTGGTGTTAGTACTTCCCTACACTCATATGCAAAGAAGTTTCACAGTTTTCACTTCCCACATAATTACCATCTTGAGTGAATTAAGGACATGATAAAAAATATATGGCCTTAGGACATGTGGTTGTGTGTGCTTAGAATTAGTGAAAGTCATTTACAAAGAGCTAAAAGTCCACTGAACAGCGCAAAAACAGCTTCAATTGGTGCAAGTCTCCCAGATTCCCGCCGAGGTATGTATATTTCCACAGTGAAAATTGGCCACGAAAATGGTTAGACCACGCACACAGGATCTTCCTGGCATTCCTTGGATTGTGGGTGTCAGGCTAATTGTGTATAGACCAAAAATGACTATGTACTGCTGTGGAACTATGCGGCCATTTACTGTTTGGGCATGCTGGTGCTTTTATAACTAAGGCTGCCATGGATTGCTGGAACTTATAGTTCCACAACAGTATTTAATCATTTATGGACAATACAGTATTCCCCAGTATCGCTCAAGGAAGCCAGAAAGAGCCCCAGGGTTATTCAACACTGTATTTTGCAAGCTCAATTCTTCTGGGGAATCGCCCCGTGTTGACCAGGCTCGGCTGGATTTAAATTATGACGGGGCACCCTGGGTCTCCCTTCCATAGTGTCACCAGCTCAGCTTGGCATAGCCCGTTCATAGTTACTGTTTTAGGAAGGGGAACCAAACCTCGTTGTTCCTTAGCTTTATAACCAGCCGAGTACTACTGGTGCTAGTTACCTAATTTCTGGGTGGGAGAAATAATTTATTTTTAATGTTATTATTCTTTAGTTAACAAGACAGGGATGATGACCGTCGTATCTTTACTCATAAAATATACGCTCAGACATATGTTGATCCGGCTGCATATTTACATTGTGTTTTAAGTTGCACATATCTTAACACACACAAAAATGTGACATTCAATAAAGACAGTAATGATATTTTCAAAGTTTCATCACTAATTTAAGCCATAAATGAGGCTAAGCTGAGCAGTATTTTAAGAGACAAAAACATTTATTTTATTTTATTGAAAAGTCAGGTACTAACGTGACAGGAAGCTGGACATTGAGGAGATGTTTCCACTTTTTGTTACAATGCAATTCTGTAGATTCTTTCACCTCTCTGCACCTAAGGGCACTTTTAGGTTGCGAAGGCATCATTGATGAGACTCACCCAGGGGCGGATCTAGAAAACTATTGTACCCGGGGCGATTTAAGGGGGGCAATTTAGGCCCATCCCCCTTTCTAACATCTAAGGCTGCCCCGATCGCCCCCCCCCCCCCTGGATCCCCCACTGGACTCACCAATGCCAATATTGTTTTGTACGATTCACAGGAAAATTGTGGTCAATGTAATTGGTGTTGTGCCAAACTGTATATTTCTTGTTCAGAAAGTCTAATTTGTTTTTTTGGGAGTTGGACCACTCCCTTCAAGTGCTCCATGCTTTAAAAATTGGAGGCTCAGGGAAGGTTTTAATTGTGACACCCTGAGTACACATGTTGCTACACTGGCTAGGGAGGGACTCACCTACAGGAGATGCCCTGACGTTGACAGGTGAGCTTATCCCAGCTATATTGTGCACACAATTCTCCTATTTATGTATATACTGGCACATAGTGATTTATATCACTTTAACATAGTGTTTGCTTTAAAGTGCTGGACAACATTTTTTTTTTGTTCTCACAAACTGCATATACGTCATCATTTCTGTATTTATACTGCTGACAAAATTTAACAATTCAATGTTTTGGAATAATGTAAGTGTGAAATGTCAAAACTAATAATACTCTCTCTTTATAATGTCCCCATACTTACTGCCTCATAGCCTGCACAAAAGTGCATTAGAATGTATTTATTTCACTAACTGTTACCTTCTTAATACTGACACACATGATATAATGCCAGGTCTGTGTTTTATATTTGCAATATAAAGAGGGACATTGTATATGGGACAGTGTGCCTTTCTTGTATAAATTACACGGATAATGGAAAAATATTTGGGGTCATTTATGACGACATGACTGTCATGACATCACATGTCTACTTTTGTCCCTACACATTAGCCTGTACTTACAGATTTGCACCTGCACATGGCTTTGGAGGGAGATTGGTGGCTTTTGGGATTTCTCTTGATGTTGGGAGGATCGAGACCATAAGTTCCCCACGGGTTGGGTACGCTTGATCGATGAGGAAAAATCCGACATCGACAAGCCCTCCAAGGAAAATCCGAATTTCTGCAAAACCGTTGTGAAAATAAACAGACTTACCTTAAACCAGACACTGGAGATCTCCAATTGGATGGCCATGCTGACAGCAAATTATCCCGATTGGAGAAGTGTTCGGCACTGCAGCTTGATGTCATCGCGACGTCTGTCAATACAAATGTACAATGCAATGTCGGGTTAAATGTTTAAACACTTAACCTTATGGGTCCCCACATTGCAGCTTTAAATTTGTATTGACAGACGTCGCGATGACATCAAGCTGCAGTGCTGAACACTTCTCCAATCGGAATAACTTGCTGTCAGCATGGTGATCCAATCAGAGATCTCTAGCATCGGCTTCAAGGTAAGTCTGTTTATTTTCACATCAGTTTCACAGAAATTTGGATTTTGGAGGGCTTGTCGATGTTGGATTAGTGGTAATCGTGAAAAAGATTACCACCTATCCCCACTTTGTACACTATTGCAAACCTTAACTGCTAGCTAGGAAGTGGTATTAACTACTAAGTCTAATGGGCTATCCTTTGCACCTCCTAATCCTAAGAGATGTGCCCCACATTTAGTATAGTGCTGACATATTAATGTGTTCAGTATTTAAAATTAAATTTTTATTATTTGAGATAAAATAAGTCTCTTTTATTACAGAGTTAATTCATTCCTTAAGGGAAGATAAAGGTGCAGTTCTTTGGATAAAATCAGGAAAACTTCAATTTAATGTGGTATATAAACAGATAAAGTAGGCAATTCTTTGCATCTGATATACAGGGGGGAAGCACTGTGCACAAGGCAAAGATCCCTCAGAGAGAATGGGCAATTCTTCTGCAAGGTGGAATGTTAATTTAAATGTGCAAAAGCAAGTGCATTGGCACAAAGTGTTGAACATAGCTGTATTTGTAGTTATTTGTTACTTCATTTTAATTGAAATCAAAGGAGATCGTATTCATGCTGTTTGCAAAGATTGGTAATTTGAAAAGCAGAGCATGTAATCATTAAAAATTATGTTAATCCAAACTTCTCATTGTTGCTGTGCAAAGCAAGTAGTACATAAAATTAGGGATGTGCACCGGCCACTTTTGGTGTCTCGTGTTTTGTGTTTTGGATTCGGATTTGCTTGAGGTTTTGGGTTCGGATTTGTTTCGCAAAACACCTGACGGATTTATTTTGAAAAAAACATGAAAAGTGCTAAAAACCAGTTTTGTGTTTTTTTTTTTTCACTCCTACGCTATTATTAACCTCAATAACATTCAATAACAATCATTTCCACTAATTTCCAGTCTATTCTGAACACCTCACAATATTGTTTTTAGGCCAAAAGGTTGCACCGAGGTAGCTTGAGCACATAATGCTGAAAAAAGAGGTACAAGATGGAATTGTTCTGGGCCCTCCCTCCCACCCCTCGCGAGATTCGACGCGAGACTTGGACGACAGAGCCTCGTTTTCATTATTTTGCCCGCCGGAAATATCCGAACAGTGCTCGGATCCCGTTCGGATCCGCACTGTTCGGGTGGGCTTGGATTAGCGGAATCCGAGCCCGCTCATCTCTACATAAAATACAGAGGATAAAATGATAAAGCATTACAGAAAAGTGTCCTTTTTAATTTTATTTTCCATGAAATACATTTTTTAGGATGTTATGAATGTCTACTGTACGTAAAATACACACCTGTCCTAGCATACACAGCCATCATCACTAGTAATCAACACTTAGACTAGACCTGTACCTGGAACAAGTGATAAGACTGAAAAACAAGTACCTGAGAGATGCCCAGAGCTGGAATTGGACGCTGCTGCTTGCGTTTGAGCTTGGCACGCCGTTACTGTATGTTGACTATGGGCGTACACCCAGTCCCTCCCCGTTCCCTCCCTGAAATCATAGCCCGTAGTAATTGTCCTTTGCGCTCAAAGACGAATTGAATGTGGCTGCGTTCTGTAGCGTATAATCCGGTTCTGGGCATGCGCAATGTAATTGGGTGGATTATACACACAAAATCGCTGTTTATGTGCCATAATGAAGCAGTCAGTAAATCTACTGATTGGTTCTATTACAACTATAGTTAAGATGTATACTGACAATAGAGGCAGTGCAATTATTCAGCATGGTGGCTAAGTGGTTAGCATATCTGCCTCACAGCACTGGGGTCATGAGTTCGATTCCCGACCACAGCCTTATCTGTGTAGAATTTGTATGTTCTCCCCGTGTTTGCATTAGTTTCCTCTGGGTGCTCTGGTTTCCTCCCACAATCCAAAAAAACATACTGGTAGGTTAATTGGCAGTTATCAAAATTAACCCTAGTCTGTGTTTCTGTCTGTCTGTCAGGAAATTTAGACTGTAAGCTCCAATGGGGTAGGGACTGATGTGAGTGAGTTCTCTGTACAGCGCTTCGGAATTAGTGGCGCTATATAAATAAATGATGATGATGCATCTGAACTAATTGCAGTGGAGACTAGAATCACATGTAAAGCTGACCATATATTGCAGCTGATACCGAGCAGTTGGCCCCTTATTTCACCATGTGTGGCCCAGAGATAACCACAATTTCCAAAAATTACACTAATGAAATTGATAAACTCAATATCAGACATGGAGGAAAATGCAGTTGAAGGATTGCTGCTATTCACCTGTGTGCGCGGTCATCCTCCGCTATACTAACAGGCTGCAATCCCCAGCTTCAGTAAAGAATAGCTGGTTCACATCTAAATTGAACAATGATCCAGTCACTCAGCTGTCAGGTCTTTGTTTACGTTATGTTGCCCAAAACATGGTCGAACAATGGAAAAATAATTATTTTAAGAATATGAAGAGTTGTGTGCTTTATATAAAAGCATTTAATTCACAACCTTTTCTGCTAGACTCATACATGCCTCTAGGACTTATTTCTTAGTCCTCCACCAATCTACTCCCCCAATCATTCCTGGCCTGATCTCCACATTCATTCATACACGTCTGCCTCACCCCATCCATTATCTCCTTCTCTTCTACCCTCTTATAACTATTTCTCCTTTATTGTCATATATACCTCTTTGAGCTTTCCTATAGAAGCTTTGTAAATGTATTTATTTGGACCATGTCTGTATGATTTTTTACCTACACAAAACAGAAGCTGATTTTAAGGGTAAGTTTAAGCAAAATGGCTTCAGTGTTTGCAACACATTCATATATATATATATATATATATATATATATATATATATATATATATATATATATATAATGTAGCATTAAATAGTAAACCTTTGTGGTTGTCTTTATTTGGTTTTTTTTTTTTTGTAAAATGTGCAAAATTGCCCCAAAAGTATATTGTGGAAGTAAAACCCCCTTTCTATCATTAATTGTTGGTTTCGTTACTGTCTAAAGCAAAGTATATTTAAATGACACCTACTATTATTAAATCTCCATCTTCTGGAGGTTGATGGGTTTATGGAGCCTGGCCACCACCTCTGTGACATCAGAAGGTTGAAAGCACTAGCATGGGAGGCCACAATTTTACCAGTAGTTCTCCCATGATTAAACCAGCTCAGTCCAACTGTCTGTTAAGGGACTCATTGGACAGCTCCATTGTACAACTTTATTGTTGGTCACAATGCACACCTCATTGCCCACCACAATGCTCATCCCATTGCCTGACACATTGTGCAATTCCAAACTCATACCTGCACAGGAAGGAGTGTCCAGGAGGTGATGCTTGTTACCCATTGTAATCAATAGTGTCTTGAGTCTCTCCCTCTTCTTTGACTGTTTCCATCTGCCACAAAACTCCAAATAGTTGAAGAGGGGTAAAACTCAGTGCTGGTCCTAGAAGGTGCATTTGGGCCTGATGTGCTGGACAGCTCAAGTCCCTAGAGTTTTCTACATACAGTAACAAAGAGCTGACCTATGGTCACTGCACAGGACTACGGGCACTGTGCCAGATACAGTAACAAAGAACTGACCTATGGCCACTGCACAGGACTATGGGCACTGTGCCACATACAGTAACAAAGAACTGACCTATGGTCACTGCAAAGGACTGGGGTCACTGTGCCACAAACAGTAACAAAGAACTGATCTATGGCCACTGCACAGGACTGCGGGAATTGTGCCACATACAGTAACAAAGAACTGACCTATGGTCACTGCACAAGACTGCGGGCACTGTGCCACAAACAGTAACAAAGAACTGACCTATGGTCACTGCACAAGACTGCGGGCACTGTACCACAGACAGTAACAAAGAACTGACCTATGGCCACTGCACAGGACTGCGGGAATTGTTCCACATACAGTAACAAAGAACTGACCTATGGTCACTGCACAAGACTGCTGGCACTGTGCCACAGACAGTAACAAAGAACTGACCTATGGTCACTGCACAAGACTGCGGGCACTGGGCCACAGACAGTAACAAAGAACTGACCTATGGTCACTGCACAAGACTGCGGGCACTGTGCCACAACAGAGTAACAATAAGACCTGACTGACAGTGCTGAGATCATTTAAAACTGAAAATACTTCTGGGAGTGTTTGTAAGATGACGTCATCATGTATTTATAGAAGGATAGAACTCTTGCTTGTCACTGTAAATCATTACATTTCACATATGGGAATAATCTTATTTCAATTGGTAAATGAACAGGAAAAATGACTCCCTGGCAAAGCACAATCGGAGAATTGAATACCTGTCAGCACACACATATTATACACCAGTCTTCTTCCTGAGAACTAACTGAAGACAGCAAGGCATACAACAGGTTAAGTGGCTCATTTATACTAGTTCAATACTTCTGGGATGTAGAGCTTCATTGATTGATGCCGTTACCATTGCATTGGTACCCTCCACAGTTGTAGCACTGTTATTTTGCTGAAAGGTTTTTTGCTTTTTAGTACCAGAAACCTGCATGGTGATGTCATATCACAAGGTTTCTAGTCTGCCAAGGTACAACACTGTAGGTAGAATCATATTGAATGCACTACCTTAGTCAATTGCAGATTAAAACTACCATGGACTCTGTACGTATTTTGCAATAAACAGCAATAAGATCTCACCAAGTTTGTTGGACAATGCAGCAAGTCTTCATTATGGTGTTCTATATGTCTTCTTTATATCATACTTGCAGCACTGAGTGTGTGAGGTCCACTGACTTTAGTTGCAGTTACTATACTGGTACACACAATAAATAAAGCATATTTAGCCCTTGACGCGTCTTGAGATACTGCATCTCAAGATACGTCCAGGATAAAACCTGTAGCATTTGCGCCAGGCTATCAGGTGTATGGACAGGGCCATCTCTTCAATTGGGCACAATGGGCAGGTGCCCGGGGGCCCGTCCGAGGCAGCGCTGTAAAAAAAATCCTGAAAAAACCCCAAAAATGAAAATACTTACCTTGCAGTCACGTCAGTGGCGATCCGGCTCCCTCCCTGAACAACTCCTCCGTGCTGTGCTCGCAGTGAATGCTGGGCATGATGTCACACCCAGCATTCACTGCGAGCACAGCACGGAACAGCGCAGAAGAGACTCAGCGGCGCGGAAAAAAGAAGAGAAGGGGATCGGACTTAAGGTAAGTTAAGGGGGCACCTATATATATATATATATTAAAAAAAGTGATTATATATATAATCACTTTTTTTTTACATACATATATATTTTTTTTACACACACACACACACCATTTCTATATATATATATATATATATATATATATATATATATATAATTTTATTTTTTTTAGGGGCCCGGTGCACTGCATTGCCCGGGGGCCCATAAAGTAGTTAGGGTGGCCCTGCGTATGGAATGTGTATGTCAGATGCAGCAAGTGTATGTGCTTAGATCCCACAATAGCATGGGGATAGCATAGTAGAAGCACTGAGATAACATAGAGCTGTGGCTGCATTACCCTCGTTGTACACAATTGTCACATACACAAGATGTTTCAATAGATATTAGTAAAAGTTCCATAAAAAATTTAATTAAAAAAAACACCTACACAAATACAAATATAAATGAAATTAAGTGAAAATAAATGACAATAAGTGAAATTAAATTAAATAAAAACATCTGATGTTTTCCCCTTTAAAAATCTAATAGCAATATTCTTCTCTGCTGATATGTCACAACTTCATATAATAATAATATAGCTGCAACACTAATTAATACTGAATTAATACATACAGAATTAGAAACAGCTAGATAATGCTGCCAATTGTCATCATCATTACATATATTTGCATCAGCCTTCCAGTACCTGCAGCAGATACTCCTCCTGACAGGTGTTGTCTGCTTCTGCATCTATACCTAATTGAATCGCATTTACGTGAACACGCCCCTATTGTACTCGTCCTTCCCCACTCCCCCTCTCTAGCCATAAGTAGACACAAGTCATTGGTGCGCAGAAAACTATGGGCCTGAGTCATTAAGGCACGAATACTGAGCGCATCGTGTATTTGTTCTCAACAGCATGTAAATCAGCTCTGCATACTCCCTGAGTCAGCAAGGAACGGATCTCAAGATACTTGTGGTGTTCACTATGGATGTAGGATAAAAAAATATCCTTTGAAAAACATTTATTAGGCCTTCCTTCATGTCTACTGTACATAAGATAAATTTATACAGTTAATCCTGATTGCGGACACATTTGTAGCATGCACTCAATACTGACTAAGGACTTAAACTACACCCTTAGCTGGTGAAAGAGATAGGGCAGAGAAACAAGGCACTGTCAGATACGCAGAGCTTCATTTCAACGTAGCTGCATTCGCTTGAGTTTGGCACGCCGACCTTGTGCATTCACTACGGGCACACGCCCCTTCTCCACCCCGTTCACTCCCCAAAATCGTTGACTGTAGTAAGTGTCATTTACATTGGTATACGCAGCGGACTTGCTTCCGTTGACGGCAGAGTGTCCTTGTTCTGGGCATGTGCAGAAGGGAACTGCATACGATACGCACAAAAAAACCGAGATACGTTCCTAAATGACTCAGGCCTATATGGGCACACACATTTTTGGTGTGCATGTGCAGTACAACAGTGTCTATCTTATCTTATACAAAATAAAACATTTGTCCAACTCTAAATGAGCTCCACTATTATTTTAGTTTTGGTGATATACTGTATTTTATTTCAAACATTTCATATTACATACGTTAATTCTGATCATAAAAGTGCTGTCTTTTATTTCACTTACTTCTTGTTGGATTCTGCTCTCTAGTAAAATATTAAGTAATCATATAATAACTAATATATATTTTTTCACTCATAGAGTTTAGAAATTCTTGTTCACACATATGATGTTTATACTTTTAATGTATATGTTCCTCTAAACACATTTTTAAACTACCATTAATAAAGTTGGTGCCTCTTTCATAATATAATAATAATTTGTAACCTGCTTATTTTTCAAGACTTATTCCTGCCCTACTTATATTCACATTATAATTTGTATATTCCTATGTTTACCAGTATGTAGAGCAGAAAAAATTAAACTTGCATTAGTAATTAACATATTTATAATGATATTATGGCAAACTGTCCAACAAAAAACTGCATAGTCTTAAAAGTGTATAGTAAAAGCATCCATAAAGTACAATGTAATAAATGACTAGCTGCAGTGTATACTAGTATCTCTATTTATCTCTATATATCTTAGAGTCTTCATATAGTGGGAGCATCTGACAGTGGTCTGATACAGACACATGAAGTAAGAAAGTTAGCAGTTGTCATATATATAATAATGGTTCCCACCACACATAAGGAGTTCACTGTAGCATCAATTAGAGACATAAGGAGACAAAATTCACACATTTGCAAATGGGGCTCACTTTCCCAGAGACCCCCTGCATCTGACCCATTCAAAAGGCTGATGATTTTGACACATCTCTAGTCCTGGGAAGAAGTCTCTTTACACCTCTGGTCTCAGTATATAAACCAAGGGAAGCTCCGTGCTTTCATTATTTGGACTGGCTGTCAGATAAGCACAGGGCTCTGGAGAAAGACATACCTAGGCTAAACTACTATACATGATGCCACAAAACTGCTCTTTTCTCCCTGAGTGGGTCTGTCCTTCATCATGCTCACAGTCTCCAGCATCTGCTGAGTCCTACAGTCTGTCTCCCACCTACTCTCATCCATCCATGCACAACAGCATTTTTCCCAGTTACCTACAAGATCCCATGGCTTGTCATCAGACCGAAAAGTCACCTCTGACATCCACCAGAACAAGGTGCAAAATGATTGGCCCTCAAAGACACAACGCCAGTGAGCGGGAGAAGATGAGAATGAGGAACCTATCCAAAGCTCTTCATAACCTGAGAAGATACCTGCCACCCTCACTTGTGCCAGCAGGACGTAACCTAACCAAAATCGAAACTTTGAGACTGACCATAAGCTACATTTCCTATTTGTCACAGTTACTTGCCAATAATGAAGGGACCTTGAGTCAGAGAAGAGATTCTCAACAAGATGCGAATGCTGCATATCTAAAGATGCCTGAGGGATACCAAGAAATAACATGTAGACGCTATCAACACAACCAGCAGCAGTCGCAAAGTCTCCTCGTCCATGAATTACCCCATCAGTGTGAGAACCTGAGGATTTCTCCCACACAACATAAAGTTGCACAAATGGAAGGAGAACCAAATCCATCAGCAGTATATCACAAAAGACATACCCCAGTCACCGACTGCAGCCTGGCATCTCCATACAGCTCAAGGGTTACACATTTTCACCAGGTAATGTGCTTCCTTTCCACTCTATATAGAATATATTGAATATTGAATACAGATACATTGTATATTTTCCACGCTGGATTATTAGATTAGCATTGTGTGCTATGGCAGGTCTTTTACAGCTAACAGTACCTTAATAACAATGTGTCACAAATTACACATTTTGTCATGCTTTATAAAACATTTGTGACGTCGTAGTTAATTTTCCATTTTCGGCTTAAGTAAAGAACTTTAATTCTGTAAAACTGAACATATTTTGCCATATGTAAATAATGCTTTTGGGACACAGTGCAAAAAAATATTGTTATATGTTTAAAAACTAGAATTGAGTAGACGATTTATATGAGCTGGATATAAATATCATTGGTGAAGTTAAAGAATCCCTCTATGTTATAATCTTAATTTAGTAGCACAAACACCTGATGGAAAACGTTGATACAGCAGCAATGGTGTTAGGAATTTAAATAACCGTTTGTGGAATTTACTGCATCACATAGAGAACAATTCATCACTGTAAAATATATTGGAACCTTTACAAAACAAGACCCAGGTGTGTGTTAAACAATTAGCTGTTATGAAATTAGGTATTGCAGAGCCAAATCCCTTAATTGTGATAAAAACACATATGACATTTAGACACACTATTATAAATTGATACGTATATTTGTATAAGATTACTTATATGGCACCAGTGGGAATGCAGCATTGTACAAATATGCAGAAATTTAGTAGAAGGAGTAATGTATATTACAGGGAAATAAATCCGTGCTTTGGCAGACTTAGATGAAGCGTAAGGAATAGTTCACTTCACCAAGCAGTTTGCAGTTTAATTAGGTTTATGGGAGATAAACAGAAACAACTTAACTAAAGCCTATCAAAGTTTTCATGATGAATCACATAAAGGGCCTGAGTCATTAATTAAAGCAAAGCAAAAAAGGAGTAACTTTGCACCTTGGCAAAACCATGTTGCATTGGAGGGGGAGGTAAATGTAAAACGTGGGACAGCTTTATAGTTGGGGTAGGGCATGTCCTAGATAACCTTTAAAGAGTATATTTACTAAACTGTGGGTTTGAAAAAGTGTAGATGTTGCCTATAGCAACCAATCAGATTCTAGCTGTCATTTTGTGGAGTGCACTAAATAAATGACAGCTGGAATCTGATTGGTTGCTATAGGCAACATCTCCACTTTTTCAAACCCGCAGTTTAGTAAATCTAGCCCTAAGTTTCAGTGTAAAAATAAAGGGCCTGATTCATTAAGGAAAGTTAAGTAAAACATTGAGTAAGTAGTCTCTTGGACAAAACCATGTTACAATGCAAGGGATGCAAATACTGCGTTTTTTCATGTAGCACACAAATATCAACTTTAAATTTCAGTGTACAAATAAGCTATCACATATTTATGTGCTACATGAAAAAACAGACAGTATTTAACTTATGTTCAAAATTGAAAACTAATTTGCACCCCTTGCTTTGTAACGTGGATTGTCCAGGATCAAATGTACTCCTTTCTTGCCTTGCTCTCCTCAGTGACTCAGGCCCAGAGTGTGTTTAATATATCTGAGGCTCACAATTTATTCAAAGTTATCAATGTTTTATTATTCACTCCATGATAGATTGTTAGTCAGCTGATGTGTATAATAAGTTTTTATTTTATTTTTAAATGTAAAAGAGCTAATAAGTGGGTGGAGCAGCTAAACTTAAACATTCTTCTTTTAATGCAGGTTACAGAACATGGAATGTCGGACCTGCATTTGGCACATCTTCCATATATAAGAGAAAGTGACAGCAGTCTGAGAAGAACAGACCCCCGGCTCACCTTTATCAATGGCTTGCAGGCTTCTTAATCAGCATACATTCAAAAGTACTACCCTGGAAAGACTTTTTATGCAAAGGAATGAATTAAATATTCCACTACCTAGTCCAATACTGAATGTAGCATAGGTGTAAATAATGAAAACATGTTTAACTAATTTTAAGTTTATTGCTCTCAGACCTAAATAGGTATAACCATTATTATAAATAAATAAATGATGATGATGATGATGATGATGATGATGATGAAAACACTGGTGTGTTCATAGCCTTACACAGTCCTGCTGCATCTATTTTTTCTATGTGTTTCCAATTAATGAGGTGGGATATAGATTTTGAACATGTAGACATTATGATTGTCGACATTTTAACTTTTGCCATTTCATTCCTAACCCAATCAGGTACGTTTATAAATATATCACAGTCTTAAAAAATCCCCCAAAAATATATATTTTTTAATTATTGTTACGCAAGCTTTGCAGACCTTGAAAGGGGCAGGCAGATAAAGGATGTAGACGGGGTGCGATTGGGTGGAATAGGGCAGGATCTGCTTGAATTGGGTGTGTGGCTTGCACTTTGATGAGTGGTGGAGCGTATTTTGCCCTGTATAATGTTAGAAGTTATTACTGGCAAAGTATAAAACGACAGCATTCTAAAATTGTCAATGTGACATGACCTGAGCAGAGCAACTTCGAACAACTGTCATGTGACTAGACCTGAGCAACTTCAGTTTATCAGTAGCAGAATCTCCTAAAGTCCCTTGTTTCCAATTTTCTCTTACTAGCACTAATCTGCAGGCATATTTCCACAACCCTATGTAAATATTAATGTCCATTTTTAGGCTCCTTACCCACTGGCCTCAAAGATAATGCTTTTATTAGAATTTTGTAATGCCAGTAAAAGCATGTAAATGGGTATGAGAATAGAACACATTGGTTCCAATGACCCTATACTCACCTGTATTTGCAGCTGCTGTAAAGAGCGTTTGTGGCATGGCTGCAGTTTTGGAGGCTGTCTGTTCTATTCACTACAAGTAAACACATTGGGGTCAATGTTGTGCTCACTGGACTTTTTCTTTCCTCATAATGCACCTAATAGACCCATATAGTTATTTCGGTAAACAGTACCCCTCCCTATCTTGTTTTCTTTGTTAGATACACTCTTGCAATTATGTCAGGTACAGAGAATATAATCTGACCACCTGCCCAATAGTCATTGCGATACAGCAGCGTTTGTGGCCAGCTTTACACTTGTACATACTTTACACTGTGCCACTGAAGGTACTGAATATTTTATGTTTTGGCGAGTGAAGTGAAAAATGGCTTTATATAAAAAATATCTATGTATTTCCAGTAATTAACTTAAGTTGTGTTATGTTGGCAAATGAGAATGTTTACTTGTATCTAAAAGAACTATAAAAAATATAAATAATAAACAACATTATTTAAATCCACTTGTACATTTTACTATCAAGTTATAGGACATAGTGCTAATTGCTAATACATGGGGTGTTTCAACTTGAATAAATATTTATGAAAAATCAAGTAATATCAGGAGTGTAGCTCTACCTTCACAGCATTACATAAGGACAATACTAAGAGGTATATTTATTAAAGGGTGGATAAATATCGCTGGCCGTAGCCCCTGCTGGTGAAGCGGGGGGGGGGGGGGGGGTGCTATTTCACCAGGATGACAATAACAGAGGAAAGTGAAGGAAAACATGTTTATTATAATATTTATCTTTATTGAAGTTTTTAAGGCAGTTTCAACAGAGATTCACAAGAACAGATATATGGGTAACAAAACCACCTCATTAATACAAAATGTCGTAATAACACATTCAAATAAATGTTATAATAGAAGAAGAAGGAAGAGAGAAAAAGGAAAAGACAGAGACGGGGATAGGTAAGGGGGGGGGGCAATGTTTCCTAGTACAGATTATGTAAATAAACAATTCAAGTCCTAGCAAGGAGAGTAGGTGAGAGAACTGGTTTGTTTAAATGATTAAATTTATCGGAGTCCTGGAATTCGAGCCATGGGCTCCACATGGAGTAATATTCAGTAACTTTATCAGCAGATGAAAGTAAAAGCTCATCCATAACTCTTTAAAACTCCAATCTCTAGAACCACTCCCGGATGGTTGGGGGGTTAGGAGATCTCCAATGGGTTGGAATCACTGCTTTCGCAGCCGAAATCAGATAACGTAAAATGTTTTTTTTAAACCTGGAAATTGGAACGTCAATCTTGTTGAGAAGCCAGAAGGCGGGACTATCAGGAACATCATCTCCTAATATTTCAGCAGAGACCTCTATGACCTTGGACCAGAAAGGTCTGAGTATCTCACAATCCCACCAGATATGCATAGTAGTGCCCCGGGCATTCTGGCATCTCCAACAGGAGTCAGGAACACCCTGGCAAAAGTTTGCTAGTTGGGCTGGGCACCTATACCATCTTGTTAGAACCTTGTAATTAGTTTCTATTATAGAGACACTAGCAGAACAAGCATGTGTGGTCTCAAAAATGGCTAACCAGTCTGCTTCACGGACCTGCTCTCCCAGATCTTGCTGCCAAGCAGTGGTGAATTTGGGTAAGGAGCTAAAAAGGTTTTCTATAAGTAGTTTGTAGATTTTGGAGAGCAGGTGGCTAAGACAGTCATCTGCTAGATACCATGTTTCAAATGCTGTGAGGGCTCTAGTTATATCATTACGAGGTAATCCCGAGGTCAGGAAGTGCTTGATCTGGAGGTATCTCCAAATCTCCAATCCCGGAAGTTTAACAGCTGGCCGACACGTGTAATCCCAGCACGCACCCATGTCTTAAAGGGGCCAGTTTGTACGCCTGGGGGGAAAAGAGGATTATCAAATAAGGGGGTCAGTGGTGAAATAATAGAGGAGAGGTGTGGAAGGATCCGAAGTCTGGACCATACTAAAATGGTAGGACCAATTATGGGGTGTCTGATGATAGGTAGTTTGCTTAACCATGGAGTAAATAGAGGTGAGGAAGGAAGGTATGATCCTTCAATAACGATCCACTGCTTCTCACTATTAGCATTTGACCACTCCAGGATCCTTCCCAGCATCACCGCATTATGGTATGAGGGGAAGTGTGGAAGTTGGAGTCCCCATATGTGTTTACATTGATATAAAATGTCATGTTTGAAACGGGGCCTCTTTCCCCTATAAACAAAGTCTCTCAGCAATTTCTGTAGGTCATTAAACCATTTATACATGTTTATTATATAAATAGAGAATACTTTCTCTACCAAATGGAACTGTAAATATGGGCCCTTGCTTGGTCACGCGTGTACACAGAGCGAGATTAATGGGGGGAGCGGGGGCATTGGGGGTATGTGACCCGGGCCCCCTCTCTTTGCTGGAGACAGTTAGTAGTCTCATATATTTTTAAATGCATGGGGCTAATTTTTTTTGTACTGACTCCTCGGAGCGCTCAGACAGCACTGAGAGGAGTCTGTACAGAGAGATTAGCTTCATGCATTTAAAAATGTATGAGACTAATAACTGTGTGAGCAGCAAGGAGTGCACAGGGGAGGATGGCATAGGCACCCACAACAAAAGGTCAGTGAAGCAAGCTATGTGAATGAGGCCTTCCCCCACAGTGAGACCCGTGGGGGGAGGCTACAATGAAACCTATGGGTGGGGGAGGGGAAACTATGATGAGACCTATGGTGGGGGAGGGGAAGCATCAATGAGACATATGGGGATGAGGGAGGCTGCAATGAGACCTCTGAGGGGAAGGGGAGGCTACAATGAGATCTATGGTGGAGAGGGGAGGCTACAATGAGACCTACGTTGGCTAGGGGGAGACTACAATGAGACCTATGTTGGGGAGGTGAGGCTACAATGAGATCTACGTTGGCTAGGGGGAGACTACAATGAGACCTATGTTGGGGAGGGGAGGCTACAATGAGACCTACGTTGGCTAGGGGGAGACTACAATGAGACCTATGTTGGGGAGGTGAGGCTACAATGAGACCTATGGTGGGGAGGTGAGGCTACAATAAGACCTATGGTGGGGAGGGGAGGCTACAATGAGACCTATAGGGAGGAACCAATGAGACCTATAAGAGGGGGCTGCAATAAGACCTATTAGTGGGGGGGCTGCAATGAGACCTATATGGAGGGCTGCAATGAGACCTATGGGGGGCATAATCAGATCTATAAGGTGAGGCTTCAATGAGACATATAAGGGGTCCTGCAATGAGACATATAGGTTGTGGTGCTGCAGTGCGACCTATAGGGGGGCTGCAATGAGACCTATAGGGAGTGGGGCTGCAATGAGACCTATAGAGGGGCTGCAATGAGACATATAGGGGGGATGCAATGAGAAAGGCTCGGAGAAGGCTGCAATGAGAGATACATGATCAAGGCTGCAATGAGAGAGGCATGGAGTTGGCTGTAATGAGAGAGGCACGGTCATGGCTGCAATTGGAGAGGAATGGAGTAGGCTCCAATGAGAAAGGCATGAAGTAGGCTGCAATGAGAGAGACACGGAGGGGGCTGCAATGAGAAAGACAAGGAGGGGGCTGCAATGAGAGAGACAAGGAGGGGGCTGCAATAAGAGAGGCATGGAGTAGGCTGCAATAAGAGAGGCATGGAGTAGGCTGCAATGAGAGAGACAAGGAGGGGGCTGCAATAAGAGAGGCATGGAGTAGGCTGCAATGAGAGAGACAAGGAGGGGGCTGCAATAAGAGAGGCATGGAGTAGGCTGCAATAAGAGAGGCACGGCCGGGGCTGCAATGAGAGAGGCATGGAGGGGGCTGCAATGAGAGAGACACGGAGGGGTTGCAATCAGAGAGGCACTGAGGGGGCTGCAATGAGAGAGACACGGAGGGGTTGCAATCAGAGAGGCACTGAGGGGGCTGCAATGAGAGAGGCATGGAGGGGGCTGCAATGAGAGAGACACGGAAGGGGTTGCAATCAGAGAGGCACTGAGGGGGCTGCAATGAGAGAGACATGGAGTAGGCTGCAATGAGAGAGGCACGGTCAGGACTGCAATGAGAGAGACACGGAAGGGGTTGCAATCAGAGAGGCACTGAGGGGGCTGCAATGAGAAAGGCATGGAGTGGGCTGCAATGAGAGAGACACGGAGGGGGCTGCAATGAGAGAAGCATGGAGTGGGCTGCAATGAGAGAAGCATGGAGTGGGCTGCAATAGGAGAGGCACGGTCAGGACTGCAATAAGAGAGGCATGGAGTGGGCTGCAATGAGAAAGGCATGGAGAGGGCTGCAATGAGAGAGACACAGAAGGGGCTGCAATGAGAGGGACACAAAAGGGGCTGCAATGAGAGAAGCATGGAGTGGGCTGCAATGAGAGAGGCACGGTCAGGACTGCAATGAGAGAGCCACGAAGAGGGTTGCAACAAGAAAGGCATGGAGTGGTCTGCAATGAGAGAGACACGGAGGGGGCTGTTATGAAAGAGACATGGAAGGGGCTGCAAAGAGAGAGACATGGAGAGAGCTGCAATGAGAAAGACGTGGAGAGGGTGATGAGAGAGAGGGGGCTGCAATTAGAAAGAAATGGAGGTGGTGATGAGAGAAACATGGAGTGGATGATGAGAGAGACATGGAGGGGAGATGAGAGAGACATGGAGGGGGTAATGAGAGAGACATGGAGTGGATGATGAGAGAGACATGGAGGGGAGATGAGAGAGACATGGAGGGGGTGATGAGAGAAACATGGAGGGGGCTGCAATGAGAGAGACACGGAGGGGGCTGTAATGAGAGAGACACGGAGGGGGCTGTAATGAGTGAGGTATGGAGAAGGCTGCAATAAGAAATCATAGAGGGGATGCAATGAGAAAGACATGGAGGAGGTGATGAGAGAGACATGCAGGGGGCAATGAGAAAGACATGGAGTGAGTGATGAGAGAGACATGGAGGGGTCTGCATTGAGAAAGACATGGAAGTGGGGATAAGAGAGACATGGAAGGGGCTGCAATAAGAAAGTCATGGAGGGATGATGAGAGAGACATGGAGGGGGCTGCAATGAGAAAAACATGGAGGGGGGATGAGAGAAACATTGAGGAGGCTGCAATGAGAAAAAAATGGAGGGGGCTGCTATGAGAAAGACATGGAGGGGAGATGAGAGAGACATGGAGGGCGTAATGAGAGAGACATGGAGGGGGTAATGAGAGAGACATGGAGGGGATGATGAGCGAGACATGGAGGGGGCTGTAATGAGAAAGGTATTTAGTGGGCTGCATTGAGAAAGACACGGAGTGGTTGATGAGAGACATGGAGGGGGCTGCATTGAGAAAGACACAGAGTGGGCTACAATGAGAGAGACATAGAGGGGGCAATGAGAGAATCATGGAGGGTGTAATAAGAGAGACATGGAGGGGCAATGAGAGAGACATGGATGGGGTAATGAGAGAGACATTGATGGGCAATGAGAGCAACATGGAGGGGGTAATGAGAGAGACATAGAGGGGCAGAAATGAGAAAGGCACGGAGGGGGCTGCAATGAGAAAGACATGGAGGGGGTAATGAGAGAGACATGGAGGGGGTTATGGGAGAGACATGGACAGTGTAATGAGAAAGACATGGAAGTGGTGATGAGAGAGACACGAGGGGGCTGTAATGAGTGAGGTATGGAGAAGGCTGCAATAAGAAATCATAGAGGGGATGTAATGAGATAGACATGGAGGAGGTGATGAGAGAGACATGCAGGGGGCAATGAGAAAGACATGGAGTGAGTGATGAGAGAGACATGGAGGAGTCTGCAATGAGAAAAACATGGAGGGGGGATGAGAGAAACATTGAGGAGGCTGCAATGAGAAAGACATGGAGGGGGCTGCTATGAGAAAGACATGGAGGGGAGATGAGAGAGACATGGAGGGGGTAATGAGAGAGACATGGAGGGGGTGATGAGAGAGACATGGAAGGGGTGATGAGCGAGACATGGAGGGGGCTTTAATGAGAAACGTATGGAGTGGGCTGCATTGAGAAAGACACGGAGTGGTTGATGAGAGACATGGAGGGGGCTGCATTGAGAAAGACACAGAGTGGGCTACAATGAGAGAGACATAGAGGGGGCAATGAGAGAATCATGGAGGGTGTAATAAGAGAGACATGGAGGGGCAATGAGAGAAACATGGAGGCGGTAATGAGAGAGACATGGAGGGGGTAATGAGAAAGACAAGGAGGGGGTTATGAGAGAGACATGGAGGGGGTGAAGTGCGAGACATGGAAGGGGCTGTAATGAGAAAGGTATGGAATGGGCTGCATTAAGAAAAACACGGAGTGGTTGAAGAGAGACATGGAGGGGGCTGCATTGAGAAAGACACAGAGTGGGCTACAATGAGAGAGACATGGAGGGTGTAATAAGAAGAGACATGGAGAGGCAATGAGAGAGACATGGATGGGCAATGAGAGCGACATGGAGGGGGTAATGAGAGAGACATAGAGGGGCAGCAATGAGAAAGACATGGAGGGGGTATAGAGAAAGACATGGAGGGGGTGATGAGAGAGTCACGGAGGGGGGCTGTAATGAGAGAGGTATGGAGTGGGCTGCAATGAGAAAGACACAGAGTGAGCTACAATAAGAGAGACATTGAGGGGGCAATGAGAGAAGCATAGGGGTAATAAGAGAGACATGGAGGACCAATGAGAGAGACATGGATGGGGTAATGAGACAGACATGGAGGGGCAATAAGAGAGACATGGAGGGGTAATGAGAGAGACATGGAGGGGGTAATGAGAGAGACATAGAGGGGCAGCAATGAGAGAGGTACGGAGGGTGCTGCAATGAGAAAGACATAGAGGGGGTAATGAGAGAGACATGGAGGGGGTAATGGGAGAGACATAGAGGGGGTAATGAGAGAGACATGGAGGGGGTAATGAGAGAGACATAGAGGGGCAGCAATGAGAGAGGTACAGAGGGGGCTGCAATGAGAAAGACATAGAGGGGGTAATGAGAGAGACATGGAGGGGGTAATGGGAGAGACATAGAGGGGGTAATGAGAGAGACATGGAGTGGGTAATGAGAGAGATATGGAAGGCCAATGAGAGGGACATGGTGGGGGTAATAAGAGAGGCATGGAGTGGGTAATGAGAGAGACATGGAGAGGCAATGAGAGAAACATGGAGGAGCAATGAGAGAAACATAGACGGTGTAATGAGAAAGACATGGAGGGGGTGATGAGAGAGACACGGAGGGCGCTGTAATGAAAGAGGTATGGAGTGGGCTGCAATGAAAAAGACACAGAGTGGGCTACAATGAGAGAGACATGGAGGGGGCAATGAGAGAAGCATAGAGGGGGTTATAAGAGAGACATGGAGGTCCAATGAGAGAAACATGGATGGGGTAAGGAGAGAAACATGTAGGGGGTAATGAGAGAGACATGGAGGGGCAATGAGAGAGTCATGGAGGGGGTATTGAGTGAGATATAGAGGGGCAGCAATGAGAGAGGCACGGAGGGGGCTGCAATAAGAAAGACATGGAGAGGGTAATGAGAGAGACATGGACGGTCAGCAATGAGAGAGACATGGAGGGGGTAATGAGAAAGTCATGGAGGGGTAATAAGAGAGACATGGAGGGGTAATGAGAGAGTCATGAACAGGGTAATAAGAGCGACATGGAGGCAGTGTCGGACTAGCCAGGCGGGGTCCCGGGAAATATCCGGTAGGTCCCACTGTCCGATCACCTGGGACCCCACGGAGAGGTAATTATAGTAACAGCCTGTGCTGTCGGTAAAGCAGCGAAGTTTTCTGCTCAGGCAGGAACTCCTCACTGTCTCCTATCACCCCCTCCGCTATGCTCTGATTGGCTGACACAGTCACTCAGCCAATCAGAGCAGACACGCCCCCTACCGACACTGCCATGGAGGAAGCAAAGCAGGAAAGGTAAGCTTGTGTGTCTGTATGTATGAGAGAGAATTTGTGTGTGTGTTATGGTAATGTGTGTGTTACGTGTGTGTGGGCAATGGGGCTTGTGGCAATGTAATGGGGGTGAGGACAGGGGGGCTTGTTATAAGTGAAATACCGGTGAGGACAGGGGGGCTGTAATAAGTGAAGTGGGGGGTGAGGGCAGAGGGGCTTGTTACAAGTGAAATGGGGGGTAAGGACAGGTGGGGCTGTTATAAGTGAAATTGGGGGTGAGGGCAGGGGGGTTTGTTGTAAGTGAAATGGGGTGAGGGCAGGGGGGCTTGTGGTAATGTAATGTGGGTGTGCGGTAGGTGGTGGCTAATGTGTGCAATTTTATTTGTGGGGTGATGATGGGCCAATTTAATTTAATAGTGGGGCCTATTAATTTAAGATGAGGTATTGGGACCTTTAATGCTGGGGTGGTTTGGCCCTATTAATTGAATATAGGGTTAAGTTTGGGCAGGAGGGCTATTTATTAAATGTGAATGTGAATTATTTAATGCCAGGGATGGTTGTGGGAAATGATTATATTTATTTAACTTAAATGCTATTTATAGCTAGGCCTGTTTGGAGGTAGGGAAATAGGTTTATTTATTAAACGCAGATACTATTAATTTAATGTCGAGGCTGGTTGGAGGGAAATAGATCTATTTATCAAAAGTGAATACTATTGTTTTAATGTTGGGGCTGGAGGGAGGCCTAATTATTAAACGTGTATACTATTGATTTAACACCGTGGCTGGTTGGAGTTTTCTAAATGTCATGTATCCATTTTTTTTTCCAGATAGGACTCCCAACATTGCAGGATCCAGACAAGCAGCAACTAAGCTAAAGACAACAACAGCCACAGATAGGTAAATACAGTAGGCACACACACATACTAGGCCCGACCTAACATGTATTTGGCCCCGTCTACATGATGCCACATTCAGTTTTCTATGTAGGTGGGGCCCACCCAAGTCGAAAATTTGCAAAGCGCAAGTCATCTGCACCTTTAAGAGTGACACATGTCATGACGTTGCGATGCTGGCAGCTGGGAGCTGAGAGGACCCTGCCCAGCTGACCACAGACAGCAGATGAAGCAGAGGTAAGTCAAATTAACTTTATTTTATTGTAATTAATTGTTTTGCTATTTTTTTCAAACTTGACAATGTTCCTTTTTCACCTGGGTGGGGGGGGGGGGGGTGTAGCAGCTTGTTCTTGGCATAATATAAGGCAGTACTTTGTGGCATAATATTGTTTGGGGCACTAGTCTGTGGCATAATATTGTTTGGGGGCTTAATTTGTGGCCTAATATGATTTGGAGACATTGTGTGTGTCACTCACCGGACCGTGAGTGCCTCTTCCCGGACATTTAGGAACCGTGGCCGTCCGCCATCCTGAGGGTCTGCGCATGCGCAGCCCTTTTCTATACTTCAGTGTATACTCCTTTAACTTAATTGGCAGATCAGGCAACCTCCCTATATTAAGCACCTGTGGTCACCACCACGTTGCCTGATCTTGGAGTCTCATTCCTCATGAGTCTCTGAAGGTGTTCCTGGATTACTCGTGTATTCAGCGCTGCTGATTCCTGTGGTTTCCAAACCACTTCTACTACTGTGGTTCCATACCACTTCTACCATCAACTGTATCATCATGACTGTTTGCTGATTCCTATCCGCTGCCTCCGTGCACTACAGTCTTCTACACCACTTCAACGTTATTTTATATCAATGTGACTGTTTGCTCATTGCTATCCGCTGCCTCCGTGCACTCCAGCTTTTACCTCACTCACCTGCTTCTCATCAAGTCTGTTTGCTGATTTCTATCCGCTGCCTCCGTGCACTACAGTCTCCTGCTTGCAACTCGCCTGTGTTCAACATCGTGACTGCCAGCTGACTACTATCCGCTGCCTCTGTGCACTACAGTCTCCTGCTTGCAACTCGCCTGTGTTCAACATCGTGACTGCCAGCTGACTACTATCCGCTGCCTCTGTGCACTACAGTCTCCTGCTTGCAACTCGCCTGTGTTCAACATCGTGACTGCCAGCTGACTACTATCCGCTGCCTCTGTGCACTACAGTCTCCTGCTTGCAACTCGCCTGTGTTCAACATCGTGACTGCCAGCTGACTACTATCCGCTGCCTCTGTGCACTACAGTCTCCTGCTTGCAACTCGCCTGTGTTCAACATCGTGACTGCCAGCTGATTACTATCCGCTGCCTCCGTGCACTACACTCTCATCTCATCTTTGCTGTGACTTCCTCGAGACTGCCGCTTTTCATTACCATCTGCTACACTTCGTGATCTACAGCTCCTGCCCTGCGCTGCACTCCTGTTTCCCATCGCTGTTGGTTCCTGTGGTTGCTACTGGTTACCTCCGTGTGCCGCTGAGTCCTGCCGCTGTGGTCAGCGCTATCGTCCATCTCCTGCTGATCCACTCTCCACGCCTTCACGTGTTCCACTGGTCTCTACCCTCCTGTCAGCATTGGATTTGTATCTCTTCTACTACCCTCTGCTGGATCATCTCCATTCTCCTGGGTTTCCTATGAGTCCAGTTCCACGTGTTGCTGACTCCTGTGGGTTCGTGTCCCTGTCGGTCTACTCACCTGTGCGCTGCACCTGCTAGACCGCTGCTTCACCTATCCAGGGACTTCCTATCCAGTCGGTCTCCAGCCGCTCAGGTACCGCTGCAATCCCATCTGACTGCTACTGCTGAACCACGGTATGCATACTTCTCATTGACTGTGCTGTGTATTGCATATCTTGCTGGACTGTGTTATCATTGTGCTGGACTACTTCAAGAGACTTTCTAGATTGCAGACCTGATCAGTCATTTACATATATATATATCTATATTGTGCATATTACTGTGGATCGTGTATAAGGTGCCTGTGTATATCCTGTGTTGCAGTCTTCCCCCGTGCACCTCCTCACATATATATTCAGTGGTACAACTTGCTGATGTCAGACCACTGATCCCTGTTTCCGGTATCACCTGTTCCATTATCCTCTCACATAGCAGTGGTACAACTTGCTACCGCAGACCACTGACTACCTGGATACCTCCACTTGGATTCCATTCCTTCACTCAGACAGCGGTACGACTTGCTACCCGCAGACCGCTGACTCTCATCACCTCCTTGTTTCTGTTGGACATTCCTCCTCACTATAGCAGTGGTACAACTTGCTATCGCAGACCACTGACTACCTTCACGTGTCCTTGTCCATACAGTTCCTTGTGTATCATTACCTCATTATTACCAGTGTTGCTAGTCATAGACTTTCCTGAGCATCTCATCGGCCATCATTTCGTGTTCCGTGATCACCCAGCTACCAGAGTACCCTATTACCATCTACATTGCTCTGGTAAGCCTACCATCTGGTGATCCCTGGGTAAAGACTCCTAGTGCCCGTGACAGTAAGATCAGGCCATGACAGACCCAGATGTGGAACCTACCGCCAAAGAGATGCTGCAACATCTGGTTAGCCGTGTGGAGCAACAGGATGCCCGCCAACAGCTGTTACTTCAGTGTTATCAGTCATTAACCTCCCAAGGAACATCTGGACAGACTGTGACAGCTACTACTGAAGCTCCTGTGCTTTCCTCCGTTTCCCCATTGCCATCCCAGGTGTCTATAGCTTCCACGCTTCACCTGCCTACTCCGTCAAAGTACGATGGAGACCCCAAAACTTGTAGGGGTTTCCTTAACCAATGTTCAGTCCATTTTGAGCTCCAACCTCAAAATTTTTCTACCCATCGTTCCAGAGTGGCCTATCTTATCTCTTTGTTTTCAGGACAAGCCCTGGCTTGGGCCTCCCCTCTGTGGGAGAGGAACGATCCAATATTACAAGATAGTGCCAAATTCATTTCTACATTCCGAAGTGTGTTCGATGAACCAGGTCGTGTGACCTCCGCTGCTTCCAGCATCCTCCGTCTGCGACAAGGATCTCATACTGTAGGCCAGTACGTCATTCAATTTAGGATCTTAGCCTCTGAACTTCAGTGGAACACTGAAGCCCTAGTTGCCGCCTTCTGGCAGGGGCTTTCCGATAAAATTAAAGATGCACTGACTACCCAAGAGCTTCCTTCGTCACTTGAAGATTTGATCTCTCTATGCCATCGTGTTGATATGAGATTTCGTGAAAGAGAGGCTGAGAAAACGACTTCTGCTAAAGCACCTTTTCGCTCTAACCCTCAATTTCGTCCAGTGTCACCCGCTGTGATTCCCATGGAGATAGGACGTTCCAAGTTATCTTCTGAGGAGAGGAAACGAAGAGTCAAGAATAGACTCTGTATCTATTGTGCTGATTCCACTCATGTCCTCAGCTCCTGCCCTAAGAGATCGGGAAATGCCAGGCCCTAACTAGTTCTGGAGAGGTGAAGTTAGGGTCCCTCTGGAGTCCTCTCCATCGTCTATGAAATCTAAAGTCTGCGCTTTTGATGTGACTATTTCCTTTGCTACCAAGACCTTTGAGTCACAGGCATTGATTGATTCCGGAGCAGCAGGAAATTTTATTTCCAAATCGTTAGTTAATCAATGGTCTCTACCAATGATTACCTTAAAAACTCCCATTACTGTGACGGCTATCGATGGATCACGTCTCATCAACGGTCTCATCACCCAGAGTACGTCTCCAGTAACCCTTCAGATTGGTGCTCTGCATCATGAAGAGATATCGTTTTTAATTCTTCCTGTTACGACAAGTCCGATTGTCCTAGGCCTTCCATGGCTTCAGTGTCACTCTCCCCAGATTGACTGGCGCACCCCTCAAGTCACGTCTTGGGGGCCTGAATGTCACCATCATTGCCTTTCCCAAGTCATCCCTCTCAAGGTACAGCAAGCTTCCATCTCAGCTATTTCACCGGACTCCCTCCTCAATATGCTTCATTTACCGATGTTTTTGATAAAGCTCAGTCTGAACGTCTTCCTCCTCATCGTTCTTGGGATTGTCCGATTGATCTTCTTCCTGGCAAGACTCCTCCCAGGGGCCGGGTCTATCCACTCTCGTTACCTGAAACTCAAGCTACATCTGAATATATACGGGAGAACCTCCAGCGTGGGTTCATTCGACCTTCCACCTCGCCCGCTGGAGCTGGGTTCTTCTTTGTCAAAAGAAGGATGGATCATTACGCCCTTGTATAGATTTTCGTGGACTCAATGCCATTACTATCAAGAATCGGTATCCCATTCCGTTGATCACTGAGCTATTTGACCGCATCAAGGGAGCCCGTATTTTTACTAAGTTGGATCTTCGTGGTGCCTACAATTTAATCAGAATCCGTTCCGGTGACGAATGGAAGACGGCGTTTAACACCAGAGACGGGCATTACGAATATCTGGTAATGCCTTTCGGGCTATGTAATGCCCCCGCTGTTTTTCAGGGCTTCATCAATGAGATTTTTCGGGACTTATTATACGTATGTGTCGTCGTCTACCTGGACGACATATTGATTTTTTCACAGGACCTGCCTTCTCACCACCAACATGTGGCAGAAGTCCTCTCCAGGCTACGGAAAAATTCATTGTTCTGTAAATTAGAAAAATGTTCATTCGAATTACCCCAGATTCCATTCTTGGGGTATATTGTTTCCGGAGTTGGTCTGAAGATGGATCCTGACAAAGTAAATGCTGTACTACATTGGCCCCAGCCAACTACTCTTCGTGCCATCCAGCGTTTTTTAGGTTTTGCCAATTACTATAGACGCTTCATTCAAGACTTTTCTTCCATTGCATCTCCTATTGTGGCCCTGACTCGAAAAGGGGCTAATCCTAAGCAATGGTCTACTGAGGCTATTCAAGCCTTTCAAACATTAAAAGAGTCCTTCTCTTCGGCTCCAATCCTTCGTCAGCCTGATGTGACACTCCCCTTTTTTCTAGAAGTAGATGCCTCTAATGTGGGCTTAGGAGCTATTCTCTCCCAATGCTCGGAACAGCAAAAATTCCACCCTTGTGCCTTCTATTCTCGGGGTCTCCTACCCGCAGAGAAGAATTATACCATCGGAGACAAGGAATTACTGGCTATCAAAGCCGCATTAGAGGAATGGAGATACTTGTTGGAGGGAGCTCGCCATCCGGTGACGATCTTCACGGATCATAAGAACTTGTCATATCTCCAGTCTGCCCAATGCTTGAACCCTCGTCAAGCAAGATGGTCTCTTTTCTTTTCCCGTTTTGAATTAATAATTACCTTCAAACCAGCTGCCAAGAACAAAAAAGCTGATGCCTTATCTAGAGCCTTTGTTACGTCCTCTGATATAGAAGAGGTTTCCAACCATACCATTCTAGACCCCAAATGTATCTCACTGGCTGCTTCATCCACCAAAACGCTACCATTTGGGAAGACCCTCGTGCCTCCTACTCTAAGGAGGAAAATCCTTTCGTGGTTCCATGCCTCTCGTTTTTCTGGACACGCCGGTGAACACAAGACTTTTGAGATCCTCTCTCGAAGTTACTGGTGGCCTTCAATGAGGAGAGACGTCAAAGAGTTCATTGCTTCCTGTGAATTATGTTCGCAATTCAAATCCTCCCGCAGAACCCCAGCAGGGTTGCTGCGACCACTTCCCATTCCGTCCAAACCATGGACCCATATTAGTATGGATTTCGTTACTGACTTACCACCTAGTAAGAACCATAACACTATTTGGGTGGTAGTGGACAGATTTTCGAAGATGGCTCATTTCATCCCTCTGTCTGGTTTGCCTTCCTCGTCTATCCTGGCTGAACACTTCATTAAAGAGATCTTCCGTATCCATGGATGTCCATCTGAGATTGTGTCTGATAGAGGAGTACAATTCGTGTCCAGATTCTGGCGAGCCCTTTGTAAAACCTTGGGCATACGATTAGCACTCTCATCTTCTTACCATCCACAGTCCAATGGACAAACCGAACGTGTCAATCAAGATCTTGAGACTTTTATAAGGATATTTTCATCAGCCAATCAAGACAACTGGGTAGAGTTACTCCCTTGGGCTGAGTTCGCCCATAACAACATGTACCATGAGTCATCATCCAAAACTCCATTCTTTGTGGTCTACGGTCACCATCCGTCTTTTCCGGAATTTCCTGCCCTCCCGCCCACCCAAGTTCCTGCGGTGGAAACGGTTTGTCAGACCTTTAAAAATATCTGGTCTCAGGTCAGAACCTGTTTAAAGAAGACATCTGTCAAATATAAATCTTTCGCTGATAAGAAGAGGCGGGCTATTCCACCACTAAAAATTGGAGATCGTGTCTGGTTATCCACAAAAAATATTCGTTTGAAGGTTCCATCCATGAAATTCGCCCCTCGTTTTATTGGTCCATATAGGATCATTCAAGTTATCAATCCAGTATGTGTGAAACTCCTTCTTCCTAAGAGTCTTCGGATTTCTAATGCCTTCCATGTATCTTTGCTCAAACCTCTTATTATCAACCGTTTTTCAACTCCTCCCTCAGCTCCGCAGCCAGTTCAAGTTCATCAGGAGGAGGATTTTGAGATTACCGAGGTACTAGATGCAAAAATTTCGCGAGGAGTCCTCCACTTCCTCGTTCATTGGAAGGGCTTTGGTCCTGAGGAGCGCTCTTGGATCAAAGCTGAAGATCTTAATGCTCCTGCCCTTTTGAAGAAGTTTTACTCCAAAAATCCGGACAAGCCCGGTTCCAGGCGTTCTGTGCCCACCTTTAAAAGGGGGGGTACTGTCACTCACCGGACCGTGAGTGCCTCTTCCCGGACATTTAGGAACCGTGGCCGTCCGCCATCCTGAGGGTCTGCGCATGCGCAGCCCTTTTCTATACTTCAGTGTATACTCCTTTAACTTAATTGGCAGATCAGGCAACCTCCCTATATTAAGCACCTGTGGTCACCACCACGTTGCCTGATCTTGGAGTCTCATTCCTCATGAGTCTCTGAAGGTGTTCCTGGATTACTCGTGTATTCAGCGCTGCTGATTCCTGTGGTTTCCAAACCACTTCTACTACTGTGGTTCCATACCACTTCTACCATCAACTGTATCATCATGACTGTTTGCTGATTCCTATCCGCTGCCTCCGTGCACTACAGTCTTCTACACCACTTCAACGTTATTTTATATCAATGTGACTGTTTGCTCATTGCTATCCGCTGCCTCCGTGCACTCCAGCTTTTACCTCACTCACCTGCTTCTCATCAAGTCTGTTTGCTGATTTCTATCCGCTGCCTCCGTGCACTACAGTCTCCTGCTTGCAACTCGCCTGTGTTCAACATCGTGACTGCCAGCTGACTACTATCCGCTGCCTCTGTGCACTACAGTCTCCTGCTTGCAACTCGCCTGTGTTCAACATCGTGACTGCCAGCTGACTACTATCCGCTGCCTCTGTGCACTACAGTCTCCTGCTTGCAACTCGCCTGTGTTCAACATCGTGACTGCCAGCTGACTACTATCCGCTGCCTCTGTGCACTACAGTCTCCTGCTTGCAACTCGCCTGTGTTCAACATCGTGACTGCCAGCTGACTACTATCCGCTGCCTCTGTGCACTACAGTCTCCTGCTTGCAACTCGCCTGTGTTCAACATCGTGACTGCCAGCTGATTACTATCCGCTGCCTCCGTGCACTACACTCTCATCTCATCTTTGCTGTGACTTCCTCGAGACTGCCGCTTTTCATTACCATCTGCTACACTTCGTGATCTACAGCTCCTGCCCTGCGCTGCACTCCTGTTTCCCATCGCTGTTGGTTCCTGTGGTTGCTACTGGTTACCTCCGTGTGCCGCTGAGTCCTGCCGCTGTGGTCAGCGCTATCGTCCATCTCCTGCTGATCCACTCTCCACGCCTTCACGTGTTCCACTGGTCTCTACCCTCCTGTCAGCATTGGATTTGTATCTCTTCTACTACCCTCTGCTGGATCATCTCCATTCTCCTGGGTTTCCTATGAGTCCAGTTCCACGTGTTGCTGACTCCTGTGGGTTCGTGTCCCTGTCGGTCTACTCACCTGTGCGCTGCACCTGCTAGACCGCTGCTTCACCTATCCAGGGACTTCCTATCCAGTCGGTCTCCAGCCGCTCAGGTACCGCTGCAATCCCATCTGACTGCTACTGCTGAACCACGGTATGCATACTTCTCATTGACTGTGCTGTGTATTGCATATCTTGCTGGACTGTGTTATCATTGTGCTGGACTACTTCAAGAGACTTTCTAGATTGCAGACCTGATCAGTCATTTACATATATATATATCTATATTGTGCATATTACTGTGGATCGTGTATAAGGTGCCTGTGTATATCCTGTGTTGCAGTCTTCCCCCGTGCACCTCCTCACATATATATTCAGTGGTACAACTTGCTGATGTCAGACCACTGATCCCTGTTTCCGGTATCACCTGTTCCATTATCCTCTCACATAGCAGTGGTACAACTTGCTACCGCAGACCACTGACTACCTGGATACCTCCACTTGGATTCCATTCCTTCACTCAGACAGCGGTACGACTTGCTACCCGCAGACCGCTGACTCTCATCACCTCCTTGTTTCTGTTGGACATTCCTCCTCACTATAGCAGTGGTACAACTTGCTATCGCAGACCACTGACTACCTTCACGTGTCCTTGTCCATACAGTTCCTTGTGTATCATTACCTCATTATTACCAGTGTTGCTAGTCATAGACTTTCCTGAGCATCTCATCGGCCATCATTTCGTGTTCCGTGATCACCCAGCTACCAGAGTACCCTATTACCATCTACATTGCTCTGGTAAGCCTACCATCTGGTGATCCCTGGGTAAAGACTCCTAGTGCCCGTGACAGTGTGGCATAATATGACTTGTGGCATAACTTGAACTGGGGCACTACTGTATGGCATAATATGATTTTGGGGCATTACTGTGTGGCATAATTTGATTTGGGGGCATTACTGTACGACATAATATGATTTGGTGCATTACTGTGTGGCATAATATTATTTGTGGCATAAATTGAACAATGTGGCATAAATTGAACTGGGACACTACTGTGTGGCATAATATGAACGTTTATTTGTTGGTTACATTATTATTAATATTATATATATAATATAAAATCTCTCTATCTAAATGCAGAATTGGCACACCTGGGTTGGGGGTGGCACTGTATATTCTCACTAAGGGTAGTAATAGTATGCAGATACACAGGTTAATTGTAACTATTCTGAGACAAGGTGCCCCACTGCTTGTATATGTGTTTTGTGTGTGTTTTCAATTTTTGTCTTTCTTTGAAATATTTTTTTTCATATTTGTCTGTGTCATTATAACATCTATTTACCTTCCACTACGTATATAGTGCTTTTAGGGCACTGTCCCGCTGTCCTGAAACTCAGGACTTCTGTTCTGCCTGCCGGGAGATATGTCGCACTTCTTTGAGCAGGCAGTCTACACTTCTGTGGATGGTGTACGCAGAAATGCAAGTTTTTTGCTGTGGGGGAGTGGCCTAGTGCTTTTCACACTGACACGCACGTGAAAGCTATTAATTTAACATTGTGACTGGTTGGGGAAGGTGGCTAGAGTGTGCCCTCATAGCTAGGCTTTCCATATTTAATGTACATATCCTTTTTTCAAAACAGGACCCCAACATTCCAGGGTCCAGACAGCAACTGAGCTTAAGACATCAGCAGTAGCAGGTAGTTAACACTGCAAAAACAGGTAGGAGAGAGCAGGATAGTCTGCCAACTATTCTGATTCTAATGGGGCAGGACTTTGTCCCGATCTAAGGGGTTAGGCCTAGACTATGCACTCTTTATGTACACTGTATTCTTTATATACTACACTATGCCGATTGCCATGCCCTTCATGGGCTGACCACTCCCCCTCTAGTGTCTGGTTTCGCCTCTATGGTGCAGGCCACACCCCCTCTGGTGGGTCCCTACTGTTACACTTCCCCCTGTGGGCTCTTCATGCCCCAGTCCGATACTGCATGGAGGGGATAATGAGAGAGACATGGAGGGAGTAATGAGAGTGACATGGAGTAGAAATGTGAGAGACATGGAGGGGGTAATGAGAGAGACATGGAGGAGAAATGAGAGAGACATTGTGGGAGTATTGACAGAGATATCGAGGGGCACTGAGAGAGACATGGAGGGGTTAATGAGAGAGACATGGAGGGGTTAATGTGAGAGACATTTAGGGGCAATGACAGAGCTTTGGACTGGGTAATGAGAGAGACGTGGAGGGGGTAATAAGTGAGACGTGGAGGGGGTAATAAGTGAGACATGGAGGGGCAATGAGAGAGACATGGAGGGGCAATGAGAGCGATTTGCAGGGCTGCCATCAGAAATCGTGGGGCCCAGTACAAATGAAACAGGCAGGACCCTGCCCTGGCTGTCACAATGACAGCCAGGCTCACAAAAGCAAATGACAGGGAGAGGGGGTGGATCACATGATTGCAGGGGCGGAGCTATTAGTCCACTGCGATCGTGTTTGACAGTTGCCTGGCTGTCGCAGTGACAGCATGTAGTTTAGGGGAAACCATCATTAAAGTAAAATAACCCTCCCTCCACGTCTTTAACAGGCTGAGATACTCAGCATCAGGCCTGGTCCTCTGGGGAAAGTCCACCTACTTAATAGATGGGCCACCAATCAGGATTGGTCTCTCATCTGCTACGGATGAGAAATCTCTCTTGGTAGGCTGCCTGTCTATTAAGTATGCAGGCTTAAGGGACATTTACTCATTTGCTTCATTTCTGTGGGAGTGTTTTGTCCTGATGGATAACATTGGATAAAAAAAAGAGAATGGTAGGTATTTATTTATTAATTGTTTAGTTATTACACTGCACTACACAAAACAATAAAACACAGACAATATTTATATCTAATTAAATATAAGGTGACACAATTATTTATATTATTATTAAATATACGGGTCACTATTAGTTATTATTAAATAATATTGAATACAAGGGGGTACATGATTTATTTGCTTTCCCTGGTACCCAACGATGAGGGGTACCAAGACAGGCCCAATCCTACTTAGATTTGTTCTGGGTATCTGTAGGTTTGTTTGAGCACCACCCTAGAGGACCAGGACTGACGCTGAGAAGCACGGCCTGTTAAAGATGGGGAGGGAGTTCTTTGGGGTTTTTTCTACATTGTATTTATTTATCTACTATTGAGAGACATGCAGCTTTAGTAACCTTGCATTCCACCTCTTTTTTCCTGGCAGGTTGACAAAGCACACACTGATAAATGTAGCACTTTCTATGAAAGTGAAGAGAGATGGAGAGGGCTGCAATGAGAGAGGCATGGAGGGGGAGCTTTGTAAAACAGTTTTGCTGTGGTTTTGGCTTTAGCAAATCTGGCAGTTTTAGAGCCACCAGAAAATAAAAGATGAAGAACCATCAGTTTATACAAACCACACTTTAGTAAGTGCCCCTCCAGAGGTGCTCTGACTGAACATCCGGATCTACTCCAGTCTGGTAGGTTACCCCAACAGCAGACATGCTAAAGCTTATTCTATGTCCTGCATAAGTAATAAAATATATCTAGTATATATATATATATATATATATATATATATATATATATATATATTTTGAGAAGAAAATTGGCTACGATGCCAAAGGGCATGGTATACAACTTGAAAGAAATCTTTTTCTTTGGAAGATTTAGAGAACAGCATTGGTGTACAGTAGTGTTTTTTTGTTTTTTGTTTTTTAATATAAAGTAGTGAATGTTGACTCTCTGAATTTTTAAAAGCTGATCCTTTAAAAATAAATAAATATATATAGCTTGGGTAGCACGGTGGCTTAGTGGTTAGCACTTCTGCCTCACAGCACTGGGGTCATGAGTTTGATTTACGAACATGGCCTTATCTGTGTGGAGTTTGTATGTTCTCCTCGTGTTTGCGTGGGTTTCCTCCAGGTGCTCCGGTTTTCTCCCACACTCCAAAAAACATACTGATAAAGTAATTGGCTGCTATTAAATTGTCCTTAGTCTTTCTCGGTCTGTGTATGTTAGGGGATTTAGATTGTAAGCTCCGATGGGGCAGCGACTGATGTGAGTGAGTTCTCTGTACAGCGCTGCGGAATTAGTGGTGCTATATAAATAAATAGACGATGATGATGATAGCGTGGAGAGCAGAGCAGGCTAACGTTAGCCCGCTGAAAAGAGCAAACTTATTTCTAATCTAATTGCCTAGGTTCCACAAGCTATTTTACATTTTATAACTAACTGCAAAGTTTATGGCAAGATCTACCATACTATATACAGCAGATCATGGTTCTATTGCCCCCTGCTATAAGCCGCTTATTTATTATTAAATAAATACACCGCTTCTTTTTCACCCTACTTCAGCAGTAGGTCGTAGGCAAGTTTCTGCGTGCTGCCCAATCTATGCAATACCTCTTATTTATGTATTAACCTTTATTTATATGGCGCCAACATATTCCGCAGCATTGTACAATTGGAAACATTTACAGTAGCAAAGCAAATCTGGGTATTAAAGAAGTAAGAGAGCTCTGTTCACAAGGTTACAGTTTATACAGAAGCTCTTATATATAAAATGCATTTTAAAAGTGGTGCAACTGATCCAGCTACCTATGAAAGTGATGATATCACAGAGCTCAGAGCTGTGGGACAAGATGGAAGTGTGTGGGGCATTGGCTGCCTTAACTCAATCATCACTAGTCATGAAGGAAAACATCTCCAGCTGCAAATGAGACCTTCCCTGCAGAAGTAGTTGTATCAAAGCCACACTCTACTTAAATATACTGAACAAACAACTTGGCTTTGAGGTGCTGGTGGGTTAGATAGCCAGCTTTGAACTCTTGGATTAGCATTTTAAAAGTTTAATTAGCATGTAATCATGAGACATTAGCAGGCAAGTCTTAAACTCTGTGATGGATGATTTAGAGCCCTGTATGTGTGTATTAGTGTCTCTCTATCTCCCCGGCCAGACTTTTAGTCTGTGCCCCCTATAAACATCTCAGCTGGGCTGCAGAATATCATTGCAGGTAGCTGGTTTATTTATTAACTTATTTCCATATGAACAGGTATTTCACAACTATCTTGTGTGTGATCAGGGTAGGCGGACATTTATAATGACACTAATTCCAAGGGGAAAAAAATAAAGCAATTATGCTAATTAAAGTACAGACATCTTCTCCTTATTCTTGGAAATGTAACTTTTCTCCTCCCAGGGCGGCTGCTGTTCCTAGAAATATTGTCCTGCAAGTCAGCAATGTCTTATTTTTCTGTTATGGTTTATGTTTATTTATATAGGTAAAACATGTAAGAACAGTTTACAGTTCCAATGCCACCCTGTTCCAGAGAGCTTGCAATCTAAGGGCTAGATTTACTAAGCTGCGGGTTTGAAAAAGTGGGGATGTTGCCTATAGCAACCAATCAGATTCTAGCTTTCATTTATTAAGTACTTTCTACAAAATGACAGCTAGAATCTGATTGGTTGCTATAGGCAACATCCCCACTTTTTCAAACCCGCAGCTTAGTAAATCTAGCCCTAAGTATGTAAAGAAGAATAGAAAACAGAAATGATATGTAAAAGAATAATAGATCATGCCTGATTGCGGCATGATCATGTGTGTGTGTGTGTGTGTGTGTGCAGTCCATGGGATTCCAGTTCCATTTCCGTAAAAATAAATAAATATCTAAATATAACTAAAAAAATTTTTAAAAAAAATAATAAATTAAATAAATAAATTAAATTACTTTAATATAACAAGGAAAACATGCTTTATTTTAGTAATCAAGCATTTTTTCAGCTACTGAACCCGGGGTATCGTCATCCTGAGATTGTGCTAGCGATAAGAGGACAGCAGCGGTACATGTATCGTCGCTGGTACTGGTAAATAGGAGCATGGGGAATATTTTGCCACATAGGTCAAATGCAAAAGCCTGAGAAAGATATCACCAGGAGGGAGGGTCTGTTAAACAGGGAGAAGCCCGTTTTCGACGGAAAAATGTGTTTTCTGCTAATAAATAAATGGGTATTTAAATGAGTGGATCATTAGGGCAGACAGCAGTGCAGTTGGCTGAAGATCTGAAACATGTAAATTGCATCACTGGATGATCAGATTTTCAATCCCTGGTCTATTAGATCTGATTGAACCTGATCAAATTTTGGCCTTAAATGAATTATAAAGGTGAGGGGACATGGGGCTGCCTTTTTTTACATGTGTCACTATCAAATATTTGATTTTGTTTTTATTTTCATTAGTCGAAGTGTGCCTGAAAAGTGGCTTGATGTTGTGATCTGTGTCATGTCCCCACCCTCTTCACAGCAGGTACGCTCTATGAGAGAATCGCTTGCTCCCTCAGGAGTCTGGGAGGTCGCCTCCTAATTCAGGTGTCTTCCGGACATTCCGTAGGGTAGGCAACTATAATCACAGTTCTACGGGTAAATGAATCATTTTCCGTATTCTGCAAGTTGCTGGAAATCGTTGACTTTGCAGTGAAAATTTAAAGCGGCAATGGCTTGTAAACGTTTGCCTTTAAAAGCCATCGCCGCTTTAAATTTTCACTGCAAAGTCGTCAATTTCTGGCAACTTATGGGCAGCACAGTGGATAAGTGGTTAGCCCTTCTGCTTCACAGCACTGGGGTCATGAGTTCAATTCCCGACCATGGCCTTATCTGTGTGGAGTTTGTATGTTCTCCCCGTGTTTGCGTCGGTTTCCTCCAGGTGCTCCGGTTCCCTCCCACACTCAAAAAAAACCCATACTGGTAGGTTAATTGGCTCCTAATAAATTGCCCTTAGTCTCTCGCTGTATGTGTGTATTAGGGAATTTAGACTGTAAGCTCCAATGGGGCAGGGACTGATGTGAATGAGTTCTCTGTACAGCGCTGCGGAATTAGTGGCGCTATATAAATAAACAAATTAACCTGTGCATGATACTCATGCATTATAGTCAAATCAAGCTACTTAAGGTGTTAAAAAGGTTCTTGTCATGCATTTGGGCCTAACCCAGGCCTCCTCAGGGGAAGAGCGTTACTTCCCGACGCAAGCGCCCTTTTTTAACGTGGTTTTGTCCACATGTCACCACCTCATCATTTTTCTCCATCACCTCATCCTTCATCTTTATCGCCACATCTATCCAGATGTCTATCCAGACACAGGGATCTCTCTCAGCGGTGCTGAGTATCACACTCCTCTCGCTCTGTCACCCCCGGTAACCACCAACCACTCCCAACTGTCACCCCCGGCAACCACCAACCATTCCCAGCTGTCACTTCTCCTTCAAGAAATATATATATATTTTTTTTAAATCTTTATAAACACTTTTAACAATTAACAAATTAAATTAACAAATTAAAAACATCTTAGTATACCAAATTTCAGCCCTTTCTGGGTTTTTTTCCCACACACTCTAATAATTTAGTAGGTCAGTGTATAACTCCGCCCAGTAGGTGGCGCTGCAGCTTGGTTTTTTTTTTCACACACACACAGACTAACACACGCCACTAGGCTTTTATATTATAGACAAGTTAACCCGTGCATGATACTCATACATTCTAGTCAAATCAAGCTACTTAAGGTCTTAAAAAGGTTCTTGTCATGCATTTGGGCCTAGCTCAGGCCTCCTCAGGAGAAGAGCGTTACTTCCCGACGCAAGCGCCCTTTTAAATGTGTGTTCATGAGGTAAAAATGCCTCACGAAAATGAGTTTGAGCCCTCAACTCGTAAATTTAGCCTTTACTACCCCTCCCACGGGGGGGAAGGGGGGATGATGGAAGTTAACTGACTTCACTATTCTAATTTTTTTGTCAAATAATGTCAGTATACCAAATTTCAGGTCAATTGGATGTGCCCTTCCTGAGAAAATAGTTTTTTCCACACACACACACTAACACACGCCGCTAGGCTTTTACTTTTATATATTAGATAATGCTAAGAATTTAGTAGATCAGTGTATAACTCCGCCCAGCAGGTGGCGCTGCAGCTTGTTGGTTTTTTTTTTTCACACACAGACTAACACACGCCACTAGGCTTTTATATTATAGATAGATGATGATGATGACTTGCAGAATACGGAGAATTATACATTTACCTCTTATTGTTTATTCTTCCCTGGGTGACTACTATTCACAAAATGTACTCCAACAGCCTATGTGAGGAATTACAAACAGCCTATAAGAAGACAAGACAATATTCATATTTTAATAGACTAAAAGGGAGCAATGAAGCAAATATGATCATTTTAACCAGCTATTCTGTAGCCTGTTTTCCTATGGGAAGTCTGTTTCCCCTGTACGTCAACAAGTTGATTAATATAAAGCCAAAGACACAGATTGGCATCATTTCATTCACTTATGTTGCCTGTTTGGCCAGGCATAATATCAACTGTATTAGCCATCGGGGCATTCAGTTGCTGCTCCATGTAAATGGACCATAAGAGGCACAGTGCTTTCTGTTGGCTGACACACACATTGATGCACTCATTGACTGACAGGATTCACCACCTGGCCCAAACAACATTATGTTCAATCCAAACTGGTTTTAATAGTACTGAGCCCCTGTTCTGTGCATGGAAATAGAAACACGTGAGAGAATCTTATTGTAATTGTTTTGCCATTTAATTATGGAGCTTGGGAAACCATGGGGGTAGTTAGTCAATACTTGACTTGACCATGCGCAGATCACATCGGAACACTTGAGTCACCGTAGTTTTGGTTGAGGTCCAATTATTGCACTTGCCCATTGTATCTGCCTGTCTCTTTGTACAAATTACACAGGTCTCATCCATTTGATCCAGTATATGCAAATTATACCAAGAACTAAGCATCCTCTTATGTGGTCATGGAGTTCTTAATCTTTGTGGGTGAATATGAATATTTTTGAGTCATAAATTATTTGAAGTTCAGTAAAAAATAAATGAATAAATAAATAGCCACAATATTTGAGATTTAGCATAGCTAGAAGTGAGGTTTTTAGAGAACTATTTATATCTAGTTTTAGTACACAATTTATCATGTACTGGATACTTTTTATTCTAAACTATAACAGTATCAAAATAACATTGTTTCCACGTTTCATGCAAAGCTTTCATCAGAATTTATTCATTTAGAGTTAATGGCAAATTAGAATTATGGCATTTGGGTAATAATCAGGAGCCTAGTGCTGTAAGAGGTCCCAGACCTTCCCTGTTACACTCAGGGCTAGATTTAATAAACTGCTGGTTTGAAAAAGTGGAGATGTTGTCTATAGCAACCAATCAGATTCTAGCTGTCATTTTGCAGAATGTACTAAATAAATGACAGCTAGAATCTTATTGGTTGCTATAGGCAACATCTCCACTTTTTCAAACCCGCAGTTTAGTAAATCTAGCCCTGACAGTGTTAATGATGTTGGTGAATGGTAAAGTGAACTTGGAGTGGTTATATATTGTAATCAACTAGAACAGTTGTTCTTTCTGTCTTATGTAAACTACTTGGAGCATGAATCTTGCTTTGTATATTAATTTAAATGAAAATGTAATTTTCCAGGAGTTTTTCTTTAGGATTTATACATGCAGTATAAACCGCAAGGGTCTATTTTACAAATATAGGGCCTGATTCATTAAGGATCTTAATTTGAGAAACGTCTTATTTCAGTCTCCTGGACAAAACCATGTTACAATTCAAGGGGTGCAAATTAGTATTCTGTTTTGCACATAAGTTAAATACTGACTGTTTTTTCATACAGCACACAAATACTTGATAGCTTATTTGTACACTGAAATTTAAAGTTGATATTTGTGTGCTACATGAAAAAACAGTCAGTATTTAACTTATGTGCAAAACAGAATACTAATTTGCACCCCTTGAATTGTAACATGGTTTTGTTCAGGAGACTGAAATAAGAAGTTTTTTAAGTTAAGATCCTTAATGAATCAGGCCCATAGTCCCTATCTATAAGCACTTTCTAGAAACACTCCCCGGTACTGTGTCTCCTGAATCTCCTGCCATCTTTGGCGGGCCGATCATGGTAAGTCCTCTATATACAGCTGCCTCCTTGCACTGCGGCACCATCAGATTTAAACTCCTGAACACTGAACCCCCAGGTAAGAAATATATTGGGACATACTTTTACTTATGATACTTCACCTAAAATTTGGCTGCATTATCCTTTAAGGTGAAGGGCTAACTGCTTGCACTTAATTTGTATATAAATAGCATGTGGACTGAAATGTTTTCCAAAGCAAATATTTAAAAGTTATGAGTCTGTCAGTGATCAGGAACAAAGTAAATATGTAGACTGTGGATCTATTACTTCCCCTTAGCTTATGGTAGATTTAATCTGTCACTGTGTATATCCGGCATTGTTTCCCCAGCAGTACTATAATAAAAGTCTATTGGAATACTAACATTAGAGTTAAGATAGACTCTTCCACTGTTACCTCTAAGCTGTGTGTTCTGGAAATAAGGTAAAATTAGAACTGATTTTGTTGAAAATAATCCATTGTGCAGGGTTAAATTGAACAGAAGGTTTTCAGTTTTTTGATTCTCAGATCTATTTATTAAGATCCCTACGTTAATAAGACTTATGGCAGTGATAAAAAAAAATGTTGTCAGACAATTTATTAATAAAATGTAAACTGGACCTGCTCACTTCTCTCCAAGAAAGTTCTGGGACCCTCAGGTTAGTCAAAATCTGAAATTTAGGAAATAAAAGGAAGGCTGCTGTCAGTTTCCATCCACTGCTTGGTGTTGTTGGTTTTTTTGTGTGTGTAATCGATTGTGTTAGGACAGGGGCAGATGGTCTAAGGTCACGTTACAGTATTAGACACGACTTTTTATGAATGGTGTGGAGACATGTGGTGCCATTGTATTAATCCACGGTCAGATAATAGCATCATTACTTTTGTTTTTTTGACTAATATTGTTCTGTTGCAATCTTTCCTAACCTCTACTCCTACAGTGTCTTCTTGCTGTCCTTAAAACGTGAGGCCTTTCTACCAGTTAGTAGCAAGCAATGATGTAATTGTCTCTTATCTGCTGTTGGTGACAAAGTTCCAGAAATCAATAAAATGACCAAACAGGAATTATTTTTAATCAGCAGATTTTCTAGTTCATCATTCATTATGAGAACAATGACTTGCGCTTGAGGTTTAAAGTAAAGTAGAATTTTGCTTTATTAAAAGTACTCTATTGATTGAATGTATATCAATGCCTGTATTCTGTTCATGTGTACTAAAGCTTGGTAAGATGAAACATTATCTGAATTAACTGATGGGTGGGGAGAAAGAAAGGCCTCTCTCTCTCTCTCTCTCTCTCTCTCTCCTTTTTACATATCGCAGTGTCTTGAGGGGCAAAGGAAGCTGCATCACAGTATTTTCAGCGGCAAAGGAAGGCTACATGGTACAGTGTGATGAAGAGAGCCATTACTATTGCATAATATGAATTGGGGCATTACTGTGCCATAATATGAATATAATATTAAATAACAGATTTTTGTCAGGTAAGGTATGCCTTAATATTTTTTCTTTAACAGTTTAAATGTTTAATATATTTGCAAATATGTGTAACACAATTCTTTAAGTAAAGTGCTAGCCACACCCCCATATTAGGTTGGCCACATCCACTTGTCAAATACCACTCCCACTTAGATGGGGGGGGGGGGGGGCGCCGGTGCCCTGTCTCGCCCAGGGCACCAAAATGTCTAGTTACGGCACTGCTTTCTCCAGTTGGGGCTTCACGTTTTTGCAGGATTTAAGGCTTCCCTTTGATAAATCGACCCCTAAGCTTTTTACATCTTTTAGTTTTAGAGTATTCAGCTTACAGGAAGGGGGAGGGCCCCCGGCAATTGTAGAAGGCCCTTGACTGCCGAAGTTTTAAAAAAGTTCACCTTACTGTTACGAGATATCATAGGATCTGCCAGATCAGCGTTATATGACTAGGCAGGTATTTGATGTTTTCTTATTTACTATATCTCAGTTTTTTGTTTCAGGTGGAAATATCTTTTTAAAAAGGTGGCGGTCCTGCAGTGGTAGTAGACCATACTTGCCAACTCTCCCGGAATGTCCGGGAGACTCCTGGATTCCAGGTAGGTCTCCCAGGAGAGTTTGGCATCCTCCCGCATCATTAGAAAGTGGGCAGAACTAGAGCCAAATGCCGCGATTCTCAGGGAATCGTGGCATTTGGTCCCACCCCCTGCTGTAAAATGACACGTTTGCATCATTACATCGTTGGGCGGGGCCAGAAAGTTGTGATTTACATAGCCCCATCCCCGAAACGCCCACCTCCTCCAGGCAGCTCCCAGACGCCTTCTTCCGAAAGTCAGCATCTACTATGTAGACAGGGCATTAAATTTATGTTTTTACTGTTTTCAGGCACATTTATAGGTGGATCAGACCTGCAAAACCAACATGTACATCCTTTTATGGGGGCAGTTTGAACAACTGGAAAGTGAGAATGAGCCTTTTACTCTTTTAATCATTCACATTTCGAGCTTGGACTAGCACAGTCTATTTGTGCAGTTGTTATTGTTTGATGATGCTCAAAATGATTTTTCGTAACAGTTTGTCACCTGGATGAACTGTTCTGCTTATGGCTGCACCTTTAGTGGTAAGCTCCAGTGAGCAGTGCCCACGCACCTTCTTTTATTGTTATTCAAGGCATATCTTGTACTTCTTCCTGACTGTAGGGCGCTATGAATATGTTGGTGCTATATGAATAAAGATAGCTGTCAGTTACTACGAAATACAACGCCTGAACTGCCAACATGTTAAAAAACACAAATATGCAGAAAATTGAGGTGCTTCGTGTATAATGAATTATGCTCAAAAGCAGCAATGACGTTAGTGGAACAGTACTCTGTAGTATGACATAAAACTTAATTAGTAATGTTTTAATGCGATGTGCTTTGAAGACATTTAGAATGACAGAACAGTGCCACCCAGTGGGCAAAATGTAAAAAGCAACAAGAAAAACATTTGTTTGGTATTGCAAATGACTTTTGAGCTAGATATCTCTGAATGGGAATAAAGTTCCTTTTCTCAGAAATGCTAAATTGACATTTATGGGTAGATTTACTAAACCTTCTAAAAAGGAAAAGTGGAGGTGTTGCCCATAGCAACCAATCAGATTCTAGTGATCATTTATCTACTACAATCTAGATAATGAGAGCTAGAATCTGATTGTTTGCTGTAGGCAACACTTCCACTTTCCATTTATATAAGGTTTATAAAATCTACTCCTTATGGTTGTCTAAGAACAGCAAAATGTGTATGGTGCAGTGCAGTTATATATATATATATATATATATATATATATATATATATATGCAATTACTCCCCAATGTGCACGGTCATAGTTCATGTACACATCCGATGTGCACGGTCATAGTTCATTTACACAATATACACATGCTATGTGCACGGTCATAGTCAATGTACACATTTGATATGCACTCTCATAGTCAGGGCCATCTTAACAACATTATGGGCCCCGGGCAAGGCAGTGCACTGGGGCCCCTACCAACACAACCACTCACAGGAATAAAACTGTAAATTATCGATAAAATTATGTTTGTATTTATTGTTACCTGCCTAAAAAGTCAGTGTTTAAACATTAAAAAAACATGCCGTACTACAGAGATTTCTGTTTGCCCCCGTTCATCCTGGTTATGGTCTGCCCCTGTATCAGATACTGTGCCCTCCATTATGTTCCTGTTTGTCCCACTTCATCATTCTTCTGGTCTCCCCCTGTATCAGACACTGTGCCCTCCATTATGTTCCTGTTTGTCCCCCTTCACTTACCTTTCTATAGCCTTCTTCTCTTCTTTTAGTTTTTCTTTTTTCCTCGTTTGCTTGTCCACCGCATCGTGGCTCCTCTCAGTGTGCTCTTTACTGAAAATGTCGGGCGAGTGCAGCAGGGAGGAGGGGAAGAGGGGGAAGCAGGATCTCCGCTGTGTGACCCCAAAAAGGTAAGTTTTTTTCTTAATTACTTCAGAGCCCTGGCTATGGGGCCCCTATGTGCGTGGGGCCCCTGGGCAGTTGCCCGGCGTGCCCGTCCAGTGTATACATCCGATGTGCACGGTCAAAGTTCATGTACACAACCGATGTGCAGGGTCATAGTTCATGTACACATCCGATGTGCATGGTCATAGTTCATGTACACATCCGATGTGCATGGTCATAGTTCATGTACACATCCGATGTGCACGGTTATAGTTCATGTACACATCCGATGTGCACGGTCATAGTTCATGTACACATCCGATGTGCATGGTCATAGTTGGTGTATACATCCGATGTGCATAGTCATAGTTCATGTACACATCCGATGTGCACGGTCATAGTTCATGTACACATCCGATGTGCATGGTCATAGTTGGTGTATACATCCGATGTGCACGGTCATAGTTCATGTACACATCCGATGTGCACGGTCATAGTTGGTGTATACATCCGATGTGCACGGTCATAGTTCATGTACACATCCGATGTGCACGGTCATAGTTCATGTACACATCCGATGTGCATGGTCATAGTTGGTGTATACATCCGATGTGCACGGTCATAGTTCATGTACACATCCGATGTGCACGGTAATAGTTCATGTACACATCCGATGTGCACGGTCATAGTTCATGTACACATCCAATGTCCACGGTCATAGTTGGTGTATACATCCAATGTGCATGGTCATAGTTCATGTACACATCCGATGTGCACGGTCATAGTTCATGTACACATCCAATGTGCATGGTCATAGTTCATGTACACATCCAATGTCCACGGTCATAGTTGGTGTATACATCCAATGTACATGGTCATAGTTCATGTACACATCCGATGTGCACAGTAATAGTTCATGTACACATCCAATGTCCACGGTTGTAGTTCATGTACACATCTGATGTGCACGGTCATAGTTGGTGTACACATCCGATGTGCATAGTCATAATTCATGTATATATCTGATGTGATTCTGCTTTTAACCCAACATACTACTCATTTGACAGTCACTCATGCTTTATGTAACTACAGTAAGCGGACATGAGGACTGTCTATATTTCAAGCAACAACTATTTATGGTTACTTTTCCATTGTTCTTTAATTACAGAATGCTTACCCTGCAAGGCACAGCTAAAATCTCTTGAAAAATGTTTGTTTCTGCTACCTGTAATGTGTTTTATTTTTGTGCTGCTCACTGTCCACCCTGCAAGTTCATATAAATGTTGTGTTTCACAAAGCAAAATCTCACTTTTGAATATTTTGCACATAGAGATGTAACCCCAGAAATGTTTTCATGGATTTAGTCAATTTTCAGTTGATACCGGTTTATACTATTGCTTTTTGGTTACAATTTCACTGACAGTACTGAACACAGATCCGGCATGTTTTCACCATTTTCTGCCCTAAGCTTCAGAGTTGGTTCACTCTCTTTTTTTATGCAACAAATACACTGGTTGAAATCACAATATATTACCGGTGTATTTCTACACCTAGCTGGGTTATGGCACTAATGACAATTCAAGCAGTCAATGTTTTGTAATAAACAATGCATTATCTACATAAATGACACCCATCAATTATTTAGGCAGAGTCTGCATAAACCCCCCATTAATTACATTTATATATTCAGAACAGCAGATCCTGCATGATCAATGATGGTTAGTGGAGTTTACTAATCATTACTATATTCATATTTGCCAACTTTATGTAGCTGGCCTCCGGGAGATCCTGAGGAGGGGATGTGGAAGGAGGGTGGGAGGGGGTGGAATATGGCAATTTGCCTCATTTATGCCACGCCCCAGTGATTGAGTCATTTTGTTGCAGGGGGCGGTACGAAAATGCAGCGATTCCCAGCGAATCGCATCATTTTGCCACCCGATAGGCAGGATGCCGGAGACTTTCCTGCTTTCCTGGGAGTCTACACCAAATTTGGGTGTCTCCTGGACATTCCCGGAGAGTGGGCAAGTATGACTGTATTACTATAATTTGAATATGGATATATATCGTTGGTTAGCACTTCTGCCTTACAGCACTGGGGTCATGAGTTCGATTCCTGACCATGGCCTTATCTGTGTTGAGTTTATATGTTCTCCCCGTGTTTGTGTGGGTTTCCTCCGGGTGCTCCGGTTTCCTACCACACTCCAAAAACATACTGGTAGGTTAATTGGCTGCTAACAAATTGACCCTAGTCTGTGTGTGTGTGTGTGTGTGTGTGTTAGGGAATTTAGACTGTGAGCCCCATTGGGGCAGGGACTGATGTGAGTGAGTTCTCTGTACAGCGCTGCAGAATTAGTGGTGCTATATAAATAAATGGTGATGATGATGATGATGATATATCGTTAGGATTTAAATATTGTTAAAGGGCAACTGTGGTTTAGATTTTTGAAATGAGAGAGTTAATGATGAGTTATGTTGTCATTAATTGAACTTGAACTAATAAATAAACTCCGCCCGCAAAAGCGCAAATTTGCAGGGGGAAACTCCACCCACTTTTCTGCTAAGCCCCTCCTCCTTTTTAAGTCTGCAAATTGGGATGTCCCAACAAAATCGAGACACCTGGAGGGTATGTCCTTCTATAAGGCTAAAGACATGTGACTTTTGTTGGTGCTTTCTTGTTCTGCTTCTTTACGTACATGGCAAATTATGGGTGAATCAGAATCAATTTGTAAATTATATTATAGACTGCATATCTGTGAATTTTGGCAGAATCTCAGAATTGGTCAGATATGTTTGCCTATCTCTACTTACATATAGTTAGGTGCATCATTCTGTCTATCCCACAACAGTAAGCACTGGGGTTATTTGTTCAATTCCCGACCATGGCCTTATCTGTGAGGAGTTTGTATGCTCTCCCCATAATTGCGTGGGTTTCCTCCGGGTGCTCCGGTTTCCTCCCACACTCCAAAAACATACTGGTAGGTTAATTGTCAGCTAACAAATTGACCAGAGTCTCTCTGTCTGTCTGTCTGTGTGTATGTTAGGGAATTTCGACTGTAAGCCCCAATGGGGCAGAGACTGATGTGAGTGAGTTCTCTGTACAGCGCTGCAGAATTAGTGGCGCTATATAAATAAATGATGATGATGATGATGATGAATACAGGGCCATCTTAACAACAAAGCAGTGCACCGGGGCCCCTAGATATAGATATAGATATATAGATATATACAGATACAGATATAGATATAGATATAGATATATAGAGATAGAGATAGATAGATGTACTTGCTCAGTGACTCTTGAAGGTTTTTTTTGCAGGTTTTTTTCTTTTGCAGGATTATTTATTCTCATTAAGAGCCATGCCTATGGGCCCCCCTTGCCCGTGGGGCCCCCGGGCAGCTGCCCATCATGCTCAATGGAAAAGATGGCCCTGGATGAATGGTCCACCCACATGCGTCCACTGTCTTGTGGAAATTCCAAGAATGATTCAAAAAATGAATAAGCACTTGGTGTTCCAGAAACTAGATAATGATGACTTTCAGACAATGACAGCAACCAAAGCTATGTACGTTCTGGCTGGTTTCATAGACTGTCGGCACATGTCTATAGCAGGTATGGTGGATCATGTTACTGATGAAGGGCACTCTAGGGTTATCTATACACAGACTATAGGTCAGAGCAGTTATTTTCAAGGTGAGACTTTTTCACAAGGAGCTCAGAGGGAGACTGGCTCAGGCACATGTGCAAACACAGATCAGGACAAGGTGTGAAGTGGTCACACATCATGGGAGGCAGTGACCTGTGGAGAAAGGGTGAACTGGAAGCCACCACACAACTGACCTGACAGATTGAGGTCTACAGAGCAGTGCATCTATGGAACTTACTTGCCGCATGGTATATCCAGAACAGAAGACATTTAGCATACTCTGTGCAGTATGACAATGTTAAAGCAGCATTAACGCTCAGTACAGCAAAAAAAATGACAAATACTTGGTGCATTGTTTGTAGACACTCCATGTATTAAAATCACAAACACCATAAGCCAGGGCTAGCTGCCCAGGTAGCTAGGTTATTATACAGCCCCAATTATAGCCATTAATTGTCTAGATGGCATATTATACAACCCCCAGATGTTCAGTATATTATTCTGCAAATAACTGGCATTGCTGTCATTATGGCTGCGTCACCAGAGGTGAACTTCACCTCTATGTTGGGGTTCACCAAGTAGAAGCAACTGCAGTGCAAGTAGCCAATTATAGTGTAAGTGAGTTACTATTAGTATGGGTGCACTGAGCACTGGAGCAATTAACGTTTATTAATTATAACTGGAGGAAATTATTCACTTGTGTGTCACAGGGTGAGAAAAGTGAGAAACAAGTGATAATGCAGCGTATTTAAATGCATTATACATTTCACATGATTGTCACTAACTTTATGAATATTGTGCTATAAAACCATTTAGGACCACTGGAAACCAGACCCTGTAGTCAGTAGCTATTTCACTAGTTTGAGTGGTGCCACTAGAGGGAGCCAAAGAAAATACTAAAGCTATTGGATTTATCAAACTAAAAATCAAACATCAAGCCACTCTTTTTAAACCCAGCATATTGTGAACCACAATGCTGATTTTGTGATCTGGGATCCATACAAAAGGTACAAAAACAGTGGCAGTTTGCAATACCACATGGAAAACAACACAAAAAGACACACATTTCCTGGTTTGTGATGATGTATCTAGAGCACAGATGTGCCAGACATCATTATCACCAAGTAACCAGGCCTATGGGACACACAAACATACATATCCTAAAAGATCTACCTTAAAGATACCTGTTAGTTACACATACTTAACAACCTTTCATTAATGCTCTCCGGGAGACCCCGTGGGATGGTGGGCATGTGTGGGTGGGGCTCAGGTGAATCGCATCATTTTGCCCCCCCTTCCCCCGGTGACGGAATGCCGCAAATGCATTGTCTTACCGAATTGTGGTGGTTTGCATACCGCTGAATTTCATGCATGGTAAAAATACACTGCCAATCACAGAACGGCTATCACTGATTGGCTGAGCAATGTAATAGATCATTCCTTACCGGATGCCAGGGTCACCGAGTGTCATTTTGCGGCGCGTGCTCCTCAGGAGATGCCCTTTCGCTCTACAGGCGGGTTTTTTCTTTTTTTCCATCGCTTTCCTTTTGGGACTATGGCAGACCAAGAGGAAAAGAGCATTTTAAGTACGTTTTTGAAGGAGACATTTTTTTATTTTATTGTGGGCCACTTTATATTGTACTCTATTCCGGCACTTAGGAGCAAGCATGCATTTGTACCCATATGCATGGTGGAAATTGTAGTTCTACAAGCGCCTCCACATCACCGTCCACGGGCACCAGAGGATGGAGCATGATGTTGAGGAGGCTGGGTTGATTAGTTACTGTAAAGGAGGGGGGCACTTTTTTTCTGCACTTGTTTTTATTATTTTTACACATTACTGACAAAGAGGCCTCCTGGATGTTTAATTATTTACTCTCTGTGCCTAGTAAGCATGGGAGCATATAAGCAAAAGGTTTCACCTGATAAGGGTACACAGCTTGGTGAATAATGTCTTGGCATCAGTCTCAGCAGAATAAAAAATATAGGCATCCATACTAGTCTGATAAACAGGAAAGGGGTTAATAATATTGGTGATAATTCACCTTTGTCTACTTTCCAATAATTAAGTTGTAAACTCATTAGTGCATACCATGTTTTGGCCATCAAAAATATTAGATTCTGAATTTTTGGACTGCATGGTGGTGATAATGAGTAGACAGATATGGAGGAAGCAAAACATATTTTTGTGAGTACAAGATGGATCAATAGATTAAAAGTGGTATGAAAAACAGTCAAGCAATGACTAAACTTGAGCTATCAGTTTATGGTCATTCCTATGTGATATGGTAACACTATCTCAATCCATTTGGTTGGTTTATGAACAGAATACATAGTTTGAACAAGTGCCAACTTGGAGTAAATTTTAGACCTAATTGGTCACAAACTGCAGCATGTTTGGGCATAAAAAGATTGCCCATCCTGGGCCAGGTGACAGAGGATGCCCCATCTCACTGTGTATGGGGGCATTGTCCACATTGTTCATTTTCTGACCCAGCAGATCAAATGGGACACAATCATGGACACCAGCAGAGCTTTTAGATTATGCCTGTATTACATATATGGTCTAATCTGACCCAGACCCCAGCGGCCGAATCACCCTGTGTGTGGGCACCTTGTTTACTCCTTTCAATCACTTATATGCATGTTTTTGCTCTCACTGTCCCTAGGATGTGGATTCATTTTTGTGAATGGAGAGGTGTTTCAGGAGCGTACCCACTCTAGCCTACATACCTCCACTTTACTAGCCTATACGCCTCCACTTTAGCCTATATGGGCCTGATTTATTAGTGATCTTATCTGCCGTTCTTTGCTTATCTTAAGCAAATCAACTCTGTGCATGCTCAGAAAAGGGAGATAAGAAGCAAAATCCACTGTGTAAGTGAAGAACTTCTTAAATTACGATGAAAATCCATCTTAACTTCACTCTTATCTCTCTGTTTCTTCTTAAAATAAGCATCTTAACTTTTGCACAAGATAAGATCACTAATGAATCAGGCCCTATATCTCCACTTTTACTATAGTAAAGATGCCCTCACCAGCACCAGGCTGCTCAAACGAAATATTTGAATATCCTCCTGCACTTCTTAGCAGTTTTACAATATATGATCAGCATTTAAACTTAATATGTAAGGGACATTAAAACGTATGAAGGTGGTAATATGAAATGAATAAATAAAAATAGGTAGAATGACATTTAAATTGTTAAATGAAATATATGTTAAATGATATGTCTTCTTAATTGAGAGGACCTGAAGTTATTTTGTTAGTCACACTTCCCATGTAGTATATTTGATAGGCTGAGACAGAGGCACAGTAATAATAGAATGAGTTCACTGCTAGAGGTTCTGAGGTTAAGTCAAAGAGAGGGTAAAGTCAGTTTCCCAAGATGACACCTTAGTCTTGTGTAGAGAAGGTGCAAATGTCATGATGAGGTTCTGCCACTTGTATAAACACTGGAATGGTGAGGTGTGAAGTGGCCACACTTCTTATAGGAGTCAGTGAGCTGGGAGTTACTGGAAATATCAGGGAAACAGATTAAATGCAACATGTGCTTTCTCCATCATTGTTGTTGTCTTAGCATCATGAGTACAATCTACACACACATATTTATATATATACTGCTTGTACATTTGTTATACCCAAATGGCAGGGCACTGTGGTAAAGGCTGACATGTATGATTTTTATGTCCAATGACGTTAAGGGCTCATAGTTCTCAACTTTTATCATGATCATGGAAAGACTAATGTAAAACTTATTAATGAATAGATTAATAGATACACATTTTATAATATTATATTTAGGTACAGATCTGATGTTTTGGGGAGCTCTGGGTTTTGTGTAGCAATATAGATATCAATTCTAGGGGTTCCCCATAAGATGTAGGATCAGACTGGGTTTTGGGGAGCTCTGGGTGTTTTGCAGCAATGTAGATATAAATTCCAGGGGTTCCCCATAAGATGTAGGATCAGGCTGGGTTTTGTAACTTTGGGGGGTTGACCTTGAGTAAAGGTTTAGAGTAGGGAGCGGCTTGGGGATAACATGGCTTTTTTTATAACCTTTAGTGGAACACTGACTGCAACCCTAATGAGTTTATAATATAAAGGGATCCTTTTTGAAAATGACAAGCAGGAACACTTTAGAGGTCATTCTAATGTTTGGGAAGGGGCCTTGGGTATATACAGAGTGGGTCAGGAGTACACAAACAGGAGGGTGACATGCTGAGTACCAAAGTACCAAATCACTTTTTCTTCATAGATAACATCTATATCATACTTTTCCTAAAACAGTGTAGAAACAATGCACAACTGTATGCACTGTAAAGCAACGCCAGTAAGTGTCCACACACATGCAATATTAGCAACATAAACAAATCTCACCTTTATGCCAATGTATATTGAGAAGCCACTTCTCTCAATGCATCTGTGAAGTGTGTAATATTATTAGTAGTACTAGTGTTGCAATATGCTGTATCCTTATTATGAGGTGAGCTCTATTGACTACTTTTGTATATAAGATAAAAGTAGCTCTAAGAAACAAAGTCCAATTGAAAAGAAACCATGTATTAGCAATATTATACGATTTAAGGTATAGATTGTACACCACTTCACCATCAATGTCCTGTCCACGCATGTACTGATAAATGCGTTTATACAGTCTCTGGGTCTGATTCATTAAGGAAAGTTAAGCAAAAAAATGAGTAAGTTTTCTTACTTAAGTGGCTGTTTTTTCATGTAACACACAAATACTTGATAGCTTATTTGTACACTGAAATTTAAAGTTGATCTAGGACATGCCCTACCCCAAATATAAGTCTGCCATCACATTTTAAATTTATCTCCCCCTCCAATGCAACATGGTTTGGCCTTACTTACTTACTTTTGCTTAACTTTCCTTAATGAATCAGGCCCTCTAGTATTAAGGTAAGGAAAGAGAAAGTGAGACCATGCCATAGCTGCAAGGGCGTTCCTCAAAACACAGATCATTAAGTTCAGCTCATGGCCTCAAGGCTTTGATAATATGTAGCAGAAATGAAGGGTGTGGTATTAATTTTCGGCACTCACAATGCCGACAGAGTTTAATGAAAATTCTGATATATTTAATAGAGCACTGTGCTGTATGAGATACCGGTGACCTGAAAGTTTAACTTCTAAAAAGAAATTGTGATCATGGTTTTATGGAGCGAGGTCTCCCCAGGCCTCTGCTCTGTAGGTGGGAAAGTTTGTCACCTTTTGGCACACTTCTCATGCAAATGTTACGAGCCTCTGGGAATCACTCGTGCTCTGGGCAAATAAATATAGCAGGGGACAGCTGATGGCATCTCCAGAACGTCTGCAAAGTAATGGACATGACTGGCTGGCTGAAGATGTTGAGAGTTGTAGTTTAACAACGGCTAGAGAGGTACAGGTTAATAAGAATATCATTAACTGCAAAACAAATATAAAACATTGTAGAAGTGTATTGGTCCTTACGTGTTTTAAATGTTATAGTGCCCTGGTCAGAATGGGACCTAATAATAGTCTAATAATGATTAAAGTAACAGTATTTGCTTGGATAATATACACAACTAACATACAAAAGTTTGTTGTAGCTTATGTAAAGAATGAGAAGGGTTCCGCTTCAATTGGCTTCCTACAGTATGTATAGTTTTGTGGATATGTAAATAAAATGTTATATTGCTTTTCAAGACACACCTTTACCTCCAGCCCGGCTAGGCTATCATTAAATATTATGCTACCCTGACCATTGCTATAACTGACAGGTAAAGCAATACATTTACTAAGGTTTTATACCATTCAACCTGATTTTATGCCTATGTGGAAATAGTTTCAAAAGAACATATCAGTTTATTAACTTTCAGAAATATTAAATATTTTTTGTAAATAACCCCCAAAGTCTTATAATTGAGAATAAATGACATCGAACTTCACAGAGGTTATTCAAAGATTCATATACTATTTTTTTCTTATTGTGTAATCTGGAGTATTGTTTTTCTCTTTATAAAAATATCATCAGAAATGTAAATGTTTTATATTTGAGGAAACACCTACAGGTTAATTAGAACTTTTACAATTAATGATAGTTTCATTCTTTGAGATAGGAAGATTGGAGAAGTCTGCATTATGTTAGGAACTAGTTTCATCAATAGCAAGACTCATCAATATTTTTGTAATTAACTGTAAGTAAATAGCTTAAATGCCTTTACCATATAGGTTTCTTGCGTAATTGACCCCAACAGTCCATTTTTAGTTCATTTTGTTGGGGTGAAATTGCACACTTGGTACTCTGAGAACCTTCTTTCCAAGGACCCCCTGCTCAGTCCTATTAAACTTTGATATGTTGATGGTGCCAGGCAAGGTGACAATTCACACCTCTGCATTCAGGATAAAGCCTGGGCTGAACAGCCCCCTTCAGCATTCCACAAGACACTGACAAGAGGAGCAGACACATGGATCTCTCTCCAGCAGAGGTGCAGTTCAAGGAGAATATGTTGCTTCCTGAGAATACTACACTTCAGCAATGGGGGTATCCTGATTCTGAAGGCTACAGCAGCCTTTCACCAACATCCTCCACAGACTCCTTCAGCTTTTCGCCTCCATATCAATCCTGTGCCTTCCCTGAAGACACCTACAACAGCATTCAAGCAGCCCTGTCCCAGACAGAAGTTCTGCAAAGAAAACAGAAGGAAGTGTCAACCAAGAAAAGCCACAACATAAGAAACAGGACAGTTCCAAGCCATAGACAAAGTGCCAGTGAGAGGGAGAAGATGAGGATGAGGAATCTGTCCACTGCTACTCAGAATCTGAGACAATACCTACCTGCCGCTGTGGCACCAGTAGGTAAAACCTTAACAAAAATTGAGACGCTGCGCCTAACAATTCGCTACATTGCACATCTCTCTGAAGTTCTTGGCCTGGATGATGAGACACTGGCCAAAAGAAGAGAGGAAAGACTCAGAAGATCCACATGCCCAGTTGGTCTCAGCTGCTGTCAAGGCAATATGCATGAAATCTGCTCAGTGACAGGTCCACAGTTGCCAGAAACCTTTCCCCATTATTCTGCTTCTCCAAGAACATTCCCAGAGCAGACAAGACTTGGGGTCATGGACACAAACTTCTCCTTACCCGAGATGCAGTGTTCTAAATTCACAGATGAAGGGCTGTCTGAAGAGGGAGATAGATTCTCTCCATGTGCCATGAACTCCACACCACTTCATTTAACGGCAATATCCCACATGAAAGAGGAATATGCTGCACAGCCACCTATTTCCCCAGACCTGGGGTTTTCTCAGGTATGTTTTGTTCTCATTTCTCTAAGTAAATGTATGTCATTAGTATGCTGACCTTATGTCAATGTGTTGCATGTACCACAGAGCTGCCAAGCCCTTAGCCACCCAATTAGCTTCCATAGCCTCAGATATATTGCATAAGTATTTCATTAGCATATGGTCTCTAAGCGTATATATTTGTAACATGTATACTGCTGTCCCCATAAATAACTTTGATACTTTTTATATGGACAAATGTCAAAAAGATTATTTAGGGAAAAGTTAAGGCATGTTTTCTATTGATTGGATGAATGACTTCCCAATAGAGATGATAGAAAGGAAATAAGTAGTGATTGAGACATGTATACCATACCTACAATACCGTTATTATTATTTATAATATTGAGCACTAATATTTTCAGCTCAGCCCTCTGCATGCAAATTATTATGTTGCTGGCAATGAGGGTTATTTAACATGTGTGCAAATCTCCACTAAAAACACAGCAATCAATCCCTGTCTAATGGAAGCAAAAGTCTGATTGGTTGCTATAATTTTAGTGCAGATTTGCCCAGTATTAGTAAATAACACTTAGGGCTAGATTTACTAAGCTGCGGGTTTGAAAAAGTGGGAATGTTGTCTATAGCAACCAATCAGATTCTAGCTTCATTTATGTAGTACTTTCTACAAAATGACAGCTAGAATCTGATTGGTTGCTATAGGCAACATCCCCACTTTTTCAAACCCGCAGCTTAGTAAATATAGTCTTTAATGTTTGATACTCTGTACATCAGTGGCATTTATTTGAACATTCTGAGTCTTTGTTAGCATATGTTACATTCCTGGGGGTATATTTACTAAACTACAGGTTTGAAAAATTTGAGATGTTGCCTATAGCAACCAATCAGGTCCTAGCTGTCATTTTGTAGAATGTATTAAATAAATAACTAGAATCTGATTGGTTGCTATAGGCAACATCTCCACTTTTTAGTAAATCTACCCCCTGGTAGGCTAACAATCTGTAATTAACATATAGTACCATATTACAAACAAAATATGCTTGAATGTATCACAGCAATAATGGGAATTTTAACATATATATTTTTTGCCCTCCAGGATGTCATCGATGATATGTGGGACGAGCTTGAAAAGAAAGATCTCTGGACAACGTTTCAAGCCCATGAATCCCTCCAGATACAGGATTTCTGTTAACAAATATTATTTGTTTTCATATGTTAAGGACTCATTGGTTATAATAATCATCACCATTTATTTATTACCAATGGTGATGATTGGTTATCCTGTGTATATGTAAATATAAAGTATTTTATGTGTGTATATAGGATATATTTATTTGCATATACGTCATATAGTACCATAATTATTTATTTATATATAATATATAAAGCAAGCACAATATTTTCTTATTTGTTTACTGGCCAGTCACTTATGTTAATATGTCATCTTATCTCCTGTTTGGGATGCTTTTCAAAACTGTAAAACATATAAAATAATGATATTGCATGTTGGTACATCTGTCACTGATATTATAATGTGTAGGCAATAGTTGCCTCCAATTATCCCATCTATTAGTGTAAATTGTTTTTTTATTGGTTGCTGTGATGATCACAAGCCCTTGCACAGCTGATAAGAAATGCTAAGAAAAATGTCCTTTATGCTGTACTAGTCAATTTAATGGCTGCAAGTACATTGTAAATGTATCTGTGCTACATTTTTCACTCTTGCCAAGGTTTATGCTTTATTTAAATACATCTGTTTGGTTATACATTAAACATTCTATAAATTGGAACCTTGTGAATTGTTGTTTTGTTCAGAATGTATTGATTTGCCCTAGCTGATGCTAAATTTTCGCAATACAAATTTATTGGAATTCTCTCTGTCACATTGGTTTAGCATGTGTCTGTCTATGAATCCTATAAATCTCTCACAATTAGATATACATGGAAATGAATTCCCTGAAGGAGTCTTTATAAATATCTCCCTGGTATGTATTATTACTCCAAATTGAGGAATACATAGATATTTTTGTACAACAGCAAATATGAGAGAAAGATCTCTGTTTTTTACTGCCATTCAAGTCTCCAGGTTATATGTTCAAGACCACACACTAGGGTACATTTACTAACATTGGGCCTGAGTCATTAAGGAGAGCAAAGCAAAAAAAAGGAGTAATTTTGCACCTTGGCCAAACAATGTTGGATTGGAGGTAAATTTAAAATGTGGGATCAGATTTATAGTTGGGGTAGGACATTTCCTATATCAACTTTAAATTTCAGTGTAAAAATAAAGCTATCAAGTATTTGTGTGCTACATCATCATCATCATCATCATCATCATCATCATTTATTTATATAGCGCCAACATATTCCGTAGCGCTTTACATGAAAAAACATCCAGTATTTTCCTGACATATAATAAACTAATTTGCACCCCTTGTATTGTAACATGGTTTGTCCAGGATCACATTTACTCCTTTTTTTGCTTTCTCTCCTTTGTGACTCAGGCCCATTGTGTTTAAGTGCAAAATTTGCACTGAACCACAGCAACCAATCAACAATTAGCTTTGATTCATCTTGCGTGAAGTAAGACAAGGAAAGAAATTGTCTCATTGGTTATCATGAGCTAGTGCATATTTTACATCTAAATGCAATGTTAGTAAATGCGCCCTGGGGATATATTTACTAAACTGTGGGTTTGAAAAAGTGAGGATGTTGCCTATGGCAATCAACCAGATTTGGCGTTCGAATACTTTTGTCCATATAGTGTATGTCAATACAATATATATATATACATACTATTAATATTATTTAACTATAACAATAAAACATTTTTGATTTTTGAAGGTGGTTTATGGTTTATCATTTCATTCAAATGTCCATATGGCTTTAATCCAACACCTGCTAGGACTGATTTTGAAAGAATTTTATATTTTTTTCAAACTCTCATTATTTATGAAAGCAAAAAAGTTGATTTCTAGCATATGGCAAAAATATAATTTTCTTGCGCTTTTCTTACAATGCTGCCTAGTCGTACGGCAGAACAAAGTAAAAAAGGTTTGTGCCGCTTTCACTTAAGTGGTTAATTGATTTAATTGCCTCTCATGGCAGTTAGCCCCATCTTACGGTTCTACCTAGCCTTTTGTCTCTCATACAGCATACAAACTTCTGGATGATTATGACAGATTGAAGATAAACGGCTCTGAATGAAACAAAAGAGAAGTGTATTTTCACTTGAAACTTAATAATAGGCAAAAAAGAAAAGATTGAACCAATGAAAAATTTAAATAAAATTGAATTGCATGACAAGTCTTTCATTTCAGGAGAGACAATTCTTGGGAGTTTTGTGACTTTATATTCCAGCTGTGTTTCTGATGGAAAACCTGTTGAGTCTCAGTGTATTTTTCTCCAAGTGTATTGTGCTGCTGCACAATCTCCCTCATCAGCTGCATAATGCAAATGAGGGCATTTGTAGTATGATTTATGGTTAGGTTTGTGGATTAGTATGTGGATGCACGTCATTCCCAATAGTGCTTTACTATGCACCTCTGCTTTGTTAAATTGTTATTGGCTCAAAGCAGAATGCTTAACTAGCTTAAATTTACATTGTGTACACAACGCCTCTCAATCTTCAGCCGGAGAATTACGTTAACAGCATAGGTAGGTGCAGGGGGTGTGCAGCTGCCAGAAACCAACACTCTGGGTCAAACTTACTATTTTAAATATAAAGAAAACCGTAGCAGTGATATTTCTAGCACTGCACAACCACTTGTATACGTTCCCATTTGCACTGTTGTGTAGTCTCTATACATTTCAATAAAGCTTGCTATATGTGTTCTATGGTACTATATGTTAGATTTGTGGAGAATTTATACACTAGACATAGCCATATTAATTTGTTTTGGTGAAAAGCCAAATTAGATCCCCCCAATGTCAAATTCATGCACTTGCCTCTGAATCTGGCTTTTCCCCCAACTGATTCGGATCATAGTTTCAATCCATCCAGCTACACCCCCCCCCCCCCGATCCAATAAAATAGAGGACATCAAGGCAGCTCTTTAAAAATCAAGCATCTTGGGCCTAAAATACCAATCGAGTAATATTTATAACACTCTCTACAACTCTTTGTATGTGTTGTAATTATTCCACTGCAATTAGTAATAGGCTCTTGTAAACAGATTCAAGAGTTTCTGCATCCAGGGGCAAAACAATGCATGCTGCTCTAACCTCCAGCCTGCCAGCCCTCTCTGCTCTTCTGAGCATGTACAGTACAGCGCAAGTGTCGGCCTCCGTTCTGCTCTTTTGAGAGCAAGTCGAGTGTCTCGGGGAAGGGGCAAACCGGCACTGCAGTCCCCCCCTCTCATCCAGGCCCTGTAGCAGTCACAACCCCTGTAGATATGCACATGCCTGCATCTATGAGTGCATAATAATTTATTTCCTAACCTCTCTGGAGGTGAACATAGCCTTATTACATATATATCCAGTATATATCTATAACTATATCTGTATCTATCCATCTATCTATCTATCTATCTATCTATCTATCTATCTATCTATCTGTATATATAGAGACATATATGCACACACACACACACAGGGGTCGAAGTGGAAATTTAGATGTGGCAGAATATAAGTGACTTTAATTTGATACTTTAAAATTAATTTTAGATCTTATTTTAAAAAAAAGTAAAAGCACCCTCCCCCACTCCCACTATTACACTGCAAACTTAAAAGGTGCAAAGTCTAGGGGACTAAGGAATAATAAGGGACAATAGGTGGCAAGGGGTCATTAGACTTAGTGGTCAAGGGGAGTAGCAGAGGAGGTGGAGGCTAAACAGTCATAGCTGCATGTGGGCAGGTTGCAGTGGTCACAGGGTAGGTTGAAGGGAGCAAGGTAGCCCAACTGGCCCGGAGGGCAGATGACCCCCTGCCCCTGGAGGTAAGGTAGAAAGGAGAGGATAATTGCACAGTATGGGGAGACATGGAAAGCAAATGGATAACAGAGTTGACATCCTGCAAAAGAGAGTACTATAGATAGAATGTGATACTAGACAATGTTATACAACAATGGATACAGTTATGGATCTAATTGACCTGGTGAGTATATATTGGTGAGATTTGCTAATGTAGGTTACCTGTTTGATGTACAGGTCTGCAGATGGCGGAGAGCTGATAAACTGGTGATTTCTGGAGGGCAGGTAAGCCAGGATGATGTGATGAAGTGCCGCTGTAAGACAAGAGCCAGGAGCATAACCGGGGCAGAGGCCTACTGCTGAGGACGTGTAAGTTGACTCTGTCCCAGGATGATGAACTGTGTCTGCAGCAGAGTCCAGAAGCGAGCTGGAGGTCTAAGAAGACAGGGATGCAGGAGTCACCCCAGTGCTGGATAAAATAGCCAGTGGCAAGATAGGGAAGCTGGAGCGCCAGGAGCTTCCCCAGCAGGTATAAGGATGCAGAACTGCTACAATGGGGACGCCAAGACAGGCTGTGTCGTGCTGAGACAAGAGAGCTGGATGTCCTGATGGCAGAGTGGAGCTGCTGAGCCGCTCCATCACACAGACTCTGAAGGAGCCACCAACAACCATTCCTGAGCTAGGGCAGGTCCTGATTACATAGTAACACATAGTAACATAGTTGATGAGGTTGAAAAAAGACACCAGTCCATCAAGTTCAACCTATTTTGGATCTCCTGCGATCCTGCACTTATATTTGAAATTAATCCAGAGTAAGCAACCGCCAATCTGTTTCAATTGTGAAAATCCCCCCAGACTCAATATTGCAGTCCTATTTTTACCCTATATCCACTACTATCCTCCATTTTAAATTAACGGTCGTATCCCTGGATACACCTTTCCGCTAAAAATTTGTCTAACCCTTTCTTAAACATATCTATTGAATCTGCCATCACAACCTTCCCTGGCAATGAATTCCATATCTTGACTGCCCTTACTGTAAAGAACCCCTTCCTTTGCTGGTTGTGAAATTCCCTCTCCTCTAACCTTAGGGGATGACCACGTGTCCTGTGTATGGTCCTTGGGGTAAAAAGTTCCCATGAAAGCTCTCTGTATTGACCCCTAATGTATTTGTACATAGTAATCATATCTCCCCTTAGACGCCTCTTTTCTAAAGTAAACATGCCTAAACTGGCTAACCTTTCCTCATAACTTAATGACTCCATACACTTTATCAATTTTGTCGCCCTTCTCTGAACCCTTTCTAGTTCCAAATTATCTTTTTTATAGAGTGGTGCCCAGAACTGTACTGCATATTCAAGATGAGGTCTTACCAACAATTTATACAGTGGCAAAATTACACTGTCTTCTCTTGCATCTATGCCCCTTTTTATGCATGCCAATACTTTGTTTGCCCTTGCAGCTGCTGCTTGACATTGAGCACTATTGCTAAGTCTACTGTCTATGAGCACTCCCAAATCCTTTTCCAATATAGATTCTCCTAAATTAATTCCATTTAATTTATAGATTGCATTCTTGTTTGCAGAAGTGAAACTGAGCACCTTACCACACAGCCACACAGCCCACAAGGAGCCACCAAAAGCTGGGCTGGGTGACATCCGTGGCCAGGAGCATGACAGAGCCACCATCAATGGTAGTGGGGCTGGTCCAGATTGGGTGGAGTGGGAGGTAGACTGAGACATCAAGCTGGAGGAGGCCTCCAGGAAGATTCAAACACTGAAGCAGCGTGGCTCCCTGGGAAAGTCCTCACTCTGCTTCACCAATTGCAGGCAACTTCCACAGGAACATAGACATACTGCCACTTCTCCTGCTCGGCTATATTTCATTAATGAGCATAGTGCAAGAGTTAACATAAATATTTGGCTAGGTCCCAGGTACTTCTGTAGGCAGTGGGAAACAGACTCAACAATTTTACATGCTCTGTTAATTCCACACAGAAAATATTGTGGCAATGCAAATTTGATATATAAAATATAATTTCATATAAATGTACTTTGCAATTTATTTAATAATAACACCTACTTTTGATTATTCGACAAAGCGCTATGATGATGATGATGATGATGAAGGTTTTGTTATGACACTCCTCCCCTTTCAGCATGCTGGATTGCAAATTTTACTACCTGCAGATGGCAGCATTTTTAACTAATATCCTTAAGACATTTACAGAAATAAGAGAAACAGTAGAAACATGCACAGCAGGAGAATCATACAAAACAATACATATAATCCAAACAATATATATTTTTGCTTATGAAGTAAACCACAACGTAGTTTGATTATTCTTTTCTTTTAAATAAATAACTCATAAGCATTACTCATAAAGTCCATTAGTAGATGCATGAATGTTAAATAGAAGAGGCTCTCTGAAATATATCATCTTTCTCAATTCAAGCACTGTGTAAGTGGATAAATATTAGATTTAAGAATATAGATGTAATAGTATTTTTATTATTATTGTATGCTCTAAAGCTGGAAATTGATTTAAATTTCTTACAATCCTCAGGGGGCTTTAACAGGTGCACAAAAGTAATAGTTTTAGAATTTATATGAAAGGGTTGCAATACTAGCTACGACTTGATGAAGATGAATGAGCAGTGCTGTGTTACAGTACCTCATTTACACATAGCCAGAAGATGTACTGCAGGTGTCTGACATCACGATCATCAGCTCTCTTGGAATAAATACAGCTCCTGACTTCATTCCTATTCAGGCTCTGGAGATGAGTACTTCTGCCTACTGCATTGGCTTCTACTCTGACACAACATCAGCCTAGCAGCCTTTCAACCAAGATCATAACAATCTTTTTCTTCATTTAACACTATTATATTTGTTACTATATATTTATAGTATTACTATATTTTTATATTGTTATTTTATCTTTACGTACTAATGCTAATTGGAGCTTCAGCAACAACCAAAACTCCTTTGAACAGCCTGTTCTAGAACTAATGTACATTAGCACCTCTCTATATCGCAATAAGGAGGCATGGATCTGAAAGCACCCACAGAATAATGATGCTGAGGTGCAAGGACACAGAGAGGTCTAGCTGACATTTCCAAGTCAACAACTGATAAGAGAGACAGCTTGGTGCTTTTTTTCTTCCTAAACTTTTGCTTAAAAAAAAAAAAAAAATCAGCTTGCAAACAGGCAATTTACGACTAAATCCTTTCTCAAGCTTAAGAAAAAAAAAGTCTGGATACTGAACACTTTTATATTTGTCTAAAAAAAAAATCCAACTTCTCTTGATGGATACAAGTTGCATATCTTCTTGTTTAAATTAATTTTTGATATGTTTTATTTTACAAGTGGAATGATCTATCCTGTGAATTAGTGTGAAGGTGCCTTGTATACATTGACAATCTGCTTTCTTGTTTAGTTGCTTCTCCTGTAATAGAATCGCATGTTGTAGTTCTGTATGGCATTGGCTATCCATCTATTTCCTCTAAAAGGTAAGCCTTATACTCTTAATATGGCGGCTATTATTATTATTATTGTTGTTGTTGTTGTTGTTATTGTTATTATTATTATTATTATTATTCTTCTGTATCATTATGCATTGAAATTTATCTGGGCTGCATTTTCTTTGTTTATTGATCACTCAGAAATGTTTTTAAATGTCTGGGAAAAAAAGGATTTGCCACATTCCACAGGGCTTAAATGGTTTATTTTTTTATAGTTATAGTCGAGCAAAACGTTAATATAAACTTTTATCAGGAGTGACTATCTAGAGGATCATACAGGTTGATTACAAGCAATGTTTTACCATGTCCATAAAATCAAAATTAACTCTGTGTGACATTACAGAATCTTTTTTTCTTTTTAAAAAAATAACCCTTAATTTAATTTAATGCTCTGTGCTATAAAAATGTCAGTCGTAGAGGCTAACATCAATAAACCCATGTGACTTATCCTGCAATCTCTTGTATTCATCAGTCAGTTGGCAAATCCTGCATTGTGAACAATTTGTTTGAAATATTCCTTAGGTTCTTCTACGGGGCAACATGTTTTTTTCTAGTAGGGCAAATTGCTGTGCTTTGTTCTGCTTGGACTAGTGCTTCTAACAAATATAGATTCTGTCTAAGATCTTCTATAGTTTGTTAAACCTCAATTGTCTTTGAAGGATACAGTGTGCTACAATTATTGTGCACTTTGCTTACACAGACATTGAATCACTATTTCTAATATTCAATCTTTCTAATATTCAATCCATACACAAACTCCATACCGTGTGTCCAGCTACTACTGTGATCATTCATGCAATGCATTCAATACCTTAACAGATTTAAATGTTTTAGTAACGGCTCTTTACATTATTTGCTAAATTGCAACGTACTATACTGTAAATGTAAGTGGTGTACGGATTTGCACCTTACTTCTGTACTATAAGCAAGAGTACATTCATAATTGCAGTTACCTAACAAGATGGGTGCAACAATTCAGATGTTAATGCTTGTGCGTAAATAGACATGTGTATACGGGCATCATTTTCCTTTTTGTTATGTTATTGACAGGTAAATGGAGAAGAGACAATGCTCAAATAGATCTTGATTTATGAGATAAAATCTAGTATTACCAAATGTCTAATGTATTATAAAATATGGATGAATTCTTGCTTGTTAATTCCGATTATAACTGTTGAACAAACTACAAAACACATATAAGGTTCACTTACGACACGCAAAAACAACACACTGCACTGCAAAAACCCCTTTATGTACATTATTGGTGCCATTGGCATGTCTGTGCTTGTGACTATGGTAACTTTGTCGAGTATACACATAATATGAAGACTGGGCAGAGTAAGGTGGTTCGCAGGCAGTAAAGGGTAACCGCAAACATAGCACTCAGCAAGCACAGATGAATGTGGCCACGTAATGTAATTCAAAGCGTAAATGAATGGTGATAACATGAATGACATGCAGACTTCTCTCAATCTTTTGAATTGGACAATCACAAGCAGATATTTCATTGTAATATGTGATAGCTGATTTGGTGCCTGCAGTGGGTCATAGAGACACAGAAAGGCAGATACTAGACTTATGGGTTGCACAAGGTACAGCTCACCACTTATAGTACTCCGATGATGCAAACCTCAACCATGGCACATCCAACAGACCAGCTACCTGAAGTGCTCACACACTGCTGAGTGCCATTGGAGGACATCTCATTTATATGAAGATATCCTCCACTATAAATTCATCCTTTCATCTTACAGCACTGCACTTTTAACTGCCAAACAAACATTATTCAAATGTCTAATACCCACCTAGTCTTCTAACCCACATAACCTCGTTGTCACCTTCATTTCGCTTCTCTGCCACCTGCACCTCCGCCCCCTTCTTCCCTCACAGTCCATGATTTTGCCACCTACTTCAAATACAAAATTGACACAGTTCAACAAGTTATTTCTGCATGCCAAATGCCACAAATCCCACCACCTTCTCTAACACTCCCCAATTCACTCTCCATTCTTACTTTACAGTAACAGAAGATGAAGTCTTTGTACTCATCGCACCATCTCACCCTACAACCTGTGTCTAGACCATATTCCCTCCCACCTTCTCTGCCCCTCACCCCACTGCAAGCCCACCTCTAGCTCATCTTTTCAATCTGTCTCTCCACTGGCACATTTCCACCCTTCTTTAAGCATGCGCTCATCACACCAATTCTAAAAAAAAACATTTCTCGAACCAGTCTCTATCGCCAACTACCACCCTATTTCTCTCATTTATCTCCTCCCCTTTATGAGCGACTTGTGTACAGCCACCTATCTCACTTTCTCTCCTCGTACTCCATTCTCCACTCTCTGCAATCGGGATTCTACTCCTAATATTCCCCTGAAACACTGAAACTGTTCTCACAAAAGTGATCGATGATCTACTTATAGCAAATTATGAGGGCCATTTCCCCATACCTATCCTCCTGGACCTTTCTGCTGTTTTTGCCTCTGTTGAACAACTTCTTCTGCTACAAACCCTTCACTCCATTGGTCTTCATGACAGTTTTTCCTGGTTCACTTCCTACCTATCAAACCGCTGTTCCTCTGGCATCTTCATTACCACAACTACAGGGCTCTGTTCTCGGTCCTGAATTTTCCTCACTGTACTCTAAGTCGCTCATTTGGCTTCCAGTTTCACCTCTATGCTAATGACACCCAAATCTACCTCTCCCCTGACCTCTCCCCTTCTGTACTATCTTGTGTAACCAACTGTCTTTCTGCTATCCCAATGTTACCTAGAGCTCAACATGTCCAAAACAGAACTTATCATATTTTATTTTCTACAATCACTATCTCCCCTCATATCACCATCAATAACACCACTTGGTGTCACACTTGACTATGCCCTGTTTAATCCCTCACACCCAGGGGTAAATTTATCAAGCTGAGAGTTTTCCGGCGGGATTGAAAAGTGGAGATGTTGCCTATAGTAACCGATCAGATTCTAGCTATCATTTTGTAGAATGTACTAAATAAATGATAGCTAGAATCTGATTGGTTTTTCAAACCCACCAGAAAACTCTCAGCTTGATACATTTACCCCCCAGTCTCTCTCCCAGTCCTGTCACCTCTGCCTTAGAAATATTACCAGAATACGCCCTTAACGTCACTAGGGACTGGCCTCAGCAAAATCTCATTGTGCTGTGGGGTTGGGGCCAAAATGACACAATTTAGTGTGTCTCTTACTTCCCCCCTGCACTCTTGACCTTTCCTCTGTGATCACCATGAAGAATAAAAAGGTTGCTAAGTATGGGGACAGCCCTGCAGGAAGGAACTGTGGTGCACATAATTTCTTGCTAATTAAAGAAACATGGGTTAGAATTAGTGCGTGTGATGCCTCACTTGTCTTGTGTTTGGAATAATTAAATTTTGCTCCATCAAGAGTACACAGAGGCATGTGACACAAAGGGGAGATGTTGCCTATAGCAACCATCAGATTCTAGCTATCATTTTGTAGAATGTACTAAATAAATGGTAACTAGAACCTGATTGGTTGCTATAGGCAACATCTCCACTTTTCAAACCTGTCGGAAACTCGCAACTTGATAAATTTAACCCCAAGTCTCATTTAACAATACGGGATGTGGTATCTTAAAATTTCGTCTATATAATTTAAATTGTGAAAAAAATATCCAAATTCAACCAGCAATGTATATACGAAGGGGATTTATGGCAAACCTCCCAAGAATAATTTACACTCTCCAGGCCTCCTGTTGCCAGCACTGGGTTATACTGACTTACTGGCTATGTTGATAGTTTATCTGCTCTCCTGTTTTATGTCAATATTGTAATTTCAGGGATTTTTTTGCTGAATCTTTAATTACATTTATTTTTCTCTAGAAATGAATATCATGAATATAACAAACAAAGTTCGCAGCAAAATCTGCAGTAATGCCCCATGGCTCAGCAACTCATGTGAACTGGATCTAAATATATCTTCAGCTAACATAACTCATGATCACTTCCAGCTACCTACCTTCTCTCCAGCTGCCAAGGCACGAGTGATCATCACCTTTGTTATTTTCACACTGTCAGCCTTCTGCAACTTGGCTGCTCTTTGGTCAGCTGCACGAACAAACAGAAAGAAAAGGTCACATGTGCGAATCCTAATCCTAAATCTCACCACGGCTGATCTTCTGGTAACGTTCATCGTCATGCCACTGGACGCTATTTGGAATATCACTGTACAGTGGCAGGCCGGGGACATTGCTTGCAGAATACTCATGTTTCTAAAGCTTCTCTCTATGTACTCGTGTGCATTTGTCACTGTGGTGATCAGCATGGATCGGCAGTCTGCCATTCTCAACCCACTGGCCTTTAACGATGCCAAGAAGAAGAACAAGATAATGCTGTCAGCAGCTTGGTTAATGAGCGTCCTGCTATCACTGCCACAGGTATAGTCCTTTGTAGCTTAATAGTAGTAAAAAGAGATCAGACTATGGCTAACAACCACTGGATCATTAATGTAAGATAGCTATACCTAAAAGTAAGACATGAGAAAATGGGTAAACTACACAAGTACTGCCCTGCTTAACAGCATACTGGTGTACTTTTAATTGCATCCCTGCACAGTGGAGACAGGGCTTGATGAGGCCCATTGTGTCATCAAGGCGCACCCATTTCACAAGAAAGTGGGATCCTGAAGGGTGCTCTAATCTCCCATATACGTTTAGGGGATGATCATTGAAAAGTACTCTCAGGTAAACCGTATTTGATTAGCGCACACATTCTGGGCCTGATTCATCTTTGGATGCAACCTGAATACAACTCGCGTTTAGAAAAACAACGCACAGAACTTGTACGTACACACACTCGCATTTATGTAGAAACAGATCTCAAGATACGTTTCCATTTTAATCTGGGTGTAAGTACACTCTGGCTATACATTACTTGCCATATGTAGACAGACAGAACAGAGTACAGAATATGCACATGCATATTGTGCACAACTCTTAATACTATAATCATATATAAAAATAGGTTTTCATTCTTTTGCAGTTTATTTTACATTAAATACATATATCAGGAGGTTCTTAATGTGTACTATACATAAAATGCATTTTTATAGTTTCTCTCACTTGCAAACACAAGTTCTGTGCTATCTAGTGGCATGCATATGTGTAGTCATCACTATCAGTAGGCACGTACTCCTACCCTATAGCTAGTGAAAATAATACAGCTAAAAAACACATACTTAAGAGGTATCCTGAACATGAATCGGCCATTTCTGCATTGCCCTGCCCTCGACACGCCATTAGTGTAAGTCCTGTTCTGACATATGCACAGTGCTATTTCACGCAATATATGCCACACAAACGGACTTATGCTCGAAGATGAATCAGGCCCTCTGTCATAGTCACAAGGGATGGCATTAGAAATGTTGTGTTTTTTTCACACAAGGCCTGGGCAAGGCTCTCTTTCTTATACTCCCTATGACCCTCCAAACAGAAATAAAACTATTAATACTATAAATAAACACATGTAGTGACAATCTGTCTCTGATATCTAAACTTGGAATAAAATGAGCTATACTGATACTGTGTTGTGCTGCGACTATATTATGTTTGTGATATAGGATGGTTTCTAGGAGTCCTACAGATGATATTAGCACCCAGCACCATAATTTTCCAGGAGGTGGATCGCTGCCTGGTCTTTAAAGTCCAACCAATATCATTCTCATGTTTGAGAAAGTTTGTAAAATTTGTCTATGAAAATATGCTGTGGTTTTTTTATACTCATCAACTGCTGTGTAGTATTTATTTGCATTACAATGTCTAGTATTTGCCATGTAAACTGTATAGTTTAAAAGCTATACTGTGTGTAGCATAAGCATTCAAAATGTAATATAATTTTATTGTATTCATGCACATTGTTCAGGTCACATTGAGTGGGTGTACTGTCCTATATTTGTATAGAATATAATTGTATTATAGCAATTTGCATTTGCCTAGTGGTAGGTGGAATAGAATTGTATTATGATCATGTCCAGTGTTCAGGTCATGTTCAGTAGATGTATTCATCTATATTTGCATAGTGTCATATTATTATGGTAAAATCCAGTGATCAGGCCATGCTGGGGAGATGTAGTGTCCTATATCTCTATAGAGTGTAAAGAAATGTAATTAAGATAGTTTCCATTGATTAAGTCATATTGGGTTTCATGTCAGACATCATACACTGTAAGCCTTCGATGACCCTAAATTAGACAGGGAGCTTCTGTTTACTTGCAGGCCCCCATACAAGTGTTGCTCCAGTTCCCCTGATGGCCTTAGTAACAGCCCAAAACACAATTATGTACTGTCTTCCTTACAAGTCTAATAAATGGTCCTCTAATAAATGGGTGTCAACACCATATACAAAATATAAGAAATGCATTGTTGTCCTGATCCGTTACGTATAACCTGCACAATATGTAGGCTTGCATTACTTATCTATATGCATAAATGTGCCTAATTGTCCGCCTTGCATGTAACAGAGCACCCATGTGTATGGTGAAGCCCCGAAATGGTCCTTTTCCATCCACTTTCCATCCTGTCCCACTCGTGAAATCCATACACAAGGTATGACATTGCATATTGCTGCATATTGTTACTAGCAGCGGCTTGCCACCCACTCTAACCTGCTTCCCGGCTGTCATGGCAACAGCTGGGACCTAACTTCCAGGAGCTCTGTCATTTCCTTTGCCAGGGCAACTGTCGGGACGCTATTATAGTCAGCGTCGTGTCCCACCATGTGTGGCAGCCAGGCGCATGCGCAAACCAGCGCATTTAATCAAGCACAATCTGGGGGGCCAATTATGACTCTGCAAGCCCCTAACCTCTGATTGGTCAGCCTCCCTGCCGCTTATAGCATCCTGTGTGTTGCACATTATTGCTTTGTTCCTGTGTATCCTATGATATTTGACCTGATTCTCCGTTGTGACCCTTGGCTTTGTTTCTGGAGCCTGCTTGTACTCTGTTTGCCATGACCATTGGCTTTGTTATTGGAAATCCCTGTTCGCTGCCTGCCCTGATCCTTTGGCCTGTCCCTGACTACTCTACCTGCTACGGACCTCTGACCCCGGCCTGGTTCTGACCTCCAGTTCCAGTCTTGGCTACCGCATCCTATTCCAGCTGCCCTAAGGCCTCCATAGATAAACTTTTACTAAGCAAGTGGGGGGCTTTCCAAGTACCTGCGAGCACATAAAGCTCTACGGGAAAGGTGGCTGCTAAAGGTGACCTCTATACCATCTGTTCTAAAATTTTATCTTGGTAGCCGTTAGCCCTAACAAACATAAACTGGTATAAATGGCATTTGCAGGAGGTGCAGTTTGTAGTTTTGTAAAGGACCTTTTAAGAGTTCACCTGGTTATCTACTACCTAGCACAATCCTGCTATTACTTGGTAGCATGTGTGAGTGTTGAATGCTTCACGCTGTCTAGTTTGTGATATATTGTTTCAATCATCTCTCTGTGAAACACATGTAACTAAATTTACTCATGTTTACTCGTGAAATAAAATTACATTAGTCCACTGCCAATCATCCATTTACCGTTTTCTCCTCTAAAAACAATAAATGCAGCTGTTCTAATATAACACTTTCTACTTCCTGATTGACTCAAATGTTACTATATAATAACATTGAGAGAGCTGTATACAAAACTCACCAGGCAAGTCTTGGTCGTGCACAAACACTGCCTGTAGGGGTTTTATTAGTCCCACCTTTGTGTGACTCTTAATAGTAGAGCTTTTAAATAAATTAAATACATGAAAATATTTTTAGTTTGTGGTTAAGTGAAATAATTATATTATTATCAGAATGTTTATGTCCTTTCCTTGAGTAAATGAGGAATGTATGTTGGATTTCAAACCCATCTCGAAATAATACATTATATAAAATTAATTCAGCAAGTTATAGCCAATCAGATGCTGCTCAGAGGGAGATGGATACATTGTATTCATGGTCACACAGCAGATGTGAGACATGTGTACCCAGCTTTAGATATGGATATATACTTTAGCCATTAAGGGTAACTTAACCCAAAAACTAAACAGTGTCTTTGGGTAGAGTTCAATGAGTTAATATGTAAAACAAAATTGCAATTGCCATGGGTGCACCCACTGGGGTTCCTGGCTGTCACACTGCCGTTCTTTCTACCTGTACTGCTCTAAAGTTCGGGTAGTTCATTGGTCTCCCTTTTCTTCCAGCTTTTTCTGTTTCATACAGTAACTATCACTGAACCAGAAAACTTCACCCAGTGCACCACTAGAGGCAGCTTCCGGGAACACTGGTTGGAAACACTGTACAACATGGTGAGCTTTGTGTGCCTGTTCCTGCTTCCTCTGCTGATCATGATCTCCTGCTACTCCAGGATCCTGCTGGAGATCTCAAAGCGCATGAGCAAGGGAACACGTGAGTTCTAGCCACAGAAATGCCCATTTTTACAGCAATAATTGTGACTCATCATGTATCTAGAATACTATCATCAATGGTAATACATTACTATACGTCTCTATTGTTCCTGAAGGTGTCACAGTCATAGCTCCAATTTCTCGGGGACACTCTTAGTGGCCATGACACGCTATGTGCCTGATTCATGTTGGAATGTAAGTCCATATGTGTGCCATCTCTTATTTGAACAGCTCTGCACACGCTCACAAATTAAAGCAATTGCATGCAATTATGTCTGAACACAAATGACACTTATGACTTAAGAAGGGCAGAACGGGGAGGGAAGGTGCGGACGATCGCAGGCCAACACAGATGCCTGTGATCAAGTCCTGGGATTCTCTAAAGTATGTTTTGTTTAGCTGTATCATTTGCACCAGCTACAGGACAGGTGTAAGTGCCAACTAATAGTGATAACTGCCACGGCATTGACTTTGTATTAAAATAACATATATGTGTGCCACTAGATGGCAAAGACCATTTGCATGCAAGTAAGAGAAAATATAAAAACACGTTGTAAGTACAGAACACACTAAAAACATCATGATTTATGTATTTAATGTAAAAAAATTAAATGAAAACATATTTGTATTAATGATTATAGTATTATAAGCTGTCTATTTATTTCATAGATTTTGTTTTCTTGCATGTGTTCTGATGTCACTTTATATTGCACAAATGCATGTGCATATCCTGCACTCTGTTCTGTTGTTAACATATGGCAAGTAATGTTTAGGCAGAGCGTACTTACACCCAGATACAAATTCATCATCATCATTTATTTATTTATATGGTGCCATTAATACCACAGCACTGTACAGAGAACTCACCCACATCAGTCCCTGTCCCAATAGAGCTTACAGTCTAAATTGCCTAACACAGACACATACAGACTAGGGTCAATTTGATAGCAGCCAATTAGCCTACTAATATGTTTTTGGATTGTGGGAGCAAACTGGAGCACCCCGAGGAAGCCAACGCAAACACGGGGAGAACATACAAACTCTGCACAGATAAGGCCATGGTCAGAAATTAAATTCATGACCCCAGTAATGTGAGGCAGAAGTGCTAACCACTAAGCCACCGTACTGCCCAATTCAAAATGTATCTTGGGAAACACTGGAATCTGAATATGGTGGCAGCTACACGCAAATTCCATGCTTACTTTTTAAACACAATTTGAGTGCAGGTTGCGTCCAAACATGAATCAGGCCCTCTATTCATAAATATAAACTATTACAGCATGCAAAATGAAAAAATTAAAAGTAAAGATACTAAGATTCAACGCAAAGAACAGGAATAATGGTAGAGTACGGACAATATTACATGGGTTTTACAGTTTCCACCAAAATGAAATGAGACTCTCTATGGTCAAAAAATTTTGATTATTTTTCATTATATTAGTAGAATTGCATCTATACATGTGCTTTTCTGGTGCTCAAAAGCGACCCATTGGAGGTATAAGCCAAGGCTTGTCCTCTGCCACGACCACACTCATTTGAAAATCAATTGATATCCATGAAACGCCCACACTAAGTTTGCTCATATCCTGCACAGAGGAATATCTAACATATATAGATGTTTAAAATGGTAATTTTAATCTTCTGTGCTAGGTCCAGGTAAGTATATAACATTATTGAAGGTAGTGTAAATTGAGAGTGTGTCTTTAACTGGGGTTAGGAAATGGTAAATTAACTTGCTTGATGACATGAGGAACATAATTTAACATGACTTTTATGCACCCCATATGTCCTCTCCTCACCTGCTTGTTGTCTTCTCAGTATGCTGGGCAGCCCAAGCAATGTACCATGTGACTGGGGTAGTCACATGACAAGGTTATGTGATGATGACAGTCTGACAGTAGGGAGAAAGGAAGTTACAGAACGCAGTTGCTGAGACTGACATAAGTGGCTTAATAGTGTTCTATCGCGTTCCCTCTCCACTCTAGCCAAAGCGGGTTGTGTGAATTCGGCCAAATTTCAGCTAAAATGTTGTGAATTGCTGCAAATTTGTCTCCTATACAAAAATGAAAACACCTAATTTTTTCCTCTTGACCTCAGCACCAGCCCTGATTTGTACAAGTAATAAATCAATATGCTGGAAAACCTGGGACGGTTTTCATTATAACAGGAAGATCATGAGCGTGGAGTTCCCCTCCATAGTGAGAACCAGACAGAGGCCAGACAGCACAGGGCTGGAGCATTGATGGAGAACACTGCAAAAAAAAGTTTTTGGGCTCTTCATGATCCCAAGGCTTTGGGGTCAGGGTATTGAAAAGTTTGGTCCCCTGGAGTCCCAACTAATTGATACATCTCCTTCCAGAGCCCCTGCCTAATATACCAAAAGAGCGTAAAATAAATAAAAATGCATACACAATTCTAAAAGTTTCATTGTGTAAAAGCCTCCCCAAAACCCTCATTCACCACTTTAGTAAATAAAATAAAATATTCTTACTTGAGCCATCATAGTCTATGTGTATGGCTGGGTAACCCTGAAATATTTCCTTTTAGAAAAGACCCATCCACACACCGACTGGCACTAAAAGAACAGAGAAGGCAGTTCCCAGGTCACCCGAACTGCTCCTACCACAGTCCACCCATTCTGCTCCTATCACGGTCCACCACTGGTGTTAACGAAGGGATGTGAATAGTGCCATTAAATAATTTTGCCCTGTTTTAGACCAATTTCTTATCCTTTTAATGCAACCAAAATGCATGTAAACCGAATGGAAAACATATATGAGAATTCAGTCTTCCAATCCTCAATCTAATGCCCACTGCTCAGCGAGACACTTAGATATGCCTGCTCCAAAAAACATAGCCATTCCCTTACATACAACCTTTTATTATTGTTTTAATGTTAGCAAAGTTGTTTATAGAAAATAAAGTACAAATATCAACCCAATGAGGCAAAGAATAGTAACGTATAAGATTCTATGCTCGTTTTGCAAGGTCACTTTTACCTTTTATTTCACATCACTTTATATAGTCTGTAACTTTATTTCCTTCATGTACTGTTCACTGTTATACAAAAGGAGCTTATTATTTAATAATAATTATTACAAATATTAAATTCCCCAAAGTATTTTTAATATGCATTTCTAGCTCTATGCTAAACAAATGAAAGAAAATACATGTTGTATCCATTAGTCACCTATAATTCCATAAGAAACTTAATGAAATTTAATTTGTGTTCTCAACATGTCAGTCTCTCGAACATCTTGGGGTTCGCCTCACTTTTAGCCCTTAATTTTGATGCATAAATAAATACTTCACATTTGTATGTCTTATGGTGGAAATGTAAAAACAATTTATTTTTCTGCTATATTGCAGTTTCCTCTAAAGAGGTTTACTTGCGGCGCTCCAAAAACAACATCCCAAAAGCACGGATGAGGACTTTAAAGATGAGCATTGTAATTGTCAGCTCTTTCATCATCTGCTGGACCCCTTACTACCTGCTGGGCTTGTGGTACTGGTTCTATCCTGAAACAATGGAAGAGAAGGTTTCTCAGTCTCTCACACACATCCTCTTCATCTTTGGTCTGGTCAATGCTTGCCTGGATCCCATCACTTACGGACTTTTTACCATACACTTTCGGAAAGGTCTTCAGCGCTATTGCGGAGGTGGAAGGCCATCAGAACCTGACACAAACTCCTCTGTGACTGGGTCATTTCGATGTTCAATGTCTTCTTTTCGGGCTAAAAAGATAACTGTTCAAAACCAGGGTTTGCAAGTTCTGCAGTCTTACAACAGTTCTTCAAACAACTCGGAATTCAGGACAAATGGCCTGGGCAGCAGCTGCATCTAAAAAGTCTACTACAGAACTACAGATCTGACTTACAATCCATCTAGAACACTGTGATTCACTGTGGAATATTAATTAAAACATGCCCTACAGCGTGCTCTTAGTACAGTGTTTTGTACAGAGCATCTGTTCTCCCAGTAGATGCAAGCTACTTGTCAATATGATAACACAGTAAAATACATTTTGTACTATTCCTGCAACAGAAAGATCCTAAATGACTTATGTGCACTGAATCTTTAGCTTCTAAATCCAGATATAGCCAAATTCTGCCATATACATTTTTCTAGTGATTATATGTATTTATAACTACACATACTTGATGGTATCTGCTGCCAAATTGCCATATTTTAAAACTTGATTTAGGGTAATTGGAAATTGAATATAAGTGCAGTGTTAATTGGGCTGCCTGAAATCCTGTAATGTCTTTAGTCCAGGGGTGATTCTGTAAACTGGCTTATGTGACCAAATTATTTGCTGGCTGTGTCCAATTTATTATTTCTTATTATTTCTTATTGTTTATTTATATATTATGAACTTTAAACTCCCTAGGGTCCATTTTAACCAAATAACCTATGTTTTTCGACTGTGGGAGGAAACCCACGCAAACATGGGGAGAACATACAAACTCCACACAGATATAGGGCACTGGTCGGAATCAAAGCTATTCCCAATGCTGTGAGACAGCAATGATTACTACTGTGCCACATGCTGACCTCAATTTGCCAAACAGCTGGTTCACAAAGTACAAGAGTTTGCAGAGCAAGATGCTTACCTTTATGAAGGAGAAACCATTTGCACCTGCCGTATTAAGGAGTTGGATGGAGTAAGAGTGTTCACAGCATCAAATTTTGTGTAGTGCTAGAATGAGATTTCATTTTGCAGACTGAAACAACTGATATTTGGTAATGGAGTGGAGAGGGCGCATTTTTGGTAGTGTTTCTTGGAAGAGATGACGGAAAACATGTCTCATACTATATTTTAATGGTAAGTTGCATCTTCCAGTTGCAATTAGTGGAGAAGGGCATACCTAGGCACACTTTCCCCAGTGCAGCTATGAAAATACAAACTGCAACGTGTAATAAAGACAGTCTTCTCCTTCTCATAACTAAGATACCCCAAACATGATTTTGTACCAAGCTGTATTTCAGGAGAAAAGTAGAAACATTTTATTTAATGAATTGCGTGGTAGGCGGTTGGACTTTTATACTTTATACTCTGAGAATACACCTCTTCCCATTTTTCTGCCTATCTGTAAATGTAGCTGGGTCATCCACTGAGATCAAACAGTAGGCATGTGCTTTGAAGTGGACTGAGCAGACCATCTAGGTGCCCCAGTGTATAACCAAGGAGTTTTTTAGTTTGCATCTACTGGGCTTCATAAATTAGGTCCTATATATTTATTTTATACAGATTGGATATGTTAGGTATTGTTTGAAACACAGAAGAAACCTAATCAGATCTGTCTGTTTGTACCCGACATAAGTTGGGTACAAACAGACAGTTACTCATTTTGAAATTATTGAATGATGGAACGAATAAAGCTGACCAGACACTCACCAATATCGTCACACCAGCCTAGAATGATCCTGTTGAAATCCACATGTTCTCAGGCATACCTGAATGTTTGTCTGGAATATAACAGCTGACCCCCTGTGTGTGTCATCATCTGATCACCACACTAAAAAGCCACATGTGATACAGGTCCTGAGCTCCAGGGCCATACAGCTGTATCTTTCCAATTTGTCCACCGAAATGTTTGGCTAGGTTGGTAACGCTTCCTGTCCTCTGGTGGTTGTGCCAAATGGGAAGCTGAGCTGCGTGTGATCAATATAACTGTCAGTTTAGGGAAATCACACCCTGATATATGAATTACCTACTAAAACAACTTTTGTGCGATGTCTAAACATGACTGGCTAATGTAAGTATATCTCAAAGTAAAAAAGAAAAAAAAAGAAAAATAAGTAGTTCATCATTTGCCAGGGTAACATTTGGTTTTATAAGCTTCCTAAATTTCACGATCAATGATGGAGCGATGTCGGGCAAATTTGGAAGTGTGTACACACTCACGACTGCCTGTCCAACACTTCTATTGATAGTTTCTCTGTATATCTGTAGAGTGTGTATGGAGTCACAATCTTTTCAGCAGATGGTTATGTGAGATGCAGGTCTCAGATCTGACAGTAAATCGTGTAGGTGTGTACGCATGAATCTGCATGCTCATCCGGGCTTTCAGATGTTGGCAAAATGATTACAGAAATCACATCTGAAGTGGGACTGAATAGGTGTGTACCCAGCTTAAGCCATTTGCTTATTCAATTTCACATTTTTCTTGTTTGTGATGACAATTTGATTTTCTGTGCTCATCCTTTATCAGTGCTGTAGAGGAACTTCTACAGGTTCACTTACAGCTCAATATTACAACTACTGTGGTCTGGTAGTATTTTACCCTGGGCAGTTTCACTTCAATGACTTCTCATTTCGTCACCAAATGTTTTTTTACACACCCAGCTGTGGAATGTAAGATATCTGGGGGCAAATTAAGTGCAATTACAGCAAGATCTGCTAAAGGTCTGACAGAGACAGTAAACCTAGGAATATGTACCCATAAATCTTTTTTTCCTTAAGTCAATACTTTGAATCAATGTGCAATCCTATCTCAACCTGTAAGGGACAAATATCCCACTATTATGACTGTTTTCATTAACGACTGTTTTTCATGACATTTGGCAGATTATTTCATTCATTATTTCAATATTTTCGTGGTCTGCTAAATAACTTGCTCCTGGTCACTAAAATAATTATTTTCTGAAAAAAATAATACATTGTATTTTGTTTTTTCAGGACTCTATTGATTTTTGAGAACTGTTGTAGAATTTGTCCTCTGAGTTCCTGAAGGTCAAACTCATGAGCCTGTCCATCTGCAGGTTGTTGGCACATAGCAGATACTGGATAGATAAAAACAGTGTCCTAGGCTAAGATAGGATTTTACATGTGGACAACAGCACCATATGTCATTGCGCCCTTCAGATTACTTTTTGTATTCTTAGAATCAACTATAGAGGGTATCTGATTCCTAGTAATACATAACTAATCTGAATGAATACTGCCATTACATCAGGTATTATAGAAAATATCATCTGTAAGCACCCTTTACTAAGATATGATTTATAGTAGATGATACATTTATTACTGTCATTTGTATAGTATATTTGGAACTTTGTATTGAATATAATAAAATGATTATTGTTGTATTAGATGTATTAGTTACACGATTAACATAACTGTCCAGTAATTATTGCCTCACAGTGCTATAGTCTATTGTAATTCTGTTCTTGCATTGTTCATTAAAACTGGCCTTCAGTGTCCTGGTTTGTGTCAATTTAACACAGATTACAAAGAACATATTCCTGATAAAGTTTATATTAGATTTTATAATGTAAAAACTTACCAAGCGTATCAGTTACCATACACGGAGCTGGATGTACATAATTGCAGTATGTAGGCACAAAGGACCTCATTTAGAGTCGGACGCAAAGTCCGTTTAAGAAGTGTAGGAGTGGGAGTGTTCCGCAGCTTGGTAGGGTATTACGAGTGGCAAGCAACCCCAGTTGCGTCCCACTCTTAATACCCTATTGAGCTGCGAGCAGTTCCTGCAGCTAGCCAACGCTTGCGCCACCTAATTCCTGCCGCACAGCTTTAGCCCTGTTTTGACGTGTGTTGCGTCTGCGCCTCACTGCGACTAGGATGTATTTAGATGGTCACGCCTTCACAATTCCGTGTTCCTTCCATTCTCTCATAGTGAGTCGCAAGTGTTGCGTCCAAGATGCAGGCGGATTTGGTGCTTTCTGCACATGTGTGATAGTGTTTTTTTGTTGGGTGCGCCTAAAACGGACTTTGCGTCCGACTCTAAATGAGGTTCAAAATCTGTAGTGTCTTAAGCCCTCCCCATCCACTATCTACACCTATTACAAAGAACAGTTATAACAGATGTGTTACAGAGCAGAATATAGATTCACAACCACACAAAATTAATCACCTCAATTAATTTTACATGAGTTTATTTTTCGTGCGTTGCTCCACCATCATGAGGATACAAACACATTGACACCCACATGAGTATATAAGAAGACATGCTTAATAATATAATGTAATTACTAGAAAACAAGGCAGAGCTGATTTTACCTGACATTTGGCTCTTCCTTTATTCATATCTGAAATCGGAGGGAGGGTAAAACTCACTCCCAAATTTTCTGATACCAAAGCAAAAAAATGAATGAAACTCACAGTCAAGTCACATCTGAAGAGATTAAAATATATTTTATTATGCAACATTTAAAATTGAAATAATTTAGCAGGCAGTTTATTAGAGGAAATAACATCCACATCAATGGCACCGTGACTATTTATGCTATAAATAAGACATTATATTAAATGATGTAAGGGTCAGAAAATTATAAGTCATTTTTACTTTTATTGGTGCATCCAATCCTAGAAAATCACGGTATACATATAATACAGAATTATTTCAGGGAAAGATAAATTAGTTTCTATTTTAAATGTAGTATTGGTGCTAGATAGGTATTGCTAATAACCTCAACCAGAGTGTAGTGCACAAACAGGCAGCACTTGTACATAACATATAAGCACTGCATTGGGTATTCAGGGTGGCAGCCGTCCCTCAGATGTGATTTGCAGGCATTGAATCTGTAAATCAAACAAGGATACAGCGGGCACCCTAATGGTGTAGTATGTTAGTAGATATAATGCACCATGAAAAAAAAAAGTAAGCTTGTTTGTAATAACTAAACCTCCTTGTCTATATACTGTATGTAGTACATGTGCAGACCTCTCAGTAGTCAGCAGCCGTATGGACGGAGAGCAGAACAGTAATAATAGTTTAGCATTTAAAAAAGCAATTTTGACAAAAAACAATAAATGCATGTACATTATATAAATGTAGATCAGCTTATATGGCATATTGTCATTGTTTGGCATGTTCCCAAGTCACCGTTACTTTTATACAGAGAATATCGGAGCCTCTCAGTATTTTCACTGATTGATCCTTTCATTGAGAGGTTGCACAGTGACAAGAATGAGATCCCAGATATAAAAGTGACCTTAGTTAGACTCCACCGTGTTTTATCTTGTCAAGACTTCCTTCCCCTGAGAAACGTTTATTCAGGATGAAATGCATTGGTATCTAGGGAAACTATCCTATCTAGGATCTCATTTTCGATAATTGTTTATATTGTCCATCAACAATAGACTGCCAGCAGGAGCGAAGACAGCTCCGCGGACACCAGGAGACCCACTGGATCAAGTTGATCATAACAATACATGTAAGTATTATTTTACTTGTATGTATAATACCTTCCAAAACCGAACTTCCAGTTTTGAGTGGAATTAGCCTATAAAGCACTCTGGCACAATGGTTATAATTGCTGCTTCACAGCACTGGGGTCATGGGTTAAATTCCAACCAAAGCCCTATCTGTGTGGCGTTTGGATGTTCTCCCTGTGTTTACATGAGTTTCTTCGGGTACTCCCACACTCCAACAACATACTGGTAGGTTAAATGACTTCCAACAAAAATGGACTGTAGTGTGTGTGTTTGGTAGGAAATTTAGACTATAAGCTCCAATTAGGCAGGGGCTGATGTGAATGATTACACTCCAACTTCCAATGCTTCAAACGCTTCCTAAAAACTCACCTACTCATCAAAGCCTACCAGTCCACTGACTAACCCCCCTTGTGTCTCGCTCCTTGATTTCACCTCCAGCCACTCCCCTTTAGAATGTAAGCATCTTTATTAAGTTAGTGCAGGAGGAAGATTAGCTTTAGAAGTGGATATAATAGATTAAGTTTATGAGAAAAACCTGTAAGTTTACTGTAATAAAGACACCAAATTATCAAGAAATTTTATGTTTATCTGGTGTCCAAGTCCAATACCATTTTGCATAAAGGAATTAAACTCTACCTAAATTAATGTTTGCAGTCAAATAAAATGTATTTTCTATGTAATCTTGACACAGCAATATAAAACTATTCTAATCACGCATACCAGAAATATAACTGACACATAATAAACACATAAGCTTCCTAACATACTGGGCCTCATTTAAAGTTGGACAACATCCATTATTGTGGCATAAATATACACATTTGTGTACTGCACATGTGTTCCAAAATGTGTCCATATTTAGATTTGTATGTAGATTAGACGTGTGGCCTTTTATATTTGGAGAGGAGGAACAAGGGTAAGAAAATATAAATTGAGTACAGTAAGGGTGTGTTCATGTAAGTGGAAATACAGAAGCATTAAACTTGGATGCATAGATATGCCTGTTAGCAAATACTGGAGAGCTGGTGTAAAGATATGGGGGGATGATGAGACAAAACTATCTACCCGCTTCTGATTGGCTGTTTGTATATTGACAACTCCAGCTGATAGTATTTCAATAATTAGCATCACAGGTATGTTATATGATGTCACAAAGATCTATTTGGCTTACTTATTTGTCATTTTTATTTGGATTACTGTCAGAGAGAAGACTCCCCTTGGATTTTAAAAGCAGTAAACGGCAGATGTTGTGTTTCTATTTCATTACATTTTACATGAAAATACAACTTCTCATTTACAACTAATACTGCAAGCTCTCTATTCTGTCTTGTGGATGTGATACTTCTTTATATTATAATACTAGGATAATGTGATTAATAGTGTGTACTGCAATTGTCGCATGTACAACTATTAAACACTACTCTGTCTTGTGGATCTGACATACCTTTGTAACTCACCAGTAAATCATATTTTCATAGCGAGAATATTTGGTGAAGATGAAAAATCGCTTCATCTACATTGCATCACACAAATATTTTTCCATATATCTTTTTCTGAATTGTCTTGTATAAATCACATATACACATAACATCATTCCTCTGTTGTTTGCATTCATGTTTGGTCATTTGCTCTCCGTTGTTATATAGCTATGGGAGGGTGGTGTCAAAGGCCTAGAGGCAGGGAGCTCGTTTGCAGGTTATGTTTAGACCTCTTTGGGATGCCTGACACAGAAGTGAAGCACTGGTTCAGGCTACCATTACAGGCTATCCTTGAAACTCTGAAAATTATGCCTAGTGACCTTATGCCTTTTTTTGAACATCCGCAGAGCAATATCACTGCTGGCTTAATTGTTGGTTTTGTTACATTTCTGTGCCTGTGTGTCATTCCAGACAACAGAAGCTGTGGCAGCAGGGATGTCACAGCCTGTTTTAGGTTCTGTTTAAGTTAGGTACTGTGACAGGTCAGGTGGACATTTTTTGCCATGCTACAATCAATTTATCAATTTGCCATTGAATGAGGACATTTGCATATACAACAGCAATTTTACAATATTGCTCAGTTTCTGCATGTTTTTTTTCTGTAATTAGGACCTACATATAGTGATGTAAATAAAGCTTCGTTGCTGCAACATTGCCCCATGTATAATTCAATATAGGATTTCCATTATGACAGAGGCCACACGCGCCACGAACATGCCTAGCGCTTTAGAAGTTCTAGGCTGCCCTGTACTCTCCTTCTTTTCAAACACTTTCATTGCAATGCAGAGCAGCAGTGAATGAGAACACCTCCCAAATTTCCTTTCTGATCAGGATGATGGGACAGAGCTCTCAAATCAAGACTGTCCTGCCTAAATGGACAGTTGGGAGGTATGGAGTTGGTGGTGACGTTAAAAAAGAAACCAGCAAAAATGATGTCATCAATAGTTTGAGCTCACTGATAAAGGAAATATGTGTAGTAACTAAATAATGTATGCTGCACACACATACTGGGGTCACATCATGTTAAGGCGAGGTACAAATATTGCACACCATGCCTCCATATCTTCCTTACTTAAAAACTTTCAAATTGTGGGTTAATTCCAAAAGCAGTGCATTAAGAATACTGAACATTTTCAGAATTATGATAAAATGTAACCACATATTGGTCTTTAGTCTACAGATATCTTTCTTTGTTATTCTTGCTTCTTCGACTGTGGCTCCTCACTCCTGGACTAAATGCAGCCACAGAGCATGAATTGGCATACAATTCAGCAAATGCCTCCATCAAATCAGTCATAGAATGAACATTTGGCTTATTTAAAGGTAGATTTCTTTGTCTTCACTGATCTAGAGGAGCATTCTGGTATGTCCCGAAACTTGCATGTGATATAATTACGCTATGTGCTATTATTTATAACATCACCATTCTGAATGGGGACCTGTAAGGGAGGAGGTGATTCAGAACCATTCTCAAATGCTTCCTCAACCAATTGAGGAAGCATTTGAGAATGGTTCTGACCCTGGACCCATGAAAGAAGGCCATAGAATGAGTGATCATGTTATCATGCTACAAAACATCAGTGGTAAGTATACCATAAGATTACCAAGAAGGAAATGTGAGTACATTATGGTGCGATTATCAGTAAATGCCACTTCATGCTGAAATTTGTCACTGAGCTGCACTGCTCTCCAGCTCTTCCGCATCTTCTCTACTCCTTCTATCTGATACAGGCCTGTTTATCAAAGGTTAAAAAGCCCTATTGCTGGCTAAAACAGGTGTTATTGCTATATATATCTATATATATATATATATATATATATATATATATATATAGGACATTCTCTTGCTTCTCCTTATACAGCAATGGGTTACTGCTAGCTATAAAACTGCTATAGATTGGTAAACCCAGTTGGCAGTGACATTCCCTATTAATAGAGTTTTTGTTTTACAGCAATATCTCTTCAATAATCAATGAAAAAATCTTTATAACAAAATGTTTGTGCAAGAAAAGGTTTTTTCTTCTTCCCCTAGACCTGACTGGTGGAAGCAATCACACATAACATGCAGATGTGGAGAATTGGACTATGGTCACTTCCGAAGCATTTCTTGGCCTTAAATTGGCCTTCTCTACAGCCCCAGTCCTCAAACAACCTGACACATCAATGTCTTTTCTCTTAGAAGTTGATGGGTCTTTAGTTGGAGAAAGAGCTGTTCTTTCACAGAGATTTTCCATTGGGATGTTGCACCCTTGCAGTTTTTTCTCTCGAAAAAATTCCTTCCAGCTGAGAGAAATTACACAATTGGAGATAAGGAACTTCTGCCCATAAAACTTGCCATTGCAGAATGGAGATATCTTCTCGAAGAATCTCGTTTTCCTGTAACTATATTTACAGAACAACAAAATCTGCTGTATCACCAATCCGCCTAATGCTTGAATTCCCCCTCAAGACTGCTGATCTTTGTTTTTCTCTTAAAATTGTCTCCATATAACCTTTAGACCAGGAGACAAGAACAAGAAAGCAGATGCCTTGCCTCGAGCCTTTGACTAGGGTTAAATTTCGAAGATCTGGAAAACCATCCAATACTAGACTTTAAAATTCTATAGCGCATCCCGTGAGTCCTCCTCACAGCAAGACCTTTTTCCCCCAAAATAATTTCAAAAGAGTATTCTACAATGGGCACATTCTTCTCATTTCAGTGGGCATGTTGGTTCTCCAAAGACAATGGAACTCATTCCTCAAAATTACTGGATGTGAGGGAATTAGTTTCCACCTGTATTTGTGCTTAACACAAAATTCCTCATAGAACACATGCTGGCTCTTTGCTTCCCTTACCCATTTCTGTGAGACCATGGACTCACATTGCCATCCACTTCATTACTGACCTCCCTCCGAGCAAAAGATGCAACATAATTTGGGTAGCTGTGGATCGATTCTACAAAATGGCTCACTTCATTCCACTGATTGAATTACCTTCTTTCTTATCTCTTACTAAAATGTTTATCTAAGTAATATTTCAACTGCACGGGTGTCCTCGGGAGATTGTCTCTGACAAGTCCCATAATTTCTAAATTTTGGTGACCCCATTGTAAACATCTTAACATCCGCCTCAATTTTTCCTCTGCTTACCATCCCCAATCAAATGGCATAACTGAAAGATTAAGTTTAATTTTGGGAGTCAATCCGATATTGAAGAGTGTCCCATTTTTGTGCTTCTACCAGCACCAGAAACTTGATTATATGTGAGTTATCAATTCTGGGTTTTATCCCTTTTATTTTATAAGAAACCATTGCATTATATTTTATGTCATTTTATTAATTTTTTTATCTTAAGCATTGTGGGTGTTTTTTCCATATTAAATTACATTTAATAAGTTCAAGTCTCTGTGCTCTTACGAATTCACGCCACAGTTTTTCAAAATGTTACATAGTTGAAATTAGGGAGAACATTGTGGTTTATGTTAACTCAAATTAAATTGTGATAGATTGATTTTAAGAGAGAACCTAATGCATTCTAAATAAGAGTGTCAGGTCTTCACAAAAAAGCTTGGTGGTGGCATAATTGGTAAGGCAAAGCTTGTGTGTGGCAAAGATAAGGAAGGATTTAATCATTTTAAACAGACCAGGGGGTAAATGTATCATACCCCGGTTTCTTCAACTCCCGCGAGTTCGGCGTCTTCGCAACTTAAATTTAAAGTGGCGCTGCCTTGTAAACGGAAGTTTCCCTTTACAAGGCAGCGCCGCTTTAAATTTAAGCTGTGAAGACGCCGAACTCATGGGAGTTGAAGAAACCGGGGTATGATACCTTTACCCCCAGGTGTTTTTTGTTTTTTTTTATTAACCCTTTGTCACACACGTCACGCAGGCTCAGGTGAGTGCTGATCGTGACAAATTGTAAAGCGCTACGCAATTTGCTGGCGCTATATAAATAATTATGATGATGATTAAGTCAAGATTTGTAAACTTTCATTAGAATCTATACCTTTTCAAATCAAGACAACTAAATGGACCTACTCCAAACTTTGCCTACAACAATCTGTTCAATGGATCCTCTTCTTCTACTCCCTTCTTCACTGTAGTACCTAAGTTTCCTTCTACCGATGTTCCTGCAGTCAATTCCTTGTGCTGGGAATTCTCAAATATTTGGTCTAAAATAATTAAAAATCTCAAGAAAACTTCCAGTCATTACAATTATTTTTCTGATAAGCAACAATGAGCTCTTGCAGCTTGTATTACATTTGCTCTGAAGTATAGTACATTGGTCCTTTCAAAATTTTTCAAGTGATCGATCCAGGGGAATTTACTTTGCATCTCCAATACTTTCCATATTTTTCTATATCATTATCAATATTTTTTTTACTATACCCTATTTGCCTTTTGTCATTGAAACTCAGCATGGGGATGAATTTGAAGTTAAACATTCAGTTCATGGTGGATTGGAAGGGCTATGATTCTGAAGAACGAACTTGGGTAACTGCCTCTGATGTTCATGCTCCCACTCTACTAAAAAAGCTACATGTCAAATATTTCCCCCAAAACTTTTTAGGGTCCTCAGTGCCCACATTTAAGAAGCTAACACAATACAACTAGCTTACCTGAGTTCGGCACGCAGCAAGGCTGGCCTCCTTCGTCTGGCTTCCCCGGTAGCTCCAGCATCTCTTTCTTCCAATGGCGGCCGTCATCTTTGATAGCGGGAGTGGACATCCTCTTGGTGCGTTGGCTGCTTCATCTTTGCCATTCCTTTTCCCCAGCCTATTTAAACCACATGTTTTGGCAAGATTGTGCCAGATCTTCATCTTTAGATAGCTTGTTGCTACTGGATTGTTTGGCTCCTGTTCCCTGTGCTTCCTGTTTGCTGGTATCCAGTATTCTCGCTCTTCTCTGCATATCCTGGTATCCAGCATCCTGTGCTTCTGAGCTAATCCTGGTATCCAGTGTCTGGTACTTCTCTGCATGTACTGGTATCCAGCGTCCTGTACTTCTCAGCTAATCCTGGTATCTAGTTTATGGAACTTCTCTGCATATGCTGGTATCCAGCGTCCTGCGCTTCAAAGCTAATCCTGGTATCCAGTGTCCTGATCTTCTCTGCATATCCTGGTATCCAGCATCCTGTGCTTCTCACCTACTCTTGGTATCCAGTGTCCAGAACTTCTCTGCATATCCATGTAGCCAGTGTTCTGTGCTTCTCATATAGTCTGATATCCGATGCTTGTCTGTTGTCCAACTATCTTCATTGCCTGGGAATGTCCGTTACACCTGCCAGTCTCGCCTGGTATCTATCTGGAGAACTAGTGCTAGCAGCAAAGACGAAAACTCCTTGCGAGGGTTCCTGGTGAAGAACTTCACCATGTTTTGTGAATTAAATTGTTTCCTTCACTTATTGCTTGTGGTAGACACCAAAACTCCCTTCAGTAGACACATTATAGCCTTCCTCAAGCAGAATCTGTTACATGAGCATAATTTCCTCACCTCTTGCACTCATTATTACTGCTTATTGCTGTACCTTGGATCTGTGTGGACCTGTCTACCTCACCAGCCATGCCTTCTAAACTGGCCATACTGATCCCTAGGCTGGGGTCTCTGTCTATGCTGGGCTGTCCCTGTATACAGATTTAAGGAAGACCCTTCTTCTCCACCATTGCTGCTGACCATGTTGTAGGCATGAGGTGACTACCTTGAGGCGCCACTGCCCTCATTGCTTCTCATTGCTGAATTGGCTAACCATCCAGGCTACACTCCTTACCACTGACTCCTGTGGCTCCTCTACTCCTGTTTATTATTGAATTCCTACCAGGATGACTTCCTGCCAGAGCCATACTGTGCACCCTGGTGCTCCCAAAGAATTCAAACAAAGGGGTAGCGAATGCACCACAGGACCTGTGGGGAGAAGTGAAATAATCAAACTCTCCAGCATCCCTGACCTCTGAGTGTGTGTAGTGGAACCGAGCCTTGCTTGCTCTCACCCTTGAAGTCACTTTGCTTCTAACCCTGCTTATCCCTAGCTCACTTATATTCCCATTATACATATTCTCACTTATACCAGGGTTCTCTATAGTACAATTTATACATCTGATGTACTATTAAAAAATAACTTCACAAAAGTTTGCAATATATCTAATTTTAAGGACAAAATTAGTTTAAATTTCAAGTATTTTACAAAGATAGAAATGGCCAAGTTCTTTTATGTTGGAGTGTGATTCATTACCTCACTTGACTATTTCATGCAGCACTTCCACAGTGATAAATTAAACCAATTTTCTACAGGCCAGATGAGTAAGTGCTTAGATGCTTGTTTTGTAACAATACTATTAAATGTCAATTATACATGCGTTTCACTTCTGTGGCACTTAAACTATCACTCACCCTACCAAGGACTAATATTTCTATGATTAGGGATGTATTGTTTTTATGTAAAATAGTAAATCTTTTTTTCTATAATTTTGAAACATATTTACTGTACATATAAAAAAAAAAATAAGCAAAATAATAATATTGCAAAAGATTAAAAAGTAATAATACCAATGTCAGGTGCCTTACATTAACATAAATGTACCACACTCATCATATCTCAAAATATCTAGGTTGTCAGGAGAGCATACAGGTCCTAAACTATCAAAAGTGAAACCACTAACATATTACTAAGATCGTCTGGCAATTTCTGCAATAATTGATGAAACCCTAAACCCTTATCCAATTAGAAGAACTGATTGGGAGAAAATAAGCTTTGTTTGTGCCTTACTCAGGGCCCGATTAAGGGTTCTGGCCGCCCTAGGCTAATACGACCGCAGCGCAACCCCCCCCCCCCAAATATATAGGTGTAAAAGAACACTCCTGAATATGAATGTTCAGATGTATTCTCCAGCATTCAAATTTAGACAGATTGTACCATTGTCTCTTACCTGTTCTTGCTCTTCTCTCTTGCAACTTTGTTATCCTCTCGCTGGCTTCTGGAAAGTTGGCGTCCTGTTTTGAAAATGCAAAAATTTATTATAATGCAAAATGTTAACAAACCCTGAATGATTAGACCCTTTAGTTAAAACAAAAACTCCATTATGGCCAGCTAAAAGTACCCCATTGTACAGGCATATATAAGCAATATCTGAATATTTGTGGTCAATCAAATACAAACCTCTACCAGCCCCATCTCACTAATATTTAGTATTCTAGTGATTGCTGAGACCACAAAGAGCATCCATGTAACCGCCACACAATCATTAAATTATGCCCCCCAAAGCTGCTCTATTTTTTAAATACCCCCTGCAGCCATTTTCCTTAACCATCCCCCCCCCCGTAGCCATTTTCCTGAACTCCTGCTGCAGCTATTTTCTTTAATCCCCCTGCAGCCATTTTCCTTACCTCCCACCCTGCATCCATCCCCCCTGCAGCTATTTTCCTTACCTCCACTCTGTAGCTATCCCCCCATCACATCAAAACTCCCCCAATCACATATATCAGCCCCCCTTCTCTGCCCTCCTTCACACATATCAACCTCTCTCCCTCCCTATAGATTTTCATGGCATTCCCTTCTCCCTCCATCCCTATAGATATACATGGCAGTCCCTCCCCCTCCCTCCCTATAGATATACATGGCAGTCCCCTCCTCTCCCTCCCTATAGATATGCATGGCAGTCCAACCCTCTCCCTCCCTATAGATATACATGGCAGTCTCCCCCCTTTCCCTCCCTATAAATATGCATGGCAGTCCCCGTCCCCCCTTCACTTACCTGTAGTTGTGCTGGCTCCTCGCTCCTCAGATCAGCAGACAGGAAGTGAAGACTTCCTGCTTCCTGTCTGCTGCACAGCAACAAGCAGCCTAGCGATTGGCTGCCTGATGCTGACCACTGACCACCAATACTTTTGATCGTCGCCGCCTCCACACCCCCCTACCGCGATGACCCCCCCCCCCTCCCCCACCCCGGAAAAAAAAATGAATAAAAAAATAAATAAATACCCGCAGCGCCCCAGGCTGCACCTTATCAGCCTAGTGGTTGATCAGGCCCTGTCCTTACTGATACAAACCAAGGACTAGATTTACTAAAGGGCTGTTTTTCCAGGAGTATAAAAACTGCTGGATTTACTGAAGGCCAAAGCACTAGAAAAGTGCTTGAAAACCACAATTTAAGAATATGTAATATTAATATAATAGCACATATTATCTGAGTGATGGCCTGCTCATGTAGCAGTGTCATGTATTCCTAGAGGAGAGAACCTAGAAACAATCCAATTACCTCAACATGGTGCAGTATTTCAGTTTTTACTTAAACTAGGGTTACTATTATAATTATTAGTAGTAGTAGTAACCTTTATTTATAGGGTGTCACATGAGGTTCAAAGCGCCGTACAGAGGGAAAACAACAAGGCAGTACATGGTGTAACAGTACAGTACAGTACAGTACAGTAAATAAATAAAACTACAACTCTCAACATTGTTGCTACTGGGGTGCAACAGGTATATTCAGCGCAGGCTCAAACCTGTGCCCATTAGCGTGGGTGCAGCTAGCAGGTTTAGAGCCACTGAAAGAGGTGCAAAGACAATGGAGGAGTGGTCAATAGAAAAAAACTCATACATTTGTAAAGTGAAATAGAAGCTTATCTGGAGGATAACGGAGTGAGCGATGGAGGACTTTGAAGTTGTTTGCAGACACTGGCTCCGGAGGCGGAAGCAGCAAGCTGTGGGCCCCGATGCAGGGAAGCGGGAGGAGGGAACCAGGGTCTACAGCTTGCTAGTTCCCCATGCAGCGTGCCCCATTATCTTCATGGGCTCCGATGTACCGCACCTGCTGCACCAATAGTAGTTACGCCACTGACTGGCTCTATAGATTGGTGTACATTGAGCTGTAACTCAGAATCGTCAGCAAGGTCTTTCCATGCCAAAGCTTAGCAGAAGAGAAGCCACAATGTAGGAAACCACAATACGGTTCATAGCTAAAGACTCTTGGGTTCTAGTGTAAATTCTAATACAGAATAATACTCACCAGCATATTATATAATCTCAGCGAGAACCATTTATAATGTGTAATCTGCAAAGACCAGCATTCATCTCCCACATATAACTTTCATTTTAGATATGTATTATAGTAATGTAAAAATTTTGGAAGCTATGCAGTCAAAGATTAGCCGTAATGGGTAAAAAGCACACAACATTTCACAGATTCCCGGTCAACAGTCTTCCTCTGCAATTACCTGAAATGAATCCCAGCAATGGTGACATAAACTGACTGAATGTGATTACAGCAAGTGCTATCAGAGATGTGACCTGACTTCACTCAACAGACCCTTGGTGACACACAGATGGTAATGAATAAAATAGATTTTATCTAAATCAGGCCCTCTGCTGAGTGTGGTGCACACCTGTCCTTACAGCGTACTACATATATTAACATATTGGCAGAACAGCTGTCATAGTTGAAGCAGGGACACTGTAAAGTGGAGTATTAATTAAAATGTTAATTGTTTCTTATAAAAAAATAAATGCAGTGTATTGTGGGGTAAAACATTTTTTAAAACTTCTTAGTTACTAAGGGTCATTTCCGAAGCTGCAAAAATGTGGAAATCTTCAAGTAAAGTTTATTTACAATTCTTCATCAGCTGTATTATTCCCAGGAGCAGAACACAGCGTCATCACGTCCCAGAGCAAAATTTGGTGAGGGTCCAACGATACCACTCCACCCTCCCGATCCCCTGCTCTGCTCTCAAAAGCGCACTATTCTGAGCATGTGCTGGATCTGGTCTCAATTTATGCTCAAACCATCATAAGGCGCCAGAAAGTAGAATATGGTGCCTAGTCTGGTCTCTGGACCAGCCACTAAGCCTGTGCTGGCCCTCATAAACCAGGGAAGGCACCTCATTATAAAGCAAAAATCCTGATTCCCACGCAGGCGACTCCTCCCTCTAACTTTGCACCCTGGGTAGTGACACATGTCATATTGTTACGTCTCTGCATGTATGTACTTGTTCTGTTTTAATATTTGATTTGTATATTGTATGATTTGCTATTCCGAATGTTCAGCACTGCGAAGTGTATGGCATCTTACAATGATGATGACAGGGCCGGACTGGCCATCTGGCACTTCTGGCATTTGGTCAGTTGGGCCGGTCCGGTACCCCGCGCAGCGATCAAGTGAGCCCACCCCCCGTCCTCACTCTCTCTTTTTCTCTTGTCTCTTAACTTTTTTTTTTGCGCAGCGGGGAAGAGGGCGCGCACGAGATCACATGATTGCAGTGCCTGCGTCCCTCGCCACTTCTCCACTTGCACTGCATGTCGGGCGTTACATCATCACATCACGCCCGACATTCATTGAGGAGCGGCGACACGGAAGAGAAGAAGGAAGACAGAAGAGAGAAAAGAGAAGAGAAGAAAAAGTTGAAAGAAAGAAATTCAGAGGTAAGTTTAAAAGTGGAGAAACAAAGAGAAGCACAGGCCGATGGAGTGGAGAGGGGGCAATAAAAGACAGACAGGGGTGAAGAGGCCCGGCACTCCCATTAGGCAAGGTTAGGCACTTGCCTAGGGCGCCGGGCTCTGGAGGACTTTAAAACTGTGCGGCGACCGCTGACCATACCTGTCACGGCCGCCGCACAGCATTCAGATGCACGGGGGAGGGGGGAAGAGGCTATTGCTCACCACCGCCGCCTCTCTGCTCCGTCTCCTCCCCTCCACTCACTGTCAGTGAGTGGAGGAGAGGAGACGGAGCAGAGAGGCGGTGGTGGTGAGGTAAGGAAAGACGGGATGAGGGGGGAGGGGGGAGGAGGGCGCCGATTGTTGCGGGGGAGGGGCTGGGGCGCCGATTTTGTAAAAATGCCTAGGGCGCCATTGGAGGCTAGCACCGGCCCTGGGGGTGAAGAAGGTGGGGATAAGAGGCACACAGTGATGAAGAAGGTGGGGATAAGAGGCACACAGGGATGAAGAAGGTGGGGATAAGAGGCACACAGTGATGAAGAAGGTGGGGATAAGAGGCACACAGGGATGAAGAAGGTGGGGATAAGAGGCACACAGTGATGAAGAAGGTGGGGATAAGAGGCACACAGTGATGAAGAAGGTGGGGATAAGAGGCACACAGGGATGAAGAAGGTGGGGATAAGAGGCACACAGTGATGAAGAAGGTGGGGATAAGAGGCACACAGGGATGAAGAAGGTGGGGATAAGAGGCACACAGGGATGAAGAAGGTGGGGATAAGAGGCACACAGGGATGAAGAAGGTGGGGATAAGAGGCACACAGGGGTGAAGAAGGTGGGGATAAGAGGCACACAGTGATGAAGAAGGTGGGGATAAGAGGCACACAGGGATGAAGAAGGTGGGGATAAGAGGCACACAGTGATGAAGAAGGTGGGGATAAGAGGCACACAGTGATGAAGAAGGTGGGGATAAGAGGCACACAGGGATGAAGAAGGTGGGGATAAGAGGCACACAGTGATGAAGAAGGTGGGGATAAGAGGCACACAGTGATGAAGAAGGTGGGGATAAGAGGCACACAGTAATGAAGAAGGTGGGGATAAGAGGCACACAGTGATGAAGAAGGTGGGGATAAGAGGCACACAGGAATGAAGAAGGTGGGGATAAGAGGCACACAGGGATGAAGATGGTGGGGTTAAGAGGCACACATGAATGAAGGTGGGGATAAGAGGCACACATGGATGAAGAAGGTGGGGATAAGAGGCACACAGGAATGAAGGTGGGGATAAGGCACACAGGGATGAAGAAGGTGGGGATAAGAGGCACACAGGAATGAAGGTGGGGATAAGAGGCACACAGGAATGAAGGTGGGGATAAGAGGCACACAGGAATGAAGGTGGGGATAAGAGGCACACAGGGATGAAGATGGTGGGGATAAGAGGCACACAGGGATGAAGATGGTGGGGATAAGAGGCACACAGGGATGAAGGTGGGGATAAGAGGCACACAGGTATGAAGGAGGGGATAAGAGGCACACGGGGGATAAAGAAGGGGGGCAGAGATAAAATGCACAAGGGAATGAAGAAGGGGGGCAGCATGGCACAGGGTGATGAAGAGGGGCAAAAGCAGCATGGCAGAGTGTGAGGAAGGGTGAAAGCAGCATGGCAGAGTGTGAGGAAGGGCAAAAGCAGCATGGCAGAGTGTGATGAAGGGGGGGGATAGCAGCATGGAGGGCGCAGTGCGATCATAAGGGGGCATAGCGTGGTGATGATGAAGGGGCACAGTAATGTGTGTGTGATCGCACAGGGAGCTTTTGGTAATGTAGTGTGCGTGAGGTAGATGGTGGCTAATTAATGGGTGCTATTTTGTTTGCGGGGTAATGGTGGGGCAATGTAATAGTAGGGACTATTAATTTAAGATGGGGTGGTTTGGGGGCTATTGAATGTGGCGATGAGTTTGGGGAGAATTAGGTCTCTTTATTAAATGTGACTATGAATTTAATGGCAGTGATGGTTGCAGGAAATAGGTATATTTATGAAATGTAAATACTATTAATTTAATGCTGGAGCTGTATGTAGGGAAGGAAATATGTTTATTTATTAAATGGGAATACTATTATTTTAATGTTGGGGCTGGAGTGAGGCCTAATTTTAAAACGTTGGTGCTATATTGATTTAACAGCGGTGCTGGTTGGAGTTTTCTAAAATTCATGTACCTATTTTTTTTCCAAATAGGGCCCCCAACATTTCAGGATCCAGACAAGCAGCAACTGATCTAAAGACACCAGCAGCCGCAAGTCAGGTAGGAGAAAGCAGGACAGTCTGCCAAATGTCCTGAATTTGGTGGGTGACTGTCCCGCTTCGTCAGGATTTGGTCTGACTGCAAGGACAGTTGGGAGGTATGTCCTACTTCACATTATACTGCTTGTGAAGGCAGAACTGTGTGCACCTAACAGTAGTGCACACAGTATTGCCTGTGTATTTGTTGAAAATGTGTCTAATAACCATATAACATCATAGGAGCCCCCCTGTCTTAAGTGCCTAGGGCTCCCTGAGCCTTATTCCAGCTCTGGTTAGCAGGAGGAATCTGATAGTTACTCCCAGTTCCCGGACAGGACACAGCCTGCAGAGCAAGCCGAGGAGCTCTAAGTCTCATGAGATTTCTTAATCCTGTGAGAGCTTCCCTGCTCACTCTACAGGAAGTTCCCACCTTGATGGATGTCAGCAGCATCAGAAACATAGATAAGTACAGTGGGCTGGGTTGTTGTAATGTGTTTCTGGGGTGGGAGGTAGCATGATGTGGATGGGGAGGACCTGATAAATGTAATGTTTTATTATAATGTATGTATCAATGCCCCATGTTGACCACGCCCCCAACATAATGTGGCCACACCCTTGGTGCCGCTGTGCAGAGGTAACACAGTTTTTTCCTGCTCATCAATAGAGGTGGGCCTGTCTGCTTCAAATGCCAGGGCTGATTTTTAGTCCCAGTCCGGCCCTGGATGATGATGATACAGGCCCCAGGACACCAATATGCAGGATATTAACTGTAACTGTAAAAAACAGCATTAAGCAGTTTTTAATAATCCAGTGCATACAATACTTCTTGAATTTTGTAGGATAAATGTATAAAAATGTACCATTTCCACTGCAGCAGCTGTCCATAAGGTTTAGGGCTCCCATGTCGGCCTAGTTTACCTCTGAAAATCTTTCAACTTTGTGTTGCATCCCAAGACATTGGAAATAGACATGCATATAGAGGGAGAAAAAGACGGGTTTTTCTAAATGTATTAACTGTATAGACAATAATGTGGCTGCACAATTGCTGTAAGAAGTCGCAGTAAGTCTTTGCTATGGCCACTAATCACTGGAAAACGGAAGTGACATGCGTAGTTTATCTGTACTTCAGCATCAAACACAAGAGGCTAAACGCATGTCAGAAAAAGTCCTTTCTCAGGCTCATGGGACAGTAAGGTTATAACCAATAAATACAGAGCTTTCATTCATCTTTAGAAATGTATCAATGCAAGAAAACAAAGGGGTATATTTACTAAGCTGCGGGTTTGAAAGAGTGGAGATGTTGCCTATAGCAACCAATTAGATTCTAGCTGTCATTTTGTAGATTGTACTAAATAAATGATAACTAGCATCTGATTGGATGCTATAGGCAACATCTCCACTTTTGCAGTTTAGCAAATATACCCCAAACTCTTGGTACAGTAGAGAACCAGTACTGGGGAGCTGATACCAGTGCACGATTGAGTGAACATCCCAGTAGAGAAAGATACACCGACATTCAAATTCTTCCCAATTATACTCTATAAATATCTGTCTAAATAATACAGAAATAAAGGAATCCAGAAAGAAAATTCAATGTATTTAGTAAAAGTTCCAGGGTTGCACATACATGCCAATCAGGGGTGCCAAGAGGATTTTGGGGCCCCAGTACAGAAACTTTTTGCAACCCCTGCCACAGGCAAGTAGTATGGTGGATGAATGTCACGGCCAAAGGGACGTGGTCTCTTAATGTTGGGGGTTTGGTCAACATGGGACGTAGACATGACATATTGGGAGAGATTTAATTGCTGACAATGTGACCTGCAGACATCATGCAGCGCACATTGTCGACAATTACAGTAGAAATCTCATTTTCCGGGGTGCAAGTAAAAATGGGAGGAGATTTCTGTCAAATCTCCACCGGAAAGTGTCTTGCGGGCGTTCCAGAGACACTTCGCGGCTAATTGAATTCCACCATTATGTATTAAAATGGTGTTACTCTCACCAACCTGTAATTGCAGCTTTCACAACCTGGTACTGGATTCTTGCATGGATCCTGGAATGTTGTGAACTGGAAAGTGTAAATATGAAAAACTGAGCAATAAGAGAACACTGTGGAGGAGGACGGACGTGCCGGTGTCCTTCCCTCCTCCACCCGCCTCACTTACTTCCACTCACTCCTGTTTCCAGCCTGTTTCCAGCCCCGTCAGCGATCCTCCGAACGGCTGCCTCCCGCGGTGCCTCCAAATTGAACCACCGGCTCCGGCCAGCTGCTCCTACCTGGCTCACTGTCCGGCTCCGGCCCTGGACCGCTCCCTCCTGGATCTCCTCATCACTGCCTCCTCATCGCTGGCTCTCTTCTCCTCGGCGGTGTCTTCTGCTTTGGGACCCCGGCTCCGGCCCAGCTGCCTCCTCTGCTCCTACCTACCTGGTTCTCCTGGATCCTCGGCCCAGCTGCCTCCACAGGTTCTCCTGCCTCCACCGTTCTTTGGCCCTGCTGCCTCCACGACACTACCTCTTCGCTCCAGCCTCAGTCCCGCTGCCTGGCCTGCACGTCCGCGAGGCCTACTTCCGGTCTGAATCCCCGGTCTCGAGTGCCGTTCCTCCCCGTCATCTACGCCCGGGTCATCGCGGTGCTCCTGACCTACGTCGATCCTGCCTGCTCTCCTCTCCTGACGTCCACGAATCTCCTGCCGTGGCTCCTCTCTTGTCTCCCACTGATGCCTCCTCCATGCTCCTGCTCCCCCTCATCTCATCTGATGCCCTGCTCCTCACTCGAAGCCTCCTAACTCTCCACAACCTTCTCCCTGGATCTGGAACTCCCTGGACTCTGCCTCACTGCCCTCAGCTCCCTGGAACTGTGACTCAGCCTCACCCCCTCAGCCAGGGCCGGACTGGGACTAAAAATCAGCCCTGGCATTTAAAGCACACATTTCTCCTAATGACCCTCAACATTACATTGTTAGCACCCATATTACATCAATAAATACCAGAGCCGTAACGAGGCCGGTGCGGGCGGTGCCGCTGCCCAGGGCGCAGTCCCAAGGGGGCGCAGTGGCCGCCCGCACCTGCCTCTGTGTGAGGAGTGATATAAAAAAAAAAATGAAACAGACCTCAGATTCAGACTGCCGGCCGCCCGGCGAATCCAAAATGGCGGCCGGCACCCGGCTCCACCCCCTTCTGAACTCTGCCCTCTGCCTCAGCGTCTGATGTCATGACGTTGCTAGGCAGTAGAGGAGCAGAGTAGCAAAGAGGAGCCACGGCTGGTCAGGAATAAAGACAACAAAGGTAAGCTTCTAAGCAGGGGAAAGGGGATGTGTGTTGCTATTATGGAGGGAGGGGGATGAAAGCTGCAATTATGGAGGGAGGGGGGCATGTGAGCTGCTATTATGGAGGGAGGGGGGCATGTGAGCTGCTATTATGGAGGGGGGCATGTGAGCTGCTATTATGGAGGGAGGGAAGGGGGGCATGTGAGCTGCTATTATGGAGGGAGGGAAGGGGGGCATGTGAGCTGCTATTATGGAGGGAGGGGAGGGGGGCATATGATGTAAACTGCTATTATGGAGGGAGGGGGGGGATGTGAGCTGCTATTATGGAGAGAGGGGGGGGATGTGAACTGCTATTATGGAGGGAAGGGGGGCATGTGAGCTGCTATTATGGAGGGAAGGGGGGCATGTGAGCTGCTATTATGGAGGTAGGTGGGGGGTGTGAACTGCTATTATGGAGGGAGGGGGGATGTAAGCTGCTATTATGGAGGGAGGGGGGCATTTAAGCTGCTATTATGGAGGGAGGAGAGGGGCAGGGGCGGACCCAGACATTTGTCCTACCCCGGGCGATTTTAGGGTGGCGATTTAGGCCCCGCCCCCTTTCTGTGTTCTAAGGCTGCCGGGCAGCATACTGTCACTGCTGAACGGACCTGCACAGTGTGCAGCTGTCGGCAGCAAGCCCCTGGTAGGGGGGGGGGGGGGGGGGGGCGATCGCCCCGATCGCCCCCCCCCCCCCTGGATCCGCCACTGGGGAGGGGGATGTGTGCTGCTATTAGGGAGGGGGATGTGTGCTGCTATTAGGGAGGGGGATGTGTGCTGCTATTATGGAGGGGAGGAATGTGTGCTGCATCTTGCTATTATGGAGGGGGGGATGCTGCTATGCTTTATGGGGGAAGGGGGGGTATGCTGCCATAATGTGTGAGGAAAGGGGGGATGTATTAATATAATGTGTGATATGAGGGTAGGGAGGTTGGGTGTCTTAGTACATGGGTGGGAGGTAGGCTATTAATTTAATAGTGACGTTTAGGTGGGGGCTAATTATTTAATGGGTACTATTTTATTTGTGGGGTGCTGGTAGGTCAATTTAATTTATTGATGGGGCTTTTTAATTTAATGGTGGGCTCTATTAATTTCAGGTGAGGTATTAATCTGTATTGCAGTCACAAGAATGCTCTCTATTGTATGGTGGTCATAGGAATGCTCTCTGTATTGTATGGTGGTCACAGGAATGCTCTCTGTATAGTATGGTGGTCACAGGAATGCTCTCTGTATAGTATGGTGATCATAGGAATGCTCTCTGTATAGTATGGTGGTAACAGGAATGCTCTCTGTATAGTATGGTGGTCACAGGAATGCTCTCTGTATAGTATGGTGATCATAGGAATGCTCTCTGTATAGTATGGTGATCATAGAAAGGCTCTCTATATAGTATGGTGGTCACAGGAATGCTCTCTGTATTGCGGTCATAGGAATGCTCTCTGTATAGTATGGCGGTCACACGAATGCTCTCTCTATTGTATGGAGGTCACAGGAATGCTCTCTAAGGTATGGCGGACACTAGGAGGCTCTTTATATTGTATGTGTGTGTGTATATATGTGTGTATGTATGTGTATATATATATATATATATATATATATATTATTCATTTCGTGTGATGGTGATAAGGGGGCGCAATGTGATAAAGATGGCTCCATGGCACGGTATGATAAAGGAGAAACTGTGATGGAGGGCACAGTGGGATGAAGGGGCAGTGTGATACAGATGGTACCGTTACAATTATGTTTTAATTTGTTTCAGTGAGTTTTATTTCAATAACCAATTAATTTTTTATACAGCTAGCATGTGATAGCTGCATTTAAAGTACTTGATTCTATGGAGGCTTATTAAATAAAGATTCTTACAAAGCCAGACCGAGAAGAATGGGGAGGGAGGGGGTTTCAGTGCAGTCTAGAACTTGTAAAGCGCTAGCCACGCCCCCACAGTAGGTTGACCACGCTCACTCGACGATTGACACTCCCACTTAGACGGGGGGCGCCGTTTCCCTGTCTCGCCCAGGGAACTAAAATGGCTAGTTACGGCACTGATAAATACCATGACAATACATTATTTGTACCAAAATTACAGCAGTAAAAAGCCCCCCACACACACTCATACTACATCAATACCCACCCACATTACAGCAACCAGCATTACCCCTCCCCCCCACATTACAGCAACCAGCATCACTCCCACATTACAGCAACCAGCATCACCCCCACATTACAGCAACCGTCGTCACCCCCCACATTACAGCAATACTCTCTCCTACTTATTAGCAATACTAAGCCCCAAACACACTACAGCATTGCCGCCACCACTACGTCACCCCCTACTACAGCAATGCCACCAATTATACAGGCGCCTCTGTAGGAAACCAATGTTTTGCTATTTTCAAATCTCCCACAAAATAGCAACAACAGAGTACTTACACACACATATAGGTAACAGGTACCCTTTTCCCTCAATTAAATAGTAATGGCAGAATTTTCATGAATCATTCCACATGAAATAAAACTCTAACAAATATATCAGAAAAAACATAACTATTGAACGATCATTTGAACCCACACGGCCGCATTAAAAGTATTTCCAACTACAGCAAAATGTCAGAGAAAAATATTTTTTTTACTACAGTAACTGGATATGCGTCTTTTCTAGTCATTTTAAATAACACAGTATATAAATTAAGTGGGGTAAAGGAGGTGGGTGAGAGATAATTGGATGTGATCCATCAGTTTGATTAGATAGGAAACATTTAGATTATTTACCTGGAGGCGTCTGCCCCCTTGACTCACAGGCAGGGCCGACAAGAGGAATTTTGGGCCCTGGTACAGCAACTTCTTTGGGCTCCCGTCATATTCAACAATGAGAGACTTGCCTTTGGCAGAAGTTCATATTATGCCACACCATAGTGCCCCCAGCTCATAATATGTCACATTGCAGTGCCCTCAGGTCATATTATGTCACATAATATTACCCTCAATTCATATTTGGCCATGCAGTAGTGCCCACAAATCATATTATGGCATAGTAGTGCCCCCAAATCATATACCATACAGTAGTGCCCCCAAATCATATTATGCCACAATTGTGCCCACAAATCATATTATGCCGCAATAGTGGCCACAAATTAAATTTTGCCATACAGTAGTGCCCCCAAATAACAGTATGCCATACAGTAGTGCCCCCCAAATAACAGTATGCCATACAGTAGTGCCCCAAATCTATAGTAGTGACCAGACAAAAACTCATTCACAAATAAAAATTGGTACAGCATATCAGATACTGAGAGTGTGAGTCCCAGGAGCAGCTTAATACCCCATTTACAATGCAAAGAAAAATAGATATATTGACACAATCACAGATAAAATGTATGACAAGCAGCGTTTTTTCCTCTTAATTAAAAATCCCTGTACAGATAAATATGCAAGAAATATTACAGTGCAATAATGAGCAATACATAGTGTTTTAAACATCATTGGATACACAGTAGTGCCCGCAGTTCAAGAAAGGATGGTGAAAAACACATTGGACACGAGAAAATATATGAACTTACCTGATTATGGCATCCTGTGTTCTGTTCTCCTACTGGGAGCTGGGCGAGGAGAGATCAGCAGCTGTCAGCTCACACAGGCAGTCGAGAGCAAGGGCCGAGGGCAGTGGTCGAAGTGGAAATTTAGAAGTGGGGGTATAGAAAATATACCTGAATGGAGTATGAAGGCTTGATTTTTTTTTTGATTTTTTTTAACACTTGTCCCCTCTGTGCATTCCCATTCTTCATTAATACTTGTGTTTTATGATCGCTGCATCCCTGACATTCCCATTCTTAAGATGTCTCTCCCTTTACACTTTCTTTTAGCTATGCCCCTGCCCCATCTTATCCTTTGTCCCTCTCACCCCCTCTTCCTGCACCCCCTTCCCCTGGCTCTCACCCCTCTTTCTGCACCACCTTTTCCCCCTGGCTCTGTCACCCCTTTCCTGTACCCCTTTCCCCCTGGCTGTCATCCCTCATCCAGCACCCCTGTTTCCCCCTGGCTGTCATCCCTCATCCAGCATCCCTGTTTCCCCCTGGCTCTGTCACCCCTCATCCAGCACCCCCTTTTCCCCCTGGCTCTGTCACTCATCTTCCTGCACACCCCTTTTCCCCCTGGCTCTGTCACCCCTCTTCAAGCACCCCTTTTCCCCCCGGCTCTCTCACCCTCTATCCAGCACCCCCTTTCCCCCTGGCTCTCTCACCCCTCTTCCAGCACCCCCTTTCCCCCTAGCTCTGTCACCCCTCTTCCAGCACCCCTTTTCCCCCTGGCTCTCACCCCTCTTCCAGCACTCCCTTTTCCCCCTGGCTCTCACCCCACTTCCAGCACCCCTTTTCCCCCTGGCTCTCACCCTACTTCCAGCACCCCCTTTTCCCCCTGGCTCTCACCCCTCTTCCAGCACCCCTTTTTTCCCATGGCTCTGTCACCCCACTTCCAGCACCCCTTTTCCCCCTGGCTCTGTCACCCCACTTCCAGCACCCCTTTTCCCCCTGGGTCTGTCACCTCACTTCCAGCACCCCTTTTTCCCCCTGGCTCTGTCACCCCACTTCCAGCACCCCTTTTCCCCCCTGGCTCTGTCACCCCACTTCCAGCACCCCTTTTCCCCTGGCTCTGTCACCCCTCTTCCAGCATCCCTTTTCCCCCTGGCTCTCACCCCTCATCCAGCACCCCTTTTTCCCCCTGGCTCTGTCACTCATCTTCCTGCACACCCATTTTCCCCCTGGCTCTGTCACCCCTCTTCAAGCACCCACCCCTTTTTCCCCCTGGCTCTCTCACCCCCTCTTCCAGCACCCCCTTTCCCCCTGGCTCTCTCACCCCTCTTCCAGCACCCCCTTTCCCCCTAGCTCTGTCACCCCTCTTCCAGCACCCCTTTTCCCCCTGGCTCTCACCCCTCTTCCAGCACCCCCTTTTCCCCCTGGCTCTCACCCCACTTCTAGGACCCCTTTTCCCCCTGGCTCTCACCCTACTTCCAGCACCCCCTTTTCCCCCTGGCTCTCACCCCTCTTCCAGCACCCCTTTTTCCACCTGGCTCTGTCACCCCACTTCCAGCACCCCCTTTCCCCCTAGCTCTGTCACCCCACTTCCATCACCCCTTTTCCCCCTGGCTCTGTCACCCCACTTCCAGCACCCCTTTTCCCTCTGGCTCTCTGTCCTCTTCCTGCACTCATTCCACACTGGCTCTCTCACACTCCTGACAACTCCCCCCCCTTGCAAAAATCGCGCCCCCCCTCCCCCCGAAAATCGCGGCACCCTGATACCAGGGCCGGAAGGGCCGATGCCAGAAGGGCCGATGGCCAAATGAGCCGGTCTGCGCGCTGCTCGGCGGATGGAGAATCAGTGACAGCCGCCTATGCGACCAATCACATGGGACGGCACCTGTCACAGAGTGAACCGGACAGACGCAAATGCGAAGAGGATTAGTATGATACCACACATGACTTGATTCCTTCAACGTGTACCATATGTTTTACTGATATGCATATAACTTATACTATTACACATAAATACTACCATATTTCGACATAAATGACTATGTGTTGCAACTAACATTAATGTGTACTATTTTACAAGTGTGCGTGTTTGTGCGAATGTATGTAAAAGACTAAATACTGTTGTTGCCACGTGTTGCAAGCTGCGTACGCCCTTCCACGCCGTAGCGTGCCCTTTTATGCCGTAGCGTACCGTACGCATCTTTTCAAACAAAGAAAACCAAGTTTGCTCGATTTTAATTGAAATGACTTTATCCAATTTGCTGACTTCAACAACTTCCTAACTTATCTTCTGCCTCTCCCCCTTCTTTCCCCTTCCCTGCCTCCGTCCCCCTACTCTCCCTCTCTCCCCTGCGTCTCTCTGTCTGTCCACCCCTCCCCTTAGATTGTACGCTCCTCTGAGCAGGGCCATCTCTCCTCCTGTTTCCACCACTTCTAACTCTGCTCTCCAGCTACTTAGCCCTCCTTCTCGAGGGCCCTCCACTCCCGTCCCCTCTTGCTCCCTCCTACCCCCTCTGGGGGTCTCCCTGTCTCCCGCGCTCTCCTTCTTGGGCCCCGTCATTTGCGGATCCTCCCTCCCCCTTCCCCCGCCCTCTCTAGCTGTGCGTTGAGCTTACTGAGTTACTGTGCATACTGTTTACTGTACTGTGCTGTCTCACCTTGTATTGTAATCCGTTTGTCCCTGTACGGCGCTACGGACACCTTGTGGCGCCCTATAAATAAAAATTAATAATAATAATAACACTGTGCAGTATGCAGTATATAATACATATATTATAATAAAATATTACATTTTCAACACCCTCCCCAGCCATATCACGCCACCCTCTGCTATATCACACCACGCCAACCCACTGACACATCACGCCACCCCTCAGACATATCACGCCACCCCCCAGTCACATCACGCTACCCCTCAGGCACATTATGACACCTCCACAGACTTATTATAACCACCCCAGACATATTATGACATCCCCAGCCCACCTGCACTTACCTACATGCTGGTGACATTAAAGAAGATAACATGCTGCAGAGTGAGCAGGGAAGCTCTGAGTCTCGCGAGATTTGGAGCATGGTTTGCTCTGCAGGCTGCTGGACAGTGTGTGATGACACAGTGGACAGCTCCTCGAGGACTGTAAGAAAAAAAAAAAAGCTTTGTAATTATCATTTTTTCTTGTTGTTTTCTTCAGGCTGTTATTAATGATTTATAATTCTACAGAGATTCCAAGTATCATATGACTACAATGGCAACCACACACTTGGCTCATTATCATCATCATCATCATCTATTTATTTATATATCGCCACTAATTCCTCAGCGCTGTACAGAGAACTCATTCACATCGGTCCCTACCGCATTGGAGCTTACAATCTAAATCCCCTAACATACACACACACAGACAAAGAGAGACTAAGGGCAATTTATAGTAGCCAATTAACCTACCATTATGTTTTTGGACTGTGGGAGGAAACCGGAGCACCCGGAGGAAACCAACGCAAACACTGGGAGAATATACAAACTACACACAGATAAGGGAAGGCCATGGTTGGGAATCAAACTCATGACCCGAGTGGTGTGAGGTAGAAGCCACTAAGCCATCGTGCTGCCCACATGTATGTAGTATGTAGTAGACAGAGAAGCTTAGGAACATCCCTCTATGATCTGTCTGCACTGTGTACTGTAAAATCCTCTCCCTCATTTTTTCACCTCTACCTTCACATGACATGTTGAGAATTGTGAGTCTGTGTGTGTCTAGCAGACATACTGCTCTACCCTCCAGAGAGATTTTGTAAAGGAAATAATGATTTGTAGGAGGACATCTAAGAAAAACAACATATGCATGCTTAAAAGGTACCTAATTTGCTGATTTAACTCACAACGCTTGTTTCCCCTTAATTCTGCCTCCTGATGCCCCCAAATTAGCAGGATAAGTAGGAATAGGTTCCTATAACTGTTTGATCATTATTGGGACTTAAACGAAAGTATAGTGTAGATATTTTTGTCTGAAAAACTTCAGATCACAATGATTTCCTGCTTTTCATTTAGAAATTCTGATCACACTAATTTGTCTGGAACTAACCATAAGGTTTTAGAGGTATTGAGATTCCAAATTCTTCTGAAATTATATAAACTTCTGAAATTATATACACTTTGGATGCTAATGTCCCTTTTCAGAGAAATTAGTAAGCTTGCACAGCAACTAAAATTTTATTACCGATTCGCTAATTCATTCAGTAGTTTACAAGGATAAATTGGTTACACTGGGATGTAGGCATATGGTAAATAGAATAGGATGCATTTTTTATCTTTCTTTAAGATCGTCTAACATTTCCTTGCAGATCTGAGCACTTGCATGCTAAATACCTCACTAAATCTGTAAGTCAAAAGGATGATCATTTATTAATTCCTGGGATAATGTGCTAACTCTCAGTTCATTCAGTATGACCTGCACAATCACTGTGTCGTTTTTGAAATATATATATTTTAGCTTGGTGGCATCAATATTACTTTTAGTTTAAATTGCAGGTCCTCCAACTAAGTTATCCAGAGTAGCAAACTGGCAATGTAATCTACATGCTGTAGATGAGGACATCTGTCTCTTGTATCCTTCAAGCCAAGTTTCATAACTTGTTTAAAAGCTGTCTGCCCAGGCTCATTTATATAACTAAGTTAACCTTCTGTATTGAGGGCTTCTGATCTGTTTAATATAAGAGTATCAACATTATTTCTGTACTTACTGTAGGCTGCTGGAGGATGCAGACACAAAGAGATAATGTCGGTGAACAGTAAAAAATAAATTCATGGCTTTCTCAAGGGGATTAAGCAATATCTGACAAATATACCCATGTGTTCTGGTTGCTTTCAAGAAGAAAACCCTCTCAAATTCAGATTGATTCACACCTACATATAGTTGATCTCTGTGGTCGAAGTGGGAATGTAGAAGTGCAGGTATGGAAATTTGAAATGAAAGTCTGGGGGCCACCTAGAGTTTTTGGGGATTTTGATGGTGTAAAATTAATTTTTGATGCATTTTTTCAGTATATTGTAAAACATTTAATAATGCAAGACTACCCACCCTGTCTCCTCCACCAATCCTGTGTTTCTCCACCTCTCCCTTATGTCTTCCTTGTGACCCTTCAAGTGTCTATTGTAGAGAAGTGAGATATGTGTGTGTGCGTGGGAGTGGGGAGATGTTGTTTTGTTTTAAGCCAAAATGACATAATACTAATTATAATACATAATACTAAGTATAGGGTCCTTATATCAGCTGAGACAAAGTCAAATGTTAGGTCACTTAAAAAGAAAAATAGCTATTTGCTTTTATTAGTATGTCACCTTACCTGTTCTTGCAGTGTTCACTACCTGTGGCAGCTGGTAGCTTATGCTCAGGTGCTGCCTATCTGGATCCTGGAATGTTGGTGCCCTACTTGGAAAAATCATGTACATGAAATATAGAAAACCCTGGCGTCAAATCAATAACACCCACATTTTATACTGTAATTAGGCCTCCCTCCCTGCAACCAGCCCTATTAAATTAAATAAACTTAATAGCATTGACACTTAATAAATATATCTATTTCCCTCCAACCAGCCCTGACATTACTTTAGTAGCACACATTTAATAAATAGCCCTATTTCCCCCAACCAGCTCCAATAATATTCCTATTTAATAATAAAGCTATTTCCCTCCCTCCAAACATCCCTGATAATAAATTAACAACATTTTTCCCTCAACCATCCCTGACATTAAATAAATTGTTATCACATTTAATAAACAGCCCCCTTCTATTCAAACTTCAGTCTCCACCCACAGTCCACCATTAAATTAATAGGTCACCTCTCATTACATTAAGAAAAACCCAACTCCCTTCCCTCATTACATTCAGATAAGACAACACCCCCTCTTCCCTAATTACATTAAGAAAACCCCCTTCCCTCATTACTTTAAAACAGACCCTTCTTCCTCATTCTATTAAGACAAATCTCTCCTTCCCTAATTACATAAACCAACCTTCCCTCATTACTTTAAAAAAATAACCTCTTCTTCCCTCCTTACACAGCAAGACAAATTCCTCCCCCCTCCTTACAGTAAGACAAATCATCCTTACCTCCTCGCTTCATTATATTAATACAAATCCCCCACCCCTCCCTTATTAAATTAAAAATCCCCCCCTCTCCCCTTCCCTCACACTTACCTTCATTCAGCAGCGCTGTGTAGGAGACTCCTCTGCCTCTGTGGAAGCCTGCACGCATGGGACGGCAACCAGTCATGTGATGTGTCCCATGTGACCAGGGCCGGTGCTAGAGTTCGCATCGCCCTAGGCAAAATTTCAAGATACTGCCCCCCCCACCCCCACCCCTCGTGAACACTCCAAATACCTGCCTCACAGAAACTTACCTACTCAACTGTGTGCATTTGTGTTTAAAAAAATAAAAATTAGCCTTACCTTCTCCAGCGGTCCAGATGCCGTGATGTTTGATGCAGAACGCGGTCCAGACTCCACTGCAGACACAGGATTTCTAGAGGGAAGGTTTACAGGTGTTACATTTCGGAACACCTGCATCAGACCACTGGACCCCCCTCTGCATCACTTGCAAACTATGGTGTAGAAATTGTACCCCATAGATTGCAAGTCAAATATAGAGCATGAGGTGCCAATCAAATAGTTGTTTTCTCCACCATAGTTTAAAAATCAAATATAGAGCATGAGGTGGTAAATAGTCATTTTTTGTTTGTAGAAAAATTACTATTTGCCACCTCATGCTCTATATTTGACTTGCAAAGTATGGGGGAAAAAATGATTTTTATTGGCACCTTACGCTCTATTTTTGACTTGCAGCAAGTCAAATATAGAGCATGAGGTGGCAATAAAATAATCATTTTCTCCACCATAGTTTGAAAATCAAGTATAGAGCATAAAGTGCCAAATAATATTAATTTCTCTCCCAAATACCTTGCAAATGAAATATAGAGTATGACGTGGCAATAGTGATTTTTATACCATAGAAAAATGACTATTTGTCACGTCATACTCTATATTTCATTTGCAAGGTATTTGGGAGAGAAATTACTATTACTTACCACCTCATGCTGTATCTTTGATTTAAAAACTATGGTGGACACAATGATTATTTTATTGGCACCTCATGCTCTATATTTGACTTGCAGCAAGTCAAATATAGAGCATGAGGTGCCAATAAAAGTCATTTTCTCCCCCATACTTTGCAAGTCAAATATAGAGCATGAGGTGGCAAATAGTAATTTTTCTGCAAACAAAAAATGACTATTTACCACCTCATGCTCTATATTTGATTTTTAAACTATGGTGGAGAAAACAACTATTTGTTTAAATCAAATATAGAGCATGAATTGCCAAATAGTAGTCATTTTTCCACCGCATAGTTTGCAAATCAAATATAGAGTATGACGTGGCAAGTAGTCATTTTTATACCATTGAAAAATTACTATTTGCCACCTCATGCTCTATATTTGATTTTCAAGCTATGTGGGAGAAAAATGACTATTATTTGGTACTTCATGCTCTATCTTTGATTTAAAAACTATGGTGGATAAAATAATTATTTTATTGGCACGTCATGCTCTATTATTGACTTGCAGCAAGTCAAATATAGGTCATCATGAGGTGCAAAAAAATAATTATTTTATCACACCATAGTTTTTAAATCTAAAATAGAGCATAAAGTATAAAATAATAATGAAATCCCACCACCAACATTTTTTTTCCCTCCACACTTTAGGATTTTACCTTAGTGTAACCCTTTTTTTAAAAAAAAAAAAATTAATAATAAAAAAAAAATTAAAATTAAATATACTAACTGTTTTTGAGGCTGGTCAGCAGATGCAGGGAGGATCTCCTTTAATGGCTCAGCAGAGCGGTGATTGCTGGGAGGGGAGGGGAGGGGGGTGTTGGGTAGAAACTTTATTCACACTGTCTGTCACCGACAGACAGTGTGAATTTGCAGACAGGCGCCGCCGGACAGACTGACGTAAGTGATCATGTGTGAGATGCGCCGGGCAGCCCGGGCGCATCATACTGAAGAGGACTGTGGAAAGTTAAAAAACAGCAGCGGCACCCCGCCGCCGCTGCTATTCTCTCCCAAGCCGCTGACTAGATTTTAAAATCTAGTCAGCGGCGCCCTGCAGGTCCCGGCACCCTAGGCAACTGCCTAAGTTTGCCTAATGGGAGCACCGGGCCTGCATGTGACAAGGGATGGGGGGCGGATAAGCTGTAGGTCTTTTGTCTAATGCACAGATGCTCTACAAATTTAGCAGAGCATGTGTGCAACTTAACTGAAGTGCGGAGGAGAAGTACCGCCCCACTTTGAGCACTGGTTAATCCGCAGCGTACAGCTACTAACAGCAAAGTAGAAGTAAATATTTGTCATTTTTGTGAACAGACAATTTTGCACTTAGAACTTCAAAATTCTTGTAGCAGTGGCAGACATGTTGCCCATACTACCATTGTTGAAGTCGTATAATTGGATGAACAAAAGTATATTGGTTTAATATTGGTTTGCCGTGCGTATTGTGTTACGTGGCGTGACGTGATCACACGGTAAAATATGCACGCACACACTCGCATTACAACAGTTAGTTATTTATATAATTTCATATTGGTTCTGTTACACTGTAATTCAGGAGTAGATAGTATTCGGTTTATTATTAGTCTATATATATATATATATATATATATATATATATATATAGTGATTATATGTACATTGTAGTGTTATTAAAGGTTTAGGTAATAGGAAAGGTGTCATGCCTGATATCATATTGAAGCCCTAATCATCAGCAGCTGTCCGGTGTAGTCGGCGAAGAGATCGCACATTGCATACTTTAGTTATTGATATTAGAGAGTAAACCTTTGTATGATACTGGCTATGAAAAGGAGCAGACCCCCTGGAGAGAAGACCCCCACCTTTGGATTCCTTAGATTGAATCAACCTATTACCTGTCTGGCCTGGACCCACCCAACGTCTGGACCTATAGAAACAATCTACGTCATCTCTATTGTTCACAATGAAACACTGACTGTATATATATTAGCTGCATCTCACTGGGGCCTCAGTCAACTCTGACACAATATTCTATACAGAATATTGTCCATCGGGTCCCGTGGGTGCGCAGCGTGCGCAAGCGATTGCATTGGTATGTACTTATCTTTTGGTATTGGCTGTGCTGTACTGTACTTTATCATTATATAATAATGTATTGAATTGTTGACTATTTACATCTGCTAAAATAAATTACTTTGTGCTTTGGACACACATACAATTGATTGGGCAATGCTTATTTTAAAACGATAGAATTACTTTAATAATTTGGGGGCTCGTGAGTTAGGAGTTACGTTACCGGCAGGTATGCAACGCTTACAATATTCGGTTCCTCAACAAAGGGTGGATTGACGGACGCGTCGCATAAAGCAGGAAAGAACGTAATGCGTCTAATACCTGTGGTTCACTGTGTGTTGCGAAACCGAATGTCCGTTGTTGCATAGACTGAAGGAACGCTAATTAGAATCTAGGGACAAGAAAGAAAAATGTTTCTTTTTATTGTCGTTTTATGTTTTAAAGTGTATTGCATTGCTGTGCGTATGTGTAGTTCCTGCTGTGCGTACGCGAACTTCCCGTAGATTTGCCACGTGGTTGAACAATAGTTTTGATAGTTGTTATATGCATACTGTAAGCACTTGGTAAAGTCTCTGAAAAGATAGTGCCATTGTTTGGGAAAGTTATTTTCTGTACAGAAAACAAAGGTTATGTGTGTGTATGTGAATAAATATGTTATGCAAAAATATACTGGTAACTATAGGCAACTATAGGTTTTCGCACGTGCACCCAATACTAATCACGACATTCACTGATAAAGGGTATTGTTTGCTGGAAGGGACAGAGCATTGCGGTGTTATCTGTGGTCCGCATAATGAATCATTGAGCTGTGCAAATCGACCGCATGGCAAGGCCGTGATTGAGTATTGGGAGGGCAGTGTGGTACTATTTAAAATTCATAGCGCTTTAGTTCAGGTGTGTCTGACGGGGCATGTTAAAAAAAGGTGACCTGACAACAAAGGTTCTTTTCTAGGGCTGAGCAGGATATAAAGAAACCTTTGTGTGAGTGGTGTTCTGTTCTAACAAAGAGCAGGTGATAAAGAGACACCACAGAGTATACTTGGCAGGTATACTCGAAGCGAAAATAACAGGTTTTCGCGGCATTCCCAAATATTAATCGCAAAGCCTAACGATAGTTAGTATCCGTAAGCCGTGCGATCGGACCGCATGGTTGATTTAGTGCAGCCGTGATTGCGACTTGGGAGATGTGGGAGGAAATATGCTGCAACCACTGATATTCTTGATTGATATCTGGTGCTGACAGTGGTAAAGTACTCAAACTAGGAAGGGCATTGATATCTTAAGGGGACGTGCCTGTTGAAAACGTCCAGGAATAAAAAAAATCTCTAGTAAGTTCTGTTTCAAAGGAGAACAGGTAAAAGTATTTTTGTGTAGCGTTGAGAAATAGGTTGTTTTCACAATGGATACGAAGCAAACGCTAGAGATAGTTCATGTTGTGCTGCCTAATGAATGGCCGGTTGGTTCGGCAAAATATGTTATGTATAATAAATACGGTGCATATGCTACGGCATATTGCGACAAATGGGTCAAGATGACCCGGGAGTGTGTGAAACCTTTCCCAAACATAAGTACTCTTGACTCAGAGGTGTTAAATAATGTTAGAGATAAAGTGCGGTTGATTAAATCAACAAAAACGAGAATTGAACATGATGACTGTTTAAAATTGTGGCAAATGGAAGGTAACACGTGGCAGAGCAGCGAACGCACAGCGGAAGTGAGTGTAGCGAAAAACATGTGTTCAGCGGAAGTAGGCGTACCGGAAACAAGTATTCCGGAAGTGTGCGTTGCAAAGCGTGGCGAACTGAGCGCAAACACGCCCCCGATAAATTCAGTTGGGGCGGGAAGTACAGCCAATACCAAAAATGTAAAAATGGTAACTAGTAACTTGTATGGTGTTTTAAGTAATGTTAAAAGTGATGTTTCAGGACAAAGAAGAGGAACGGTCCCACCAGCAGGGGCAGCTGCTGAAAGTGGTGAGAATAATGAAAAGGTTAACACAGGGGGAGACATTCATTATACTGCAACAGCAATTCCAGCAACTAGGTCAGAACAGAGTGATTTAGTAGGCTTATATCCTATCCGCAGAACAGCAGTTCCCAATGGGAAAGCGGACAGAGATGGTGTAGTTCCCATTAAACAGGTAGCAGTGTATTCTCCATGGACTAAGACGGAACTATTTACAATTATGTCTGATTTCCCTCATCCTAGAAAAGATTTGGCCAAGTGTCAGAAATTTATTAGACATTTAGGTAATGCACATGAACCTACTAATAAAGATTGGCGAGTGCTGTTTAGAGCTTGTCTTCCTCTCGATACTGATATACAGAAGATCCTTGAGGGTTGTAGCTTGGAAAAGGATAAACCCTTAACTGAGGATAACAATCAGCGTAATATTGAACGTATAATCAAAGAGTTGGCCGTATATTTTCCAGTGACTGTGGAATGGGGCAAAATATACAACATCAAACAAAAAGGTAATGAGAATACAACTGATTATTTTTCAAGGGCGCTAGCGGGCATTATTAAGTACACAGGAATATGGGATATAATGGTAAATCCACATTACAGGGAGGTAACTGTTGCAGTACTAATGGACGGTCTCCGGGAGGATCTAAGGACCTGGATACAAACCTCTTTTCCTAATTGGAGAGGTCTCACGGTAACTGATATTAGAGGACATGCTATAGAACATGATAAAAATATATGTAAAAAGGAAAAAGCACAGAGTGATAAGTTAATGATGTTGAGTATCCAGGCATTAGAAAAACTACATCCACAACCTCAGAATTATAAAAACCACTATAAGGGGCGAAAGAAACAGAAATCTTTGAAGTGTTTTAACTGTCTTAAAAAGGGACATTTGAGGAAAGATTGCAAAGAAAATATTAGAGCCAAGGCTAAGAAAATGGGAAACGAAGCAAAGAGACTTGGCCCACCTAAGGGGGAATCACATAGACACCCACAGAGACGGCGCACACAAGTCTCGGAGACTTCTCAACAGTTTCCTGTGCACCTCATAGCAGCCAATGCCTTGGGGGAGAACCATAGTCAACCCTGGAGGTTAGGTCAGACCTGTAGTCCTACAAACAGGTGGGGTTTAAACTGTGGTAAGTAGTAGTGTGCAGGAAACTGATTTCTAAAAGGTAACCTTTGTTGATTTTGTTTGTTCATTTATGTTGTGAAATGTTTGTTTTCCTAAATTGCTAGCCGACGGCAAAGAATAGAAATGTTTGTTGTGTTTGCTGTTTTAAGATAACTATCTTGTTTTTCTTCTCACAGGTAAAGGGGACACAAAAGGAGTATAGACTTAGTGATCAAAAGGGGAGATAGAGAAATAGAAGAATCACTCTTGAAAGACAAATTAACAATAGACAATTGGAACACTCTTTTGTTTTAGGCTGCAGTGTCTCATGATAATTTGTTTGGCTGAGAATCATTATCCAACAATGAAGTATGTACATACTTTGCTCCAAAATATCGTTTTATGTATTTCAGAGAAAATATGAGTCACTAAGAGTACATTTTTACATTTCTCTATCATAAGTTAGAAAAGTCAGTTGAAAAGGTATGTAGTCAATGAGATACCGAGTTCTTAATGAACAAATGACGGACGACACTGGATTGCACTGTTAAGACCCCCTAGTCAAGTATGGGGAGGGGTCATAGTTAGCAAATAGCTAAGGGGAACAGTGGAATGAATATAGCCATTTCCCCATAGAGTCAGAGTCCAATCTAGCTGTCATTTTGTTGTAAAAATCTCCCTTTCTACATGTATGTTTGTATTCAAACCTTTGTATTCCCATCATTCATTGCTTTCCTATTTCCCATTCTTTACACAAATGCTAGTCTCTCTCTCTACCCTCTCTCTCTCTCTCTCTCTCTCTACTCTCTCTCTGCTTTGGTAGAGATAAAATCAGACACAGTCTCAACAATGGGGCTAAAACATATTTTATTTTTTTACATAAGACAAATTCAGAGATACACACACTAGATTGACATGAGTTACAGAAACAGTCAGGGGTTTTGTTTTCATGTGTATAGAAACTGCTGATTTTAAGCAGAAAGGTTCTGTTGTGGAAATACGATTCATGTTTTATAGATTGCATATCTGTTTTGTTTTTTTGTTTTATAATTCGTGCCTCCTGTACAAAAATGTGCCTTTTTATGGATGCACAAAGGGTGGAGACAGGAGATTGCTAGAGGATAGGCATACAGATATGCATCTCTGTGTAGAACACTGGAGTAGGATTTTTACCACAAGATACGACATAATGTGAAACCCTAGAAAATGTAGAATTTTCATGTTTTATATTTTTTCACTGTTAGACAGGCATGTACTGGATACTGTTATATTTGAAGAAAGTGTTATAGAAAGAGACCCCTTTGCCTTTCCCACTTAGTCAAGTAGCTGAATATGAGGTACTGAGAATGACATGTGAGTTGGCAGAGGGAAAATCGATTGATATACATTGGTCTTTAGCATTTTTCTAGTCTAGAGGGCGATGTTGAGGTGACTGAGAAATCGTTTTATAGCAATACCAGCACATGATTAGGACACTACATAGAGGACTTTAGACAGTGACACAGTTACCAACTGAAGTAGCAGCTAGTAAGGTCCACACTTACACGCACAACCATAAAGGGCTGTCACACCAGGGAGAACATAGCTGTCAAATAGACAACAGGGTTTTATGTGACAACTAACAAATCTATGTTTTGTTTGTTTTTCGTGGTATTGTTTTAGTTTTAAAAAGGTGAACACACACACACACATGCACGCATACACATATTGGTTAATATAGGAAGATTTGTGTTACCCGAGGGATAAACTGTCTGGAAGGTGAAGAGATGTGGTGAGGAGTCTGGTGGACTCTGGAGAGATGGACAAGGTAGACCAATAGAGCCATCCCATATCCCTCCTGCTGATGGGTTTTCCTCCAGGTAAAACAAATACACGTCATCCAATTACCACCATGCAGGATCCTCAAGTATACACAGGTGTACCAATGAAATATGTCTGGGTAGAGGTGTATTGAAATGTGTCTAATGTAGTACTGTTTCATACTCAAAGCTTTTGTTATTTAATGTGATAGTCCTAGAGTTATAATAGATGATAGGGGTATTCATGTTATTGATAATAGATGTATAATGTATGAGTAGTGGTAACAAATCACATACTTTCAGTTAGCCATAAACCAGTGTGAACATAAAGTAGTGGTACTCGGTAGAATGAATTGAATAGAATAAGAGTTGAAACTTGATTGAAGTGCCACTAGTCCTTTCCCGCTACCAAAAGATCCCCCCTGGGCAGACTCCTAACCTGTCAGTTTTTGAAATGTTCTTGACCCCTCGTGAGATGAGATTGTAACTGGGAGGCTAGGTTAGACCTTGAGAGAAGGTAAATAGTGAGACAGTAACCGAGAACATCCAAAACACTGTTTCCTGAAAGGTCACACTAACTGTCAGGATGTTGGATCGGGAGAGTAAGTTGTGGAGCAGAAATCTCTTAAGCTTAGGTTATTTGCCAGACAGGTACCAGGTGTAGGCTACCAGCCTCACGGCTTCAAGGGTAGCAGAGACACACTGGTGCCCATACCACCCACTGCAGAGGGGCCAACACTCAGAGAAGGGTCCAAGGGCACTCATGAGTTTGTACTGGAAGGTCTCGAATGCAGTAAGTAGCACCTGAGCCAAAGGCTAAGACTGTTGTCCAGCATGAAATTGTAGTTTTTCCTCTTTTGTGTTCTCTCATTTCACTCTCTTCTCGGGACGGTTAATTCTTTTGATTATTAACAGGTGACAGAGACTGGTTCAGGTAATGATAAGGAGGTATTGGGGAGGAAGAAGTTAGTAGCATAATCAGTCCAGTCAATTACTCTATTCAATTCAGGGGTAAAGGAAAATTTGGAAACCTTGGAGCTTGGAGAAAGTGCGAGGGGCTATTGTCTGAGTAGCATTACGTCCGTAAGTACGGCTACCCCATGGTTAGAAAAGAGATACACCCAGCGATGCCAGTACAGTAATATTCGGACTTGAGCAGGCATCCTTGAGAATGATTATCATTCTTGGGAGGGTAAGGTTTTAGACCAAACAAAGTGCTGGGCGTGCTCACACGTGCCTCAGTGATTATATCAAGTAGGATTAGTTCTCTTTCCACTAAATATTCTTGAGGTACCCGAACTATGGGTGGGAGGTCACTAGGGGAAAAAGTAGGACACCTAGGTCCCTTAGTCGGAAGTCTCCCAATGCTTTGCAAACCGATCACTGTTAAATCTGAGTATTGAGAGACTGGGAAGAACGAACAGACAATAGCCCGTCCACAAGTGTTGATGAAAAGAACTGGTGACATTATTAGATGTGTGTATATTAACGCAAGCTGAAGGAGATTGCATATGACATTATTGATAGACATAGGATGATGCTATTGATGAACATGAAGTGTTTAAATGTATTCTGAGCTTAAAGACATGCGTTGGACAGAAGAACCTGTTAAACTTGAAGAACTGTAGTAGAGAATTCTGTATAGCTGATACACGTTCTACTGTACCGTGTACCTTTCCAAATAATGTATTAAGTGTTTTATTGCACCCTTGAAGGGCATACAAAAGGTTATCTCCAAGCTCCAGAAGTGTATGGTTTATAGTAAAAGAAGAAGTCGTTTAGAGGATTAAGACTTTCTCTTATGATAACTTGTTTAGATCTATGAACAGCGTGGACATACACCAAGGGGGATTTGTATTACATAACAATGAAACGTGGTACTGAGATCCTGCTTATAACATCTTTAAGGTGATAGTTTATTGTACTATCAAAGGGTGGACGGTTGAAGTCGTATAATTGGATGAACAAAAGTATATTGGTTTAATATTGGTTTGCCGTGCGTATTGCGAAGCGTACGCCACGTGTTACGTGGTGTGACGCGATCGCACGGTAAAATACGCGCACACACACTCGCATTACAACAGTTAGTTATTTATATAATTTCATATTGGTTCTGTTACACTGTAATTCAGGAGTAGATAGTATTCGGTTTATTATTAGTCTATATATATATATATATATATATATATATATATATATATATATATATATATAGTGATTATATGTACATTGTAGTGTTATTAAAGGTTTAGGTAATAGGAAAGGTGTCATGCCTGATATCATATTGAAGCCCTAATCATCAGCAGCTGTCTGGTGCAGTCGGCGAAGAGATCGCACATTGCATACTTTAGTTATTGATATTAGAGAGTAAACCTTTGTATGATACTGGCTATGAAAAGGAGCAGACCCCCTGGAGAGAAGACCCCCACCTTTGGATTCCTTAGATTGAATCAACCTATTACCTGTCTGGCCTGGACCCACCCAACGTCTGGACCTATAGAAACAATCTACGTCATCTCTATTGTTCACAATGAAACACTGACTGTATATATATTAGCTGCATCTCACTGGGGCCTCAGTCAACTCTGACACAATATTCTATACAGAATATTGTCCATCGGGTCCCGTGGGTGCGCAGCGTGCGCAAGCGATTGCATTGGTATGTACTTATCTTTTGGTATTGACTGTGCTGTACTGTACTTTATCATTATATAATAATGTATTGAATTGTTGACTATTTACATCTGCTAAAATAAATTACTTTGTGCTTTGGACACACATACAATTGATTGGGCAATGCTTATTTTAAAACGATAGAATTACTTTAATACCATATACCAGCTACCATATTCCTTGACTGGGAATCGGTGGCTGGTACCCACAATTTTTTAGTGGTGTCTATTGATTATGATTATTTTCTGCTTTTTATAACGTGAAGTGAACTAAATTAATATTATGTGTAAAGGGACTCAAAAGAAAGCAAATTAATTTTAGATCAAGGCTGGAAACAACAAGATATTTACAGCTTACGCTGACCTTGGCTATCATGAATTAACACACTGTAAATTAGAAAAGACGTCTTCTACATGCTGATGTCATTTGACTTACTATGTCTCTGGAATCGAACACCAGAATTGTGTGTGTACAAGGATACTTAAACATGATATGCTATATATAAAATACAATAAATAAAAACAGCAAAAACAAAATAGCACTATTTATCTGTCTTAGGCCCATATAGTAAATAGATCACTATAATAGGAGCTCACTAACCTAAATAAAAACAAAAAAAAAGTTTTAAATACAACATATAACAATGCAGCTTCAATATTTAAGCAACAAATCGTTTTTTAGAAGCGCAAAGTTTAAATCTGTTCAGAGAATTTTTGTCAGTAAGTAAAGCATCCCATTGCCCAGTAGTAAGACAGAAAACTCTTGTTGCCACCAATTGTATTTCATTTTTAATTGTGACAGGTTGACTATTGTTTTTCTATGTCAAGGTTCTTTAATTAAATAAAAGGATAGTCAACTAAATATGGCTGCATTCACTAAGAACACTGTTTTTTTGTTTCATTCTCTCACACGACTTTCATGGAGCCATAGACTAATTATTCATCAAGCTCATTATTCATCTCTGGTGGCGCTGGGAGTGCTCCCATTACACCTGCACAGAATATCTTATTTTCTGATACTATATTATGGTGATATCTGTCTCTGACTGTGTTGTAGTTAGTTAATTAGAAGAACTTGAAGAAAATAAATGCAGTATTGCGAGTTCTTGTTTTGGAGAGAAGACAAGGTTAGTCTAGGAAAGATTAAGATCAACGATGCTTCTGTTTTTAGTAAGTTTCTGTTCAGTCAGTTGGGCTTAGCAGCGCAGAGGGCACAGCAGACACACAAGATAAGTGTCTTGCTCCTGCAGTAAATACAATAAATATTAATTAGCTGTCTCTCAAAGAACTGCAGCTAATCAATGGTTATTTGAAACATCCAAGTTCTGGGTTTCAATCTCTCTCTCTTCAATCGTTTTTTATAATCTTTCTAAATTGGAATTTTAGACAAACAAAAGTAAATACTAGAACACAACTGATAAAACTGAACAGAAGACCTTACCAAAATCCAATTAAAAGAAACTTTAACATTGCTCTTACCAAGGTCATTGGCATTTTAGTCTCACTTACTAGGATTCGATACAGTAAAAACTTAAAGTCAGTTTATTGCATCAAGACCTATGGATCATGAGACAACTTTGTTCATGTATTTGTTTGTCACCATAAAAAGATATGTAACAGTACTATATAAAATATATGGACTGCTTGGATTGGAATATATCCCCCCTTGGATATATCACATATAAATGGTCATGTGACAATACCAAAGGGGGTAAAAGACCATCCTAGGTTTGTAGTGGGTGAATGTTCCCTCCACTTTCACTGAGTTTCCATCCAACTAAGGAGGACCTCTAATGAGTGACTAGGAAACATTGGCTCTGGGTATTGCGATGTGAAAACATGCTTAGATATATAGTAAAAACTGGCCTCAGAGTACCCACGCTGGGATATATGCACACTGACATGGCTTTACCACTGAACTTGTTCCAGTAATTCTCTAGTCCTTTTCTTTTCAGGATGCAACCATGCTACACTGGTCTACTACTGACTTGGCAGGAGACAAGCCCAGGTGTTTCACCGCTTTAGTAGGTGCAGGAGGTGATGCTGCTATGGGGCCAGGAGGTGAGGGGGGCTGGCAATGTTTGGTCACCCTCCACCCTCTGAGGCCTTTGCTCTCAATGAGGTTCTTGTTCTGCTTTCAAAAGAGCAGAGTGGAGGCCTTTTCTGACCCGGGTACATGCACAATGGACACATGCCCCAGACCACACATGCTCAGTAGAGGCCTACGCTTTGCTCTTTTGTGAGCAGAGTGGGGGACCCAAAAGACTGGAGTGGCAATACCAATGTCCCTGTCCAAATTTTGAATGCACCATTCCACTCCTGCTAACACCCCCTAGTCTCTCTGCTAATGAGCTTGGCTGGAGGTCCAAGCACACAATACATAAACAGAGAGGACAATGGCAAGATAAAACCTGCTAGCTTTGGCTAACTTTGATTTTAACTGTTGAAAAGAAAATGTACCTTTCCCTCCCACTGGTCACTGGAAGTTGAGGCCACACAAACAAGGAATAACCATTTTATGCACACAAACTAAAATGAAGAATGAACTTTGCGGTACTCACACGATTTATAATAACCAACATTTATACCAAATACAAACCACTCGGAAATATCTTATATTTTAAAATAAAAATGCTGTTTTATTATATATAAAGCGTTGCTAAAAGCATTTGACAGATCAATGTGAAGAAAAAAATGTGCTAAATATTTTGCTATTAGAATTAACAATAAGCCCATGAGATGTTTTCAGTGTTTCTTATCTGGAATGAAACCATTTCTTCCTTCTTAAATGTCAGGGGAATATCATGTCTTCCATTCTGACTTTTCCCAGGATACAGTCTTGATACTTTATTTCACAAATTGCTTTTTATGATTTCTCTTTGGTCAAAAAGTCAAAGATGTTACTGTATTTACTATTCAGACACATTCAGTGAAGTAGAATGCATTTGAAAATAGGTTCAAAGGAAAAAAACTTAAAGAAGCAAATTATTCATGAAGCATGAACGTTTTCCAAGGTAAGTGTTTGGAATCTAATCCGTATTCAAAGAGGGAGGGAGAACATGGGAGGGAATTAATTGAATCACCATTAATTGCATTTTTATTTATGAGGTTCCTAGAGAACAGGTGACCTGTTAGAGAGACTGAAAAGAGCAAAGTGGACATAATATAAGCTTAAATATGAATTCAAACCCAGGTCATATTGTCTATTCAAGACAATAAAAAAAATAGAAAGTGAGGTGGATAAATGGTGGAAAACATGACTTTGTACTGAAAAAAAGTGACATGGAAAACACTAGAATTTATTTAATCCTTATAGCACAATTGTTTTGCATGCAACTGGATACATTAGTCAAACCAATAAAGTGAAGGCAGAGACAAAAAATAAATAAATAAATCGAGGCACATATGAAAAAAAAGATATACTTAGCATCATCATTAATCATCATGCTCCTGTCAGCTACATGTAGTGGAGGTAGCCATTTTGTGGACTGAACCAATATTTATGAGATGCATCAACTAAGTACTAGGGACAACGAAAATGGCTACCTCCACTACAAATTGCAAAACATCTACAGTACAGTGAAAAAAAAACTGTTCTGGAGCCGCCATGCGCCTCAATTTGTGCAGCCGCATTTAGAGTTCCACCAAATCGCATGGATTTTAATGAACAAGTTCCTGGAGAAGCAGTTTGATAAGGTTAGAAGCGGGAAAGTCACTTACTGGTAGTTATAAGGAAATGTTCAGGCGGTGGAATATTTTGAATAATTGTCTGTTGTTAAATAACAGAGTTCATTAGACTCAATATAGCTGAGGGTGGCGCGAAGTGGCTGTGGGGTAGTATAATGTGGCTGGGGGTGGTGCGATGTGGCTGTGGGGTAGTATAATGTGGCTGGGGGTGGCATGATGTTTTATTATAATGTATATATTACATACTGCTTGATCTGTGTTATGCACCGTGTTCACTTATTGCTCGGTTTCCATTATTTTATGTACCTATTTTCCAAACAGATCACAACATTCCAGGATCCATATATATACACATATGTCTAAAGAGGTGCAGCCATGTCCCATGTTGACCATGCCTCCAACATTGTGGCCATGCCCTTTTGTGGCACCACCACTGCATGCTGGACACAACCCTTTTTCTGCTTAACTATGGTGGGAGAGGGGGCCAAAAAGTTGCTGTGCTGGGGTCCCATATTCCTCTTGGCGCCCCTGTCTGTTCAGACTCTACAGATATCTGCCTACACTGCTGGTCGTGAGTGCGTACACACTTCTACACTTGCTCAACTTCATTCCATCTTTGATCATGATTTTTAGGAAGTTTAGGAAACCAAATCAATAAATGCACAGTGTTTCTTTACGATCATGGGAGTGTACACACTCTTACAATATCTGAACAACCGGCTGTGATTTGTGTGATCTGCATGATAATTGCATAACTGTATACTGAGCTTTAGTGAGTTGCGGGATTGGAGCAACCTTTCATGAGTATATATCCTTGTATTGCTTTATTTATAATGTGCCTGTCTGTGACCTGTCCACTTCTATGTAGCATCTGTATCCAATTACCGCTTCTATTTCTAAGCATGAGCTGGAGATTGAAACCTATGATAATGTAGTCTTTCTAATCAATTACTCCTAACAGCCTGTTCTCTGATGAAATGTATGGCTACACACAAGTAAAATAATTAAAAGCTTACATCAGTCAAAACAGTTAAAAGGACAACTACAGCTTAGACTCCCGAAACACAAGTGATACTGCAGCAACACTTATTATTTCATTTTCACCATTTATATTGCACATATGTGCATGCTGGCACTTGTAAAATATGTGTTTTCCGCATAATAAATAATTATTCCACTAATTAGCAATCAAATATTATTGCCCCTTAATATAATTTTATATTCATATTGCCCTCATAATATAATAAACTTAAATACAATAAAAATTGCACAATAAGTTAATTATAAATTAATTTTGTCCCCATAAACATTAAATAATGATTGCCACAATAATGCATAAGTCATTGGTACCTCCTCTTATGTTATGAATGGCAAGATAGCTCTAACAGCAGGTTTAAGCCTATCAGAAGCAGGTATTTAGAACTGAGGGATAAATTAAATCCGAGGGAAACTAAAAGCTGTGGTTAGGGGTACATAACCATTCTAGATTACTAAGGGTTAACAAAATGAGTAGGTGTGGTAATGCCTAAACAAGTGTCATGAAGGGACAGGAACAGGGGATTAGTTTAAAAGCAGTGGGGTGGAGTTAGCTCACTCTATTAGCCCAGGACACCAAATGGATAAGTAGCACAACAATTTTTCTCTCTCTTTGTCCTTTTGGGTATTTCTGTCTTTATCCTCTGTTATTTCCTTTGTGGTTTTTCCTTTGCATTCATCTGAACTATCGTTTTTCCTGGTGTTTTACCTTCTTCCCTGCCTGTTTAATTTTGTTTCATCCAAACCCCTCTTTTTTACTTATTTCTTCCCCTGTGCCTGTTAGTTTCATACCCTTTTGTGCTCCTTCCTTTCTTTTTCCCTCTTCATTGTCTCCCTTTACCGGCTATATGCAGCGCCTTACCCCCCTGGTATTTACAGCCCGACGAGGCTCGGCCTGAAAGTAGAGAGAGAGCTAGCATACCCTCCCTCCCACCGTCATTTGCGGCAGTGCCGTCCAAGATGCGGCTGCATCCCGGAATCCAGACACTAGACACCAGGGCAGATCTCTGACCCGGAGAGTAGGGGGATCGGGGGGCCTCCCCCCTCGTCCTCCAGGGGGAGACACCATTTTGTTACTGGAAGGATTACTTCACCCCTCCAGCCAACCATTGGCACCAATGAGGCTGACTTTAACCCCAGGTTTAAGGGGCAATATGTGTGCTGGGGGGGACGCTGAACTGCCCCAGCGAAGTCACACAGAGGCATATGTTTTAATTGGTGCTAGACCACAAAGAGACAGCCAGTCTCATAGGAGCGCAAGGCTCAGCAACACACAGGCTCGTAGACGGGGCTCCAGTTATATGGGTCAGTATGCTGCCAGTGAACATATAGGGGGTAGCAGGCCATGACAAAACCCAATGGGTAGGAGTTTTTATGTAAACCCACAGAGAGCCTATTTAGAAGTAGGGTCTGTTAGCGGCTCTATGCCTCAGGCTAGAGAAGCTGCAGAAACGATCGCCTCAGCTTGCAGGATAGCCGCGCATCCCAAGTAGGATGTTCAGGCCCCGCGGTCGCGCCCAGGTAGGCGGGGAGGCGGAAATGGAGCTTGGGGTGGGTGCGTCCATGCCTGAATCAGCCGATAAAACGGGCAGCAGGGCACTCTGTACCCACTTAGCCCCGGGCGCTGGTGAAGCTGTGTCTCGTGCTGCAGGAGTAGCAGATAGCCAGTGGTTTGTTAGAGCCTGCTCTGGTTCCTCTGGCTCGCAGAGGTCGCTGGCATTTTTTTATGATGAGGACACTAATCTCTCTCAGGTGTGTCCAGATGCAGTTGTGCAGATGTGTCCCGCACTCACGGAGGCAATTACGGTTCAGATTTGGCTCAGGAGGGTGCAGCTTCCCTATCAAGTTCCTCTGGTAGATTCCAAAGGAAGGGATAATGATGGTTGGTTTGATGACTTGCCTGTATTTTCAGAGTGTTATAGTTCTAGTCAGGATTCTGATAGTTCTGGCGCTTGCCCTCCCAAGCTAATGAAGACTTGGCACAAGTACTTTATCCCACAGCAAAGTACTAGCAGGTTAGCCCCCCCCCCCTCGCATAGGTCTAGCCGGCTCACAGGGTTCGTGGTGCTACGCTGCGGGAATACAGCTATATATACTGGCTTCAGTGAGGGATAGGATTCTCGAGGGCCGGTATATTGACATGTTCACTGTCACAGAGAAAGACAAGAAGGTTGCAGCGGCAGCCATGGAGAGGGGCGGTGAGGTTAGTTTCAAAATGTACCGCAGTTGGTTGTCTGAAGTGTATCTGTTTATGGCATGTTATCTTGAGTCTCATCCTGGGGAGTACATGGAGGTGCTGAAGTACCTGCAAATGATACATGGGATGTATGTATCATCTCGCCCGAGTATTTGGATAGCATACGATGAAGAGTTTAGGTCAAAGTATGATGGCCACCCGAATCTACTATTCGGATTGAAGGATGTCGAGGCCTGGCTCAATGTCACAGAAGAAGGGCCAGTTGAGCCCTTTTCGGCGGTCCAAAGACGTCCCCTGTGGCAAGGGAAGCCTGGCATGTCAGTTCAACAGAAAAGGCAATGGTATGCCTTTAATAGGAGACAGTGTGAGCGGGGTGCTGAGTGCAGGTTTGCGCATACCTGCTCTAACTGTAGTGGGCCCCACGGAGCCGGGGATTGTGTCAAACCAGCAAGAGGGGGTGGGGGAGGAGTCTCCACACCCGCTGGAACTCGCTAAGGCGGTCTTCCCAATAGTTTTATCAAACCTCTCTTATATATATATATATATATATATATCTAATATATATAAGCCTAGCGGCGTGTGTTAGTCTGTGTGTGAAAAAAACCAACAAGCTGCAGCGCCACCTGCTGGGCGGAGTTATACACTGACCTACTAAATTCTTAGCATTATCTAATATCTACTATATAAAAGCCTTGTGGCGTGTGTCTGTGTGTGGGGAAAAAAAAAACCAAGCTGCAGCGCCACCTGCTGGGCGAAGGTATACACTGACCTACTAAATTCTTAGTGCGTGTGGAAAAAAAATTCAGAAAGGGCTGAAATTTGGTATACTAAGATGATTTTAATTTGTTAATTTAATTTGTTAATTGTTAAAAGTGTTCATAAAGATTTTAAAAAAATATATATATATTTCTTGAAGGAGAAGTGACAGTTGGGAGTGGTTGGTGGTTGCCGGGGGTGACAGTGGGGAGTGGTTGGTGGTTGCCGGGGGTGACAGAGCAAGAGGAGTGTGATACTCAGGACCGCTGAGAGAGATCCCTGTGTCTGGATAGACATCTGGATAGATGTGGCGATAAAGATGAAGGATGAGGTGATGGAGAAAAATGATGAGGTGGTGACATGTGGACAAAGCCACGTTAAAAAAGGGCGCTTGCGTCGGGAAGTAACGCTCTTCCCCTGAGGAGGCCTGGGCTATGGCCCAAATGCATGACAAGAACCTTTTTAACACTTTAAGTAGCTTGATTTGACTAGAATGCATGAGTATCATGCACGGGTTAACTTGTATAAAAGTAAAAGCCCAGTGGCATGTGTTAGTGTGTGTGTGTGTGTGTGGAAAAAACTATTTTCTCAGAAAGGGCTTATCCAATTGACCTGAAATTTGGTATACTGACATTATTTGACAAAAAAATTAGAATAGTGAAGTCAGTTAACTTCCATCATCCCCCCTTCCCCCCGTGGGAGGGGTAATAAAGGCTAAATTTACAAGTTGAGGGCTGAAACTAATTTTCGTGAGGTAATTTTACCTCTTGAACACACATTAAAAAGGGCGCTAGCGTCGGGAAGTAACGCTCTTCCCCTGAGGAGGCCTGGGCTAGGCCCAAATGCATGACAAGAACCTTTTTAAGACCTTAAGTAGCTTGATTTGACTAGAATGCATGAGTATCATGCACGGGTTAACTTGTATAATATATATATATATATATATATATATATATATATATATATACACACACACATTCAAACTATATATATATATATATTGGGGCAAGAGCCTGCTACTGCAGAAGCACACGCGAACAACTTCTTCCTTTTTATGTAGTTTTATTGTCAGGATGGTAAATGTTTTGACACCGTACAGATTTCACAGCAATACTTAGAGACCCTAAACGCTAGCTATACATAGACCAGCTCTCTCTCAGGACCAGCCAGCTTACCCAGCGTTGGTCTCAGTGCACAAATGATACAAACAAGCTTTTATACCTGATACTCCTCCCCCAGCCTTAGCTTGATGGACAGGTGACACACCCACCTTCTCTTTAAAAGGAAACTCCCATCCCTAGCTCTGTTTGCACTAAACAGACACACCCTGTTTGTTTGCTGAGAGGAAGGATTTCTCTATCATGTAAGTTAACCAAACTTAAACTATTATTTGTTACACATAGGTCTTTACATTCAATCTAGGTGCATTGCTGCACAAATGTTTTACTTTACTTTCCTGCTTTCTCTGCATATTGCCAGCTAAATGCCTCCTTTTGTTACTATATATATATATATATATATATAGACCTCTGAAGGTGTCCTGTGGTATCTGGCACCAAGATGTTAACAGCAGATCCTTTAAGTCCTGTAAATTGTGAGGTGGGGCCTTACTGGCTCTCACTTGTTTTTCCAGCACATCCCACAGATGGTTGACTGGATTGAGATTTGGGGAATTTGAAGACTATGAACTGTTTGTCATGCTCCTCAAACCATTCCTGAACAATTTTTGCATTGTGTCAGGGTGCATTGTCCTGCTGAAATAGACCACTGCAATCAGAGAATACCTTTGAAGAGGTGTACTTGGTCTGCAACAATGTCTAGGAAGGTGGTACTTGTCAAAGTAACATCCACATGAATGCCAGGATCCAAGGTTACCCAGCAGAACATTGCCCAGAGCATCATACTGCCTCCGCTGGGTTGCCTTCTTCCTGTAGTGCTTTCTGGTGCCACTTTCTCCCCAGATAAACTACGCATATGTACCTGGCCATCCACATGATGTAAAAGAAAATGTAATTCATCAGACCAGGCACCTTCTTCCATTGCTCCATGGTTCAGTTCTGACGCTTATATGTCCTTTGAAGGCGCTTTCAGAGCAAGTTGCGATGTACTGTGTGTTCTGACACCTTTATGCGTGATTGGACCAGACACGCTGCCTTCGTTCTCTACACACATCAATGAGCCTTGGGCGCCCATAACCCTGTCGCTGGACCACTTTGGTATGTACTAATCACTGCATACTGGGAACACCCCACAGGACCCAAAGTTTTGGAGATGCTCTGACCCAGTACTTTAGCCATCACAATTTGACCCTTATCAGAGTTGCTCAAATCTTATCCTGCTTCCAACCCAAGAACTGACTGATCACTTGCTGCCTAATATATTTCACCCCTTGACAAGAGGGATAATCAATGTTACTCACTTCACTTGTCAGTTGTTTTAAGAGAGAAAGAGATAGAGGTAGATAGTGGTTCAAGTGGGAATTTAAAACAGGTGGTTTGGAAATTTGAGGCGAATGGTCAAGGGCCTGGCCCCCAGAAGCTTAATGGATTTTAGATGTATGTTAACACTATGTAATATAACAGAAGTTTGCAGGGAACCCGATGGCCCCAGGCTATAGGTCAAAGGAGCACCAGTCAATGACATTTCAATTTATACTATACTTTTTTACTACAATTAACTTGAAATGCTAGAAATATCCCAGTGCAATTGATAAGAAATATCCTGAACCATAGGCAGTACCCCTGTTTTACCATCATGAAGATCTACAAAGCATTTTTCAGAATAATTCATGCTGTCAATGTTATTTTGAGTTATTGTTCCTTTATTGTAGTTTACCAACTAATACAACAGCTAGAGTGCAGAACTGAGCCAGACAGATCTCCTACTGATGCGATGAGCCAGGCTTCCATCTTTTTCCTCTGCACACAATCCAGTCATTCCAGCTGATGAACTGACTTAAGACTAAGACATTCATAAAAATTATATTTGTGCTTGAAGTTTCAGCTGCAGATAGGACACTGACCAGTTAGGTTTAGAGGAGTTGGACCCCTTTTTTCTTCAATAATCTGTCCTTCAATTGTTGCCCAATTTACCATCTTTAATTTCAACTAACCTCAGCCGCACCTCTGACCCCCCAAGGCCGGCCCCTCCAGTGTGACAATTAGGAGATCGAGTCACATTGCTGTGCCTTGGAGCTCTGTCCCACCCCAAACTGAATATCACATCAAGTTGCGCTTTCTCCCTATGCTTCGAGTGTCCACCCAGATCCCTGCTACCCCACACACCCCAAAAGAACCAATCCCGATTCACTTATCTGCTGCCTCAGTATCTGTAATCCTAATCTCACATGTTATACAAGCAAAGCGCCTACTTGCAGAATATGTGCGCTGGTCAAAGGCAGTGGGGAGAAGTGTTGGTATTTCATACCGGCCCACTTCCCCAATGTGTATGTATATACCGTGTACATGTAGCATTGATAAAGTAAATTAAATTATGTAAAATCCCTTTCCAAATTATTGTGTAGTTGTCAGGCGCCGTCTCCGCACTGACACTTGGTGCAGGAGACGGATGCCTGCACCTTCTCAGCAACCACTTCTTGTTGCCTAGCAGCGGGACGCTATCTCTGCTCACCTGTCTGCAGCCAGCATGTCTTACCGCCAAAATCTCCCTAACCCAATCAGGAGGCACCTTAGGGTATATAAAGCAGCCTCTGACACATGTCTAGTGCCAGAGTATTTGGTCTTCAGCCTTGCTCCAGCGTTTGTTCCTGTGTTGCTGTTATTTGGATTCTGACCCGGCTTGTTCCTGACTTCTCCTTTGGTTCCTGATTCTGGCTTAGACTGATATTTGGTATTGATCCGGCTTCCTGACCATTCTCCTGCTTCTCATTTGGCTATATCCGTTCCTCTGGTTTTGACCCGGCTTGCTGACTACTCTTCCATCCTGCCTCCTTGTGGGCTTTCACCGCTGCCTCAATTGTTACCTCGCCAGCTGACTGATACTGAGGGCCGCGACCTGCACGTCCCTTGCAGCAAAGTTCATACTTCCTTGCGGGGGTTCCTGCGTGTTAGACTCCACGCCTCAGTACTCAGTAGCGCCAACTGCTGGCAGGTATTATCAATTCCACCTAGGGATTCTGACAGTAGTGTGCAGCGATAACAGCTTCCACTTATCTTGGAAGGCTTTCTACAAGAGGTTGGAATGTTTCTGTGGGAATTTGTGCCCATTCATTCTGTAGAATATTTATGAGGTCAGGCACTGATGTTGGACGAGAAGGCCTGGCTCGCAATCTCCGTTCCAGTTCATCCCAAAGGTGTTCGATGGGATTTAGATCAGGGCTTTGTACAGGCCAGTCAAGTTCTTCCACACCGAACTCATCAAACCATGTCTTTGTAGTCCTTGCTTTGAGCTTTGGAGCACAGTCATGTTGAAGTAAAAAAGGGCCTTCCCCAAACTGTTGCCACAAAGTTGGAAGCATAACATTATCCAAAATAATGGTATCCTGCAGCATTAAGATTGCCCTTCACTGGAGATAAGGGGCCAAATCCTGAAAAACAGCCCCATACAATTATCCATCCACCACCAAACTTCACAGTTGGCATCATGCAGTCAGGCAGGTAACGTTCTCCTGCCATCCACCAAACCCAGACTCGTCCATCTGACTACCAAACAAATAAGCAAGATTCGTCACTCCACAGAATACATTTCCACTACTCCATAGTCCAGTGTCGGTGTGCTTTACACCACTCCATCCGAAGCTTGACATTGGTCTTGGTGATGTGAGGCTTGCATGCAGCTGCTTGGCCATGGAAACCCATTCTATTAAGCTCCCGCTGCAAAGTTTATTTGCTTACATTAATGCCAATGGAAGTTCGGAACTCTTCCGCTTTGGAATCAGCAGAGCAGTGGTTACTTTCACACACCATGCGCCTTAGCAGTTTGTGAGTTTCCATTTTGTGACTAAGTTGCTGTTGTCCCTAAAAACTTCCATTTCATAATAATATCCAGCAGGGATGAAATTTCAAGAACCGTCTTATCACAAAGGTGGCATCTTATCACAGTACCACGCTTGAAGTCACTGAGCTCTTCAGAACGACAGATTTTGAATCACAAATGTTTGCAAATGGAGACTGCATGGCTAAGTGCTTGATTTATACACCTCTGGCAATGGGTCTGGTTGAAACACCTCAATTCAATAATTAACAGGTGTGGCCAAATATTTTTGTCCATATAGTGTACAAGTTAACCCGTGCATGATACTCAAGCTACTTAAGGTCTTAAAAAGGTTCTTGTCATGCATTTGGGCCTAGCCCAGGCCTCCTCAGTGGAAGAGCGTTACTTCCCGACGCAAGCGGCCTTTTTAATGTGTGTTCATGAGGTAAAATTACCTCACGAAAATGAGTTTGACCCCTCAACTCGTAAATTTAGCCTTTACTACCCCTCCCACGGGGGGAAGGGGGGATGATGGAAGTTAACTGACTTGACTTTTCTAATTTTTTTGTCATATAATGTCAGTATACCAAATTTCAGGTCAATTGGATAAGCCCTTTCTGAGAAAATAGTTTTTTCCACACACACACACACACACACACACTAACGCACGCCTCTACACATGTGTGTTCATGAGGTAAAATTACCTCACGAAAATGAGTTTGAGCCCTACCAAATTTCAGCCCTTTTTGAATTTTTTTCCCCACACACACTAAGAATTTAGTAGGTCAGTGTATAACTCTGCCCAGCAGGTGGCGCTGCAACTTGGTTGTTTTTTTCCCACACACACAGACGCCACTAAGCATTTATATATTAGATAGGGAAAATGAAACATCTGCTACATCTCAAAGTATGACAAAAGAGGCCCTAAAGCTGAACGCACCTAAACTCATGAAGTTTGTGCTCGCATACACAAACACATACCTAATAAGGGTTAAGTTCTTTCTGTAGGCCCCTTTCTGCCAATGGGATGCATAGGGGAGGTTCCTAGGTTTTCATACACAGCTCTCTCTTGATATGGTTCTGCCTCTTTGTCAGTACAAAATCTGTGAGACCTGTGGAAAAACACTGAAAGGCTAGTATACCTTATCACTGAGTTTAACAATCTCTTTCCTTATCTGCCTCTTTTCAGTAGTCCTATTCCATATATATTTCTATCCATTCTCCTACCTCACCCCCAATGACTATTCCTGGTCCAGGAGTGCAGCTTCCCACCATTCCAGATTCCTGGATGCCCCCCCCCCCCCCTCCCTCCTGAGGGAGCCATCTTGATCCTGCGCCCAGGATCAAGTTGGCTAGCAGGTGCTTTCATCCGCCGGCAGCATGCCAAGAGCCAGCCACCGGGTTCATCTGGCATTCGCTCCATCAGGAGAATGCATAATTACACGCGTGTCACGAGATGCGGCCGCCGGTCAAAATCAATAGATTTTGCCACCGAGAGGCGGCCGGTGCCCCCCTGCCACCCGGGCCAGCCAGCCCCTGACTATAAGCAATACAAACGTGTTTGTTGGCTCATATCCCCCTGAAGAAATGTACAAATGAAATACATAGGGCCCTGCTTGGACACTTTTGATGACCTTTATTAAGGACATATTCCAATGTTCCAGACTGTGTAAACCTTTAGACATCTACCAATTACCCGGAGAAGTCATTGGGACAAATTGCTGTGACACAGCATAGTGGATTTTAAGGACTCACAGATAAGCTGTCATTTAAATTTTTTTTAAGTACATGCATTCATTACTCTTTGTTATTAAAGTGATTACAGATAGACTACACTATATACTTTCTTTATATCCATTTTTGAGATCTCAAGGGATGTAAATATTTGAAAAGCATGTAAGTGAATGGAATTTGAAATCGTATACACCCTCACTTCGACCACTTTATATATAGATAGATATAGATAATATATTGTAAAGTTCTACAAGTCTATTTATGGAAAATCAAATATTTTGCAGAGGGGAGAAGTGGAAAAAGTATTTCGCCCCCCAACACCTCTTCTTGCCCAGAAGATGAGCATGCTGCAAGAGGAACTCCCTCTAATGAAAGACTTGTGGTTGCACATGATGCTTCATTACCATTGCTGCAATGAATAAAAATTGGTTTTCTGCACTGGGAGGTAAATAAAAACATGAAAATGACAAAAACACTGAAACCAAAAATCTGCAGCAATGGAACAAACGGAACAATAAATAATATTGTGTCATGCACATCCCACAAAAATATAGTTCACAAAAAATAGGTATGCCTGATATAAAGTATAACATTTATAATAAATTAAAAATTACAAGATAAAATATATAACCCACAACACATAGATATGTCCAGATTTGTGGCACAAAGGCTGCACAACACATTATATTTCCATGGCAGCTTAATATAATAATAACTGCCCTCAATTTAACTCAAGCTCAATACTCATGTTGATCAGTACAAGAATGAGAAACAGCAGACATCATTACCGGGAGAGGTGAAAGAACAAAGTTAGGTGATGTACCCTAAGAATATAAATGTTTGTTTTGGTTTCAGGAACATGATTTTTCTTTTTTGTGATGATTCAATCTTCTGGTATAACTACATAAACAAAATTATTGTCAATAGGTTCTTATAGATGTTTTAAGGAAGCAAATCGTCTAGTTTTCTTTGCTGAACTCTGGTCTGACTCCATTCTTTCTCAACTAAATAACTTCAAACTTCAAAGGAGCCACCAAAACCTAACCACTTTCTCCTATGGTAAACTGGGGACACTTGATTTAATGGCCTCCCAGCACTTCTCAAGGAGTAGATTATAGATAAACAAGATCAGTCATCTGCACAGAGGTGAGGAGAGATGAAGAGCTTGAAAGGGAGAGGTCAGAAGTGGGGGCTACATGGCAGGAGAGAACAGAGAAAAGGCCTAATCTGCAGGTATTGCAAAAAAGGTGGGCATAAGTCAGGAGGTCTGTATCAGAGGACATCACAGGTCACAGATTTCCCTTGATCCACCAGGTCCTCTGTGAATCGAATGCCAGAGGCTACCCAGAGCTGTGGAAAGGATCTCGGCATACTGGGGGGAAAAGCAGGATTATGTCATGTGGCAAGATAGACAGGGGAACAGGGGAGATGGAGAGGTGGATTTTAAAGGTCTCCCGGGTCCTAGTGGCAATGACAAGGTGAAAAATCACCTAATGAGGGCAGCTGTGGAAATCTGCGGTAGACCCTAGATGTAGGACACTGAAGGGAAATTTAGAAACGCATCAGGTGATGATCATGGCCTGTCAGGAGAAATTGACCGATTTGATAGTTCTTCTGGTAAAAATGACTCATAGAAGGTGGTATTTAAGTATTTTCTTCTACCAGTGGAAATAAAATTGAAATGTAATGTCCAGTCAGTCGTAGGTAGGGAGATTAAGCAGTAGGGCTTTGGATTTTGTAATATTAATTTTGTAGCGCGAGAGGCTACCGTAATGTTCCATGATGACGAATAAGTTGAGGAGGTAGATCCTTGTTTGCTGGAGGGCCAAAAGGATGTCATCCGCAAAGAGAGAAAGCTTACTTTCCAGGCCCCACAAAGCCACAATTTCAACATCTGGGGAGGCCCTAATAGTGGCTGCTAGGGATTCTATGATAAGGGCACAAAATAATGAGGAGAGGGGGCAGCCCTGGCAGGTGCCATTACCAATGGAGATGAGATCCGACGGAGAGCCATTGACCACAACTTTGCTGAGGGGTGAGAATACAATGACCGAATACCAGACAGAAAATTCCTGGACATGCCAAAGGCCTTTTCCCCATCCAGAGCTAAAGTAATTGAGGTAGTCTTTCTAGTGTTGAGTATGTGAATAGCGTCAAAAACGCTGATTTAGCCATTTCAACTTATTAGCCACTCTATAGGATAATAGGAGTTTATGTGCACCATGGAGAGAGTATTTGTTGAAGAGTAGCAGGGTCTGGGATTGATTTATGCTGGGATTCCAGATGCTATAGAGAGGCCATGAGGTGGACAGTTTTAGCGAGTCTCTCCCATTTGGCAGAGGAGGCTAAGGCCAAGAGGTGACCGCTGATGATGGCCTTATGTACGTAGCAGAGGGTCACGGATGTGATATTAGGGGATTTATTGGTCCCAATGTATTCAGAGAGGAGGAGGGATTTGTTGAGCCTGCAAAAAAAGTGAGAGGGACGTAGTGCTAGAGAGGAGTGGTTAGAAGAAACCAGGGCATGATCTTACCATGCTTTTGGGTAAATGTGAAACGCAAGGAGTTTAAGGGTGAAATCGTGGCTGAGCAGAATCATGTCAATTCTAGAGTAGCTATCATGCACATGAGAAAGAGTAGTCCTTGGTGAGAGGATCAGAGATCCACCACGTATCATACAGATTATGCAACTTCAGGAAGTCCTGCAAGGCCATAGAATTCAATCTGTCTCTCCGGTTGGGCAGGGTGGTCAGGGAAGCAGATCTGTCTAGGTTAGAGGTAAGAACAGCTTTGAAATCACCCCCATCAATCAGTTCCCCCTTTCGCACATGAGATAGTAACATGCCTAGCCGTTTAAAGAATTTGTACTGGTCCTGGTTCATTTGACAGACTGTCCTGCTCTCTCCTACCTGTTCTTGTCACTTTCAACACCTGTGGCTGTTGATTTCTTTAGTTGCAGCTTGTCTGGATCCTGGAATGTTGGGGGCATTATTTGGAAAAAAAAATGGGCACACATAGAAATTGCCAACCAGCCCTGGCGTTAAATCAATAGGACCCATGATTAATAATTAGGCCTTCCTCCAGCCCCAATATTAAAATAATAGTATTCCCATTTAATAAATAGATCTATATGTCTCCAACCAAACCTAACATTAAAGTAATAGTATTTCCATTTAATAAATAAACCTATTACCCTCCCTTCAAACAGCCCCAGCAATAAATTAATTAAATTACATTTAATAAAAATAGCTATTTTCCGCAACCATCGATGCCATTAAATAATTAATATTCACATTTAATAAATAGATCTCATTCTCCCCAAACTCACCCCCACATTCAATTAATAGCCCCCAAACCACCCCATCTTAAATTAATAGTCCTCACTATTAAATTAAATTGTCCCACCATCACCCCACAAACAAAAGAGCACCAATTAATTAACCACCACCTACCACACACACAAATTACATTGCCACAAGCCCTCTGTGCCATCACACACACACCAAACATTACATTGCCATAAGCCCCCTGCACCAACACACACACACACTACATTTCCACAAGCCTCCTGTGCCATCATACACACACTACAGTGCCACAAACCCCCTGTGCCATCACACACACACACACACACACACACACATTACATTGTCAACGGCCCCCTGTGCCTTCACACACACACACTATATTACCACAAGCCCCCTGTGCCATCACACACACACTACATTGCCACAAGCCCCATGTGCCATCACACACACACACTACTTTGCCACAAGCCCCTGTGCTATCACACACACACACACACACACGCTATAATGCCACAAGCCCCCTGTGCCAGTGTCGGACTGGGGCATGAAGGGCCCACCGGGGGACTGCAACGCTAGGGTCCCACCAGAGGGGGTGTGGCCAGCCATCATAGAGGCAGGACCAGACACTAGAGGGGGAGTGGTCAGCCTACGAAGCACAGCTAGCACTATAGTGTAGTATATAAAGAATGCAGTGTGTATATAAAGAGCACACAGTCTTGATTTGCCCCTTAGATTGGGCAGAACAGTCACCATGTAGTTATACTTTAGCACCAGGTCATAAAGCAAACCACAAATTCTTTGCAACCAGAACATTTCATTGTAGAAATTGATGCTATGATTATTAGGGAATGATAGTTATGCTTTAATAAACAACTTCAAAACACAATATTGTATTTTTCACAGTTGCAGGATCAAACGTGTAATAATAACAGGCTTATCGTCATGAGGTGATTATATTGAAACTATAACTGTTCCATTCCAGGAGCAGTTTCGTAGAGTGTTAAAAGCGCAGAGTCTTGTAGCCACCCTCCTAATAGGAAAGACAGCCTTTTGGAAAAGTGGTTGCAGACTGGAAACGGAGGGACATGAGGATCAAGCATTGAGAGTTATTCTATTTTATGTTCAAATAAACATCTTCTGCGTTATGATATGACCTTTTATTGTACTTACGCATGTGCGTATACCGCAGTCTGTTCTGTGCGTCTACGTACGGCAAGTACTGTTTAGGCACAGCATACTAACAACCGGATTCAAATCGAAGAGTATCTTGAGATACGCTTGTACTTGAATATGGCCGGAACTACAGTAAAGACGCATGCTCTTTTTTTAAAAATGCAACTTAAATTCGGACATGAATCTGGCCCTTTATGTATAACAATACTGCCACAACCTTAAAATACTTTTGTTCAATGAAAGCTATACTGTCACCGCATGGGATAAGGGGTCATGTTTTTAGGTGTGGCAGCCCCTAAAGTTTCAGATGATAAACCAGAAACATCATTGCCATTATTGCCGGGGTACTTTATAGTGAGAGTATACAGGAGGTGTGCAGTGACTTACTGTGGTTAAGTGTGAAGGAGCTTTCTAAACTGCTGAGATGTTTTGAAAAATGGACATATAAACACAGTATGTTGATGATGACAAGTTAAATGTCACACATAAAGCTTAATACAGAACATCCAAGATTTATATTATTAGGACACACAGGTGAATGAGGTGGGAGTGGACAAGAGGAGTAGAGAGCCCTACTATTGAGAGTTTTTGTAATAAAATAAAATTGGAATTTACCTGCATCTGTATTGTGATGATAGTAAACGCAGGATTCTTAAGGGGGGGTTTCCAGATAGTTGAATGAAAAACAATAAAAATAAAAATTATATATATATATTAGTTGTTGTTGGGTTACATGTAAGGATGAGCGGGCCTCGGATTCCGCTAATCCGAGCCCACCCGAACAGTGCGGATCTCGCGAGACTCGGATGTCATAAATACTCACCTTGCGGCCGCCATCTTCATTTCGCCTGACATCAGGGAAGAGGGAGGGTGTGTAGGGTAGTGGTGCTCTGTCCTTGTGTCCAGTGCTCTGTCCTTGCTGAGTCCAGTGGTGCATCAGTCCAGTGCTCTGTCCTTGCTGAGTCCAGTGGTGCATCAGTCCAGTGCTCTGTCCTTGCTGAGTCCAGTGGTGCATCGGTCCAGTGCTCTGTCCTTGCTGAGTCCAGTAGTGCATGAGTCCAGTGCTCTGTCCTTGCTGAGTCCAGTGGTGCATCAGTCCAGTGCTCTGTCCTTGCTGAGTCCAGTGGTGCATCAGTCCAGTGCTCTGTCCTTGCTGAGTCCAGTGATGCTTTTGTCCTGTGCTCTGTGCTGCTGAGTACAGTGGTGCTTTTGTCCTGTGCTTTGTTCTGCTAAGTGCATAGTTATTTTAAAAGTATTAAAAAATCTTAAAAATATTTTTTTTTTTTTTTTCAAAAAGTATAAAAAAAATTCTTGCAGTCCAGAAACATTAATACTGCAATCTATAAAAAATTGTTCACTGTTCTTGCAGTCCAGAAACATTAATACTGCAATATATAAAAAAAAATCACTGTTCTTGCAGTCCAGAAACATTAATACTGCAATATATAAAAAATTGTTCACTGTTCTTGCAGTCCAGAAACATTAATACTGCAATCTATTAAAAATTGTTCACTGTTCTTGCAGTCCAGAAACATTAATACTGCAATCTATTAAAAATTGTTCACTGTTCCAGCAGTATTTAATAGTACTGTAATACAACGTGTGCTGCATATAATGGAGTATCAAAATTTGGAGGATAAAGCAGGGAAAGATCAAGACCCACTTCCTTCTAATGCTGAACCTGCTGCCACTATTCATAACATAGACGATGAAATGCCATCAACGTCGTCTGACAAGGCCGATGCCCAATCTCCTAGTAGAGGGCATGTAAAATCCAAAAACCCAAAGTTCACAAAAATTACCAAAAAAGGGAAATTAAAAACATCTGAGGAGAAACGAAAACTTGTCAATATGCCATTTACGACACGGAGTGGCAAGGAACGGCTTAGGCCCTGGCCCGTGTTCAGGACTAGTGGTTCAGCTTCACCCAAGGATCTAAGCCCTCCTCCTCCCCCCCCTCCAAAAAATTTAAGAGAGTTATGCTGTCAGCAACAACACAGCAAACAACTCTGCCTTCTAAACACATGACATCAGAAATCCCCAAGGCGAGTCCAAGGGTGTTGGTGGTTGTGAAGCCTGACCTTCCCATCACAGTACGGGAAGAGGTGGCTCCTTCCACCATTTGCAGCACGCCCTCTGCATATGCTGGAAGGATCCCCCACAGTCCACTTACAGATTTGGATAATGAAGGTGTGAATGTTGTACACCGGGAGAAGGATATTGATGTAGCTGGCGCTAAGGAGAAACTTTACGAGGAGGATGCTGATGTGGTTATCATAAATGAGGCACCAGGGGGGGAATCAGTTGTTGTCCATGGGATGAAAAAGCCCATCGTCATGCCTGGTCAGAAGACCAAAAAATCCACCTCTTCGGTCTGGAGTTATTTTTATCCCAATTCGGACAACAAATGTATGGCCATATGTAGCTTATGTAAAGCTCAAATAAGCGGGGTAAGGATCTTGGCCACCTAGAGACATCCTCCCTTATACGTCACCTGAATAACCTTCATAGTTCAGTGATTAGTTCAGGACCTGTGGCTAGGACCGTCATCAGTCCAGGGACACCTAAATCCCTTGGTCCTGTTGGATACACACCACCAACACCCTCCTCGTGAACTTCCTCCACGATCTCCATCAGATTTAGTCCTGCAGGCCATGTCACCAGCCAGACTGAGTCCTCTTCAATCCGGGATTCATCCGAGGAATCCTGCAGCGGTACGCCTACTACTGCCACTGCTGCTGTTGCTGCTGGTAGTCGGTCATCTTCCCAGAGGGGAAGTCGTAAGACCGCTACGTCTTTCACCAAACAATTGACCGTCCAACAGTCGTTTGCCATGACCACAAAATACGATAGTAGTCACCCTATTGCAAAGCGTATAACTGCGGCTGTAACTGCTATGTTGGTGTTATACGTGCGTCCAGTGTCCGCCATCAGTGGAGTGGGATTTAGATGGTTGATGGAGGTATTGTGTCCCCGGTACCAAATCCCGTCGAGATTCCACTTCACTAGGCAGGCGATACCCGGGATGTACAGAGAAGTACGATCAAGTGTCCTCAGTACTCTTAAAAATGCGGTTGTACCCACTGTCCACTTAACCACGGACATGTGGACAAGTGGTTCAGGGCAAACAAAGGACTATATGACTGTGACAGCCCACTGGGTAGATGCATCGCCTTTCGCAGCAACAGCAGCAGCTGCATCAGTAGCAGCATTTCCACAACGGCTGCTCGTGCCAAGGCAGGCAACGCTTTGTATCACAGGTTTTAATAAGAGGCACAACGCTGACAACCTCTTAGAGAAACTGAGGGAAATAATCTTGCAGTGGCTTACCCCACTTAGACTCTCCTGGGGATTTGTGGTGTCAGACAACGCCAGTAACATTGTGCGGGCATTACATATGGGCAATTTCCAGCACGTCCCATGTTTTGCCCACACCGTTAATTTGGTGGTGCAGCATTACCTCAAGAGTGACAGGGGTGTGCAGGAGATGCTTGTGGTGGCACGCAAAATTGCTGGACACTTTCGGCATTCTGGCAATGCCTACCGCAGACTCGAGCAACATCAAAAAAAGCTGAACCTGCCCTGCCATCACCTCAAACAAGATGTTGTGACGCGCTGGAACTCCACCCTCTATATGCTGCAGAGGATGGAGGAGCAGAAAAAGGCCATTCAAGCCTACACAGCCACCTACGACATAGGCAAAGGAGTGGGGATGCGCCTGAGTCAAGCGCAGTGGAGACTGATTTCCATGTTGTGCAAGGTTCTCCAGCCGTTTGAACTTGTCACACGAGAAGTCAGTTCCGACACTGCCAGCTTGAGTCAGGTGATTCCCCTGATCAGGCTGTTGCAAAAGCAGCTAAAGAAAGTGAGGGAGGAGCTGTTAAAGCATTGCGATTCAACAAAGCATGTAGCTCTTGTGGATGAAGCCTTTCTTACGCTTTGCCAGGATCCGAGGGTGGTCACTCGTTTAAAGTCAGAGGAATACATTCTGGCCACCGTGCTCGATCCTCGGTTTAAAGCGTATGTTGTGTATCTGTTTCCGGTGGACACAAGTCTACAGCGGTGCAAAGACCTGCTGGTCAGGAGATTGTCCTCTGAAAAGGACCGTGACATACCAACAGCTCCACCTTCATTTTCTTCCACACCTGTGGCTGCGAGGAAAAAGCTCAGTTTTCCTAAAAGACCCACTGGCGGGGATGCTGAGAACATTTGGTCCGGACTGAAGGACCTGCCAACCATTGCAGACATGTCTACTGTCGCTGCATTGGATGCTGTCACAATTGAAAAAATGGTGGAAGATTATTTTGCTGACACCATCCAAATAGACATGTCAGACAGTCCATATTGTTACTGGCAAGAAAAAAAGGCAGTTTGGAAGCCCCTGTACAATCTGGCTCTATTTTACCTGCGTTGTCCCCCCTCCAGCGTGTACTCCGAAAGAGTTTTTAGTGCAGCGTGGAACCTGGTCAGTGAGCGGCGAAGGAGGTTGCTTCTGCAGAATGTTAAAAAAATGATGTTCATAAAAATGAATTATCAATTCCTCAATCAAGTACAGTACTGGCCTCCAGATACTACAGAGGGACCTGTGGTTGTGGAGTCCAGCGGGGACGAATTGATAATGTGTGAGGAGGAGGAAGTACACACTGAAGGGGGAGAGGAATCAGAGGATGAGGATGAGAACAACATCTTGCCTCAGTAGAGCCTGTTTAGTTTGTACAGGGAGAGATGAATAGCTTTTTTGGTGTGGGGGCCCAAACACACCAATCATTTCAGCCACAGTTGTTTGGTAGGCCCTGTCGCTGAAATGATTGGTTTGTTAAAGTGTGCATGTCCTATTTCAACAACATAAGGGTGGGTGGGAGGGCCCAAGGACAATTCCATCTTGCACCTTTTTTTTTTCTTTGCCAGCTCGTTTTGTGGGGGTCCAAACAAACCAATCATTTCAGCCACAGTTTGGTAGGCCCTTTCGCTGAAATGATTGGTTTGTTAAAGTGCGCTTGTCCTATTTCAACAACATCAGGGTGGGTGGGAGGGCCCAAGGACAATTCCATCTTGCAACTCTTTTTTTGGCATTATGTGACCGTCCAACAATCGTTTGCCATGAGTACGAAGTACGACAATAGTCATCCTATGGCAAAGCGGATAACTGCGGCCTTAACAGCTATGTTGGTGTTAGACGTGCATCCGGTGTCCGCCATCTGTGCAGTGGAATTCAGACAATTTGAAGGAGGTATTGTGGCCCCGGTACCAAATTGGGTACCGGGGCCACTCCACTACGCAGTCCAGAAAGCTTCGTATCAGATATTAAACTACGTTCACTGTTCCTGCCAAATAAAAAAAGAATGAAAATGCCGTCATCAACGAAAACAAGAGTTAGTGACGCGCTAGAACTCCACCCTCTATATGCTGCAGAGGATGTAGGAGCAGCCATCTGTGCAGTGGAATTCAGACAAGTTGGAGGAGGTATCGTCGCCCCGATACCAAATTGGGTACCGGGGCCACTCCACTACGCAGTCCAGAAAGCTTAGTATCAGATATTAAAGTAATTAAATTACGTTCACTGTTCCTGCTACATCAAAAAAGCACGAACATGCACTGCCATCAACAAAAACAAGAGGTAGTGACGCGCTTGAACTCCACCCTCTATATGCTGCAGAGGATGGAGGAGCAGAAAAAGGCCATTCAAGCCTACACAGCCACCTACGATGGGCCACGTGTTTGTGCCGCCCAATTGTGTCGCTTAGCTTAGACATCCAGCTACCTCGGTGCAATGTTTTGGACTAAAAACAATATTGTGAGGTGTGAGGTGTTCTGAATAGACTGGAAATTAGTGGAAATGATTGTTATTGAATGTTATTGAGGTTAATAATAGCGTAGGAGTGAAAAAAAAAACAAAAACTGAATTTTAGCACTTTTTATGCTTTTTTAAAAATAAATCAGAACCCAAAACCCTAAATCAGAAGCAAAACCTTTCGTCAGGTTTTTTGGCAAAACAAATCAGAACCCAAAACCTCAAGCTAATCAGAACCCAAAACACTAAAAGTGGCATATAATCACACAGCTCTGCATCTTAAACACTATACAAGATTGCTTCTTGTGGGCAGTATCTGAGACCTATGTACCGATCTGTGTATACATATAAGCGAGCCCTCACCGTTCTCCAGGCCAGCCAGCGATGTAATGTCTGAGACCCAGCTGGAAGGGTGTTAAGTTCTCCGCAGCCCTGTTTTACACATGGATGATTTGTAGATTCTGTGCATCCAGCATCTGGCTCACAGCATGTCACCCCCACGTCAAAGTGGAGAAACAGATTTATTGCTGGTGATAAGGGAACGCATGCACGGAGCTGCAGTTCATTACCAGGATCATTACCCATAGGGTCACTGTAAGTCACATTAACGAAACAAAAGCACAGATATTTTCCGCTGGTCCCCCTTGCACGATAATCTTGTTCTCTGACTTTCTTCGTAAAAGAAGCCATGTTCGGTAAGTTCCGCCCTAACGACGGAGGGACGGAGGGGGCGGAGCTTCAACCCAGCGGGGCCTACCGGTGGTTAGCCCTTCTGCCAGTCCGAGGCTGCCCTGTGCCATCACACACATCACACATTACATTGCCACAAACCCCCTGTGCCATCACACACATCACACATTACATTTCCACAAGCCCCCTGTGCCATCACACACACAAACACACACCACACATTACACTGCCACAAGCCCCCTGTGCCATCACACACACAAACACACACCACACATTACACTGCTACAAGCCCACTGTGCCATCACACACACAAACACACACCACACATTACACTGCCACAAGCCCCCTGTGCCATCACACACACTTTATTGCCACAAGCCCCATGTGCCATCACACACATTACATTGTCACAAGCCCCTTGTGTCATCACACACACATTACTGTGCCCCTTCATCATTACCATGCTGTGCCCCCTTATGGTCACACTACGCCCTCAATGCTGCTTTCCCCCCTTCACCTGGGACCCTTCATCACTCTGTGCCATTCTGCCCCCCCTTCATCACTCTGTACCATTTTGCTCCCCCACTTCTTCATCACTCTGTACCATTTTGCTCCCCCACTTCTTCATCACTGTGCCTTTCTGCTCCCCCTTCTTCATCAGTTTGTGACTTTCTCCTCCACCCCCCTCATTACTATGTGCCTTTCTTCTTACCCCTATCACTCTGTGCCATTCTGCTTTCTTCGACTTGCCTCCGTACCTTTACTTACCTTCCTATTGGCTTCTTTCTTCTCTTGTCTTCACTTCATGTCTTCTGTCTTCTTGCTTGCTGGCTCCTCTCTGCACTGCTCCTCACTGAAGATTGGGCTTGACGTGATTAACAGAGCAGGGAGGAGGGGCGCCAGCGCTGTGATCATGTGAGTATTTTTTTTTTTAAAGGGCCAAGCTTCCCCACCAACAAAGAGGACGGAGCTACCAGTGGTCGGGGCCCACCAGGGAATACCTTGTCTTCCAGGTGGGCCAGTGTGACTCTGGCTGCCTGGTCTAAGTGGTTGGTGGGCACTATGGGTGTATTAGCCTAGGGCGGCCAGAACCCTAAATCAGCCCCTGAAATTATGGCTATTTAACTCTTAAAATAAGCTGTCAAATATATATCTTTTTCCTTAACTTCATTACCATTAACAATTTAATTTCAATTTACTGTAAATATGGTAATAACCCATGTTTAATAAACTACAGGATTAAGTACAATTCCTAATAAAGCAAATAAATGCAAGCACAATTCTACTTCATATGTAACTCTATACTTTAAAACATTATGTCAAAAAGAAACAAACTCAATAAATTAATGAAAAGTTAATACAATAAACGACAAACGTTGCAATCACATATGTTATATGCTGTTATATTACAGCCACAGATAATCATGGATTGACTGAAATTACATTGAATTGCAAGGGGAATTACTCTGTGTAAAATATAAGAGTATATTAATAAGCCATTTTGATTTGCATACATTGAAGTATAGCCCTTTTGTTTCCAGAGCTATCTATAGTCATGGACAACATCATTGAAATGCATTATGCTAGTCCTCATGTCAAGATACAAGGTGATAACGCTACTATCATTTCACAAACAAGAATCATTAAACAAGGATATAACAGTGTCTTTAATATATATATATATATATATATATCTTTAGCGGAATTCAGTACAGAGCTTTTAGACACAAAGGTTTGAAATGAAAAAAAAAAAAGAGAGGGATAAAAAGGGGTTGGGTACGTACTAGCGATCCTGAAAAATCCGACAGGCTTTTGTCCTACAAAAGAAAAACGAATTCTGACAAAAACTAAAGCACTCCTCCTCCCTGCTCCATCCACACTGAATGTCGGGCATGACATCACATTCAGTGAGGAGCGGCGCAGAGAGGAATCGGCGGCAAGCAAGAAGACAGAAGACAAGAAGAGAAGAGAAGAGAAGAAAGAAGCCGATAGAAAAGGTAAGTGAAGAAACGCAAGCAAAGGCAGCATGGCAGAGTGTTTTGAGGAGCAGCAAAGGTAGTTTTGAGGGGCAAAAGCGGCACGGCACAGTGTTTTGAGGGACAAAGACGTCATGGCACAGTGTTTTGAGGGGCAAAGGCGGCATGGCACAGTGTTTTGAGGGGCAAAACACATTTTTGTATACTTAAAACTCTCATTAGGGCAGAGAACCGGTTGTTAATTTATTTGAATCCCACCATTGGGCGTAGCTTTTATCACAGAAGGGTGACTACTTGCAAATATACATTTAAATAAATGTCTAGGGAGGTCCAAAGTAGAAGGGACAGTAGGACAGCAGCAAGGACAGTGATTGCTGTTAGCCTGTAATTCAGTGTTCAAAGCCCCGACAAGCAGGTAATGTGGGTGTAGCAGTAACAGAGCATGCATTGATCCAATTATGAATCTTGACGACAAAAACATGACAATGGGTCATCAGAAGTTAGAAAACTGCAGACAAGTTGTTTCCAAAATTGGTGAACTGATCACAGAGTACAAAAAAAGATTTCTGTAAGACAACATTATACGTTTATTAAAAATGTACCTTTATATAGAAGTTAGTTAGTTCTCTCCCTTTTACCCCTCATAAGTCATAAAACAAGGCTCTGCAAATGTTTAGAATCTAGGAGACGGCCTAAAACTGTAGGTGTCAGACTAATTTTTATATAATAAATATTATTGACATTCCATTAAGAAATAACAGATAGCCCTCTACCCCTTTACATAGACTCACAGAGCTTACATACCCTTCAATCCACATTACACCTCTTCTACCTCTGCTTCATGCCTCTTCTTTATCTCATTCCTCTATCCCCATTAGTCCATCTTCTGTGCTCCCTCACTTCTCAAACCCAGTCACCCCCCTCCTCAAATCATTATTGCCCACTCAAACCCCTTCTCCAACCTATTGTCACCCTCATCATCCTCTCCTCATAAATCCCCTATTAACATGTTCCGGTCCTCATTATCGCTACCTGTCCTCCTCCTCATCATCATCACCATCTGCCCCTTTCATCTCCCTTTACACTGTGCAGACACAGCAGGTTCTCTCACATTACTTCCCCACCGTTTTAGGGTTCTTTTACTTCCCCCTTCCACAGTTCTCTCATACCCTCTCCCAACCTCCCTCAAGGGTTTCCTCTATTCCCCCTTCAGGGTTCTCTCACTTCCCCCCTTCAGGGGTCTGTAACTCTCTGCCTCCTCCATGGTTTTCCCAATCCTCTCTCATTCCCCACCACCCCATCCAGGATACTGTCACTCCCCCCCCCAGTTGTTTAACACTCAGTAATGACTCCTCTTCTCTATTCAAGCACTGTAAATAAATTAAAAGTTGCAGGCATCATCATCAACTTTATTTTATATAGTGCCAGCAGATTCCCTAGCGCTTTACAATTGGGAACAAATAGTAATAAAACAATACTGAGTAATATACATACAGAGAGGTAAGAGGGCCCTGCTCGCAAGCTTACAATCTATGGGACAATGGTTTGATACACAAGGGTAAGTGTTACATTATATTGAATATTTATCCACGTAGAATGCAAAGGTTACAAAGTATTTAGTGGCTGTATGCTCATTCAGAGAGTTGCTGTCTTGTGTTAGCTGTGTAGAGGGTGGTAATAGGGTAGCCTAGGAAGATTAAGAGAGTGGTAGAGGAATATTATAAGCTTGTCTGAAGAGGCGGGTTTTCAGAGAATGCTTGAAGGTTTGAAGACTAAAGGAAAGTCTTGGGGTGCGCGGGAGTGAATTCCTTTAAATTGTGTGCAACCCAAAAAAAGTCCTGTAGCCGGGAATGGGAGGATGCGATGAGAGTGGAAGAGAGACACAGATCTTGTGCAGAACAGAGGTGTCGTGTTGGGAGATATGAATTGGTATTCATTGAAAAACAGACAACCAATGTAGAGACTGACAGAGTGACCCAGCAGACGAAAAATGATTTGCAAGGAAAATCAATCTAGCCCCTGTGTGCAAAATAGATTGTAGGGGCTCAAGTCTGATTTTGGGAAGACCAGTAAGGAGGGAATTACAATAGTCAATGGGGGGGGAGATGATGAGTACATGAGTTAAAAATGCCTAAAGGAGAAGTAGAAACAAATGTCCCAACTAACAATAGTAGATCTCAATAAATGCATAGGTAACTGAGTAGGGTGTTAAATAAATATAGTTTGGGAAATACGTAAATGTGGGCGCAAAATTCGTCCATTGCCTGCCAATATGATGATGACCCCTGCATGTAAACAGTGAGGCTTTCAGGGCATATGAGACTCCCAAGCAAGCAGCAGGATAAGGCTGGGTACACACTACAGAAATTTCCAAGCAATGTGTTATCTACAATGACTATACCTACGACTTGAGTTCTGATCGGTCGGATGATTCTTGCGTACACACTATACACGTCTTAAACGATTTTTGCAGGAGTGAAATGATTTTGGTCAGACATAACGTCAGCTCAAAAGGTTGTGATTCCATACACACTGAAATGATATATGGGCAATACGCCATTTAAATTTAAATAAAGGTCTGAACATCTTTGTGTATAGTGTACATTCATTCTGAATTGCACATTAGCGATAATGTTAATATAATTGATACTGTAGAACAAGAGGTAGCTCATCTATAATATGTAAAATAAATACACACACATAAGAATATTACGTCATTTTATTTTAATAGTAATTACATATAATAATTACACATCAAATCTAAGGTCACATGTCACTTCTGGTCATACATGAAACTGTATTGAGAATATGTATTTTCATATGTGGTAAGATTACATGTTGTATATACTTGCACACAGGAACACATTAAAGTCATATGGAACGTCATAAACAGGTTTACTATTGCGTCTCCATTAAAAGCACATAATTCCCATTTCACTGAAGTTCCGAGACAGCACCACGTGGGAGGGGTATGAACATCAGGGGGTAAATGTATCAAGCTGAGAGTTTGCTAGCGGGTTTGAAAATTGGAGATGTTGCCTATAGCAACCAATCAGATTCTAGCTGTCATTTTGTAGAATGCACTAAATAAATGATACCTAGAATCTGATTGGTTTTTCAAACCCGCCGGAAAACTCTCAGCTTGATACATTTACCCCCAGAAATTTACATACACATGCCCAGAAAGAAGTCGCTGTTTGAGGAACTATCGGTACTTGGTTGAAGAATCGGTCGTGATTTTATACAGGTGTTTGGAACATGATTACTAGATTTATCGACCAACCAAATGAACCAAAAATCGGTGCTTTGGACCGACTATCGCTCATCGTGTAAGTGTACACACAAGTGCGATATTGGGCAGCACGGTGGCTAAGAGGTTAGCACTTCTGCCTTACAGCACTGGGGTTATGAGTTCAATTCCTGACCATGGCCTTATCTGTCAGGAGTTTGTATGTTCTCCCTGTGTTTGCGTGGGTTTCCTCCAGGTGCTCCAGTTTCTTCCCACACTCCAAAAACATACTAGTAGGTTAATTGGCTGCTAACAAATTGACCCTAGTCTGTGTGTGTGTTAGGAAATTTAGACTGTAAGCTCCAATGGGGCAGGGACTGTACAACGCTGCAGAATTAGTGGTGCTATATAAATAAATGGTGATGATGATGGGTCGAACAGTTGGTTTACTGGTGTTTGGCCTGATAATCGGCTGAAAAACCTTTAGTGTGTACTTAGCATATATCAGGAACTGTACTGACAAGGGACCTGACGTGTAATGAACTGTTTCACTATGCAACAACCAGTGCTATCTGTAAAGGGACAATAGCTAATGCCAATAACCTTGGTTACCTTGCTAGGAAAGTTTAGTAACGTAAGTGGTTTGCATTTCCATAATCACTTCCATTTCTGACTAGGCTTCCATCACCAGGGGCCTGATTCATTAAGGATCTTAACTTGAGAAACTTCTTATTTCAGTCTCCTGGACAATACCATGTTACAATGCAAGGGGTGCAAATTAGTATTCTGTTATGCACATAAGTTAAATTTTGCCTGTTTTTTCATGTAGCACACAAATATCAACTTTAAATTTCAGTGTACAAATAAGCTATCAAGTATTTGTGTGCTACATGAAAAAACAGACAGTATTTAACTTTTGTGCAAAACAAAATACCTTGCATTGTAAAATGGTTTTGTCCAGGAGACTGAAATAAGAAGTTTTTCAAGTTAAGGTCCTTAATGAATCAGGCCCCTGGTGTTAAAGCTGTCTTGTGATGATTCAGCTTTTTATGTATTAGGTTCTAAAAATCTCTTGGAAAAAAACCACAAAAAAATAGCATTACATAAGAAATTTGATATTCTCATTATCTTACTGCCACGCAATACATTTCTGTCATGATCACATTTCATGTTTTTTAAGGGGCATGAAAAATTGGAGTGAAATCTGAGTAAGCGTAAAATAAGGGAGAAGCGTAAAAACACCCCAAACTTAATAAAAGAAAACACACAATGCAACGTGAGGTTTACCAGATTTTTTTTGCCATAATAAAATTTGTCTACACATAATAGACTACCCAGAATGAAAAAAATAGAATGAAATTTATACCAAATACACTCAGTGCTATAAACTGAATGCACATTGTTTTGTAACATTTGAATTAATTTGAATTATAATTATAATAAAAATGCTAAATACCTGAATTAACTGAAATCATTTAGCAACTTTCATCACAGCAAGTTTTTTCTTCAAGTAAATGTTCTCCTTAAAAAATCCACTAATATCGAAAAAACAAAGAACTATAAATACACATCTAATTTTCCCTCCGTTCAGCTAGAGAATGCTGGCAGGGTGCGATGTAACAGCTCTGACTAAGCTGATCATGTGACCGGATGACATCATAAACAGCTTTTGTGATGTCACTCAGCTTGGGTATAAAGGTTAGTGCTTCCCCCGGTGAGTCACTTGACAGCTGTCAGTGTGTACTGTATATATGTAGTGTTTAGTATAGTGAATATATCTGCTAGATTGGATATCACATAGCATAAAGGTAAGATTATTTTACATGTGAAAACTTTCATTCATGGCCAACTAACACATTTTACTACATACACTGTTGAAGGATTAGTTAGTTGATGGGATCATTTCCACTGCTCTCAGGGGCAAACACTGGATTTCTAGAGGAAGGTTTCCAAAGGCTTGGGTTCAGGTAAAAAAGACCACACCCCTCTTCCTAAGAAACAAAAAAAAAACCCTTGCTGCAATAATAATACAAATAGAATAGTACATAGTATATAAATGTAATAACATATGGTAAATAAAAAAAAATGAGGCAGTCTCCCACTCACATCCAATTATATATATAAAAGATTGGTGTTACAGTTACTCACCTAGTGCTTCACATCACTCTCCACAACCAAGAAACTGCAGAATATAACAAGTAATTTAAACTTACTGCATTTTCATTTCTCTAAAGTCACAGAAACACTAGAGCCAAAAGTCAGAACAATTTCAGTGGCCATTTTGTTGAAGCCAAAGTTCATTAAAATATAGGCAGGGCCCACAAAAATGGGTCTTAAACTACGGACTGTTATATTTTTTTTAATGCAGATAGGATGATGAGGTTACTAGAAGCCATTTCCTTCTAAATCACAGAACTGTCATGATTCAAGTGCAGAGGGTTTTGTGGGCAACTGGATACCTCCTAAAGGGCTTCACTGGCTCTTTTAGAGAAGAAAATACACCATACATTTTCTTGCCTGATCATAGACGGATACGGATATGGTTTTAGTCCCTCTATCTCAAATTCATCTCCCTTCATGAAAACTGATACTACTCATGATAACTTGCATTGGAGAGAAAATAGCCACAGCCTTTATTAACAAATTAACAATTTAACCAGGTTAAGGGGAGGGTGTTCCAGACAATACAGTGCCCCAAAGGGTCAAGTATACCGTGCTAAAATTCCATCCTGTAAGGTCACAGATAGTCTACTCGGTTCCCAAACCACAGGGATCCACAACCCACAGATATTGTGCCCTCCCACTTGTCCACCTGACATTCACTGATGGTGATAACCATACAGAGGGACGAGGACCCTTCAGGACTACCATCATCGCCAGGTGCCAGTGATCACCCTCTCAGTTTTACTGAACACTGTCCCCATTATAAGTGACTCACCTCACTGCTGCCAGGGACAACCAGCACTGTTTCTTATACCCCTATAAACACAGAAATCTCATTGACTTTCGTCCCTTTACGCCTATTCAGGCTCCGCTAAGACTTTATGTATCTTGAGATACATTCAACTCAACATAGGCACATAAGTACCTTTTTCTGTGCCTTTGTTTCTAAAGTATGAAGTGTGCAAATGTGCCAACTTCTAAATGAGCCCCATAGTGTCCTTCATGTACCCTTCTACTATTTATACCATATGAAAATCACCCACAACACCATCATTATGAAGGGACAACTCCCAACATGTTATGTAAAATTAGCACTGTTAAATTGGTGCAGTTTCCCATACCTCTAGCTTTTAAGAAATGTGTGATTACACTAATAATATGTTTATTATGAAGATGACTGTTTTAGAAATATATCTATCCTAATAACAGTCATTGCTAGGAACATAATTTGGGATTATCCACTAATACCCAACAAGGTTTAGTGTCCTTTACATGTTATATGTTCAGCTAGAGAATGCTGGCAGGGTGAGATGTAACAGCTCTGACTAAGCTAATCATGTGATTGGCTGACATCATAAACAGCTTTTGTGATGTCACTCAGCTTGGGTATAAAGTTTGTGCTTCCCCCAGTGAGTCACTTATCAGCTGTCAGTGTGTACTGTACATATGTAGTGCTTAGTACTGTGAATATATCTGCTAGATTGGATATCACACAGCATAAAGGGTAAGTTTATTTTACATGTGAAAACTTTCATTTATGGCCAACTAACGTGTTTTACTACATATACTGTTGAAGGATTAGTTAGTTGATGGGCTCATTTCCACTGCTCTCCGGGGCAAACACAGGATTTCTAGAAGAGGGTTTCCAAATGCTTGTTTTCAGGGAAAAATAGACAGTACCCTCATTCTAAAAAACAAAACAAAGAAAACCCCTTGCTGCAATAATAATAAAAATATTAGAGTACATTGTATATAAATGTAATAACGTATGCTAAACAAAAAAATAGGCATAAAGTAAGCTGTAGATAAAACAAAAACATTTTAATTATAAATTCCTTTAAATAAATTATTCTTGATCATCGTACCCAAGTAATATAATGTAATACCTTGTAAAGTAATACAACAAAATGAACACTAATCTCCCACTCACGTCCAATTAAATAAAAACAAATACAATTAGTATTACAGTTACTCACCTAGTGCTTCACATCACTCTCCAAAGCTAAGAAATAGCAGAATAACACAAGTAATTTCCCATGCCTCTAGCTTTTAAGAAGTGTGTGATTACACTAATAATATGTTTTTTATGAAGGTGACTGTTTTAGAAATATATCTACTGCTAGGAACTTAATTTCGAATAATGCACTAATACCCAACAAGGTTTAGTGTCCTTTACATATTACATGTTCAGCTACAACATGATGGCAGGATGAGATGTAACAGCTCTGACTAAGCTGATCATGTGACTGGCTGACATCATAAACAGCTTTTGTGATGTCACTCTGCTTAGGTATAAAGGTTAGTGCTTGGCACTTATTGGTTGATGTGAGTCTACTGTATATTCATGGTTTATTCCTGCAACATTTTCTACTATTTGATTACATTTGTGACTATCATGCCTAATAATGTGCATTAAGTGCACATAAAGTGCAATGCAAAAGGTGTTCCACTGAAAGTTTAGGCTGAAGCCTAATTTGTATCACCAACGAGCAGGTGGTAGCAAATAACTTTTTTGAGGGATAATGGCTACCTCAAATCCTTTTATGGTGAGAGGTTGCTTTGTAATAACAAGTTATATACACCGTGCTCTGCACATATTTTGAGTAAGTGGTAAGTAGATCCTATTGTTTACACTCCTGGCAGAAGGCCAAGATCCAGGTGATTGTCAAGGGCACTAGGAGTCTTTGCCCAGGATATCACCAGATGATGGACTTACCAGAGTAGTATAGCTGGTACTATGGTCCTCTGGTAGCAGGGTGACAACGGAACAGGAGGATCAGCAGATGGTGAGAGAATGCTCAAGGAAAGTCTATGACTAGCAGCAACTGGTAATGAGTAGATGTATGTACACGAGGAACCAGATGGACAAGTAGACGTGAGGAAAGTCAGTGGTCTGCGTATAGCAAGTTGTACCACTGCTATAGTGAGGAGGAATGTCCAGGAGTAGCGAGGAGGTAGTGAGAGTCCGCGGTCTGCGTATAGCAAGTTGTACCGCTGTCTATAGTGAAGGAATGGAGTCCAGGTGAAAGTAGGTAACGGGAAAGTCAGTGGTCTGCGTATAGCAAGTTGTACCACTGCTTATGTGAGAGGATACTTGAAACTGGTGTCACAGGGAACAGGAGTCAGTGGTCTGCGTCCGCAAGTTGTACCACTGCTATATGTATGTGAGGAGGGGCACGAGGAGATGAATGTAAAGCAGAGTATACACGGGGCACACAGAACTTGATCCCACGATGATATCCACAATACAACAATAACTGACAAGTGCTGCTTGAAGTATAGAAAGTCACAAAAGCTATCCAGGCAATAGGAAACAAAGTCAATGGTAACAATAGCTTCAGTGGATAGGAGGCTCCGGAGAAGAACACAACTCAGTCCAGATGGATATGCAACACAAAAGCAAAGTCAATGGAAAGTATGCATACCGCGGTTCAGGAGAGCAGGCTGTCAGAGAGACGTGCAGGGGTACCTGAACGGCTGAAGGCCGGCAGGAGAAGAGACCACTGGAGGGTGGAAGCGGTAATCAGGTTGGTGCAGCGCACGGCAGGTAATCCAGAATCAACGAAGCAATACTCAGGAAGCAGTAGTAAGTGAAACTGGAAACATGATGAACACGGAAGAGTTGAGGCTGTCTGGTATCCAGTAGTAGTGGTGGAGGCAGCGGAAAGAAGGCACGCTGAACACGGGAGAGTAGAGGCGGTCTGGAACCCTGTAGTAGTAACGGAGGCAGCGGAGAGCTGACACGATAAACACAGGAGAGTTGAGATGATCTGGAACTCTGTAGTAGTAACGGAGGCAGCGGAGAGCAGACACGCTGAACACAGGAGAGTTGAGACGAACTGGAGTCCGGTAGTAGTAGCAGATAGGAATCAGCTGAGTGCAGGCACGATGAACACAGGAGAGTTGAAACGAACTGGAGTCCGGTAGTAGTAGCAGATAGGAATCAGCTGAGTGCAGGCACGATGAACACAGGAGAGTTGAAGTGGTCTGGAAACCACAATAGCAGTAAACAGGAATCAGCAGGAGCTGAATACACGAGGAAACACAGGAACACCTTCAGAGGCTCATGGGGAATGAGACTCCAAGATCAGGCAACCAGGTGATGATCACAGGTGGTTTAAATAAGGAGGGTTGCCTGATCATCCAATCAATTAAAAGCAACAGGCACTGAAGGTTTGATAAGGGCTGCACATGCGCAGACCCTCAGGATGGCGGACGGCCACGGTTCCTGAACACACAGGAAATTGCACTCACAGTTCGGTGAGTGACAGTGATGTTGGTCAACATGATATAATCTCAGTGACCTTATTTGGTGAAGTAACCCACAGCAACCCATATGTTTGCTTTCATTTTCAAAGCTACATTAGGAAAAGTTAGAATAAAAAAATTAAAATGAGTTACAGCACCGTTTATCTGTGCCCCCTTGCTTTTATATTTCAAATGAACCAGCTATGATTACATGTAATGTACTTCACATGCATTAATGACATGAGATCAGGCTCAAACGAATCACTTGGTAAGCCATCACCAAACTACTTCCAGTTATTTGAGCAACAAGTGGACCTAATAACCTGCTGGAGGTAAGACGAGGGCGGGACCATCTAATTAGCCAAGTAGTTAAGCAACCCTGGAGATGATATCCCAGGAGGAATCTGTGGGCCACAACAGTGCTAAAAACATGAATTTTGGACACACAGGCTATATAAATTGTCTTGTTTAAAGCCAATATATTGTGTATACCCCTCCAACAACTTCATAGGTTTGATATTTCATTGATCACTCTACATATCTACATATCTTTTAGGACAGGTATCTGCTTGTATACGATAGATAACATTTCACAAACTTAAGCAAATCTTACGGATCAAGTCCTCAGTGACTATTAAAAGATGTTCTCTAAGAAAAGTTGCATAAGTTCATTAAACTTAAATTTTTAATTCATTTTCATCATGACTCGCAGCCAAAACTTTATTAATATTTAATCGTAAATTAAACATCAAGGTTAAAAGTGTAATAAATAATACAAGGTACCTGAGTGATGTTGCAAATTTAATATGCATTTTCAAAATAAAAACCGTGGAAAATATTACTGGAAAGTAGAGGCAAATGAGGGTACAAAGTGTCCTGGAGTGTTAAGCCTGTGTTTCTATGTCAACTAAGCTTTGTGCTCCACACTGCATGCCGGGGCAAGGACATCTCAAGGTCATGTGTTGATAGAACAGAGTGCTCACTTAGAAATAACTTGCAATTATCCTAATGATTCTGCTTATGATACATGTGCTGACACCCATGGTAAAGATATGTTCATTCACTTTCACAGCACAAATTACTTATAGGTATAACTTATATAGTTTATAATAATCTGATTAACAGACATTCATAAAAGTACACATATTGTGTACTTTTATGGAAGACCATACATAAGATTACTCTTTAAGGCCAGTTACTCACAAGGGCTTGCTTTAAACTTTTAGCCCAGGGGACTCGACTCAGCAGCCTATTAGGAACATTTTAAAGAAAAAAAAAAGCAGGAAGCCCAGTGATCGAGCCCAAGGTAGCCCATTATGGGACTGACCCAGGGGGCAAATGCCCCCCCCTGTGCTCCAGACCAGCAAGCACCTGGTTATCCACTGGCATTAATAATCATATGTTTACAAGCATTTTGTAATGTTAATAAAAGCATGTAAATGGGTATAGGCATGGAACATATTGATTTCAATAACCCCATACCCACTTCTGCAATCTTGGTCATCAACAGCACCTTTTGGACACTGGCTGCTCTACTCACAATGGTTCACTGCAAGTAAATGCAAAGGGGTCAATGAAGTGACAACTTTTGCTCCTCCCTCCACCTCTACCATCTGCAGGTGAAAGCGTTGGATACACTTCAAGGGCTCTATTTACTAATTCTGGGCAGTGAACAGTGATAGGCAACATTATGTATGGCATCATAACGCTGTTATGCATAATGTAGTATCCCAGGTATTCAATACAGCTAACCTTCTTTTGGATGCAGTGCAAAGTCCCTCTGCGATAGAGCTGGGGGGCTTCACATTGCTCCTTACACCAACATGATGGTCCCATGACATGCACGCCATTGTTATATATTAAGAGCGTAGACAGAGGCAAGCATAAGTGTAAAATGTTTATGGGTTTCAAACGCAATTATGCATCAACTGTTTGGGTCTGCAAAAGATTTAGTGGGAGTGGGTGGAATTCTATCATGAATAAGTATTGCAACGCCCCTGCAATTGCTTTCACTGATGCAAAATGTGACTTTACCTGTGAGCAATGGGAGAGGGGCTTTGAAATGGGTTTCTTGTAGAAACACTATATCTGTCTGGGCTTTTCATATCCCAGCTAAAGCTGTTCTAATTTTTTTACAATATTTAAGCTCATGAAGGTTAAAAAGATACATGGAAAGCATAAAAAAATAGAACACTGGCTAATAGCATTTAGTCTCTCAGCTTCCACTGGGGGATTTAGGGAATAACCGAAAGAAAATTAGAGATGACTAAATGGGTCTTTAACCTATAGACACCTAATTGATCTGATTGAAAAGCATGGAATGCAGGAAGAGTGACAGTGTCAAGCAGATGTTCAGTCACCTAGGACATAGTTGACCATTTTTTTTTTCATTACTGGTTTTTTTCAATGGGATGTAGCTGGAGTGTCTGCAGCTTCGCTGGATCCCTGACTGGGAAAGTAATATGTGACTGCACATAGCACTTTCTCCATTCACTGGGAATGTTAGGCTGCCGGTGAAGAGAGAAAACACTTTGTTGAGGAGGGTGTTGGCAGCAGGACTCCCAGAGCAGCCCCAGCCTAGTAAATTGCAGCGACTACCACAAAATAAGTCCCACTGAATGCTAGTCTGTCCACACAACTGACATCTGTGTAACACTTCCCTAATTAAAAAGAAATGCATTTTAAATGTTGCATTTACATATAATAATTACTTTTTCCAAACCTCTTGAAACATAACACATCTTGGATAATGGCGGTTTTAAGTGAAAGTAATACAGCTGCTCTAGCTACCGTATTCAGATTGTTCCACACAAAGCACATCCATACACATCATACAATAATACATTCTCTTTGAAGCCATGTTTGCTAATACCAGGGAGAAATAGCTGACGTTCCACAGAAACAAATCATTGCAATCAGCAATTGACAACCCACAGGCCTCAACTCTATTAACCTCGAATTCAAGGCTGGTGAGTTTTAGAATAATTTTAAAATTGAGAATGACTTGAATGATAGAAAAATATATTAAATGACTTAGACATAACTGTAATAATCAAAGTAAGCTAGTATGGATGTTCTGACTTCTGGTTTGACCGGGATCAGCTGGAAAGACGGTGGGCGTTCCGTACTGTAGAGGACGGCGTATTATTGGGTGCGAGCAGCTCTGTCTTCTTTAAAGCTCTACCAGATGATTGCTATCAAAATTATCAATTAATATCAACCCCTTTAATATCTTTTTTAGACATTTTTATTCAGACAGCATGCATCTAAATGGACTTATGTGTAACCATGCAATGTGTATTTCACATATTATAAATGGTTAACTTTGGCAACCCCGGTGGTGAGGATCCCACCTGACTATTCACAGGTTAGATGTTTGCAATTCATTGCAATATATTATCAGCATTGTGATGAAAAAGCAATTATACTAATAAAGCATTGGCATCATAGTAGTGCTATGTACAAGAACAGTTATCGCAGAGGAACACTAGACAGGCAGTAGTACATAGTGCATTTCTTGGTTTAAGTGTAGAACACAGAGCTGTTCATTTGGTCCGTGGGTGTATTCTACAACAGAGCTAACGAAAAGATAAAACTGCAATTGAAAAATAACTTCTGTCAATATAGTTACCGAAAATGTGTCACAGGCAAGAGCAAACCAAGGTTATAATTCTGTGGGAGAATGCTGGCATAGACAGGAACTATATACATCTCCTTATATGTAAAAGCTATACCTACTTCTTGTGTCTTTGTGGGCATGGTAACTATTATATCCTGGGATCAGTGGTGAAATAGTCTGACCTTCCATTGTTTGGCTGACTGCCCTGCTCTCACATTCACCGTTTGACATATATTCAATTTATATTTAATAAACTGTGACTTTTTGCCAAATTTAATCTGTTGTCTTTATTTATAATTCAATATAGTAAAAAGATAAACATAGAACGAGGTTGGGTACATGATAAAGAGGACATCAGCACAATGCAGTTTATCTTATACAGTTTAGTAAAGCACAGAGCATCCAATGTCCTCTAAGCTCTTGTAAGCAGATCCTTATCTCTTTTTTAAGGTAGGGGCCTGCTGCCTATTGCTACAGAGCATGGCTCCCTACCTCCTGTCTGGTGGCTCTTCACATACTGCACCGGGATCCCCTCCCTCACCGCGATAGCTGCACTGTGTGGCGACAAGGCAGAGAAATCGTTTTTTTTAGGCTGCAATCAACATACCGCAATCAACGATCTTCCTCTCTTAGACATATATTAAAATAACACCATGCCGGCATGCAGGACCGTAACTAGGGCTGTGCCACAGGGGCGACCGCCCAGGGCGCAACGCTGAAGGGGGGCGCAATTTAGGAATATTTTAGATTAATTTGGTTAAAAATGATGGCTAGGGGGGCGGCATTTGTCTTTCTTGCCCCGGGTGCTAGAATTCTAAGTTACGGCTCTGCCGGCATGTGTACACATACCAAGGTCAGTTGTTAAACTGATGAGTCTCCATATAACAATAATGAAAATGGAGCTGTAGGTTATGTTAGCCGAATGAATACTGTCAGCTTGTTGATTGGTAAGTTGTAAATATGTGAATGGAGAAATACAAACACCATATACCGTATGCTGCACTAAGAACAGGAAACTGTTACAAATATTACTAAATAACCTAGCACATGCTGCACAGCACATCGTACAGATAATAGTTTTTAGGCCAACACAGATATTAAATAAATCATTATAAGCATACAACTCATTCAAAGCAAAATATACCCCCATTTGTTTCATAATAGTTACTAAAGGTTGTTGTTTGATTTGTTAACCTAGGATAATGGTTTTGTTGTCTGACTCCTATTTCTTATGTGAAAGGATTAAAACATTAAATAGTATTATAACAGGTGATGTTAAATGCTATTTGTATCAAACATTATAGTAATACAAAGGGAATGATTTTATTTAATTTAAGCAAAGAACCCTTTAACTAAACAGAGAAGAACACAAATAAAACTGTCATGAATGACCGGACATCATTGTTATAGATTATCAAGTATGGATGGGTCAGATTCAATTTTCTTTAGCTAGACACAAGGCCACCAAGACAAATCTCATGCACCATATGGATAGTGGTCTGCGCAAACACTTTCCTTCCCTCCACAGTCCAGCTCAGACTGTGTCATAGATGGAAAGATGCGGCTGAAGCCCCTTTAATCACCATCACCTTTGCAACTACCCCTTCCCCTCGCAGCCCCTGATGAAGGCCACACAATTACAGCCCACAAGAAACACAACAGAAATGCAGTTAGTGCAATTGAAAGGTGCTTGTACATACAAGCTGATGATATTCATTTTCCAAACTAATTTTTATGCACCTGGTCTTTTTGTGGATACAAACACAGTGATCACAGGCTATTGATCAATGTCAGCTGTAATACTGTATGCGTCCATCTTTTCTCGATGCAAGTTATCTGCATCACAGATTATGTGGCATGAGGGTCTGTGTTTGTGATTGTCAAGAAAGTTGTCAACCCTCCTCTATCCATATATATATATATATATATATATATATATATATACATATATATATACATATATATATATATATATATATATATATATATATATATATATATATATATATTTATATACATATATGTATACACAGTGCTTTTTTTGTAAGAAAAAAGATGCCGGAACTCACATCACGTAGTCGATCACTGTACACACACCCACACACATCAGTTGTGTAACGAAACATAATGGTCACTGCCCGCAATAAGCTCTCAGCACGCGACCACACGACCAATCACAAGCTGAGCAGTGCCACAAGCCGAGCAGTGCCATCACAACCAGCGTGGACGATGTACGCATGCATCGGACTGGACACACAAGCAGCCCACATGCACCGTTTTAATGATTTTGCCGCCAACTTGCTACACTCGACAGGGCCATTCAAGTCCACGTGGACCAAATATCAAATACTCAAAAGTGACTTTTAAAACATTGAAAATCCATTGAAAAAAGGGTCCGGAACACAGTTCTGTGAGTTCTATGACAAAAAAAAGCACTGTATATACACACACACACACACACACACACACAAGTGCTATAAGCTATAAAAACAAATATATCAAGGACACAGCCAAATTTATTATTGTGTCCGGGAAAATAAATAAGACAGATCCTGAGTAACGTCATAGTGATATAAATAGAATACCTTTTTCACATTTAAAGAAAAACATATGTCTAATAATAAGCCTATTTTTATCTTTTGCTAAATAAACCAAAATAAAAGTATTTGCACTGACAGAGAAACAAGTTCCTGTTTCACCAGTATAACATTAAATGCTATGTTCATTTTAAATCTAACTAGGTCAAGACGACAGTATATTTGGAGGACTCGAAAGAACAGCTTATCTTGTCATATCAGGAAGAAGGTAAGAACTTCTTAGAAAGGTTTGGAATCCTTAGAAAAGAACCGGATATCATACTACTCACAAAGTAGATCTGATAAGGATAACACATTAAACATAATATTATATATTTATAGCACTAGGAAATAAATTAACTGGGAGCCGAGCACACGTAAGGCTCGGTAAACACTATAGGGTTTTCAGCCGATTATTGCATCAATCACATGATAACACGATCTGATATTGCATTAGTGTGTACGCTCCAACGATGAACGACTACCGTTCCAAAGCACATTATATTGTTCAACTTTTAAACCAGGATTGGCCCCTATAAGTTGAGGTACAAGAATTGATCTCACATTCAAGCCCTTTTGCATTGAAAAAAGTCTGCGTGCCCTCCCAGGGTTCAAAGCATACATATATAATCAGTGAAATTCCCCTGTAAATATGCTGTATTCACCCCATTATATTATTTAAAATATCCCATGCAACAATATGACATTTTTCCACTTCAGTGTAAATCTAGGTGCACAAGCACTCTTAGTAATGAACGCCTCTGATCCGCCTAACTACCCCCAAAATATTGTACCTCAACAGACGCCACTTTAAATACATTCACTTCCCCATAAAACCAGATCCCGTTGTGCAAAAGAAGATGCATGAGGTCATAAAACAGCATTTGCTGCAGTTTTGCAATTTTGCAGTTCTTAAGTTACCCCTGAAGAGCATAAAACACCAAATAATGTGGCTGTTGTAATGAGCTCTGCTGTTGTATTTGGTGAGGACGCAGCCTCACCTGACACATTATTAATAATTGTAATGTATTCAAAACAGCAATTTTCATTTGTGTGCATAAGAACATCTTATTTTTCAAAATTAAGCATATTATGTGCTTACCACAGATTGACCCTCTGCACTCACCTAAAGTACTTTTAATAATATTATAGTTACTTCAAGATGCACCTAGTATTAAAAAAGGGAATATTAGCACAAAATATATTGCAATACATGTTAGGCTGACCAAATTGTAAACATCTAGCCAGTCCCTACACTTATTCTAAACATTAAAATTTTATATACATTTTCAGACATATTTGGATTTTCTTATACATATAAACCTGGAGATAAACAGTTAAATAGAACTAAGTAACACACACAGGGGGCACCATAGAAACAATGGAGTAGCTTTATCAAACCTTCTAAAAACGAAAAGTACATGTGTTGCCTATAACAACCAATCAGATTCTATCTATCATTTTCTAGACTGTACTAGATACATGATAGCTAGAATCTGATTGGTTGATATGGGCAAAAGCTTCCTTTTTAGCAGGTTTGCTAAAGCTACTTTATAGAAATTGATGATAGAAAAGAACCACTTGGCCCTTCTAGTCGCTCTACTTTAGTCCTTAAAAACCTTCCTTCATCCTTAGCTTTTTTCTAGATTTAGGGCAGTCTTATGTCTGGACAAGCATGTTTCATTACCTCTGCAGTATGATACATCTGTATGTATTGTATGAAATAAAGATTCTCCAATGCAATCGCATTGTTCTAAGGCACAAGAGTTTTTTTTGCAAAATAGATTACTGGGCAAAGTATCCCATGCATACACCTGGCTGGCTAAAGTAATTGTTTGATTGCATACGAATCGCAACACAATAGATATTAGTGTACAGAAATTGCTGATTACCACTTTCATTCAATTATTAAATTTCAACAAAGTATTAGACTCTAGCAGCCTCTGTTGGAACACTATTCCACCTATCTACTACCTTTCAGAAAAGTAAACTTAAACTTGCTACTCTTCAGTGTTAGTGCCTGACCTCATGTTCAAATTTTTCTCGGCCTCTGTAGAAAGCTTATCTCCTTGTATATCATGTCCTCAAGTGTTCAGTACTCTAGTAACAAAAAATCTATTTTTCCTCTGCCTAATGATTATTATTATTTATGCTTTTTTTGAAAAGTATCAGTAGTGTTTTTATTAGAGATGGGCGGGCTAGGTTCCCCGAGAACCGAACCCACCCGAACTTTGGCTATCCGAGTACCGAGCCGAGCTCTCCCCCCTGTTCGGAATCCAAATCGAGGCCGAACGTCATTGTGACGTCGTCGGATCTCGGGGCTCGGCTCTCGCGATACTTGAAGATCATAAATACACGCCTCCACAGCAATCCATCGCCATTTGACAGAGGGAGAGAGCAGGGTGTAGTCACAGGCCGATTAGAGCAGGGACAGAGAATACAATATTCTGATTCCAATTGTGCTAACAAAAATCGCTAGAGAAGAGAGGAGGATAGAGGGTTTGTTTGTTTTTTTCAATATTTGGCACTCAAAGTGCTTTTTGGGTGTCCCCCATTCTTTTGCCTAAATATTTCTGGCTGTCAAATTTACTATATGCCAGCAGTATCTACCAAATAATTTTTAGCACTACAAGTGCTTTGGGCTCAGAATGGATTCAAAGCAGTCCACATATGAGCAAAATGAGCCACCAGGTTCTGTCACCAGTCCTGATGGTAGTGATCCCAGTACGTCATCTGGGAAAGGCGATGTCAAACTACACCGTCTTTTGAAATCATCCAAAAAAACACACACCCCAAAAAAAATTACGGTGTTGAAGCGAAAAAAAAGTCTAACTGAGGAAAAGTTAAGTGGCGATAAAAAAAAAAATTGCCAACATGCCATTCTGCACACGCAGTGGCAAAGAGAGAATGAGGCCTTTGCCTTTCTCTATTAGTGGCAGATCCAAAAATGTTGCAGAGCCTACAAGTGGTACACAACTACTGTTACGCGTCAAAGCCGAGCTGCAAGATAACAGTAAGGCATTGGAGGATAATGTTTGCTCTGAATCAGAAATGACACCAATCCCTGTGGAGAGTCCATCCAACAGTGATATGTCTAATCGTGAGCATTCTGTTAGTGTACCCATAAAGAAGGGCCCTTTCAGCAGTTCTGCTGATGTGTACCTGAACAGTCTGAGTGTAGCCGGTGATACACAAATTGAGGATGCCACTTTGGAAATAGAAGAGGATGAGGGCAGTGTCGGACTGGGGCATGAAGGGCCCACCGGGGAATGCAACACTAGGGGCCCACCAAAGGGGGTGTGGTCAGCCATCATAGAGACGGGACCAGACACTAGAGGGGGCGTGGTCAGTCCACGAAGGACAGATAGCACCTTAGTGCAGTATATAAACAAAAGACTCCTTGTAATTTCAGAGTAACCAGTCACCACGACAGAAACGCTCATCCTCGCAGAATCACAGTTAGATTTGCCTGTATGTTTTAGAACACCTACACAGGGACATTTCACACTCAATCACGGACTTTCAGTAACATCCATGTAGTATAATTACCTATATTGAAACATGGCTGAAGCAGACGTTTCTAGGTAACATTATTATGATTTTGCCACAACAATGTCACAGTATTAGTTATGCCACCCCTATAAAAGTCACATAGCTAGTTTGAGACAATTGGTGTATAACAATCTACTCTGCAATGAAAATCAAAGACACCTCAAGTTCTATTAGCAAAAAATGGCATACCCATTCAACATCCACTACAAGTCCTGCCAATAACGGTGTAATAACTGAATTCCAGGCAGCTGCGATCACATATAAAAGATGACTGGCTGTCAGTGACAGCCAGTCATCTTTCAATTGCGATGGCAGCCACGATCGCAATTGAGCAGCGGGGACGACGTGTGGGGCCTCCAGGTAAGCTCTGCCCACTGGTGAAAGGGGGTGTGTTCGTACGGTAGCCGGGCCTACCGGTGGTTTAACCGGTAGCCCGCTGGACCAGTCCGAGGCTGGATGAGGAGGAGATTTGTGGAGGTGAAGAGGGCGCTAAAGAGGATGTTGATGATTATGATGCAGACAGATACCAAATTGCCTTTCTCAATTTCTATTTATATTCTAGATTATATAACGACTGAATAGTTTTCTATTTTTCTCCTAGTGGAGAGGGGATCTGATGCAGACAGATACCAAACTGCCTTTGTCCATTTCTTTGTATATTCGAATTTCTAGTTCTACAGTCTATGTAGGCTGCTTTTTTTTCTATTGTATTACAAGTGGATGGGGGGGGGGGTCTGATGCAGACAGATACCAAACTGCCTTTGTCCATTTCTTTGTATATTCGAATTTCTAGTTCTACAGTCTGTGCAGGATGCTTTTTTTTATATTCAACTACAAGTGGAGGGCGGGGAGGGGGGCATAGATAGCCACCAAACTACCATGGTCCATTTAATTTTACTTTCTAATTCCACAGTCTGTACAGGCTGCTTTTTTTAGATTCAACTACGAGTGAAGGGTGTAATATACACCCAAAGACGATGGCTACATTGCCAATAATCAAAGATGGAGGAGGTAGACATTCAGGTTTGTCTGTATAATTTGCAGACAAGTGTTCGAATTAAGGACGGCCTACCAGGGATTAAACTGTTTTTTTCATAATTTATTAGCTTTAGAATTACCTCACTTATCTAAGAAACTGGTGGAGCACTAAGGGCGGTTTTGCAAAACCAAAACCAAAACCAAAACACTGGGGTCAGTGAGCATCTCTAGTTTTTATATATACACATAATGAAAGTTTTGCAGTGAATGTATTATTTGTCACTATGCTTTTCCCAAATTAAAATTTCTTTATTTACAAAACTGTAAAGTTCGCCATTGGGCCTAGAAATGATCTTGCCATGTAATTGTAATTAATTCCTTATATAAAAAGAGTATTATAAAAGAAAAAATATTTAAAAACCTGCTCTGAAACATATACAAAGGAATTCACAATGTCATCAGCGATGATGTAAGAGAAACTGATAAGGTCCACTGACTTGATGCAAAATGAAGTACATAAGGTTATTTTTTGCTTTAAATATTAAGGCAATTATATTAAAGTTGTTCTGTTACTAATCTGTGATACAGTGGATACGTCCCTCTTGATAGGGTCTATTGCCGAAGCCCATTATTGCTGAATAAAACTCATCAATCTAGATAGTGATCCCAGCACTCTTGTGCACTTACTTGCAGAGGATCTAATCTGGATTGTCTAGGATCTGGCATGTACATAATAATGATCATTAAAAAAAAATATTCTAGCCCCTCTTATTTTTTTGAGCGGTGGCAAAATAAAACCACTTCCCACTAAGTGCTGAGGGCTATAACTGGAGCCATGGTTTACTAAAATAACCTCTCCTTCCTGGGGGATTTCTACCAGACCTTGCCTGTAGCGTTGGGGCTGCGGTTATAATGAATAACCCCAATGCCCATGATCAAGGCAGAGTAATGGCAATTCTAGCTTTGGCAGTCCCCAGAGAGGAAGATGGGATCGGCTGAGTACCAGCCTCCAGTACAGATACATAAGATATGGGGATAACCAATAAATCACTGGTACGGGGGAGAAGTGACATTCCATTTATCATCAACTAGCTGAAGCACCCGGCGTTGCCCGTGTTTGAATCATCGAAGTTATTAAATAAACAATGAGTTGGATGTGTCAACATTTTAAAAATAATTAGCAGCTTAGAAGCTCTTCCAACACACCCATTAGGTGGCTGCCCAGTGTTGTTTTTGTTTTTATATTAAATGTTATCCAAAGCCATCTAGTGGAAGGCCCAAAACAGGCTCCCCAGGTCAAAACTCTGGCCAACATACACCAACAGGAGATCCGACCAGGACCTCAGCCCGCTATTATGTCTTCTGGGA